>NC_092826.1:70426233-71026233 GCF_039878825.1 Excalfactoria chinensis
GACTGAAAGATCAAAGCCAGAGGTGGTATAAATTAACATACCAATTACTCAGATTAAAGGTTTGGTTCAGAGTGCCCCTGCCCTGGAAGGGAAAAGAAATGTGAAAAAGCACTTAATAAAAAGGCTGATTTCTGGATCCAGTCCCTTCCCCCAGCCCTCATTTCACCTACAGTAAACTTCTTTGTAAGTGAGAAATAGCTTCTGTTTTTCAGTTTTAAAAATAGGAGCAGAAGAATGGCTTAGGTATGTATGGAAATAGAAATGCAGTGCAAAATGCAGCCTTGCAGATTGCAGCAGCTAGGAGCTACTGAAATGACACTTTTTTCTTTTTCTTTTTAACAAAGAAAGCTTCCCTTGCTACATTACAAGAAAGATATTCTCGATGGAGAGAGTGAAGAAAATTAGAAGTGGAGCTGGAAAACCAAGACAGGTTAAAATCCCAAACCTGGTTTCAGAAATCTAATCCCTGACTTGCTTCAGAAATCAAGCCTCGTTGTACAGACTGAAATCTGAGGTCTGAGGACACAGCATTTGGGTAAGTTTGGAATTACACTTAGCACTGAAAGTGATATTCTAACAGGATGTTTTTCACTAGCTTGTAGCAAGGGTGATCCCTCCATGTCTCTGAATAAATTTGGCCCCCACGATTGGTATAATGCACTTCTCTTCCAATGTTAGCCATCTTACAAAGATTCAGTCATGCAGACCTGACTTAGCAGACGTGCTCAATATGAGGTATAGTCACCACATGAGTATTCTGCCTGTTTACTGAGTAAGCTGCAGTTCTATTACAGCAATCAGTATGAGGCACTGGCCACCCCCAGGGGATACTCCCATCAGAGAACAGTCATTTTCTGGAATGGCAGTCCTGCAGTGTGAAACCGGAGAAACAATAAACCCCTGACAGTGTAACCAAAAACCCGGACTTGCTCTGAGGTCAGGTGACTCATGGAAAAGCAATCTGCATCAGGCACGAGACAACGTTTTTGTAGCCACAGCAGCTTTCCAGCATTTGCTGCTGCTCTCAAGTATGGTTTGCACTCATTGTGTTAGTCATCAGATTTATGAACGCATTGTTCTGAGTTTCAAATTGCAGCCTTCAGTGATCATGTTCATACAGATCATCTCCCAGTGACAGGCAGCACCAGAAAAGTCTTAGGAATAGGAAATATAGGTGTATAGGCTCTCTGCACTGCAGGATACCGCTCATTTAAAGCAACCCTATTTTAAGGCTAAAACCTTCCATGAAAGTTGGTAGCTTCTCTCTTTCCAGTTCACAAAGCCAGCAGACAGCTTTTTCATCCTCAGGAGACAATGTGCCAGAGTGCTGTGGGGATGGATTTGTTCTCCTAGCCTTAGCCTTGCTTGCTCCTACCTCAAACCATTTCCTAAGCTTGAATGTTCTTGTTGAAAGATTTAGCTCTGAAGAATGAGCTGAAATATTCACATCAACGATTCCAAAAAAGGAATGTTAATCAAATTGACTATCTTAGTTTCAATTTGGGAAGAATGCTGGATTTTACTTCTAGCTCCTGAACTTAACTGTAATAAGTTAGTCTATCCATGTTTGCTCTCTGTTTTGTCCTCTTCTGCTTGCGGCAGGAAGGGTAGCATAACTGATGATGTGTTAGATGGTGACTTTACCACTCTCAACCACAGCATTTGTTTGAACTGCTGAGGAAGTTGTGTGTACAGTACTAGGCTGGGGAAGCTCAGGATGTACAATCCTCCTGTCGCTTCTTTTCTGGGAAACCACAGTGTTGCAGAATTGACACAGCTTGACTCTCAGAAGCCTTTTGTCATATTTATTTAGAGAGGCTGAAAAAAGTTAAGGATATCAATAGTTCCCCTTAGGAGAAAACATAGAGTAACAATAAATAACCGGGACCTTTTCCTTTCCTTAGGTCACACACAGAAATCCACATACCATCAGTGGACACAGTACCAGATTTAGGGCAAGTGATATGTGGACCTTTTTACCAAAAATAAATCAATTTACAGAAGTTTTCTGGTGACTCAGGATGGTTATGGATTAATTAGACATGTAGCTTCTCTGTGCTTTCCATATGAGGAAGCAGGAAAGCTGCCACCTCAGGGCACAGGGGCTGGGAACATCTCTCAACTGTAGCTAGGCTTCCAAGAATACTGATACCAGGAGTTTTCCTACCCTGTGTGAAAGCAGAATGGGGATTTTAATCTCTGGGTCCATGGAGATGCAAGTTTTGAAAGCACAGCAGCTACTGGTACTTTCTATAATGAATAACAGTCAAAGAAAAGCAGGAGAGGAAGCAGCATTCGTAGCTCAATTGATGTGTTGTCTGTCCGACAGTCATTATGGTGGGCCTCCTCATCCCACAGAAATGTGACTTGGAAACTTTACCAAACCTCCTAATTGGTGCACTTTTTGGAAAGGATGTTTCTACTGGGCACAGCGTTGAAAGAAAGAATGAGGAGGCTCTCACTGACAATCTTCAGAAGAAGAATTTTACTGGGATTTACAAATTTCATGGCCCTATAAGACATGACCCACAGGAAAATTTCCTATCTATGAGAAGCAAACTTTCTGTGATCAAGACATTTTCATTTATCATGCCAAGTTTAAGATGCGGAAGATGTCACCATCACAGATGGTTGTGTTTTTACAAGGTGTACTTGAGATGTGTTTTTAATTTAGGGAATAAATCTGGGTCTGTTCTTTGGTCCATCCATAGATTATGACACATCTCATAAACCCATGGGAGGTATGTTTTAGGTCTTAGGCTTTGTATATATAATATACAAAAAAAAGCCCTCAGTCCCACCTTGAGGTATGTTGCAGGTGGCCATTTTCTGCTGTCCTTGAATTGTTTGGATTTTCCAGGGATGCCTGTCCAGATAGACTTGCCCCCTGCCCTCAATAAATCATCACTGGATTGTTGATTCTGTCACCAGCCTGGTCTTACCATGGCAAGGGCAAGGCCAGGGCTAGCGTCACCCATATCTTCCATCTCATCTTCCCCTCCATGCTCTTGGAAGGTCTCACTTTGCTACTGACCCAAAGACAGGTGGTTTTACACAGTGTCCTGGGTTCTCTGATATCCTTTTTCAGACTCAACAGGAATGATTAGGCATTAAATTGTATTTTAGTATTTGGGCCTCCTTGGCATTGCTTATGGCAATTCTGCATGGCTCACTGCTGTTTGCATTGTTTTAGGCCAACAAGAAATCAGAAAACAGAGCAGGGCACGATCTTGAGAGCTCAGCATAAGTTCAGAAGATGCTATTTCATATTAAACAGACAATCTGTCTCTATACAATGATATTTAGAAATGTTTTCCAAGCACAGAATTATCTTTCCTTACTACAGTTACTCTTCATTACCCTTTCAAAATCTCAAGTTGCTTTCAGGATACCTCAGTCTTAAAGATTTGGTGCATGCCTTTTGAAGTTAAAAGGCACTTCTCTACTCCCAGGTGAGGTCATAATACATACTAGGAAACACCAGCGTTCAAGAAAAGAGACTGAAGAATGGATGTACTTTCAAGAAAATTTAAAAAATAATTACCCTGCAAGCTTTATAGCAACACTTGACATGAAAACTGAGAAAATCATTTTAGATCTTTCTTTCAGCATACTTAACAACATCGTTAAATATGGGATTGCTGAAACTAAATTAAGAAGGCTTGATGGTACTTATCTCACAAGGAACAGCTTGAAATTCATAGCACCTGGAGGCTGTTGTTTTCATGCTGTCTTGTAAATGACACCATGGGAAAGTGCTAAGCTATCTTCTAGGAGTGGAGCTTTAGTAAAGGAGTATTTGGAATTAACTTGATAAAATGTTAACAGCAGTAGGTGATTGCTTAAGCAATGTTTTTTGCAAAGTTATGTAATTTAGAAGGCATTGGTGCTTTACTCATGACTTACTGTACAACAATGAAACACACCAATGCTCAACAAGCTGGAAGCAGGCTGTCCATAACTGAACTGCGGGCAAGCTTCAGTTAATGTCTTTTTTTTTTTTTTTTTGGTCAGGTAAATTACCCAACCCATGGTTGCTATGGCCTACTTATTCCCTGCCCCTAATCCTCTGAGTTTAAATGCTACTTTCTGTTAAGCATTTTGTGACTGCAGTCCTTACTGTCCTTGGCCCAAATGTGGCTCCCAAATGTACGTGTGCAACTCCAGAATACATTAACAGAAATCAATGAAGTTACTCTCCACTGATATCAACCAAAAGCTGAATTTCACCAGTATACTCTTTACTGCTCCTTTAAATGCCTGTATATTTTCTGGCTAAATGCAACGCTGCTGTGCTACTCGGAATCTGAAGAGAAATTAGCTATGTATCCAAAAATCAATTAAGTGAAATCTTCTAATAACGCACACTAACCTCTCAGCTTGGCAAGCACGTGGAAACATGTACCAATGTCATTATAAAAATAAATATGAAAAAAAAAAAAAAAGAAAGTGGATCTGAAGCTGTTATTTTTTGTAAATATGCTATTTGGGAATATGGAAGGATTTCTGTATTAGATCATATTCTCTTAAACAAATTTGTTTAACTCCAGGGACAGTCATATGAAAAAGATCTGCCATATTATGAGGTGTCTATCTCATATGTCAACTTTGAGTGTCTGTATTAATCAGATATCTCTGACTCCTTTTTCCTAAATGTTTAATATATATCAGTAGAATGTTTAGAAGTCTGAGAATAGACATGCAGGAGTAGGAATGTCTTGGCCTTCCTAAGATGCAGGAATACAGATATTTCCATTATGATGATAAATGTTACTAGAAGCAGATATCTTAGGATAAAAGGAAAGTTAAGGAGTATGAGTCCATTCCAACTTAATTTAGAAAGAGATGTAGTGAAGTGTAAAGATATTATGAGGTAAAATTGGGTTCAGAATCTCCAGTTATCTCACACAATCACTCAAAGGGTGACATCTTATTCAGTAAAGCCCCCTGTAATCATTGTACTGGTCTCATCTAGCAGCTTCCTTCTTTGACTCACATGCTGCTTGTTAGTCTTCTGATAATGAAGCTCTGATTTTTTTTTCTGACCCAGAGAAAGAATGGGAGGGCTTTTACCTTTTGTGGCGATAATAAATAATACTTTGACAGATTGAGTAATGCTTTTTTTTTTTTTTTTTTTTTTTAATTTTTTTTTTTTATTTTTTTATTTTTTTATTTTTTTTTTATTTTCCAGAAACGGGTTGAGAAAACCTTAGGAGTTTTTTGCTATAGTACTTCCTGAGATTAGATTTACTTTATTCTTCTGACTGCAGTGATGGAATTAGAAGATCCTTTTTATATACACTGGAAGAAAAGCAAAACCCAAATGCATCTAACAAAAATCTCTTGCTGATCAGTGCCTGGTTCATCATTTGTTTGTTGGCTGTTTGCCTATAGGTCTGCTTCTCCAAACTGGTGTTTGCAACCAAACAGCTGGCTTCTAGGGCTCAGAGAACAAGACTGAGGTGGGACAAAGATGGCTCACACTGATGGTTTAGCTGCTAGACAGAGGTACGATGATGGAAGTAAGAGCTGCCTGTTTAATTTCTATAGCCCACGGCTAACAACTGTTTGTGTATATCCAGGAACTTATTCTTTTCCTCTTTCCATCTCCAGGATTACAGTCTTAAACGATAAAGTGATAATTACATACATCAATAGATCTTCACATTTCCTTTCTTCTGTAGCCTATTTTGCTATCTGATGAAGTCAAAGGGAAAGTTTCCTATGAATTTGTTGGTGCAGGATAAAGCCCTACGTGATTTTTTAAAAATACAAATAGCAGAGAGATCTACAGAAGTGCCAAGTCAGAGCAATGTTCCTCTCTTTTTTTCTCTCCTGAGAAAGCTGACGAGTTAAGAAGGTATGTTTTCTTCCAGTGTAACTCATCACATCAGGTTGCAAAGGATATGAAATAGAAAATTGTTATAGAAATGAGTAAAATGATAACATGATCATAGCATACATTTCTCAAAGAAAAATAGCTGCTGTATTTCATAGATTCCCCCATGCTGTGAAACAGCAAAACAACACATTCCAACAGCAAGATAAAGCTAAGGACTTTCAGGGTGGCAGCCTATACAATGGGTTCAAAGGATTCTTCAGTCAGTTCAGAAAATCTTGTGTGATCAAATCTTCCTTTCTCTTTCCGGTTGTTGTTCGACATTTTCTGAGAGTTGGTTGCAAATTATATAGTAGCAAGATTTGTAGAAAAGATGGAGAAAGATAAAAGCCAGACAGTGAACAGTGCTGAGTAAAGTCTGAACTATACTGAGCTTGCTGCATCTTATTGTTGCATGCCCGAAAGAATGCTAACAAACAGCAAAATATCTAGGTGAAATGTGGCAAGTAATTAGGGAAATCCAGGCTTTAGGTTGCATGTGTTAACTTGCTCTGTAAAATGACTCTTAGTCCAGCCCTTTCTCTTCAGGTTCATTCCTCAGTCAGAGCATAGAGTATTTCAGTGCCTGGAAGGAGCAGTTTTAATTTTGGGCCCACCGTACAGTGTGTATCCCCTAATCTGATGCTATTCCCTACTGATAGACTGCCTGTGGTAAAGGAACTGAGAATTTGGAACTAATCCCTGGTTCTTTGGGGTGTTCATGACAATCTAAAGAATTTATGGGAAATAATTATTTTCCAGATGGAAATTAAGCTTCTGAATTTTCAGAAAAAGGAAAACCACAAAGAAAGGCTATTTAGATGCTCAGTTCCCAGCAAAATTAATGTTCTGGGTGTTAGTCACCTAAATTCCTGTAAGCCTGGAGGTCATAATGATTGTGCTCTTTGTTTGTAATTGTGCAACCCTGGATGCCTGTGGCCTCTTTGAACAGGTACTTTCATGAGGGCAGCTGCCCTACTCAGAGCACAACAGCTTCTGTGGGCCTCAGCACCTCTGCAGATTAGAGTCTGGCGGGAGGAACAAAATCAATTTAGGAACTGATATTTAAATCTCTCTCCTTGTGCCCTGGTCATCTGTGGTGGGAAAAAGAAAAAATGGATCAGTGGTATATTCAGAATCAGAGAAAATATTCAGGGCTGGGGTAGAATTTTAATGTTATCTTTCAGTTCCACAACTCCATGCTGTTGATTTTCTTATCACAGTGCTGAACACCTCCAGAATCTGTTTCTGCTCCTGTTACTTGTTCCCAAGCACTTCACTTTCTCCATCTCTCTGCTGCTAGGGTCTATTCAGAGCAGATGCTGAGCTGCTGTGCTGCAGTGGATACCATTTCACAGCAGACGCAGTTCCAGGGAAGGTCCTATTCATCCTTCAGGCTCTGGGGAGATTTGAGCAGGGCAGATGGAATTTTCTAAAAATGTTTTGCTATCAAACCATCGGACAGATACAGACTGAAATAGTCAGAAGATTGTAATCTGGTCTGAGTTGAGTAGACATTTGTCAGGTCAAAATCCAGTGCTGGGATGTTGTTTCAGGTTTCCACCAGTTCTGCTTGTTTCTTTTTTTCTTTTCTTTTAGTATTTGCTGCACACTGAGAAATCAGAATGTGAGAACTATCCAGTCCACAGGTTTGTAAACACATGCATTTGGTGTAAAAATGAGATCTGTGCAGTTGTACACACACACGCACATATATACGTAGATACTTCAAGTAATTGCTGTAGCAAGGTGTAACTGATATAGTGTTCTGCATTAAATAATCTTGTGAAAAGGAAGCTCATTTGTATTAGCTGTGTCTACAAAGAGTGGAATCTTTTAAAATGAAATAAATGCATCTCTCAGAACAGATTAAAGCCAAATACAGTACACAAGAGTGTCATTCTCTGCTAACAGTTAAGCATTCTATCATGAAGCAATTTCCAAAGCACTGGCATCTGCTGTAGACTCTTTCTTTGAAGTTAGCTAATGCTTTAGCTCTAATTGGACATTAGAGCATTAGGAATAGTCTGTGTTTTAAATGCTCTCATCAATATGTTCACTCTCTGACAGGAAAATAATGCTAGGAAAATTAAAATGTCTTCTCAGCCCAAAAAAGGGCTTACATTGTTGCTTCGGACAAAGAAAAGAAACACTCAAAGTATCCAGATTATTATTTGTTTTCTTCACCAGTTCTTGTGGGTTTGTTTTTGATGTTTTTTCGTTACAGCATATTAACAAACA
Organism: Excalfactoria chinensis; assembly: GCF_039878825.1. Classification (NCBI taxonomy): domain Eukaryota; kingdom Metazoa; phylum Chordata; class Aves; order Galliformes; family Phasianidae; genus Excalfactoria; species Excalfactoria chinensis. Next base: position 70,434,353 of record NC_092826.1, read on the forward strand.
GGACAAGTTTAGTTGTCTTATGTTTTTCAGTGCTGTTCTCTGCAATTGAATTTTCTAGACCTTCTCTGATTAAGTAGTTGCTGGTGAATTCAAAGTAGGCCTCAGTTTCATAGGTAGCCAAGCTTAGTGAGAACTGTCTTTAAGTTGATACTTCAAGAGCTTTTAAATATATTCAAGGAGCTGATCTGATCTTAGCATGAGCCAGAAAACTTCACTTATTGCTATGTACAATGCTCTAACATGAAAAACATATTGTTCCGTGCCAAATTTGGTTTCAATTAAATGTGCTCTCTCTCTCCCTCACTTCTGTATTAGTGATGACCAAAACACAGTTCTGCCAAGTGTGCATGGGTCAGCGGCTCCTTGCTTCTGACAGTTCAGCAGGAATCCCACCAGAACTTCTGGCAGGTGTTTCTGTTACCTCTGATGAGCCCTCAGCAACCTCCACAGGGTCATGCATGACAGCAGCAGACTCACTGCCCTTCCATCATAACACTTCAAAGAAAGTGCTTGCTGCCAATCTCCTTCTATTAGGAAGTCTTGGTTACACACCAAGCATCTGAGTAGTAATTTCTGGTAGTACATAAACACTTGTTTTGCTACCTGCGTTTATGGAGAGGGAGCGAAAGAAAGGAAAACAGCACAAACATTTTGAAGGGACACTGGACATCAAAATGAGAAGTGACAGAGCAGTCTACTGAGTTATTCAAAGTACTTCAGCAGGGTTATGCACATAAAGACAAAAGCAATAATATTCTTGATTCAATATGAAATGCAAATTATTGGTTCTCAGATGTTTTTTTCACTTTCCAAGTTACTCATTTTAATTGTAAAATTTTGTCTATCAGTTGGATTATTATTTTTGTGTTGTTCTAGTATGCAAATTTTATTTTGCAATGATCTCGAATGTAATTGACTGTTATTCATTTCCTCTCCAGTAGAACACTGCTCTAACAAAATAAATAGAAATACCTCTATTAGTCTTAAGTCATGCAAGCAGACTGCCAAATTGCTCTATCTGTGCTCTGTTAGTTGAGCTTTAATTTTTCTGGTCTTTCCCTAAGTCATTAGTCTTCTGATTTTAAAAATAGTAAATAATAAGTTATGTTATTGTCATTAGTTTATTCTTATCCCCAGTATGTTTGTAGGTGTACAAATGTGAGCTCGTAGGAAGTGGCTTCTGTTTTTTCCTGGCTTTGTGCTAAATAATAAGTTACTTCTGGGAAAAGAAAAAACACATAATTCTGAATTTTATATCCCTTTGTCTTCCAAAACATCGTAACTTTTATTTGTTCATCTCCCTTAAAAAAACACATATTTGAGTTATTAATATTTTAGATTTATTCACTGCCTTTGTTTCCAGCTCACACAAAGGTCTGAAAAGGTGGAAGAATTTCTCCAAGTAGAAGATATTTTTCCCAGGTATCTAAGTTATGTTTTTTTGCTACAGGACAAGAAGATTGGTTAAAACAGATTCCTTAGCCTACTGATAAAAAGCTCTGATAAGAACAAAGAAAAGAGTTTGCACTGAATACTTTGGGGGTTGTGATCAAAACACAAAGGGAAACTGCTTGTTTAAGAGTGATGATCCATATTCTTCAGACTTCATATTCTACTTTCCATCCAGCTCTGCGCTTAGGAGAAGGAAGTCAGAGAAATATAAGAATTTTCTGGGGTATCTTGTAAAAGAGGGAAGACAAAGAAGAGAAGCAGATCTGTGGCAAATCAAGCTTTCATTACCCATGAATATGTGTAGTGTTTGGTCTTCTATGAAAAGACTTTTAAGGATTTTAATTCTTGACTTGCTTGTAAATTAAAATATTTATTGGTGAAAAAATATTTATCTGGACACAACGCTGTATGTAGACGCTCTTATTCAAACTATATTAACTTTAAGACTCTGGTTTGAAGAGTAATTTAAACCACTGCAATTATTATAGGAAGTAAAACAATGTTTTTTGATTTAAAGAACTCTCATCTCCTACTGCAGTTATTTGAATTCTCTGTGAGAGGAAGATAAATTTTTTTAATCCTTTGGAGAGATGGAATGGTGTATTTTACTAATTTTGATGAAATACTTTGGTTTCAACATCAAAAATTTTAAAATTCTCGTGTGACTGTAAACACGAGGTCTGAATTTGCACTGCAGAGTCAGTACTTAGGGTGATAAACAGAGTTCTGTCAAGTCAGGAAATCTGTTGACTATCATGTGTGTACAAAATAAGTCTATTTCAAAATTATGCTATTGTGTGGAATTAGTATTTTGTTTCCTATTTAGACAAGATGCACAAGTTGAAGACCACTATTGTCTCACATTATGCTGCTTAGCAGAGAAGAAAATATCAGTTCAGATTTCAGCAGAGAATTAAGTAACTTTCCTCATCTTTGCTGAAAACAGACATGTGGCTGCTGGGGATTGGAAAGAGATGGTTAAATGCAGCTTTTAGTTTATCTCAGTTTTTGTTTTGTTTTGTTTTGTTTTGTTTTTAGCAATTGTGTTTTGTTAGCTTCAGTATGTGAGGCATCCAGTTGATTATAAGAATATCTCCACAAACAATCAGTTGATCTGAGGCAGTAAGTTGGCTTCAACAGGCTTTTCTGGTTAGATTCCCATCTTTTGTTGTTTTTGCACTGAAAAGAGTGGGATTCCTCATCATGTTTCTTGTAGGTGAAAATGGAAGTTGTTGTGATCCTTGAGATATGTAGGTGAATTCTGTAAAGACACAGAAATTGAATAGACTCTCTTCCTATTTATATGTTACTATCTGCCATTCACTCTTCTCTGACCAATGAGGCATACTTGGAACACTGGATTTGTGATGCTGCTCATCTCCTCTCCAGCAGACATGAGCTGATCTAAACATCTGGGTATATCATTTCATTTTTCATTTTTATTTAATTTTTATTTTTTTTGCCAAAAATAATGATCTTGACTTTCTCCCCCCCTCCCCCCCCCCAACACATCTAACATTGATTTTCATTACAAAAGTAAATGAGGTTATCGCACAGTTAAAACAGAATTTCAGCAGGCTGTAACTAACCACACTTCAGCACCATAGTCAGTCAGTGTAAGGGACTGTGGAGGATGGCATGAAAGAAAAGCACACTGCGGAAGAACAGGAAAATCCATTTATCCTGTCTCTAATTAGATAATTTTAATAGAAAAAACTGAATGAAATGCATTAAAATCATTTTTTTAAGGTTTCAGGATTTTAATATCAGTTCCTGCAGTGCTTAGACAGATGATCTGGAGGGATCTAATTTTCTTTCACTGAGGTGATCATAGGACTGTTGCTATGGTATTATTTGAATTTGCTCGCTTGTTCTTCTCTAAAGCTTTGGAATTGTCTTATCCCTGCTGTTTGAACAAATATTAGGCCATCATGCAGCAATGAAAAGAAAAATGCTGTGACTGTAAACATTTAGTTGCTATTTGTCTCCAGTAAAGGCAGTTTTCTCCTTACACCAGTCTAAATACTCAGTATCTTCATGAGTTATTTTCACTAAAACTTGAACTGAGATCTAAATTTACCCATAGAAATCTTCTGAATGCGGCTTTTATTTTATTTTAGTTTTGTTTCACTATCTGGAATACTTTGAGAAGATTTCAGGAAGTATTAGGCTAACACATACCAGTTTCTTGTATTAGAATTCTTTTAAAAATTCATCTCTTCCAAATGAATTGAAAGTTCATTCTTGTTTAAGGCTGTGCAACTCAACGGTGTTAGTTCTTCTGACTGTGAGCAACCAGCCTGTTTTTATCTCTTGATCATCAGAAACATCTTAGTTTTCTGGGTTTTACTTCGTTAGACTGAAAAGGCAGGTCACTCTAGCAGTAGAACCAACTGTTAGCTGAATAGTATTAGCTGTGTGCTGAAAAGCAGAGTATCAAATTTTATCTCCGATTCCACTAAATCTTTCCATGTTCACTGTTCTGCAGTTCAGTACCAGGAATGGAGCCCCTTAAAGGTGCCACCTTCTGCCACTTGGGCTACTGTAGCACTTGATAGTATCAGTAATGGGATATCATTCTATTATAGCTGCTGTTGCAAAAGCAAGAGGATCTCTTCCAGTGGGCATCTTAGTGGCTCTATAATGGACAATGTGTGATGAGACAATCTTCAGCCTCCTTCAGCTTCTGGGGTTCTTTATGGCCACAAGCTCTCCTTCATGATTCTTTCTTATATGGTAAGTGTGTAGCCCTACTTCATACATCCTTAAAAGAGACTTGTAGTGCAAAGTATTTTGGAAGTATGTCTGTGCACCACTCTAAGCAGAGTTACTTGCTGAGAGAAAGAACATCTGGTGTTTGTGAGACTGTTATGAAAAACACCTCATTACTAGACAAGATTAAAAGAAATCTCATTTTAGCAAAGAGTACAAGTTAAGATATGTGTTTTCTGAAAAGTTAGCTAGGATATCAACAATAATTCTGTTGCGGGGGCGTTTTCAGAGATATTGGGCCCTACTTTAATTACTTTGTAGATCAGGATCCCTGTTTTAATAGTAACCTCTGGAGATGTTCCTCCTTTTTGGTGATGCTCTGAATGCAAGTGAATCTTAAAAAAATCTCCTTAACTCCCAATATTGTCCTTTCCTGTTACTCAGCTCAGTGATACTGCATTCCTACTTGTCACTAAAAATACAAATTTACTACTAGATTGCCTCATATAGGAGAACTTGTAAATATGAATCCAGTTTTGCCTGTTGTTGCAGCTTAACTTCACTTTTTATCAGATTTGCTCTCAGACAGAGAATGTACAGTAAATGTGGTGTCTTTCCTCACCCAAGAGTCTGACTTCAGGTTTAAGTTGTCTTTAACTAGGCCACTTTTCCTAGTTTACACGATCTCTTCTTGCTTGGTGGAAAATTTCTTTCATAATCAGTCTTAAAAATGATGATGGCATGAACTCCCGGTGAACTCCACAGCTTGCCTCCAGCATTTCTTACAGATCAGTTATGAGACGCTGGTGCAGTAGGCAGTGAAGGAAAAATATATATATATAGATACTTGGTCAAATATATCACATAACCCCCTTTCCTCAATCACATTATTAGAGGATGTTTTTTTTTTTTGTTTTTTTTTTTTTGTTTTTTTTTTTTTTTCTCTTATTTTTCACAAAGCAATTGTTGTTGTTGTTTCCAATGATTAGCTAATGGAATTCAAGAATGGTTCCATATGACTTTTCCATCTGAAATAAGTGACTGTTGATTTACTATGAGGGCGATGGAGCATTGGAGCAGGTGGCCCTCTGTGTCTCCATCCTTGGAGAGCTTCAAAAGACATCTGGATGTTGCCCTGAGCAGCTGTCCCTAAGTGGCCCTGCTTAAGCAGAGGGCTGGACCAGATGGCCTGCAGAGGTACCTTACAGCCTCAATCATTCTGTCATTATGTGACATTATAGATTTTCACCTTTCTTTTGGTAGTTTGTAGCATTTTTAACAATCTGACTCAAGTGCTTGACTGGAATTAGAGAAGTTTGATTTTGTTCTTTCTCTTTTGTGTGATGTGTAAACAGGTGCCTACTAGCTAATGTGACTGTATGGGGATATCCATGCTGTTAAATCATCTTTCTGTCTTGTCTGAGATGACTGCTAGGGCAATTCATTTAACTTTTAGTGTTTTAGCATCCTGTAACAACAAAGATTGTAGCAAGTTTTTCCTTCCTTTCTTTCCTCCTTCCTCCCTTCCTTCCTCCCTCTCCTCCCTCCCCTCCCTCTCCTCTCTCCTCTTCCTCCCCCTCCCACACTCCCCCCTATTTTTCTTGACACTTTTCATAGAATCACAGAAGGACTTGGGTTAGAAAGGACCTCATGGATCCAATCCCTTCTCCAATCCCCTCTGCCATAGGCAGGGCCACCAACCTCCACATATAATAATACTAGACCAGGCTGCCTAGGGCCCCATCCAACCCGGCCTTGAACACCTCCAGGGATGGGACATCCACAACATCTCTGGGCAGCCTGTTTCAGAACCTCACTACTCTCATGGTGAAGAACTTCCCCCTGATATCCAAGCTAAGTCTTCCCTCCTTCAACTTAAAACCATTTCTTCTTGTCCTGCTATTATCTATCCTTGTAAAGAGATGACTCGCCTCCTGTACTCCTCTACATATGACATTTTCTATGTGACTTGGGGATCATCTTCCTGGCTTAAGCCAGCACAAACCTGGGCCTCTGTCTATGAGATAAGGTTCCCCCTAAAACAGTAGGGAGAAATAGGCATACCTCCAAGGCAGTTTAACACATCCAGACATCTCAGTCCATTGACTTTAAGAGCAGAGTAAGCACATAGTTCAGATGACATGCTTGTCTGTCTGCAGCTGGGGTATATTAATTAACCTTTAGGTTTCTGTGAGACCCATCTGTCTTTGTTGCTTCTCTTTAGAGTGATTCTTTTCTGAGATTTTATGTTTTCATTAGTGTGGATATTAAATTGTGAGATCATAGGAGGCAACATGCTGCATGTTTGGCTTATGTGAAGTCCTGCTGGTCTGAGAGGCAGATGAGTTTTTTCTGTGAGCGTCCAACAGAATATCTGTGACCAGGAATTAATTCTTCTTAGCTCCGATTGTTTTGTTTCTGCATTCTTTCCAAGCCCCTGAACCAAGAGTTGTCTAGGGCATGGCTATGCCCAAATCTTACATTACTTTCTATAGAAAGTGTACACAACCTTCCAGCTGGCTACAGATCTCATGCTCTGACTTAACTGCTATTTATTCCATAGTGTGAAGTTGCTCTGCCTAACTCTCTAAGGACATACCTGCCCTGTGCACCATCCATCCAATGAAATACATAACACTGCAGACTCACTAACAGTGGGGGCTCTTAAAAATGATCTTTTACTTATTTGTGTTTAATTTCTCCTTGACTGTACAGCTTGAAGCTTTCCCAGGTGAATGGCACTGAAAGGTATTCCTTTTTTCACGTGTTTCTCATCTGACTACATCTGCAGTGTTATATAAAATAAGCCTTTCTAGTATAATTTAACATAGCTAAACTGTATTCCTGCTGTTCCCACTCCTCAAAAGTGGTGTTGCCTGTGCTGATGGTGGGGAGCATCAACCTTCTGCCTTGTGCTTTTCCCAAACTGTTGCTGAACATTGACAGGGTGACTGTGTGCTGTCATAAAGGCGCCTTGGCAACTTAACAGTTGAGCTATTGTATTCCAGGGTTCAGGCCTGTGTCCTCACTCTGTTTATAAATTTGCAAGTGTGCAAGGCTTCTGTAGGTACTTGGATGCAGGAAATAAAACTTATTATCTTTTGCCTGAACAGTGCATTACTAAAGGTGCCAGGGTCTCCTCTGGTGGAGCAGGCAGGGCAGGCATGTAGGGCCCATCCCAGTGCCTCACCAGAAGCAGGGCACTGGGGCAGTGAGGCTAGGGATGGGCCAAGGCCAGGCTGGGCTGTGATCATGTGAGTGGGTCCAGCTGGGCAGAAGTCATGTCCAGGCAGGGCAGGGCAGGTCTGTGGGCAGATGGAGCCCAGCCCCACCAAAGCCTCACTGGTGTAGGGGCTGACGGCCTTTTGTCTCTGAGCATCTTACTGGCTTGCCTTAGATTTGTTGCATGGATACAGTAGAGCCTGAGCTACACAGGATCTAAAATCATAAAAAATCATAAATCTATATTTATGTATATCTTATAAGAATTATCTGTAATTCACATTTAAAGTGCTTTCTTCTTCTTCTTCTTCTTCTTCTTCTTCTTTTTTTTTTTTTTTTTTTTTTTTTTTTTTTTTTTTTCCCTAAATGTTTTTCTCTAATGCTTGTACTTACCTGAACTTTACCTAATGTTTGCTTAATAGTCTTGATACTCTTGATTTACTTGGCCTTGTTGTTCCATGTTTATATAATCAGAAAACTTAGTTTGGCTCTTCTATTTTCCTTACTACTTGTGTACACTTCTAAAGAGTTCTTTGAGGCCTTTCACACACATTGATGCCTACTGTTCATTTCCATTCCATTTCTTATGCATCTGGTGCTAGTCTGAACCTCACAGCCCATTTGTTTCTCGCTGTTCTGCACTGCACTGATGTCACAAAGATGCAAAATCTGAGTCACTGCTTACTGTCTCAATATGGGGCTTTTTTTCTTCTCAGCAATCCTTTGCATAATGAGTTGTCTTGTCAGAATTTTTGCATGTGACCCCGAAAAAAGAGCATTTCATTATTATTATTATTATTTTTCACAATAGCCACAGATCTTTGGGACTTGTTCACTTATTCTGCTTTGTATTTTGTATGCCTTCCTTTGTTCGCTTTTCCTTAAATTTTCATGCTTTCCTTGTTTTACTTTCTGAAATAGTTTTGTGACTGTTTAGTTTATACTCCCTATTTGGATGAGAGCTTGTTCACTAGCTATGCACATCTTTAGTTCTCTGTGTAGCTAATGGGCTCTCTAAGCATTTTCATTTGAGAGCCCGGATTTTTGTCCTGTCATTATTCTATCGCAAATTAGTTCAGCATGTAGAGTTTGATAATTGCATGAATCAGTCATCTTTGTATCATTTGCCAAAGCTCTGACCCATTGTTCTGCAGGTTCTTGATTGATGGAAAAAACAGCCTTTCACATAACAGGAATTTTTAATGAATTAAAATGCTCAGGGGCATTAAGATTTGTCCCTGCCTGCTGTTGACATAGTGGGATGTCACTGAAGTGTAAGAGACCCTTTGCCTGTAACTGCAGTCTGCTCCAGTTATTTCCTGTCTTTTAGAGCTACACTGCATTCTTTTCTTTCTGAGGTTGTGTAATTCTATATGCACTCTTTTTAAATGCTTACCTGCTCAGACACTGAACTATATTTTTCCTTAGCTTGTGACTCTTTTTGGCTATAAGATCACACTGAATTTTGATTCTGTCATTGTGCATATGAACACAAGCAAGGATAGTCAAAACGGGGCCATATTCTTGTTTAATTCCTTCCTTCACATGTAAGGATCCCGCATGCTTGAACATCTTGTATTTGGGAAGAGATCTATGACATTGTTCTGACTGTGTTAGCCTCACCTTTCAGTCCCTCCATCTCTCCATTTTGTGTCTAGCTTCTTGTCACTTGTTCCTTACCCCCTGGCTCTGTTCTCAGTCTCTCACAGTTCTGTGTCCCTGTATCTTTGCCCAGCCAACTCCCTGTCTACACGCTTCATCAACTCTGTCTCACCTATCCCTTAGGGCATCTTTTCAGTGGTTTGCAGGTTCACTGCTTTTAGCCTCTTTGCTACAACTGTCCACACCTCTTTTTACCATATCTACTTGCTGTTACTATCTTTTATTCTTCCATTGCGTTGGAGTCAGGTAGACTCCTGTTCCTTCCTTGGGATCTAGCACATCTGGCAGGAAGCTGATGTGGCAAGGAAGGTGTTGTTTTATCCCTAGAAAACTGGGTGAGACAGCAGATTTAACTGTTGAATTCTAGTTAATCTCTACTGTATAGATACGTATCCGGATGATTCTTCCAACACTAAGAAGCCTGTAGGTAATTCTATTATGAATGTGTATTTCCAAAGGGGAATTTCTTGTTATGAAAGCCTTTACCATTCTCATGTGCAATTTTTTTCTGAACCATGGAATTTTCAACCAGATCACCAGTATGATACTGAAAATAAAATAAAAAAAAATTAAAAAAAACAAAAACAAAAACAAAACAAAAAAAAAACCGAAAAATACTCCCAAACATAAACTTATACACCACTTCCCCAGAGCTTTCAAAAATATCTGATCTATGGTAAATAGAGAACTGTCAGAAAATCAGGTTGAGCCAGTAATGAAAGACAAAATTTTCTTTCCAACACTTCGTGGATTAAGGTTGCAAATAAAACAGAACAAACTAATACAGGGAAATGAATAAGATTGTTAAAATAACAGTTGATTTTAATAAACATATAGATATATTAGTTTGAGTTTACGAAAAATTCATCACTTTAGCTGGGATTGAAATAAGGAACTGGAAGATGTGTGGGTGAATAGTTTCACTTAAATCCACTGAATCAGTATGCAAGAAAACAAATATAATATCAGTAAGAAAGAAGTAATTACCTGAAGAGATGATCTTTTCTTGCAAATTAAGGCAACTAAGTGAGCTGGCTGTGCACATAAATCGTGTTAACATCTGCCAGGGCTAACCTGGAGATACTAAATTAATGGAGAAAGGAAAAACATTGTGTCTCAAGTGAATTTTGTTTTGAATCTCTTCACTTATGATAAGTAAGATTGTTCAACAGGAAATCAGTGTATTCAATAGGTGCAAATTTATGAGCTCAAGATATATTTGGGTGTAGATCCAGACTATAGCAATCTGGGTCTTATTTGCCAAAAGCCAAAAAGCTTCAAAAAGATCAGCCATGTTCTGATACCTGACAGGGCGCTTTTGAGTAAAAGCAGCAACAAAATTTACTTCTAAATACAGCGTCACTCTGGTTGTTTCTATTTTCAATCTGCAGTAAAGGGATAACCACTAAACTTGGACAGATCAGTGTTTAACCTTTAGTGCAATGTCTTCAGTGCATTCCTACTACAGTTTCTGTTGACTTTGCAAGATGATTTCTTTTTTGGAGCCTGCCTCTGTTATTTCCCTGGGTTTCTTTGTCTCTGCCCAGCCCTGTATCTGTGCCTGGGATTGCCCTGACCCAAATGCAGGACCTTGCACTTGGCTTAATTGAACTCTACGATATTGGCACTGACAAATAAGAATTTTGTTTTGGACCCTGTAGAAGCCTCAAGGATAAATGAAGTGAGTGTGGGGCTTTTGTTGTTTTTTTTTTTTATGTTTTGGGGGAGATGTTATTTTTATTTTTTCCCATTTGGTCCCATCTTACATGTTTGAGAGAGGGGCAATGCAAGAGAAGTACTTTGAGTGTTTTATTGCAGCCTATCTTCTATCTATGTACTCAGATTGAAGTTTATGACAGGTTGCCAGAACTCATTTGTGAGTTTGGCCCTGTTTTTTTTTTTTTTTTTTTTTTCTTGTTTTTTTTTTTTTGTTTTGTTTTTTTGTTTTTTTTTTGTTTGTTTGTTTGTTTGTTGTTTTGTTTTGTTTTGTTTTTGGATATATTTGGTGTATATGGTTGGATGATGACATCAACCCCTTAACAGGAGCAAATAATGGAAATTTCAGTGCTGTGTTTCACGGCTCATTTCCCCTGAGTTTTTAAATTGAGAAGAATCAGTTTCTACCAATTCTTGGTTTCTCCCCCATGAGTCATAGTTCAGCTGAGTTCCAGTGCTCTTCTGTAGCAGGAATACAAAGCCACATCTGTGCTAGTCATGTAAACATGGCTGAAGCTCCTGCACTGGCCCTTGATAGCATGTAATAGTGTTCATGGTCCTGCTTGACCTGTAGCATTTAGCATGCTTCTACAAATAGATCAGGGAGGACCATACGCTGAGGACCCTTGTTGGTAAGCAATATGGATGTGGCCATCCAGCTGGCCACATGGGATGGAACAGCTTGGCCATGTGGTTGCAAGTCAAGTTGTGCTACTTGCCATTTGGTGCTAGAGGTTGGTTGAGCTCTGGTCTGCTGTAGTTATTTACATGGTACAATCCAAATGATCAGCTGGCTGGACTGTGTAGGGTGTTATTCCCGGTGCCTTGGCTTCCTTGGAGTCATTCTAGAAATGAAGCCAGTTCACTGTCATGCTTAAGTTCTGACATGAATGTGGGCTTTCTACTTTTCTGCTGTTTAACTGCATGCAGGTTGATGATTCTTATGGAAGTATCAACAGAGAAGGACCAAGAACTGTTTAAACAGTGTCTGTCCTTCAACCTCTCTTTGTTTAATAGAACTGCAGAATGGCTTGGGTTGGAAGGGACCTCAAGGATCATCTGTCTCCCTCCCCTCTGCCACAGGCAGGGCCACTAGCCTCCACATGTAATACTAGACCAGTCTGCTCAGGGCCCCATCCAACCTGGCCTTGAACACCTTCAGGGATGGGGTATCCCAGCCTTTCTGGGCAGCCTGTTCCAGCACCTCACCACTCTCATAGTAAAGAACTTCCCCCTAACATCCATCCTGAATCTTCCTTCCTTCAAGTTATAAAACTGTTTTCCTGATACAACTCCCCAGTTTTCAACAGAGTATTCTGTGCTTGACTGTATTTGTGCTTTTTCTTAGCAAACAGACACCACAACACTGGGTTTGGCAGCCTGTACTGGAGTAGCTGCTCTTCTGGACAGGACTGAGAGAATTTGAAAACACAAAAGCTGATGACTGTATAAAGATAGCTAAAATGAAATAATGAAGAGCAAATGTATTATTTTCTTTCAAACCCTCTTCAACTGCAAGTTAATTGGGTTTAATTAAGGTTATTGATAAAATACTACTGGTAACTATCCATTGTTAAACATTGGTAAGATATCATGTGGTGACAAAGCTGAACAGAGATTCTAGGCTGGATTTTTGTGCTGAGAGTTCACAGACTGGGAGAAAACAGTAGGCTCTAGTTCCTGATACGCTGCCAGTGTCCACCACCTGCTCATGCTGGCAGGTGTGAGAGGGCACAGACACTTCAGAAGAAATAGCTTAGAGGTCAGCAGGAAAACAACATTGATTTTGGTGGCAGCGCTGGTCAGCCAGGTTTCCATGGTTAATATCTATGTTGCCTCTTCTGGTGTGCATCTGTGCTGACAGCCACTGAGCACAAGCCTGTGAAATTAGCCAGAAAGCACCTTGTCTTCTCATCCAGCCTCATTCCTGATCTCTCTATTAATTACCTGTGACACCAGTCTTCAATGTTATGTTCTCTCTATGTGCTTCACAAAGTCAATCTGATAATTGCTTCGAGAGAACAGCCTGCTTTGCTCTCTCAGCTTGCTTCCTCCCTGCTTTGTCTTTGTTCATAGGCTGTCCCTCTTTCAGACTTTCCCCATCCAGAAACAAAACTGCTGTCTGCAGGTCTCAGCACTCTGGCTCTCATCTAAGTGAATTGCTGTCTTCATGTCTCTTCTTTTCCTGCTCAGTGAACACAGAGTGGGAAGGTTTTCAAAATGGAAAAACTGGGACGGCATTTGTTACCAGCACAAAGAGTGGACTGGGGATGTCTCTCCACTTCCACTCAGGCAGGAAGGAGAAAAGAAGGCACAGAACAAACATTTCTTTCTCATCATGTTCAGCTAAGCTGAATTTTCTACAGATATGTGGTAATGAAAGACTGTAACATAACTGTCAAAATGTGAGAGAATACAGGACTTATTGGAACTGGAAGGTGGGCAGGAAAGGAGAACAGCTCCTCATTTAGTTGAGGAAAAATGCAAGCAGGAGAAAGGAAGGATAGAAACAGAAGGGGCAAAAACAAATACTCCAAAGAATAATCTTTCAGAAACAGCATGGAGGTAAAAATACAGACCAGATTTCCAGGCTTCTAAGTTTTTGGGTTTTTTTTAAATCTTTTGGTATTTTTAAAGGTTTTGTGTCAGGTCTTCGATCTGCTGCTGTGATAGAGCTCTCCTGAAATGTGACTGTAAACCAATGTACAAAAAGGAAAGGGGTCATGTCTACATAAAGCTTCAGTGGCCGGTTGCAGTTTCCATGGAAAATCTGGCAGTTGAGAAGGTTTTGACATGTTGATTGCCCCAGAATAACTCATGGCTTACACTTACAGAACTGTAAAGAAGTCACCTAGAAGGAAATTAGCAACGTTGCATACACAGATGTATCTTCTGGTTAATGTCCTGTTTAATTTACTTGCTATTAAGTAGGACAAATGTGCCTTGTCTGGAAGGTAATTTTAAAACTGAAAGGAGAGTTGTTTACTTTCAGTAGTCTGCAGAAGCACAGGAAGGGCTTCTTGTAAAAACAATAGGCAACAGCAAATGAAAATATCACCGATATAAAAATAAACATGTAAGACTGCATGTAAAAAAGTAAATAGCCAGAACAAAAATTGTTTTTAGGGCACGCGTAATCAAATTACATCATGCACGTGAATTGCCTCTTCCCCACTTGAAACCAAAGCAAAACTTGAAGGCTCTGAAGGTGGAGAGCTAGTTTCTGTGGGCCTGATTCAAACCTACCCTATGACAACAGATCTGTACTTGTGCTGTCACTCTAGATGCTTACGCTATTTTATTTTCACAAGTACTGCGTTCCTCCTTGACACCTAGTATCAAGTAAAGAGACTTGGGTAGCTTCCATAACAGGAAAATCCCCAAGTGTGTGGTGAGTCAGTCGGAGCCTATAAAACATATAAACATATAAAAGCAACCATCTGTGCACATCATGTGTATTTTCTGTTCCTGATTCACTGTGGGAAATCCCAGCAAGCTCACTGAAGATCAGTGAGAAGGTCCATCCCACTCTTGTCAGGTCCTATCCAAAGCTAGGTTTTGCTGATAATAAAGGCTGGTGAGATTAGCAGTGCAAAGATGTAGAGCTGTATGTCTGGATTTCTGTAATCTGTTCCATAGAGTGTTGTTCCGCTGGATCCTCTGACTGTTTCCCTCACATAATAATAATGAGCTCATTTGAAATAAAGTAGCGTCAAGTTTCATGACAAAAGTACTTTTTTAAAGATATATTTTCTCACTGAATTGATTGGTCTCAACTAGAAAAGGGCACAAAAACATGTAATTCGGTTAGTACTGCGTCCTCATTAAATTCTTTACCATTACAGTATCTCATTGACAGTTAGTGTACAAACAAAAACTTCCAGTTGGCTTCACAGCAGGTTTGTGAGGTTGTCATGCCATTCATTTGAAACCTCAAGAATATAGTAGAGCTCAAGCAGGACTCGAAAAATGACTTCCTTTTTTTCTGTGGACTTTTTAACCTGGATGAAAGTATATAGATGTAAAGAGAGAAGTTTCTAAGTTTAGAGACATGGTCCTAGTTTGGTCAAGCATAGGTACAGGGAAAACCTGGTGATACAAACATGGTTGCCAGTGCTTTGCATTGAGGAATTTACATCTGTCAAATCATTTGTTGGGGGAAAAAAAAAAAAAAAAAAAAAAAAAAAAAAAAAAAAAAAAAAAAAGAATGCATAAAATTTATTAGGCTTTAAAGTAAACCACAGCAGCATAGTTTTCTGCTTAGTTTTCTCTGTGATTAAAAGCTGTCTTATTGGGCAGTGATCCCTTAACCACTGAGGCAGATTTCTAAGTCCATCCCTTGTAAAGTAATGGATGGTTTCAACATGAAGTGGCCTTTGTAGTGCATTTTGAGCTGCTGTGGCACCTCAGAGGTCATGATGTTCTCTGATGGTTTTTCATAAACTGTGTATGCTTTTTTTTCCTGCCATTAATAAATCATTCCATAGCAAGTAGAGGAGACTTGAAGGTATGTATTTGCTGAAGAAGATGTATCCCACTTATTCTGTTGTGTGTAGCATGCTGCACTCAGATATACAAAGTTGAAAAATTGTAAATTTCCATGGGAGTTCCCTTGGCTATTTCCCATGTTCTTCAAATAGCATATCCAGAAAGTTACCAGAAATTTCTACAGAAGTCCAGTGCCTGAGAGAACGCACAGAGATTTTATTCACTGTGCTGCCCATGGAAGATAATTAACTCAAGTATAAAGGAAACAATCAGTTTAAATGAGAGATTTTTTATCTATGCCACATTTTCACATGTGGCTTGTGAGAGATG
Source organism: Excalfactoria chinensis (assembly GCF_039878825.1). NCBI lineage: Eukaryota > Metazoa > Chordata > Aves > Galliformes > Phasianidae > Excalfactoria > Excalfactoria chinensis. The sequence continues at coordinate 70,449,935 of NC_092826.1, forward strand.
AAATTGCAATGTAGGGTCACAGAAGTCTTTTAGACTGACACATTTTTTGGTGTATTTCTTCAGAGGACAAATTTGCAATGAAGTCAGAAGGTTTAGGGAGTTTTGTGGTTGTGCTTGCTGTTCAGGCACTGCTACAGCTGCTGGTGGGCAGATGCAAAATAGAGCATGGGAGGGGAAAGACTTGTGATAGCTGATGCTGGGTGAGGAGAAAAGAATGTGACAGCCTGGGAAAGGCAATGGCAAGTGAGACAGCAGTGACAGTAGCTGTAATGGGAGGGGGAAAGAGATGGAGGAGGATGGAGATAGGAGTGTAATAGTTTGTGTGCAGTGATGGAAGAGAAGCAAGAACAGACGGGAGGATACAAATATGAAAGAGAAGGCAGCAGCAGTCAGGCTCAGCTGCAGAGAGGCTGAAACCTCCACTCATGTTTAATCCTCTGTTAGACTCTTGCTTTGAGAATGGGGATATGTGGAAGATACTTATGGAGTGGCTTGGGGTGTATCTTTCTATGTGGCAATTGACATCAGTTCTGCAGCAGCTGGCTTCAGCCCTTCAGCCCAAACAGAATGAGCTATGCAGATTGGTGAGAAGTGCTGGAACCGCTCCTCCTTCTTATCTGTCTCACACTGTCTCTCTGAATCAGCTAGCCAAAGAACTGACATCCTGAGGGGGCTTAAGCATCTTGCCAAGAGTACCTAGGAAGCAGAAGGGCACTGGAACTGTACATCTAGAAGTCTTGCTAAACAAAATCTGTGGTGATATACATAAAATTCATACTCTTCACAGAGCTCTATAAAATGAAATTCGCCATTTTCTATCCTTCCAGAGAAATTACATACTGTTTTAAAAAAGGTCTGAAAAATGGGTGCCATTGTTTATTACATTCTTTACAATAGATGTCCTATGAACCCGACTGCCTTTATGCCCATCATGTTCCATAGAATATTTTTCACAGGCAGTTTTCTTATATTAGGGACAGAGACTGCATTCCATTTTTGTGAAGCTGATATACTTGATTCTATTCACGGAGAACTCACACATCACTGAAGGTGATTTCTGTAGCGTCAAAATGAGATTAATGTGAGAGAAGCACTCAGCACATTGTTTTCCTTTAGTGGAACTTTATAGATCTCCAATGCCAGTGACAAAAGTTACTTGAGGTATAATGCCTTAAAATGAGTGTTATCCCTGTCACCCAGACTGCTGTAACAGAAATGTTGCTCTGAGCAATTAGACAAAAAGGATGTTGCCCTATTTTGAACCTTGAGTCAAAGGACATAAATATTTTGGAAGGAGTTGTTGGCTTACAAAAGTGACTCCAGCTGAGACTTTAAACATCAAAGAGACCTGTTGATAGAGATCAGTAAGAATTTATAAAGACATGTGACTTGGAGCATATCAGACAGAGATGAAAAAGAGCTTGAAGTCCTGTGATCCTTATTTTCCCATAGTAAGTTCCACTTTCCTGGGGATGCTCAATTGCTATTAAAGAAAATAATAGCCCCCTCAATGTTCCTTTTCATTTCTGTATAATACCAAATTATGCTCAGTGAGAGATGAGTCACTGTCAATATAAAATTTTTATTACAATATAAAACTTAGGAAAGACAGTTTATAATCTTTCAGCCATCAACAAAATTCCCAGGATATTACAGGACTCTGGAAGAAGCCCTTAGTAGGACAGCAGGGTCAGATAGAAAAATTCAGCTCAAGTCTTCTTCAGGTAAACTTCAGCATACTTCACCAGGGGTTCATCTTGCTGAGGATGAGTAGGAGGAGGTAAGTGATGTGGAGGAGTCACAACTCAGCCTTTCACTGGATGGTAATGGCAGAAATACATGCCCATTTGGAAAGAACCTTCCAGAGTGTCCGTGTATTATCTTTTATATGTGCCTGCAAAAAATTTGTGAGGGATTTTTGGTTTGCTTGTTCAGAGTGGAAGATCTTGATATCTCCTTCTTCATTCTCCCTTTTTCTCTATTTCCACACGTTTATTTTATTTGTCTAATTTTATGTTATTTCTCAGTTAAAAAAAGCAAATATAGAAAGCCACCACATCATATTTTGATATCATCTGTTATTGCCTGTATGAAGGGAAAAGCAACAGAAAATTAAACTCCCCTTTACTATCACATACACTTCTTTCTGCCTGTAATTAAACTTGGCAACGAGCGGTTCTATAACTCACTTATAGCCTTTTAGATTGATCATTTTTTTCACAGTAGAGCTTGTAGTCCCTTTTCTAGGGAAGAATCAAATCCTTTTATCTTTTTGCTCTAAAGATGTCCAGGCCTGAACCTTTACTGGGGTATGGCTTGTATCTGCAGTACAGCTATTCCAGTGGTGCCAGAGCCAACCTTTATGAATCATGAAAATGCATTATGCTACAAAACTTATGGTGAGGCTCAATCTGATTTCTTCACTGAGGAAAACTGTGTAAGCAGCTAAGCCTCTGAACATGCCCACACACCATCTGAGCTTCACAGTTAGCTTTTCAAAGTAATTTTTTTAACTGCCTCTTATTATTTCAGGGGTGAAGGAAACAGTCCATACAGTTTCTTTACGGTTCTAGAGCTCTTTATGAAGTTTCAAAAATGAACATACAAGCTGGATGTCTTTTAAAAACTGAGGGTGTTGCTAGGTTAAAATGCTCCCAAACTCTACCTCTAGTCATTTTAGGGGGAAAAATATGCTCCATTTTAAGATTATTCTCAAGATGATCATTTTTCCTCACGGTCTCAGAATTTGATTTAATCATCTCCTAGGTTCTTAGTTCTAGGTTAATTTATCTACTTGTAAAAAAAAAAAATAAAATAAAAAAAAATATATATAAATATATATAATAAATAAATATATATACATATATATATATACGCATACATATATATTTACAAGAAGGATGAAACCTTAGCCATACTGAGTCAATAGTCTAACATTTCTTGTTCAGTTTGTTGACAAAAAATCTTTACCCCAAATGTTGGGATTCAAAAAGGGTATAGTCTGGTTGTGATATCAGCAATGGTTACTGATGACCAGTATAAATTGCCCTCATATTCTTCATGAAGATATTTCATGATTCAGACATGAGTGAGTCTGAGGAGGATTTCCCACTTTCCCACCCAGACTGAAAGCTGAGTTGAACATTGAAAGAAAGTCTAAGTGGCATTTCTATAATGAGACCTTCTGCCTCCATTTTATCTCTAGTATTTCTCCTTTAACTCTTCCATTCCATGTTCAAAATTTGCAGCAGCTATGTATTGAGCAAGGATACTGACTCAGAAAGATACACTGAGCATAGCACACCCACACAAACACTGGATGGTGTTTCTGTGCAACACATATAGGCTGCTTTTGTAGAAGTGGATGCTTCTGTGTCCCTCGTTTATTATTGAGGGCACCATCATAGCCACTATGATCAGGTGATGAACACTTTTTAGTTGCTGGGTTGTCCTGCTCTCAGCCTGCAATAAGGCATCGGTGTTATGACAATGGAAACAAAGCAAGTTTCTTATGAAGGGTGCTGTTACAATTTTTAAGACTAATCTCTTTTTCTGGTATCTGACAAGTCACTATGCAGAAGGGTTGCAGCGCATGAAGTGTTAGTCAGCAAAGCTTTAAAATTACCATTTATTTAAAAGAAGCCAGGAAATCCATGAAACTGCAGCACACTGACACCTATGAAGTCTACTTCCTTCTGACATTATGTTCTTAAAAATAATTCTCTTGTTTGCATTAATTGCTGCCTTTGGCAATCATTTAACTTCCTTTATTCTTCAATAATCTTTCTGCCATTTTCACGGAAGGCATTTGTTGGTGTCTCTTTCTCCTCCTCTGTTCTAACTTTGGTCATCCACTTTCATCTGGGAACTGCAAGATTTTGAAAGAAAAGATTTTATCTAGAAGTGTGTTCTCATCTTGGCCCTTTTTTCCCTCTAAATACTTTTTTCTTCCATTGGCTAGCATTTTCTTTATAATATCATACTCACTCTCTTTCAGGTAATGTCTGCAGTTTGTTTGTCATATGTACTGGCACTGCTAGGACTCTGGGTTTTATTTTTGGAGGTGGAATGCATGTCTTTGGGGAATAGCATTCTCATTCAAAATACTTACCCTTCCTTTCTCTCTTTCCTTTTTCTTCATGTTGTTGTTGTTGTTGTTATTATTATTATTATTTTCTTCCTGGAGAATTGATATTTAACACTACATTTGAGATCTCCCTATCCTTCTGTCCCCTATCTTGATATTTGCACAGTTCTGAAACTGCATTCTGGCTATTACTCAAGCATTCCCTGTGAGTTCCTTCCTGTCACTCTTGCTTTTGTTTTGTACAAGGAAGCCTTCTGGTGCTGTGTGTACAAGCACCTCCGTTCTTCTGTAGTCATTGCATTCTCATTCCTTTAGCTGGGGTCTCCTGTAATACATGCCCACTGCTGCCAACCTCCCTTTCAACCAATGCTTTCATTATTTTCTAACATTGCTCTTCCCTGGAATATGGTTTTTAGAACAAAATCCCATTGTGCTTTTATTTTCAGGCCGCATTCTGTCCAGATTTGTCTTGTACGCCCTCTATAGTAATGCATGATTGAGTAGAAAATTTCTAAAGAAAATTGCTGTTAGCGTTATAACACTAGGATCGGGTCTCATAACTCTGAAACTGGGGTTATGCTGGATTCCAAATTCTTTTGTTTAAATGAAACAATTCTCCTTTTTCTTTTCTGTGAATAACAAACCATCTAGCCATGGTAATTTAGATACCATCTACAGCATATTCTTTCCGGTTCTCATATTTTCATTTTCTTTTTTTCTGTTTACATAGGAATCCAATGTAAGTACCTAGTGGTTCTTTTTATTGCTGGGTTGAAAAATAGGAAATAGAGAACATAACTATGTATCTCAAAGCTAAAATAAGATCCTCCCCAGTTACTGCTATCCCCAATAGGGAATTTCTTCCAAGTTCCACATTTTCAGCCCTTTGTTAATCTCTTCATTTGACTTTACATTTTTCCATCTTGGTATTATTTTTCCCTCATATTCCCCAGTTCTTAGCTTGAACAGATGGCTTTTCCTCCTTTGCTATTTGTCCCCTTCCACTTCAGTCACTTCTCTATATAAAACTGATATATTTCAAGCTAGGATACATTATTTTCCTGTCTTGTCTAGCTCTATCCTTACCATGATGGGGCCTGTTTAATGCCTCTTTCAAGAGGGCACCAGGTAACCTCAAACCTAGCTAGGGAACCTATATCATGAGGGTCTGTGGGGAGAAGGTGCAACATTTTTTCCTTTGTCAGCACAGCACAATGAAAAGAGGTTGTGTTATACATTGACTGAATTTTAAATGAGTTAAAAAATTAAGCATATCATCTTAACATCTAATTGAGGACTCACATATCACATAGAAGGCAACAGCTGGTAGAACTGAATTTTCACAGGTAATTCAATTCTATTGTTCTTGTTGTCTTCATGCTGAAGGCAATTCACCTTTACAAACTGGAACATAAAAATATTTCATTTCTAAGCAATGGAAAAAAAGTTCTGGGGCAAGGTGTGCTATAGCTGAGCATTGATTTGCTGTCCATATCTGTTAGCTACTGGGGGTAGCCACCTCTACAGATTAACTTCCTGCTGCATGTTGTTTTCTAAATTTGGGACTTTTTCACAGCATTAAGTAGGCCTTTCAAATGAGGTATTTTTATGTGGGGAAGTACATTCTGATATCTGTTTACTTGTGTTTCAAATAATAGTATTAAACTGCCTCTACAGTGCATGTACATTCCCAAATACCAGTTTATAACTGCATGGAAGTATCATCACTGCCACAATTTTTCAGTGCTCATTAAATCCAAACCATGCTTACACATGCATGAGCATGCTTCCAAAGAGATTTGTAGGGCTCATTTATGGATTCAGGTTAAAAATCAGTGTCATAGGCTGTTGTGGTTTAGCCTTGGCAGGCAGCTCAGTACCACACAGTCATTCACTGACTCTCACCAAGTGATATGAGGGAGAGAATCAGAAGGGTACAAGTACAAGAATTCATGGGTCAATATGGAGTTTACTATGTAAAGAAAAAGCTTTGCATTCAAGAGAAGCAAAACAAGGAATTAATATGCTATTTCCAGCAGCCAGGTGTTCAGCCACTTCCAGGAATGTGGGGTTCATCATTTGTCATGGTTTCTTGGGAAGACAAACACCATCACTCCAGATGTCCTCCTCTTTCTCTTTCTGTACCTCAAATTTTATTGGTGAGCATAGCACCATTTGCCATGGGTTACGCCTTTGGTTAGTTTGGACTGGCTGTCCTGGCTGTATCCACTTATAGCTCCTTGTGCACCCCTAGCCTGTTTGCAGACAGGGCAGCAAAGGAAGCAGGAAAGGCCTTGGCCCTGTGCAGCCACTGCTCTGCAACAACTGAAACATGTGTGCTATCACCACCGCACTAATTTCATCAGCAATCACAAACACAATTTCATACAAGCCTATGTGAAGAAAATTAACACTATCCCAGTCAAAACCATGATGTAGACTGAAAATGAAGGTCTTTGGAGATGCAGCAATTAAGTGAATGCAAAGAATTCTAGTGTTATTCTTGAAGTAAACAATCCTTTGTTATCCAGTTGTTGTTTGTTTCCTTCTCATTATGTAGTAGGTACATCATATACCTTGTAAAAATGCCCCAAAATATTTCAGTGTGTTTTGATTTCTTTTGGGAAGTGTGTCTGCATGCTTCAGCAAATCTTGAAATGTAAAGGGCTTGCTTAATTTAAGACTTAGTTCAACCCATTAAATGATATTGAAAAGCATCCATTTGTCCATTACAATGAAAATGTCACTACACAAATCAGCAAACGCTAACACCTTTAAATCCCCCTGTATTAAAACTACATGAATATTTACATTTATTCCTAGTAATTTCAATATCTCCTGGGCAATAATGGGATTGCTGACAATTTATTAACCTGTCAGGGTAAATTAGTACTTATCTAAGACTTTTCAGGGTGCCTTTGCAACTTCTTGAGGTTTCAGTTTCTAAAATATAAGATGAAATTGTGATCACGTATCATTACTGATGTTGCTTGGATCACAGTTGGTAGGAAGGATGGATGGAGGGGGGATCAGGTAGTCATTCTTAAATTTTCTTGCAGTTGGCTGTCCGTTTAATTGCTGTCTTCCTCTGGTCAACATATAAATGAAAAGAATAAAATATTACTTCTCTATCAAGACTCTGAGGAAAAGTGAGGAAAATCTTCCATTAGAGTGTGAAGGAACTTTTAATAACACTATTCTGTAATTTTTAGGATCTTTAAGTTTTTCAGCAAGAAGTGTTTTTAATCACAAAAACAAGCAAGTGATCTACACGAAGCTGAAAGGAGAATATTTTCAGTATCTTGGCATCCAACTACTAAAATCTGTTCAGCTGTTTTCTTGGATCTCTTCATCTCGAGCATGTGACCTTTGTAGCTTAACATGAATGTGCAGCTACTTTCTCTTTGAACAACTAATTTGACTTCAGGCTACAGTGCGGTGCTCAAAAGCCAGGAGCTACTAAGAACATTTACAACTAAAATGGAAACAGTCTGTCCATCAACTCCTTGTTGCAGGGAGCTCTCATTTCAAATTCAAAGATCCTGTGTACACACAAACATTTCCCAACTGAACAAGTGGAAAATTTATGAACAGATACAGCTTTGTGCAAGTTTGCTCACCATTCTTAGCTGTGTGTGGCCAAGCCTGGGTAAGGACCTTGACTTCGGGGCTAGGCACTGGTCATATTTGCACCACAATAAGTTATCTGAATACTCCGGGAAAAAGTCAGTGCTTCCTGGCCTTACCAAGCATACATCAGTATGTTTTGTACTCAGTTGCTTTCACACTGCAGTAGTTTGTTTGGATTTAAATAGCAATATTTTTTTCCTGGATTTTAAGGTGAATTACTTTCTTTCTGATATGACAGAGTTAAGTTGGGGATCCATCCATCCTCTCATAACATCTCATATTGATGTGACTTTCTAGTGTTTAGTATTAAACTGCATGGACATAAACACAGTGTTCCAATTCAATGTAAACAATCAAGGCCTTCATTTATGAGGAACTATGAGAAAGTCTGACCAGAGATATTTAAGGGAAGATGCATAAAAACAGCTCTGGAATCTTCCAACATATCTAAACTTGTAGGGAATTAAATTCAGAAACTGGTGGAATCCTTTAGAAGTTAGGTAGTTGAGGAATATAAATTTTTTCTCTTATAATGCATTGATTACTATGGTATTTCAGCTACATGTGAAGAAATCAGCCCCTATGTAAATCAGCCAAGATGCTCCAGGGCTTCTTTAGAAAGAAATCTTCAGTCTTGTTGGTACATGGTATAGCAGAAAGAGACTACTGTAAGCCATAATATTCTCATTTGACATTGCAAATGAGAAGTCAGGTATCTGAATTCATCTGTACTGGTCGATGACAAGGTAAGCTCAGTTGTTAAATAGGTGTGCTTATTAGAGGTAGAGCCCATCTTCCTCATTTCAACTCAAGAGGCAAGGTGATGGGAAGAGCCAAATTTTACACAGTGGCATGAAACATAAATCCTACCTTCCCCAGAAATGCTACTGCTAATAAACCAGCATCTAAATATACCTGGAAAGAAAGAAGCGTTTTCGTCATCAGGTTTTCCTGAGCCCAGACAATTTTAGTCTGCTATAATCCTTGAACGAGAGTAAAGTCTACTGATACAAACCTTTGTTTTTCTTCTTTTTTTGTGGAAGCTACCATAATTAGATACACGTGCTTAACTGTGTACCCAGGTGGCCAAGAAGGCCAATGGTACTCTGGCCTGCTTTAGAAACAGCGTGGCCAGCAGGAGCAGAGAGGTAATCATCCCCCTGTACTCAGCACTGGTGAGGTCGCACCTCAGGTATTGTATTTAGTTTGGGGCCTCTCACTACAAGAAAGACATTGAGGCCCTGGATTGTGCCCAGAGAAGGGAAACAAAACTGGTGAGAGGTCTGGAGCAAAAGTCTTATGAGGAGTAGCTAAGGGAGCAGGGATTGTTTATCCTGTTGAAGAGGAGACTCAGGGGAGACCTCATTACACTCTTGGCCTCTTCTCCCAGGCAGCAAACAGGACCCGAGGAGATTGCCACAAGTTTTATTAGAAGAGGTTTAGATTAGACGTAAGGAAAAATTTTTTCTCTCAGAGAGTGGTCAGGTACTGGAATGGCTGCCCAAGGACGTGGTGGAGTCGCTGTCCCTGGCAGTGTTCAAGAGGCTTTAGTTTAGTTTAGAGGCTGTGGTAGTAATGATGATGGCAGGAAGGTTGGACTAGATGATCTTGTAGGTCCTTTCCAACCTTGTTATTCTATGATTCTATGATTTTATGATTCTGTGATTCTGTGATTCTAATTCAGAAAGCTTTATGTGAGATCTCATTCTAGTTTTGATGGAACTCAGGTAAAGTTTATTCTTGTGCAAACTCAGCCTATCCTGATTTTTCCTTTTTCTCCAGTTCTCTTCTTAATAGTGCATAATAATTAATTCTGTTCCTTGAAAATAAATTTGAGCGTAGTAGAAAATGTTCATACTCTATTTTTACTTTTATAATGTGTAGATTTGAATTCAGATAATTAATAATTTAAATGGTACAGAAAAACAAAAATCTACTTGAACTCTAGACTCAGACTCAGTGTTAAGAAAATATTTCACTAAGAGAGAAAAAATTAACTTTTTTAGATGAACTTAAGAGGTCATCAGCAAAATCTTCACTAACTTCAGAAGAACATCAGTGAGTCTGTTACTCTAGAGCATGAAAAGTATCATTACATTCTGGGTAAAGCCATACTCATTAGCAGACAATGATCAAAATGTGGGGAAAGAAAGATAGGTGAAAGGTGTGATCAGGAGTAAACACCATATAGAACTAATGTCCTGGACAAAACTTGTTGCTCTTCTTTCTACTTTGCCTTATTCTTCAGGAGTTGTGGTTTTAAGACAAACTGTTATGTAAGGCTGTATTAGAAGACTTTCATTATTCTACTAGAGCAGACAGTCTGGGTTATTTCTCACATTATTTCTTCCAGAGATGGGAATGAGGAACATTGTGCTAAAAGCACAGAGGAAAAGAGAACAATCTGTATTTAGCCTTCTTTTCCAATTTTCCTTTATGATAACTTTGGACAGGAGTTTCCTGTGATGAAAAGCTTTATATGTTTTAGCTGTCAGTGCTAAAGGAAAATGTATTATGCAATCAATAGCACTTTGCAGTATAAATCATTATATATAAGTGAAGCTCTTCTGAATTATGAAAGTATAGGATATAGGATATATATATATATATGCATATATATATATATATATTTATTTTTTTTTTTTTAAGAGAGAAGACACAGTTGCAGGTATCCTGGCTGCTAAGATTCCTCATGTTTTATTCATGTGTCCTTCAGGACTAGGGTGGGCACTGGCAGAAAGTACTGATTGAAATTATGCATTGATTTCCTGTGTCAGGGGAGTATATGGACCATGGGGTGCTGGCAGGATTGGGATGGTGTGTACCCAGCAGGCTGAAAAAGCTGTGCCCTCTCTGGCTGGGTGCAGTCCCATCACCCTCCAACAACAGGAGCAGAATGAAACCATACAACACATAGGTAATGAACTACCTCCTGTTTTGAAGCTTGCTCTTGCAAGACTTTGTAATGGCAATTTATTCTAACAGTAAAAGGAGTCAATGTTTAATCTCTGTGCCTTCTTCATTTTTCCTATTGTTTTACAGACCCTTATCTTAATTTCCCAGGGTTTCTCCCCCAAGCCACATGAAAGAGTGCTGCTTCACATAATCACTATCTCTATGTAAGGTTGTCCATGCCTGTAATTATCCCTTTCATCAGCTCATTCAATTCTTCCATGGCTTTTTTAAAAAGGGGAGCCAGAATGACACAACTTAATTTGTAAGGGAACCCTAATTCCTTATGGTGGCATAACAATATTCTCTATTTTGTTCTCATTTTCATTACTCATGATGATAAACACTTCATACATTTTGTACCTATGATCTTCCTCCTGAGTGCTGCTGATGGTCAGCTCAGAAGTTAACTTCTTCCCCTTGTGCACTCCTTTACAGAAATCTATACTGAATTCCATTTGATTTTTCATTATCTAGTCTTCAAAGCACCTCTACAGGTTTTCACTACCATTCTCTACAATATAAATATAAATATATATAAATATGTCTATAATGTAAAACTCAGTAGCAGTTCATACTATCAGCAAAAGTTCTCAATTCACTGCTTATGTATGTCCTTACTGTATTGATTAGCACATGCTCCCAATACAATTTTTTCTAGATTTCAATAATCTTGATCTGTTCTATTTTCACACTACTTTCTGCTTCCTGGCTTTTAAACAATAGTTGTCATGAAATGTCATGACCAATTAGTTTCTTGAAAAGGTACTATAGATGGATTTTCTTAAGAACAAAGGCAACAAAAATGCCACCATAAAAATAAAAAAACAACAAACAAATACATCAACCAATAAACAACAAAATCCTTCAGAAAGCCAGGTAGCTGATATCAGCTGGATATACATGTTGACTGTGCAGAACTTGAGCACATTTTGTTAGACAGACCATGTAAGAAGTCCTGTTATTTTTTCCCCAGGTACATCTTTATCCACATATCCTCTAATTCTGTTCTTTATTACAGTTTCTATTATCCTGCCTGACACAGACATGGCCAGAGTTCCCTTCTGAAACCTGTTTAAAAATCTAACATCCTGTTTGCTGCATTTCAGTCCTCAGATGCAAGGTCTAATAAACAAGAGATTACAAACTACATATTTTTTTCTGCTCTTTCCTTCAGTTCCTTTATAATTTTGGAGTGAACATCATTTAGTTTTGCTTATTCTGTTATTTTTTGTCCAATGGTATCTTCTGTGGTTTGTTATTTAAGATGTATTCTCTGAATTGCTAACAATGAAGACTCCAGTGTAGAAAACTCTCAATTTTATTTCACAATTGGTCCCTCCCTTGATTCTGCTAGAGACCTCTATCAGAATGAATCTCTGTCTAGCAAAAACAAAACAAAACTATTTTCCAATTAGGTCAGGGTAAAAGTCTTTGAAATGTCCCCCCAGTGGGACCACCATACAGTGGTTAACTTGTTGCAATGTAAGTTTCTGCTCAGTAGTTTAGATTCCGTTTAACCTTTTGTGCTTTCTCTTCGAAGCATAAAGTTTGAGTTCATACTTTATCTGATCATAAAAAATGAGAACTGAATGTTTTTTACTTGCAGCAGCTGTGCTGGAAGGCAATAAATTTTGGTTGCAACAAGCTTATTGTGCCTGATGTTTAAATTACATCATAAGAAAAAAGTGTGATATCTTATAGTTTTATCAATTATGGTGGTTTACAGTAATGTACAGATCTGGATGTTGTAGAATTTTTGTCCAGAAAGGCAGAATTTTCCCTCTAAAAAGCACTGCCTAAAATGTCAGCAACTGGTCTAGAAAAATGATAGTAAAAATGATCTTTTCCTTTCTGTATTTTGCACTCAGTCTTTGGAACTTCAGAGAAATTATTCTATTCTACATCCTTCCCCAGCTTCCTCAAATCCTTTTCATTAATCCTCTAACAGTTTCACATCAGAACAAAAATGAACCTTGCTTGTACCACAGTGTCCTGCTGATCTGCCAGGCTGCACTTGTTGGACTCTGTAGACCACGGCTACCAGATGCAGCCAACTTGAATCATCAACAAGATGTTGATATGTATGGGCAACACCAACAGTCATTTCAGGCTTCACTGGAGCATATCAGGAGGAACTTCCAGTTTGGGTAGTGTTTACCAATTTCTTTTTTACAGCATATGCACATATGACAGGCACCTTGAGCAGCAGACCCACAGTTCCAGGCATTCGTTCCCTACCCTTTTGTCCTCTCTCAGACACTGAAGTTTTCTTACTGTTTCTAACCTTCATTAAGCTCTTGAATCATCCTTGAGATTACCAAATGATTGGTTGCATACTGTCTTAGTTATGCAAATATGTGATTGCATGAAAATAGAATATGACTATCTGTCAATTGGAGGACTCTCCTGATGAAGGTTGTCTTTGAGTTTTGAGCAAGTAATTGACAGCCTGAGTGTGAAATACATCCTCTTCCATTAGTAATTCCTTGAATTCACAAAATACATTTTCTAAGTATTATTTGTATTGCATATGAAGCTGTATTTGTCAAATAAAACTGGATAGGAAGTTTGAAACTTTAGTAACCACATTTCTATTCAACAAAAACACAACGCATTATGAAACTTCAATTAATAACAATGTAATATTTCCCCCCTCTGATTTCTGCTCAGTGTACAAGGCTGTGAGAAAATGACCACTTTTTACCACCTTTATCACTAGCCTTCAGCGTTCCATATACTTTGTTTGCTGTGCATTCAGAGCCAAGCCTGTCCTGAGTAAATAATTATTTCTGTGTGGGCTCCACTGCTGATAATAACATTTCTATGTACTTGACAAATATTACTTAATTTACTGTCCCATGGCCTCTGGGAGATTAAGGTATGTTACTGACGTTTCACAGGTAGAGGATTAAAGCCACATAATACTTTGGGTTATATGTGTGTACACATATGTATCCAGGTAATTTGAGTGACTGCTTTGAATGTAGATAGATAGAATTTTCCAGAAACTCCCTACTGGATGCAGAAGCATTTCTCTGGTGGTCTGAGAAAACTGCCATGCTTCCTTAGTACTATGCAGTCTGGGCTGTAGGGGCTACAGTGTGGTGAAAGGCTGTGCAAGTGCTTGCTCAGCACCTTCTACATCCCCATCAGCATCAAGGCTTGAGTGCACAGAAATGGGTGAGCACAAATCACACTCAGTACAAGTACTTACATTGCCTTCTGGCATGGCACTAATCCTCATAACGAAGGTTTGCTCAGGGCTTTGCTCTGTGCAGGCCAAGGGATAGGGCTCATTACTGTTCATGTTTGCATGGTGAATATGGGGTTGGAAAGACAGAAAACAACAAAAGCAAGGGTGAGAAAAATAAAGAAAAGGCAGATAGTCAGGCATAGCAAGGTCTCATAACAGAAGAAAACCTCTGTGGAAGGTTTACTGGCTGGAAGTCTTGGAGATGAGATCAGGGAGATGGTCTTTAGCTGCTTGATTTCTTTGACATCGAAGGAAGCAGGATACTGCATGTTCCTGTGCCTCAGCTGGCCAGCATCAAAGACACTTGACCCATACCCACTCATCTTCCTTTTGAAGGTGAATTCTTCATACTCTTGGTTTTGTTTTCCCTGGTTAGACACAGACTCTTGCATTTGGAAGACTAACATGTTTAGCCAAGCTCCTGCTGAACTCATATATTCACAGGGCATTCAGCACACCTACAAGGAGATTTTTATGTTGTCAAATGACATACAGAATAGCTTTTTCTCTCACAGTGCTTTTCAAGATCATTTTTGTCTACTTGGTATTTATTTTTTCCAAAATTCCCTCATATGGAATCATCCTTACCAGGTAAGGTGGGATCCCATACAGCACTGATTTTTCCTAACTTATGATGGGAAGCAGATGTTTTGTTCTTTTGAACAGTCACCGAAGAGGTGAGAGATGCACAGTTCGTAGTTACTGGGTTATGGCACTTTTCACTTCCATCTTGGCAGATGACTGCTCTGGTGATGCCCAGCTCTGCCTCATTTCTCCCACTTCCCATGCCCTTTTGGCCTGTCCCTGTTTGCTCTGTTGATGTCATTCAGGAAGATGAGGGGTGCATTCATGATGGTGTTTTAGTTTGGATCAGGAAAGCACTTATCAAGTGACTGTCCCATGAATCTCCTCTTACCATGGTTTGTTTGCAGTGCAGATCTGTTTGGTATGTGAGAGCTAGATTCCTTGTGGAGGAAATTAAACTGTAACATGCTCAAACAGCCTAATGCAAAGTGTGCATCCAGTCAACAGTAGTTAAGAGACAATCTGACATATTTTCTTCCCCTCCAATAGTCCTTCTGTCTCTATTGTGCCATGATACTTGTGAGCTCCTTTTCCTGTCCTTCCTGTTGTCTTATATTATTAGATACATGTCCTCCCTCAAAATGAGAAAGAAAGATTTTGATACCATGTTTATATTGATTAGGCAACACAATCCATTGATTCAGTGTTATTACATCACTGGAGTTTGTATCCTGCAAAATTAATGCTAATTCACAGATTAGGACTATGGTCTAGACTGTTGTTAGTCTCACATCCATATTAAATAAATAAGACAAAGTAAGAACTGATGTGTTCTCAGTTAAAAAAGGCTTTTCTCATAACAAATCTTGGAAATAAAATAATACATAAGTTGTTCTGACTTTGCTAATTAGGATGTGCAATTTCTCATACAATAATTTTATAAATTGTGCAGAAAGACTTTGCAGGTACAGTTGGTTGGTCAGTGTGTCACGGGAGATACTTGATGTTTTTACTTATGCAGTTAATTAGAAAAAAGAGACAGAAACTTATCCTCCTTTGCATCCGAGTGTACTTGGATTCCTTACCTTTCCCTTCCTCCATTAATTTACCTTCTTCTTCCCATGAGGACTCACTATATAATTTCCTTTTTTTTTTTTTTTGTTTCCTATCAGTTTCTGCAATGCAGCCTTTTGTTTTGCTGTCCTTGGGCTCCTCTCATGTTCAGTTTGATTATGGAATTCTTTTAGAGTTTAATTTGGAACATAGCATGCGTGTTGTCCTTCAGGCTTTGTCAAACAAGTAACCCTGCTTCTCATTCCCTGACAATTAACCATTTTACATTTCAAAAACACACCAACCATGGCAGGCTGAGGAATCTTTTGCATAGCAGACAAATACTGCTGTACATATAGTACTAAGTTCTGCAAGATAAACATATTTGGACCTTAAGACCCCATACAGAGATCCTATTACAGGTATGTACCCTATAAAATTAGTACACAATACAATTTACTTTTTAGTGGGAGTTATTTCTTAGCAGGAAACATCTGCAGTTTATTAACTTAGTTTCAAAAAGATAGGTGTTATCTTCCTGAAAATATCACTGTGATCACATCTGATTGAGAAATTCAGCCTCTTTCACTAAAAATGTATTTTCCCATGTTTATTTCTAGAGATTTTTCTGTTTAAGAGAGGAGATACCGCTTCAAAGATTTAAAAGGAATAAAAGTGAGAAAGTAAGATTCTCATAACATTGTTTTGAGGCTGTTGTGTTCTTTAGATTTTTAGGGTATGACCCATCCATAAAATAAGTCAGTATGTGTTTTATAGTCTCAGGAGACCACATGAAAACGGTCATCTCTACGGTTAAGGGACCAAATTCCTTAATCTGATGTTAAGGGGAACTTAAAATATGTGGAGACGCTCATTTTGAAATGTGGCACATGAGTAATGATTAGCAAAAATTTTATAAATTCTCAGAAATATCTACATCCCCAACCAAGCAAAGCCTTAATCAAGGCAGTAGACAAAATCCAGAGGGGCATGTCTTTACAATGCTGTCTTGAACAAGGCCAAAATTTCAACTTGAGAAACCTGAAAACATTTTCTTAAGACTGGAATCTAGAGTATATTTTCAGATACTACAGTTAAGTTGAATCTTTTGACTTAATAACCAAATGCACTCTCACACAATTTAAGAAGTATTAACAAAATTGTAAAAATGACCTGATGGTGTTATCCAATTCTGTATTCTTTTCTCTATGCTTAGATGTATCTCAGGTATACTTGATTAATTTTTTAGCATTAAGTTGTGTTGAAGAAGACATTCTTCTACATAGAATAGGAAAGTATCTAGCAGACCTTTATCTTCCATCCACAGTTACAGTACTTCACTGACTAGAAATGTATTTATTTCTCTGTTGAAAGAGAAACTTTTGGTACAGACATTAATATTAAAAATAATCTGATTCCTGTTCAAGTGTTCTGACTTACTCATGATACATCTGCCTATTGGTAGAAGTATCCTGAGTTACAACATGCATGATTCTTTCAATACTCGTACCGTAATTCTGTATTGAATAAAAAATGTGTTGTAACCAGAGATTAATTTGTTTATGTCACCAGTAATAATCTGTAATAGAATGTTTTAAATAGGCATATTTTCTTGGTCAGTCTAGAAATTCTATAATCGGTTATTTGATTTTTCTTAAACTACAACAGCATCTTCCTTGTTCTTTACAATTTGAATCTGAAGCAGCACAATATATTGATCTCTTCTGTGGGCAGAATTCTTAATTCCAGTCCAGCTTTAGGCAGTTCAATATAGATTTGAAAAAGATGTTCAGCTGCCCATACCATTTGGCAGAAGCTGTCTAAACTGTGAAAGTGGGGGCTAAATCCAGACATTTTGAGCTGTTTCAACCTCTCCTTGACTTGACATATCCATCCATTATGAATCCCTTGGGCCAGATCCTCACTGAGGTAAACTGGCAAAGTTTCATTGCTCCTGTTCTATCAGCTGGGCCTGACACTATTTTCTTGTTAAGCTAACAAAAGTAACAGGAACATGCCTGCAGGACTCAGAATTGAAATGCATTTTCTGTAAGTACTACTTGGCTTTGGCAATGGAAGACCTTGGTACACTGTGTAGGCACAGTCACAAGGGAGAGGGAATTATGGTAATGTATCTGCAGCTGTTAGCTATTCTCCATTTGAAGGAGAGAGGACTAGCTGTGCTGATTGAAGCAGAGGAATGAGGAGCCATGCTGCTTGATCCTAGGCCTGCTGTGTAACAGCATCAGTGCCCATACGGTCATGAAATTCTCTTCTTCCTACCGATGACCTGGCTCTCTCATGACCAATTCCAGATATTTCACAGGAAAGTCCAGTGCAGGAGCTGTGGAAAGGCTTATGCAAGAGAGAATCATACAATCATTAAGACTGAAAAAGACCACTAAGACCATCTAGTCCAACCACTGAGCCACTGTGCTCCCTACCCTGTATTCCTCAGTACCTCATCTACATATTTATTGAACCTAGCCAGGTATGGTGACACAACCCTCCCACCCCGTGGGCAACCCATGCCAATACCTCACCCTCTTTCTGATAAGTTTTTCCTAATATCCAACTTGAACCTTCCCCAACACAACTTAAGGCCTTTCCCTCTAATCCTATCCCTGATTCCTGGGAGAAGAGACCAAAAACCCCCCTCACCACAGCCTCCTTTTAGACAATTGTAGAGAGCAATAATGTCTCCCCCGAGCTTTCTCTTCTCCAGACTGAACAATCCCAGCTCCTTCAGCCACTCCTCATAATACTTTTGCTCCATATTGTTCACCAGCTTTGTCATCCTTCTCTGGACATGCTCCAAAATGGTGCTTTCCAAGGTATCATACCTCATGTGTAGTTGTACTGTGCCTCTCTCTTGTCTCCTCTAAAACCCACAGAAGCAGGAATCACTGACCAGAAATAGTAATGTAGATGTAGATTAAAGAATTCATTGTACACGCCTCAGAGAAAAGTCCTTCTGGAAGGGACATTTTTGATACCTGGGATGTGTTCTCTCATATGATGTGGGAAATAAGCAAGAAAACCACAAGGTATTTTCATGATGGATGCCAGATTTTTGGTTCTTCTAATCCAGCGTGAAATTGGTTTGTTGGTGCCTAATCTGTATTGAACAATAATAAATTCCCAGGCACAGCTCTAATACCACCAAGAAGGGCTCTTGGCTGTATTCAACTTATCTGGAAAAGCTAGAAATACTACTGCTTCTGAGAGACTTAAAATAAGATTCTCATCCTTACAAGCCTTCCTTTTTCTGTATCCTGAGCATTCTACTTGTAGCATGGAATATGCAGCCCATGTAATACTAGAGCTCAGGCACACCTTTCAGCTAGGGAATCCTATTGTTTCTAAGCCTGAAAAACCAACAGAAGAGTGGAAACAAATGGTAGTAGTTTGTAAATATATTGTTGCATTTAGATTGAGTAATGATTGTGTACTTGATGTACGCATAAGATCCTGCTTAGCACTGATAGTGAATAAAAGATCTCTCAGAAGACAAAAAGGAATGTTTCACAAGTGGCACAAGGGCCTGTTAACTAGGAGTTTAAAAAGATTTTAATTGCTGGGGGAAAACCAGCAGTGTTTAGAAACGCTTACTGATTTTATTGGCTGATTGCTCCAGAAATGACCAGCATGATACTCTTTTTATGTGCTGACTGGCCGTTTTGAACTTGCCTCTGCTGACTGCATTGAGCTCAGTTTCAAATCTCTCTTAATCCTGCAATGAACCTTTAATAAAGCTGGATTGACTTTAAATCAGTACTTAGAAACATTAATTAAAATAAAACAGGAGGAACCAAAAGATCAAATGATCCATTGTGGTGGTGGTGGTGGTGTTTAAATCAAAGCTCTCTTCTCCACCCCTCTCCAGAAGAAAGCAAGCCTTTGAAGGCTGCAGCTGTCTGACTTTCAACATGGTTTTTAGGCTGGCCTTAGGTTTTAATTACTTTTGCTGTTTTTGGTTGGCATTTTCTCTATTTTGGAAGAGTTGTTTGAGACGCTTCTTTTTACCCCTCCCTATGGGATAAACCGGGACAGATTGCCATGAATAGTGTGGGCGGGCATGACTAGCCTGCTCAGCTCTGCTGCTGTCTAACAGGGAGTAGTGTCTCCTGTAAAGGCTGGAAATGGCTCTAGAAAGTTCTGTTTCCTGAGCCAAATTATAATAGCTAGCATATCCACTGCTACAGCTCTGGCATTTTTATTTTTAATTTTTATTTTACTTTCCATGTGACCCTCCAGCAGTTTCTTTGTAGCCTTTCCCACTACCAGCCAGCAGTGTGCTTCTGCAGACAATGAAGCCTGTATAGCACAGCACTGCACTCCCCGTTGTTCTGCTCTGCTGTGCCTCAGGCCTGCAGGGATTCTCAGCGATGGCAGAAGGAAGAGCGACTTGAAGAGAAATGTTAGCCTCTCTGAGGACTGATATTAATTACATGATATGCTTACACTTAAGGAGCTAGTTCAGGGACACCTGAGCCTGCTATTTCATAAGTGAATGATCTCATCAGTTGTTCTTAAAGCTGTTGATCTTTATTCTTTGTGCTGTGCACTTCCTTAATAAGTGTACTGCTTTTTTTTTTTTTTTTTTCTCCATACAGTTAAGAATGTGAGAAGTCTATCAGCTGTGGGAAAGAGAAACCTAATAATCAGCAGCAAAAGCAATGTCTTAAGCGTCACTCATCTGCTGGATCTGCAGACTTGGAAATGTTTGCTAGTATTACTGAAAGTGGAAGAAGTGGAAGAAGAGGGGCTGAACATTTTTTCCAGCCTCAAACAGATAGGAAGGCATGGATCTGTCTTCCAGGAAGGTGACATAAAGCTGACATAAAACGTGTGGTGTCAGACACATGTAAGGCAGGTTTCTGAGGTGGAGAATGAAAAATGTTTAACTTATCGTTGCTGTATTTGGGTTGGTTCTGACTCATGTAGCCTGAAGCCCTGCAGAGCTCCACTTAGAATTTGTATCCCCCCTCTCCAGAGACTGGTGGCCCAACTTTCCGGAAACCTACAAGGGCAAATTCTCATAGTCTGCGCTGAGTTTTGAGAGTTACCACTGTGTGAGATGACACTGGAGCCTAGAAGATATCATGTAGAAATTAGTGCTGTAGTGGAATGTCCTAGGCATGCACATGGCTTGTGTCGGACCACTTGTAAAATAACACAGCTTTTAGCCTGTCTAACCATCCTAAGACACAGCTAAAGACAGACTATCTAGTCTGGAAAAGAGGAGGCTCAGGGGAGACCTTAGAGCTTTCTACAATTGCCTGAAAGGAGGTTGTAGTGAGCTGGGGGCCAGCCTCTTTTCCCAGATAGCAGTAATAGGACTAGAGGGAATGGCCTTATGCTGTGGTGGCAGCCTTCAGGTTGGATGTTAGGAAAAATTTCTTCACAGAAAGAGTGAGGCATTGGAACAGGATGCCCAAGTAGGTGGTGGAGTCAGGGTCCCTGGAGGTGTTCAAGAACTGTGTAGATGTGATACTGAGGGATGTGAGATAGTGGGCACAATGGGGATGGGTTGGTGTTTGGACTAACTCTTCTTAGCAGTCTTTTCCAACCTTAATGATTCTATGATTCCGTGAAATGAATCAGTCTGGGATGGTCATGTTGCACAGGGAAGACACTGTAGGGAAGGCTGTGAAGTGAGAAATACTTTAATATCAGGCCAAAGACTGCTCTTACTGGAGTGGGTAGAAATTTTGTTGCTTATTTCAATAAGAGTGGATACTCTGCTTTTGTTCTCTTTAATATCTCACATCTGGGCTTGTTTGTTTGTTTTTTGTTTTTTTTGGTTTTTTTTTTGAAAGGAAGGAGGAAAAGGTTTGGAATGACAAGTAAATACGCAACTACTCATTTTCTTGGTTTAAGTGCAGTGCTTTTCCTATAGCATTGTGTTGCACTGGGCTGAGTAGGAGGAATGGAGTTGTCAAAAATAATCATAAGAAAAAGAAAGCAGAAAACTCAAAAATGCTGAGAGTGTCTGCAAGTTCAAAAAATATGAATTCAAAAGGAATTACTTCTTATGTAGCAATGTGTTAGTTTCGCTATCGGGCTAGCTGATTTTCATGCGGTCTCACAGCATTAGTCATAGCATCTTGCCAGGCACCAGTCTGTTAGGTCTCATGTTACTGTGGTTGACTGCTTTGTGAGCTAACTCACCTAATTAGTTAATCTTTTTCTCTCTCTCTATCCCCTCTACCCCATTTGAAGCCACATCAGTATCATCGTTTATTTTGGGAAGTATGTCTCAAGTGTAAAAAGGAGATGATGAGAGCATCGGAGAGTAGTCAGAGAAGGAAAAGAGGATGCAAAAGAGGTTAGTGATACCACCACTTTTTCAGCAGAAGCAAATCAGTGCACATCTATTGCCCTGAAAGAAATTTTGCAAATTTATACCTTTGGAAGATTTTGATTGCCCCCTATCAATTTGCTGCATGGCATGATTTTAAATTATTCGGAAAATGCATTCCTTAAAAAGGCCATCACAGTTCCAGAAGCTTTAATGACATGTAGTTACATGTGAATTGAGAAACAAAAACAGAAATTAAACTACATTACTTTAATAAAAATAAGTAAAAATAACTTTCTGTCTTTAATTTAAATTTTTATGCTCTGTATTGGAAATAAATGAAGACAGTGATTTCAGAGAATTAGACATAAATGCCGCTATTATTATTATTATAAGAAAGTAGGTGGTGAATGATGGGCAGAGAATGTGTGGGAAGGGAAAGTTACTCCAAGAGCAAAAGTAAAAAAATAGAAAGGGAAGAAGCAACAAAATAAGAACAGAAGTGTCAAACTAAGTACAGCTTATATATCTGTTGCTCCAAAAGTAATGTTTTCTATTTATTTCCATGGAAACTACAACTGATAAAAAGAGCACAATAACACTATTTGACAAAGCAAATTCTC
The DNA here is from genome assembly GCF_039878825.1 of Excalfactoria chinensis. NCBI lineage: Eukaryota > Metazoa > Chordata > Aves > Galliformes > Phasianidae > Excalfactoria > Excalfactoria chinensis. Next base: position 70,472,365 of record NC_092826.1, read on the forward strand.
AACTACAAAACACTATTTTTCAACATTACCACCACCATTAGCTGTGCATTTTTGCAAGCACTGAACAAAAGCCTGAATGCTACAGTCATAAAATCTGAATCAGTGGAGGTGACACACTATTTCACAGCTGCTCTGACAGTATTGTAGCTAGGAAAATGTTGCACATGCAGTCCATTTTTCATTGGCCCAAACAGATGGAAGTCAGAATGCGATAACTCTGAACTATACAGTGGGTGTGGTAGAACAGTCAAGCCAAGGTTGGCAGTGTGCTCCATGACTTTCAAACTGGTATATTGGAGTTATCATGTTGCAAGAGAAAGGTTGTCTTCTTCAAAAAATTGTGGCTGTCAGGCAAAGTCCCCAGTGTCTGGAAAAAGGGAAATCACTCATATTCCATAAAGATCCATGAGCTGCAGCATGTAACCCCAATACTCTATAAGCTGTGGGTAGCCTAAGGAATAAGCATTTGCAGCAAATTTAAGAATGCCTCTTTATTTGTCTCTAAATCTGACTATAAACAGACTTTCAAAGTGAAACTGCCAAATGTTGTCTGACCACACTTGTGTGAAACTCAACTAATATCTATTGCAGCTATGATGAACCCCAAAAATAAAGCTTATCATTGTTCTCTTTTCCTTGAAACCCTGAACCAATCCTGATGTGTTTTCTGCATTTCTAGCTTACTTTGCCTTATGCTGGGCCTTTGTGTACATATTTCTATTGTCTCCAGCTCTGAGAATTCTCAAAAATAATGTTGAAGTGAAATTCCTTGGGAAAATGCTTCCTGCCACCTTCACCTATAACCTTCAAGAATCATCCCATAAATAAAAAGGCAGAAATGAAAGTAGTGAGTTTTGTTTGTTTTCTTTTGCTCTTGTAAGTACTTTCCAAGTAGTATAGTAACTTTAAACTGTAAAAATGCAGCCTCAAAAATGTTCAGTGTCACAGAGAGGCAGCTATCTTAAACACATGTATATTCTTGTGTGTCTTTAGAGAAAGCGAATAAGATATCTGAAACCTACATTAGAAACAACCAGTTTTAGAGTCTGCCTTCTGGTTCTGGTCCCATCTATTTAGCCAGAATCTCTTTCTTCCCAACTGCAATGAGTGGTGTTTCTTACCAGGCTGTGATGCTTCGGGACATGAATAGCCATCAATTATGCAGCATTACTCAGACTCCAGCTGAGCACACTGCGTCTTATGAAAGCAGGCAGAAAAGCATTTGGGCCTGAGTATCTTGATTCGTATGCATTATTCTTTATTTACATGAAGCACATGAGATAGGACTATAATTCAGTGCTGAGTTATTGTCCACAGAAGACAAAGGTCGTGTCTCTTCCCTGTGCTTCTTTTCCTTTCATGTGGGGAGACAAGGGCCCTCTCCTGCTGCCCACACTTATTTACAAACCTCCAAATTTTGAGACTCTGAAAATACCTCTCCACTGTAATCCATTCTCTAGCACATTAACAAGTAAGTCCAAAGAAAACACGGTTTTGATTAACCAGGAATCCTGTGGCTTTAAAAAAAAATAATCACCCAACCTGCAGGAAACTTAAGTTATGTGTATCTCTTTTGCATTTTATTTTCAACAAAATAGACATCATGGTAAACAATTATGTGAGATCACGTGTAGGCCACAGACATGTGAACCAGTTAAGGGAAACCGAGCTGCCCTGATTTTTGGAAAGCAGAAAAACTATCACATTACTTGAATGCAGCTGAGAGCTGCCCCTAATGAATGATTCAGGGCTATCATTCTTGCATGATCAAATGTCTCTCTTTCAGCATGCAGCTTGTTTCTTTTGCAGGCTTGCAAATGCTCCCTTCTGAGGAGCTGCCACGGTACCTTTCTGCACCAAGCGTAAACATGCTGCATGGCCTTTTCAGTCATGTGGCCTTTGACTGACATGTCAGGATTTCTATAGCTGGCATTTTCATCCCAAAAGATAGAAAATGGTAGAGCAACATCCAGAAAGAGCTCACTTTCAGTGCTTTACAGTCCTTTTTCTCGCAGGTTCTTGATCAGCATTCATTTATGTGGTTGTTTTTTTGGTGTTTTTTCTTCTTTCTGAAAACACCTGAAAGCTAAAGGGTCTGCTTTTGACTCTTAGCGTGCTTGCAGGGGGCTGCATGGTCCATGACAGCAAGAAGATAGGAGGAAGAGGACTATTCCCTTTGACCCTTGAGTGGGGAAATTACAGCAAAGACAACGAAAATATTTGCCCAAAGTCATGTAGGAGGACTTAAACACTGACCATGAGATTGTTCTTTTTCCCAGTGTAATCTCTGCACTTTCCTGGGCTGAGCAGAAGCTTGGGAATCTAGGGAATTTTCTGGGCTACAGGAGATAAATGCCTGGAGTAGGCGTGGAAGTGGTAGCAGATCATATCAGGAACCATTTTGTAGCTGAATCTTGCTCCCCTGAACTCCGACAATGGTAATGTTTTTATGAGCTCTGCTTGCTAAGAAAACCTCAGAAACCTGAATCATGGGGGCACAAAGGCGCAAAGAGCCTGCAGCAGTAGTTCTGTGAGGTGCAAACAGTCCATTCACTTCAGCAAGATAACTCAGCTGGTGACTAATGGTAATTTAAATGTCAGACTTGTTAGCAGTTTTATTCCTAATGAAAGACCTGACTTTACAGATAGCTTTGCTGGATGACTTTTCTGATAAAACCCTATTAATGGAATCACAGTTATACTAGCAAAAAAAGTGCTATGACTAGCATAGTTTACAGTGGTTCAATGTGTGAAATGAGCTGTGCTGACTAAAGCACCTTTGGACAATGCAACTGCTTCTATGGTATCCAGCAGATTTGTGGCAATGGATTAAAATGAGGCAGTTGAAGTGGCTATTGCCCAGAACTTCGATTTAGGTCTGTTTCTGTACATTGGGTTGAAAACTGAGGTAATACAGGATGCACAAACAGATCAGGTGTCACTGCCTAGCAGCATCTACAAAGGGTCCCTGGGTCATTTAATTGCAGGCTGTAGTCACAGGCATGTCAGAACACTACACTAGAATTTTAGGCAGCATAAGAACGTATTATAACAAATCAGGTGCACACCTCTGGATTTAACCAATATACAACTAAGTCAGATAAAATCTCATAGTTTCATGTAAGAAGGGCCCTCAAATTTGCATAACATAACACTGCACATGTCACAGAAGTGGTGTGTTTGCTTGATGGCAGAAGTGCTACTACTTTTTCCTGATAAGGAAGAGCCAAGTGAAGAAACCTAGCAGAGCTACTGAGTTCACTCGGACTGCACTAAGGGGCTTCGTCAGCACTGTTGTATTTTGAGCACTGATGTGGTTCACTGCATGAAGCACCGCAAGCAGGCAAATTACTCTGCCTGTAGTAGCAAATCCCACTCTGCTTTTCTAATTATTTAAAGAATAATCATATTGGTTAAGTATGCCTTAAACTTGGAGTTTAAATGCAGAGAGGAGGCTTAAGAGTAAAGCTGTGCAAGGTTGCTTTCATTTTCTGATTTGGTGGAAGCAATGTGGAAATGAAAGTTCCTGGATTTGGTTTTTCAGGGTAAATATTTGGATTTGCCTGTGGGTCTTGCTGTGCACTGACTCTTCCAGTCCACAAACCCCACAGTAATGCAGTAATGCCTCCTTAGACAGACAGTGTAGGATCTCAGTTCAGCCGTGCCTCTTCCCAAGCTTTTGCCAACCTGGCTCCAGGGGGGACCATTTAAAAATAATGGCCAACGCCCTCCGATAATGAACTGTAGTGTCACTCAGCAATTGCTTAAGATTGTATCACCAGGATGTCAGCATGTTTCTCCCCAGAGGTGGATCTGTGCACAGAGGTCATCTCAGACAGAGCTTCCATTGTTAACAGAAGCATTCCCTTTGTTATTCACCTTCATGGAGGCGTCTGTAACGTTAATTCTCTTGTAGTAAAATAACATTGCTCTTGTTTTTTTCCCCCTAACTTGTCTTCCTGTCTTATCTAATGTCGGAGCAGCATCAACAAAGGCAGAGTGGTTTATCTGATAATTCATAGGGCTGGCATTTGAGACCTACAGATTCCCACACTGGATTTGTCACAGTTTTGGTAGGTGATGTGACAGCATAATAATAAATTGAACATTTTTTACCTGCTGTCTGGGGAAAGGGAAATGCTACAGATGGCTGTGTGTTTTCTAAACCTTGTCTTCAGCCATGATTGTATGTGTTGCAGAGTGTTAAGCTGTTAGCTTTTGTCATAAATAATAATGGAAAACAACTTCCTCGCTCATGCAGCCCTTGAGGTCGAATATAGCTTTGCGTACAGAACTGAATTATTTTGTGACCAGTCACTTTATTTTGTATAGGTTTCACTGAACACTAACATTCTGTTTGGTAATCCTTTGTAGAGCAGCCATCACGCCTGGCTTACAAAACACCTCTCTGAAACTGAAAATACATGGCTGCAGAGTGCAAGTATTTGAAGTGCATGACTTGCATCTGGGATTTTGTTTAGTGGGGTGAAATGCTAGCTGTGTTCAAATCAGCAGGGCTTTTGCCATTTGTTCCAGCCGGCAATGAAATTTTCAGTCAAGAAGAGTTTAGCAGATTGGGTACAACCTTCTCAGCTTCTTTGTGGGTTTAGAATTATGTCCAGACAGAGAAAGATTAGATGGGACACGGCTTTCAACTACATGTTCAACAATGCTTTCCAATTTTCCCTAGCAGTTCCCTACATTAATCAATGTTTATTCCTGTTTTAGGGAAAGAAAATGGATGATTTTTAAAAAGTTGCCCAAGATTGCTCAATAAAAGTCACAAAACTGAGGGTCCAAACTGACTTGTCACGTGCTTTAGCTTTTGCAGTTCTTGACTTGAGGAGGAGTGAATCGTGCCTTTTAGAGCCAGAGAGGCTGGAATCTCCCTGTAACCCTCAGGAGACATGAATAGCACAATGAAACATGGTTTATATTGCTTTACAGTGATGATTTCCTTGTTTGTTTTCTCCCTTTTCATTATGTCGCTGCTCTATATCTTTGATGCCTTTGCTACATTTAAGGATCCTTTTGTGGATCTAGAAGACACTCAGAAATCTAAGACAGCTTGCTCAGAAGTAGGCAGAAGTGGTGGATTTGAAAAGTGGAAAGGTTAGATAGCTATAATGGTGCATATATATAAATAAATCCATGAGCAATGGAAGGCTTTCTGCCCTCTGCCCTTGGACATGGGATGGAGGTGGCTGCAAATCAAAACAACAGAAATTAAAGGTTAAACTGTACAGAAAATACATCATTTCAAAACCACTTTTAGCAGAAAGTCCCAAATGCTTTTTTATTTATTTTTTATTTTTTTCCCAGTTAAATATATATATATATATATATATATATATATATATATATATATTTTTTTTTTTTTTTTCCCCTAAGCCTTTCTGAAGTATCCATTTACACTCCAGCCACCTAATGCATAATGCACAAGTCTCGGAAGGTCACAGCTGGGTGGGGACGGTGCTTTCCTTTGTTGTTTTAAGAGTCTGCAGCTCCTGCTATATCTGACTCTTGTAGGAAGAACAGCTATTTAGAATGCCTCGAGAGCCAAGGCTTTGAAGCCCAAAGCACCACTGTGGGCTTCCAGTTTGCAGAATAGAATGACGCCTTGACAACTTCAGTCTCTGGGTTTTTTGTCGGTATGTTGTATGAGACTGGCTGAAATAGCTGTGTGAAAAGCAGAATCCTAAATGAAGCTTCTTCAGTTAGGATCTATTGTCTGCAAGTCTCATTAGTATTAAAACACTTTTTGTGCATTGGTCTGTAACAAAATCTCTCTCTTATGGCACTGGCTGTGGCTTTAAGGATGCAGTGCTGGAACTAAAGAAAGATAGCTCGATCTCCGCGTGGAGCACTGGGAGGCTTATGATGGAAATGTGCTCCTTACAGTAGGTTTACATTTTTTTCCTCTTAGCGTATCACAGGATTCTGAGCCAGAAGGGGAGGAGGGGGAACGGCAAACCTATAACTCAGGGTAAAATAAAGCAAATCCATGCAGATAATCTGTCAGCTATAGCCTTCCCCTACCATCTGGCAATAATCAATACCAGGCATAATGTAAATAAACCACAGTGTACTCGGTGTGGATGCATGTGTGCACTAGCGCATGTGTGTCCTGCACTCCTGTTCCATCTTGAAATCACATCTAAGCTTTATTAGGGAGTTGCTTGGACACAATCGTTACTATTACTCCAAACTCACAGCATCGCTCTTCTCTACAAAGATAAATGTTTCATGTGTGTGACCATATGTATGCAGAACTGCAGACTGTGCCAGAAGTGCAGGTGAATTGCTTGGGCCTATGGAGGCCATGTCATGCAGTGAGACTCGTGCTTGCGTGTGCATATACACAAACAGGATTGCCCTCTGTCTCTCATTCACTCACTGGATTTAATGTTTATTATCATGGGGAATGCTCATATCCTATTTAATCCTGTCTAGATGGCTCTAGAATTTCAGATGAATACCCTGACTGAGAAAATGCAATCCAATAGTACTTTGTTTTGGGGAGCTGTTGAATGGGATGTAGCATACCAGTTCTATTTTAGCTATTAAATTCAATAGCTATCCTCGTTTCCCAGTACACTCTCACTGCAGTGGCAGCAACAATCACAAAGGCTGTGTCAGACCTTAGAGCACTCATGTTTAGGTGGATAATTAAACTGAGAAATATTTTTCAAACATAGAGATGCAGCCTATACGGTGTGTTTAATTTTAAGCACTCCATCAGCCTAAGAAAATACTGCTAGAATATGTAAAGATACTGTAATATTCCTCTTGAATCTCTGTTGTGTAATTGTTGCAGACGTTTGAGTTACTCTATGACTGCACCCATAAATAATACATTTCTGAAGGCAGCATACTAGGAATAGCTGAGCTGCATGGTGATGAATTTATGAGGAGCTGAGCAACCTGTCTGAGAGAGCTGAGAACTAAATTAAAATAACCTTTACTTCTCTCCTCCCCTCCCACCTGCATGCCATACTCCAGGGAAAGAACCATTCTTTTGTTTGACAATAGTGCACGCAGTATGTCAGGTATTTGCTTGACAGAGAATAAAGGAGCGTGTGCTGCTGTAAGGCAATTGAATATAGGTTGCAAAACGTGATAGATTTGAAGGTCAATGGATCTAACATTCAATCTATTAAACAATCTATCTAGCTTGAATTATCTGTCAATACTTAGAGCTTGTCAATATTTTCTTTTATGAAGGAACATTTGTATGAAAAATGTTTCATTACATTAGTTTTGCTTCAAGTTAAAAAATGTTTGGAAAAAAATCATATGCTTTGATTTTATACTGAAATGTTAAGTCACTTAATGTCTTTATGAATACTTTAATATGGGCAAAGGTGCATCTAGCTTTATACTACCTTAATAAAATGTCAGAAAAAAATAATCCTTTTCTTCCCCTCCCCCCCCAAAATAAAGGTCAAGGCATTTGCTCAATTTTGTAATGGAAAAGAACATCAAACTACCCAAAATTTAGAAGCTAACATTTATGTTTCAAGGAAATGCTTTTAGCATCCGTATCACAGAGATTCAGCAGCAGCTATCAATTACTAGCAAGGTTTTGAATTATCATCATGCACTATGAAGTTGCTTTTTCAAGTAAAACCCATTGCTCCATGTAGTTTGGTTATAGCTTGGTAAACAGGCAAGCCTTGGCTACTCTCATCCTTCTAATCAGATGGGAAAATGTCTGCTCATGGAGATTACATTTATCAAGTAATTAGAATACTTAGCTTTTGCCCACATTTTTTATTATAAATCAAGAGCAGGATAACTGTTGTTTTGACATAAAATCCCACCCACCAACAATTCAAACCAAACCCAGCCAAACCAAATTCATACAATAGCCAATACATTTTTTTTCACCCCTCCTCCTGTGTACAGGAGCTTGAGTAGGAAGCTGAACCAGGTGACCTCCAGAGGCCCATCAGTCCTCCTGTGATTCTGTGAAGTGATGAGCTTTGATGGGTCTTTGATATTAAAAGTGGTTGCCAGAAGTAGGTGGCTGGGTTTATGGTAAATGCTATGGGGTGACTCAGTACAGCAGGTCCTGAGGTGTACTTGGTAATGTATACTGATTGGCAGTATTTTCTTTTGTGCAAAGAATACAACTAAAACTGGAAGAGGTGATGCACTCAGCTTGGATACAGATGGAATGAAAGTTATTGAGCTCTGGGTACGTGTGTTAGTTTACACAAATGAAATGCAGTGTTGGAATTACTGATTTGTCATCTAAAATGGCAAAAGGATACATTTCCTATTGGTTCCTATTTTAATATGGTCTGTGACTGTGGGGATAATGCATCTCACTTTGTATAAAGACCTCATTCCTTAAAATAAACAGTAAAATGGTGCCTCTTTACCCACACTTCTTCTAGAACACAGAAAAAAAGTAATACTTCCAGTCTTTTGAAGTGTTTGTTCTTTTTTCTGGAAGCATTTACCCTATTACTGGGAAAAGTAATCTCAGTCAATAATTCATGGAAGACACACCAGTAGTTCATGTTTTGACCTTCCATTTTGGTAACAGATCTCACTTCAACTCTCACAGGGCCAGGACACAACATTTTATCTGCTGCTCAGGACTGAGGCCTTCTGCCACACCTTCTGCCACAGCCAGAAGGAATTTCAGTATGGGTTTTATCTGTTGTTAGAGTTGTATATCATAATTTTCCCCTTTCTCTAATAGACAGTGGTTTAAGGTATCAGTGGTTAACTTACAAAAATGAACGACATGGTCAGGTATTTCCTGTGTATAATAGTTTTGTACCCAAGATAGACATAGATAGATAGCCCCGCTTCTCTGAGCACTGTAAGATGAATCCTTTTAGTTTGTAGTACATACTGATACACACAAAGCCAGCAAGCCCTTTGCATGTCTTTTTTCATGAGAGTTGTGCATGTTTATATACCATATTGATTTGGCATGGCTTGATAAAGGAACCTTTCAGCTTTACTCAGTTCTTCATGTTCATCCTAGAAAGAGGTACAACCTGGAACTTTAGATATACTTCTGAGCTGCAGAAAACAAGAAAGGTTCTTTGTTTTTCAGCAGCGTAGTGATGGTTGGAGGGTCTCAGCCAGTGGTGTCCTGGCAAGTGGAGCAGTGATTATCCCTGGTTCTTGCAACATATAGGCTATAGAGCTTCAGAAGGACCAAATAACTGCTAGGAGTTTTGCTATTTTAAAGCTTACAAATATTAAAAAAGAATTCCTTTGAATGTCATCTATCAACACACCCTAAGATGCAGCTGGTGGTACTTAAGATCAAGTAGTTTTGTTTTATTTCACTTCAGAGTTGGGAAACTAAATATTGTCTGCTCACTACTATATGCCTAAATAGATCTATTACTTTTTCTTGCAGGTTTTCTGTAAAGTAATAACTGCAAATAACCCCATTTGAAATAGAATTCTTTTCCATGCTGTTTTTATGTAGCCCTGTCACTGCTTGTTACTCAGAATCTAAAATGATGATGAAATATTCAGTCACTCACAGTTATGAAGAAACAAAGTGAGTGTGAAGCCTAAACCTTGGTTTTAGGTGAAAAATCCACTTTGCTCTAAGTAAGACATTTTCATTCTGGCATAAAGTGGTACTGCTTTGTTGAGGTCAAAGGACTTCAGCAGTTTCTTCAGCCCTGCAGCTGTAAAATATGTACTTCAATGATGCAATATGATAAAAGGTGGGAGGGTGTTTGATCGGAAGCAACTGGGGGAAATACCATGCAACAACACCACACTGGGTTCCTGAAGTGGGAATGGATCTCTGTGCCCCTCAACCTCCAATAACATGTTTCTTTTGTTTTGGCGTAATAATCCTTCCATCTGATTCATTCATTTTTAATAGGAATTTATGAGCAGTCTTTTAGATGACAAAATTTGGAGAGGTCCATGGAAGATGAATTTACTTGTAACCCCCTGAGCTACACTGAAATGCTTCCTTATGTAACCTCTCTGCTGAGGGGCTGAGATTACCTAACTGCTATATTACTAGTGATATTATTGATACTTTTATCTAGAAGAATTATATCATTGTCAGTGCCAGTTATAAGACAGTGAGGGGCGAAATGCTCATTAACTGAGATAATCTTGCTTTGTCATGCAGAATTCACAAGCCAAAGAAGGAGAAGAAAGGTCTGAGTATGAGAAGTTGTACACCGTCGCTTCCCACCTCACTGTTGTTGTTCCCTTTGCTAACTAAAAGTATTTTAAGAACTCATTAATTTTTCTGAAATAAAATGGCAGAATAATAACCAGGAGATCTCTCAGGACATGGAGCAGTCTGAGAAGAACAGGCATTTAGATGACATTAATTTTGCTCAGAAGGCAAAGGGTTCTCCATCTGCTCATATCTTTCATTATTTAGAATATGAAAAGCTCTAAATATCTTTTCAGTAAGTCCTTAATCTCCATGAGAATATTTACTACCCTGACTCTGCAAGTCAGAGTTTCCATCTGAAATTCCAATTATCACTGAATTCCTTACGAAGCTGTTTGCATATTCTGAGTTTCCAACACATCCCTACTGATGTTTTATCTTGAAATGTGCATTAATTAGGTTTAGTCAACTTGGAAATGAACTGTGAGCTTACTGAAGCACTGCCAACAGGCAGCGTGATTCTGTGCTGTTTGATCTATTTAGATGTCTTAGACATGTTGATTCATAAAGGCTGGAAGAGCTAGCCATGCTAGAGCCAACAGTAGCAGTAAGAAATCACATTTTGTATGTCATAGATTAATATGAAGGATTCAGGGGGATTTAAAACTCTCTGAAGTTGTTGATTAATGTCTTCCACACATCCAAAAGGAAAGAGGATTGTTTGGTTTCCATCAGGCCACAGGGGCATCAGTACCAGCTTGAACCCCAGCTCACCGATTTAAGTCATTTCTGTACGAATTCTCAAGGAATTTTTTCTGTCTGAAGGAATGGTGATTTCTAAAATATTAGGGAATCACTTGTTTCCTTACATTGCCTTACATTTGTTCACTGATTTGCGAATTGTCTCTTGCTAAATGTTTCATGATGTTTGTTAATTAGCTCATGGCACTTTCTATCTGTTATTTGTTTTCAGTGACAAATTTATGCCCCTTAAATTCAAGGGAAGTATATGATCTCTTTTTTGAGTTCCAAGGCTTTAGAAATAGTAAGTTCTTTGAAAGATTCATACCTGACAATCGTAACAGAAGAGATCAAACTTAAATTGTTACTAGATAAGTAACAAGTTTTCACTAGATTTCACTAGTTTTCACTAGATTTCAAATAATTCCATTTTAAATAAAGCAGTCAGATGCTATTTATAAGAAGTTTTCAGATCACACTTCTTAGTCAGGTACCGAGCCTTTTTGTGGGCTGAGTGCATGTGTACAGCTTCACTGAGAACTTCAATCTGTCCTGGGAATGGGAACATCTAATTTAGCGCTGTGCTGCTTCTGAAATGATTGCCTATAATCAGTCAAATCTGTTGAACATATCTGGTGTTGACAGACTGCCAGATGAATGGTCCTAGGAAACGGTGATGATGTTGTGTCATGTACTGTGAAAAGCAAATTGAAGAATAAGGAAAAAGAAATCAGTCAGCAAAAATACAAGAGAGAAGTCTGGCAAGGATAATATCATGGATTATTAAATAGGAGAATGAAGTGAGAGTTCTGCAGGAAAGGGAAAATAGACTCCTCATCTACTGCTAGGTCTCTGCAGGTGGGAAAACTATCTTCTTGTAGTTAAGTGGGTTGCCTGAAGCACAGTTGTTTCAGACTTACCTCTTTAAAGCATCCATTTTACAACTCTCCCCACCTTCATTGCATTATACTTTCTTCTGCTGCAGAATGCACTCCAACTTAATTGCCAGGCTGGCTGATTACAAAGAAAAGAATGGGCTCCACACAAGGGCATCTGATTGGATTAGTGAGTAGTGATCAAGGTGTGCAGTGTAACATTCAGGTGTCCTTCACCAGCCTTCTCTTAAGCATGGGATGTAAGTGAAGGTGAATCAGACAGTTAATATATTATTAGTTATCTTGTTCATTGTATTCTAGGGTTTACAGTTCCATATCTGTCTCATTCACTTCCAACATCCTGACACCAGTTTGTAACAATTTCATACCACCTTCTTCCCAAACAAGAATAAAGGAAGGGCAGATAAGAACAAGGCAGACACTTATGCTACTGCTTAAACTGTCTTTGCCTTCTCTTACAGGCATTTACCCAGAAAAACTTTAGGTCTTCTGAAGTATTTGTATTAAATTCCAGGTTTTTTCTTTCTGTCGCTATAACTAGTCTAGAAGTTGCAGGCTATTTTAATACAAGTATGCTACTGCTGTGGGTGTTACTGCAGAAGAGAATAGGAATATCTCAGCCAACAAAGAAGTCTCAATGACCAATATCTGCTTAGGCATGAGAGCACAAGTTAAGCAAGAAACAACTATTCACTTTCTTTTCCAGTACACAAGCCAAATAGCATTAGATTAAGCGATTAGGTGGCAAGACCAAAACAAACGGAGAAAATGCTTCAGAAAACATAATATGAAGCTGTGGGACTCTTGTGCTGCAGGATGTTGCAGATGCTAAAACTGCATGTGGGATTGAAAATTGGAAATCCATACTTTATGGAAGAGAAGTTCATTCTCATAGTAGATGAGGGAAAGGCTGTCGACGTGGTCTACCTGGACTTCAGTAAGGCCTTTGACACTGTCCCCCATAACATTCTGGTAGAGAAGCTGGCTGCCCGTGGTTTGGATGGGCGCACGCTCCGCTGGGTGAAGAACTGGTTGGATGGCCGGGCCCAGAGAGTTGTGGTCAATGGAGTGGATTCCAGTTGGCGGCCGGTCACAAGTGGCGTCCCCCAGGGCTCGGTGCTTGGGCCGCTTCTGTTTAACATCTTCATTGATGATTTGGATGAGGGGATTGAGTGCACCCTCAGTAAGTTCGCAGACGACACTAAGCTGGGAGGGAGTGTTGATCTGCCTGAGGGGAGAAGGGCACTACAGAGAGACCTGGATAGACTTGATCGATGGGCCAAGGTTAATGGAATGAGTTTCAACAGGGCCAAGTGTTGGGTCCTGCATTTTGGTCATAACAACCCCAGGCAATCCTACAGGCTTGGGGAGGTGTGGCTGGAAAGCTCCCAGACGGAAAGGGACCTTGGTGTGCTGATGGACAGTCGGCTGAATATGAGCCAGCATTGTGCCCAGGTGGCCAAGAAGGCCAATGGCATCCTGGCTTGTATCAGGAATGGTGTGGTGAGCAGGACTAAGGAAGTCATCCTGCCCCTGTACTCAGCATTGGTGAGGCCTCACCTCGAGTACTGTGTCCAGTTTTGGGCACCTCAGCACAAGAAGGACATGGAGGTACTGGAGCAGGTCCAGAGAAGGGCAACGAGGCTTGTTAAGGGCTTGGAGAATCAGCCCTATGAGGAGAGACTAAGGAAGCTGGGGCTGTTTAGTCTGAGGAAGAGGAGGCTGAGGGGAGACCTTATTGCTGTCTTCCAGTACCTGAAAGGTTCTTACAGTGAGAGTGGGGCAGGTCTATTCTCACTACTGACTTGTGACAGGACGAGGGGAAATGGCCTCAAGTTGCGCCAGGGCAAGTTTAGGTTGGATATTAGAAAGAACTTCTTTACAGAAAGGGTGGTTAGGTACTGGAATGGGCTCCCCAAGGAGGTGGTTGAATCGCCATCCCTGGATGTGTTTAAGAGCCGCTTGGATGTGGTACTCAGGGATATGATTTAGCAGAGGTTTGTTGTTGTGGTATTGTTTTGTGGTTGTTTTTTAAGAGATAGGCTACTGGTTAGGCTGCGGTTGGACTTGATGATCTTCAAGGTCTTTTCCAACCTGAGTAATTCTATGATTCTATGATTCTGGATTCTTACACACAAAAGCAACAGTTCTGACCAAGAAAGTCTCTAGGTTGCAAACTGATCGATAGTTACTTTGTTGATATTTAATGTTTTACTGCATGACTTCCTTGTTTTTCAATTCTTTTTCAGGCATCCACATTTGTAAGTGGAATAAAATAGAAAGCTGAATGGGTGCTTTGCCTAAGTATGACCATAAGATGAAAAAAATCCCTCTGTTCTTCACAGGAATCACGTGTGCAAGGGGGCAGGAATCAGAGGCACTCAAGCTGTGGACTGCAATGAGGCAGAAACCAGCAGTTGTGACAATGTCTTGGCAAGCAGGAAGCTGCTAAAGAAGGCAGTGTGTGACTAAAAAAGAATGAGGGGCCATAGAGCACAGCCATTGGCTGACAGTCATCAAAAAAGCCCAGAACAAAGTCTGGTAGCTTAAAATCTCAACACTAGCTAATGGGTAAGAGAGTCCAGAATGCTACAGAAATAATCCAGGACCTACAGCAAAACTAAATTTCTGCCTGAAATGATAATATTCATATGAAACTTACACTAATTTACTCAGTTAGGATCTGAGTCCTATCACTTGACTGGTGGGATTTTAACTAGTGAAATTGCAAATGAGTACTGAGAATGATTTCTTGAGGAAGACTATTTTTAGAAAATCTTGCAGCTGAAGTTACATGAATATTATATGCAGCATTACTCTCAAGATTAGACAGCAAGTAGAACAATCAATGATTTACAGTGAAAGAGTCTTACTGCACTAATATACTCAGTCCCTGATGAGGTAAATGCTGGTAATGAGGTAAGTTGGTCAGGCTACTCTACAGAAGCTGTAGTGTCTACAGCTAATAAGGGTACTGAATTAAAAAGGGATTGGGATGCTTGCCCCAAGCACTTGTAAACAAAGGTTCAGATTGGACTGTAGGTCTCTGACACTTAGTATAGAACTTTTCCTTCTTAGTGCCCTGAGGGCAGCGCCAGTCTCACTGTCCACTCCTTGGGGGTGCACCTACACCCTTCCTACAGCCCAGCACCCTATTTCTGCCCACAGGTCCATCAGACCCTCTACTTTCAAGGCTGTAACAGGGACAGTCTCCAGCTCTCCACAGTCCTAATCTGCCTTTTTGAGTCTTTTCCAGTCGAAGACCATAATTAGCCCATTTTTTTCCCTATATAACTGCTATCCACGAAAACAGGATTATGGAGGAATGTGCAATAGTAATGTTCATAGCACATCTCCTGAGGTTGTGACAGGGGAAAATTCTTTTCCCCTGAAAGATTACAGGTTGCTGTAATGTTCTCAAGCCAGTTCTAGGAGCCCCCAGTAAATTTAATGAGGGAAAGAATGTGATTCAGATAGTGCTTGCAATTAGTTTGATGCAGCTGATACATTAGGAATTCTTTGGATAGCACCAATTCCTCACCTCTTAAGGCAGTTTAAGAAAACAGAGCCCCTTCTTCTGGATGGAAATGCCCACAGTTTTTACACACAGTAAAAGTGTGCTCACACTGCTAAAGGTATTCACCCAAATGTTCCAGGCCAGTGAATTATCACACAGCCAGTAAGAGGAATGTAACTTGGAGTTTTCCCATCCATCCGGACTTGTTCAAACAAATGAGCCAACTAGCTTCTGATATGGCCTTTGTGACGGGAGATATAAGCTGAGTATTGGACGTTTCAAGAGTCCACAGAGTCCTAAATCCATCATTTTGACTCTGTTGGTGAATATTTGATTTAATGTGAGGTATCCAAACATTCGCTAATTGTGAATAACCCAGAGAAAGAGCACATTAGTGACAATCATGAGTCTTGACCAGTTCAGAAGTATAAAAAGTACTATCCCTGGTAGACCAGGTAAAAATTGCAGATACTACCAGCAGCTTTCTCTGGGCTGTGGCTGTCTCACTGGAATTGGCTTTGCTCTGCTGCAGTTCAGATGCCTTGTTCCCTTTAGTGGAGAGAAAGAAACAGGGACAGACGTGATCATCTAAGGCTCTAATTAATAGAGCTTTTGAACGAATATCTAGTTAGATTTTTATTCTCCCTCCACAGCTTCAAAATTTGGCTTTGACAAAGCCAAATAGGATTTTGGCAATGAGTTTGAAATTTGCTTGCTTGTCTGTAGTTAAGGACTTTAAAGAGAAGCATCTGATGCCATTGCAATAAAATAATTATTAGATTATTTTTTATTATCATTTTAAATTATTTTGAAATTATTTTACTATTATTATTTATTTTAATTATGAAACAAGTAAGAGAGAACTAGGTACTAGAGTTCAAAGTGAGAAAATTACAATGCACAGAAGAGGGCTTTTCTGTGTGTTTTTGTCTGGTGGCAATGGAAAAGAAAAGGGTTATTTTTATCTTGGTGAAGTGAATGTGTGAATAGGACATGAAGATTTTGATAACAATGCTTTTTATGAAGATTGCAAAAAAGAGGAAAGGAATATAAATGTAATTGAGAATGAGTGTGCACATTTGGGTGTATCCATGTGTTCCTGGATGCATGTACATTTTGTCAAATTGAGGCAGACACTGTAACTACAAACATTCATTGGGTCTTTTCTATGAGCAGATACAACCTTGACAACAGAAGGATGACTCTGATAAGATCCCTCAAACGTGTTACCGTGTCAAGACATACCCCACTTTGGTGACAGAAGAGAAGCAGTGGAAAGTGTGAAAACAACAGGACATACTGCAGCATACAAGGACCTCTGTATGGCACAGCAGTTGCTCTCTGCCTTTGGGGAAGCTACAGAGAAGCAATGACACTCTATAGAAGGATGAGAATAGGTCAGAAAAATAAACCACTCCATACTTACTAAGTCAGTGCTATATACAGAAGTTGATAATTTTTCAGCAAGGACTTGAAGAATTTACCTGGAAGGTTGTAGGCAGAAAATCCTGTTTAGAGAAATTGAAAAAGCGTGAGCTAGAAGATCATCTGTTGCCTAAAGGCTGGATTACAATAAAAAGCTCTCAAAATGTCCTGATGACTTTGGTGCCTAAAGCTATGTGTGACTGACCTCTCTGTTTATTTCAAATAAGTGTCAAAGTGCAATTGCTCCTGCAGGTAGGGCTTGGGGTTGTTATATATCAAGAAATTAAAGAGCCAAAATGTAAATGGTTCAGGATCCTAGAAGCTTCTGAAACAACATATAGTGATTCAAATTATTTATAGTGTTAGCATGGCTTTATTTAGTGTATTATTTTATCCAGGTAGAAGTTTGCTCATCATTCATGTGGTGTTATGATAAGCAACTACAGAAAAAATGTTTAGCCTCCAATGCCCATGCCAGTATAAATACTGACAAGAGACAAACATAAAATGACAGTGCAACTTGGACATCTTCCTTCACTTTTAATAAATTACAAATCTAGAGGGCCTCTATTTTTATCTGCAGTTCCAGTCAGTTTCAGTAGATTTATGCAAATCTATACCATCTGATGACCTGACGTGTACTTGGTGAGTTACAATGGCTTCAGAGTGTGAGAGACTGGATTTTTGTCATACATGATCAGATAATCTTGCATAAGAACTTCCACTGTTGTTGTTGTTGTTGTTATTATTATTATTCCAGTGGAATAATGCCTGGAAATGAAGCTTTATCTCATGAATGCAAATTAAGTCTTCATGGAGCATGAAATTCCGTAGATGTGATGATGTTCCTTAGGATTTCACTTTCTTGCTCTAAGACTAGTAAAAAGCTATTGAAATATCTGCAGTTGGTGGGCCTGGGAAGAAGACATTTCCAAATATTACTAGGTCCTCAAAATAAAGTTCATTGAGATTATTTTTGTTGCAGAAGAACAAGGCTAATTAGAACAATACATTTTGCTGTGGGCAGTAAATTTACTATTGCTACAAAGTGATTAACAGTTTCACCATCTGTTACAGGTGTGATGATAATTGACAGATTTATTCATATAATTGGCAGGATCTTTATTTTCAGTCTTGGTTACTGTTTAATTTAGTTATTTTCTTCAAACAGTATAGATTTGTGTTTGATGACTAAGCATACTATTTCTTTTCCTACAGTTCTTTGCTATTGTTTCCAACCGTGACCTGGAAATCTTTTAAAAAATAACTAAAATATAAAACAAAATAAAGAGAAATGCATGTTCTTTCTTTTTTTTTTTTTTTTTTTCTTCTGAATACTGTGACCAAAATTTCCTTCTTGAATTCAGGCTTTGGCTTCAACAACTTGCTGTATTAATGTCTTAGACATTTTAAATAAAGCAACACTTTTTGTTTGGTTGGTTTTAAATATAGCACCTGAAAATGTCATTGGATGCCATCCAGTTTCTGAGATGTGAGAAAAACTTCTGAGAATTCTCTTAGGTTGTAGAACCCATACAGATTATCTTCTCCTTTTCTGTGGATGGCAGTTCAAGGGCTATCGGAATTACAGGGAAGCAAGGATTTTACTGGGGTTTAAATGAGAAATATAATGTAACTAAATGAGAAATGCATCCCATTCTATTTGTTAACAGAGCACATTTGCAAAAAACACTGATCCCAAGAAACGATGGATGTATTTCTTGTCCTCTAATGCTGTTCTACAGTCAGCATGGAGTCAAAAGATTAAGTCCACTGCTGGGCAATAAATGATGATGGTGACTTTATTATGCTTCTTAACAGTTATGTGTCTCTAAGACGTGTCTTATTTAGATAGACTACTTTAAATGCATGAAAAGATAAGAATAAAGGAACATCCAGTGTACAGTGAAAGAAGTTTGTGAGAAATATGCTTATATTAGGAATGGTTCTAGTCCAGTAGTTACAGAATATATTGAAATATATTCATAAAGAAAGGAGGCTGATTAGCTCTCATGCTGTTTCCTATTTGCAAGAGTTTAGAGGAGCCCATGTTGTTTATAAAACGTGGGATTTTCCTGATGATACAGTGAAGGTGACAGCACAACTGAGGTTAGTGATCCCCAGTGTCTCTATTTCTTCTAAGCATCTTTGTTGCAAAATGTTAATAAATTTCTTAGATATTACTTGATTTTTTCTATATTATTCAAATTTGTCTAAGCTATGTTTTCACTTCCCCAGAAGACACTTTCTCTGGTTTAATTGCCTTATTATTTAATAGCCTGCAAATATGTTGAATTACCTAACAGCCCCTAGCACAAGCTGTATAAGTACAACTTAAAGAAGTCAAGTCTCTTGCAGTAGCTAGTGACTATGATTGTTAAGCTACTTGTTCCCTGTGATGTTTTTATGAGCTTGAAGTTTCTGGTACCAAACCAAAACCTAGTAAAGGTGTATGTTTGGTGGCCCTGCTAGGCAGGGGGGTTGGAACTACATGATCCTTGAGGTCCCTTCCAACCCAGGTCATTCTATGATTCTATGATTCTATGATTTTCTACGCTATCTCTTTTGTGCTTCCTGCTTTTCATCTGACATTTAGGTAATGATTAGTTCTTAAACAAAGAAAACAAAAGCCAGAAGGTGAAAATACTTAGAAGGAAGCAAACTGTTTGATAGAAATACTGGCTAGATTTGCAAGAGAAGTCTACTCCATTCCAGACAGCGTCTGCAACAAAGCACAGCGTTTCTGAGCCCGATTTTTTTTTCTGTCAGAAGTAGAGTGGCCTGCTCCACAAGGGCAAGAATTGGCATGGTGGATGCCCAGCTGCTGTGCCCTCACTGACAGGGTGCAGTCCCACAGTGAAGAAAGAAAAAGAAAATAAAGTTAGATGTGGTCCAGACAGATGAGAAAGTCCAAAGTGACGAGGTCCTAGGCTGGGCTAGGTAGTCATTCTATGGGTCAGGATCAGGCATCTAAATCAACTGGGTGCTTGGCTGAACACAAACATGGCTATAACATATCTGTGATGTAACCCTGGTTGAGACCAAGGACAAGAATTACAGCTAACATCCACTCCTGAGGGAAGCAGAGAGCCATCACTGGGGCCTCCCCACAAAGTTTATTCTTCACAGCAGTTCTGGTCAGCAAGCGGACTGTGTAGCCAGCAAAACTCCTGTTTTGGTGGGCGTGCACTCAGGGCACACACTGTCAGCAAGCATATGAGTAAGTCATTGCTAAAGCTAGGTTCCCATTTTTCCCCTTAGAATTATAACAATAAAGTTGGTCTTAAATGTGAGGCAATTGCCAGCTCTGTCTGTCTGACTGCCCAAATATATGATTCAATCACTGTCACTGTTGCCACATGATTAAATGCAGTTTGTGGTTTTAAATTCCATGAATCATCACAGATTTAACTTGGATTTGTTTATATGATCTCACATTTAATCATGTGATGCCATACTTTTTGGTTTGTAGGCTCTTTCTCACTCAGTATGCAGTATGGATGACTAGTAGGAGATCTTCTGCCAAGTAAAAATGCTTTATCTTCTCATTTTTAGAAATGAAACACATGAAGAAAGAAGATTGATATTTATAATGATTTATAATTATGATACAGAATTTACTATCTTTGTGTATGGACTAGCTTCATTTATTGCTGCAAAAATTCAGTGTTGCTTTCACTAAACATGAAGGACATCCATAGAATGAGAGGAGGGCTCATGGAGAGAGAAAGGTTATTGCTAGGGTAAAGCAGATGGATCCTGCGTAGGAGAATTCTCTCTGTCACGACAAGTTTAACTTACTCCTGCTAACTATAAGCCAGTTTCAAAGAAAGTGTTAAACATACACAGCTGCTACTGAATCCATCAGAAGCTAAGACTTAGGCACGGAAATAGTTGTAAGAATGTAAAGTACTCTCAAAAAAACAGACACTACTCATATCTGGGTAGCGCTGCCATATATGCTTTGCTTGCCATTCTCTAAATTGGGATAAGCCTCTCTGTCTTTCAAACTTCAGTGTTCCTCATTTTTCCTGGCAACAGAATTGTAAAGATAAATTCAGATATTGCAGTGAACATGACCATACAAAATTCCACAATAAAGCCAACAGTTATCAATTTAGAGCATGCTCATCTATTTTCTGACCGTATTATAAATATGTGAAATGAGTATTTATTTTCCAGTTCCTGAGTAGCCTGATAATTTGTTACCAATGGAGATCATGCCACAAATCAGCCAAAGAGCCTTCAGGTCTGCATTAAATTTATGGAAAGAGCACCTGCTTCTGTCTTTTGACAAAAGCAATTAGCCTATTTTGTTGTATTCTAGTTGTTGTAGCAGCATTAGGCTTCCTCCATTCTTCTAGCTCGTCTTTTGTGTGACATACTTGCCATTCAGAACATGTTTCCATCTGCCCCCTGCTAATGAGCAAAAATCAGAGCATCCGCTGGCACCTTCAAAAGAAGGCTTTTGATAGGGTTTACAACCATTACTGCCTGAATTCAGATGAACAGCTTGTGTATGCCTTATACTTTCAGGATCGATTTACTTTGAACTCAAGGTTTGACAACAGCAGTTTAGTTTGACTTTTTCTGACCTTGCCTGTATTAAGCTGTAATGTCCTTGAGAATTCCTTGTTATCAAACCTGCTCAAGCTTCACCTTCATTTTTAGATTTCATGATGGCAACAAATATTTGTAGGATATCAAATGCATGTTGAGCATAGCTAATTTAATTGTGTTCCTTAATTCTTGCTTATTGCATGAAAGGTGAATTTTCATCTGTTTGACACTACATGCAACCTTAAATTAGATCTAGAATAACTACATATATTTTTCTTAAACAGTGTACAGCTGCATCTGGACACATCCAGTGTTCATAAAGGAATTTTTAAATTTTTATTTTATAGTATAGTTTGTCTCCTTAAAGTTTTCAGAAAATAATTTCTTTCTCTTTATGGGATTTTTGGTTTATTAATTATCCCTTGAGTAGGCTGAGTAAACTGAAAAATATTAAGTCCCCAAGGAACACAGAAGAGTAAGAAAGAAGACCCTGGTAATTAGAGACCTGTTTGTCTCACTTCAGTGCCTGGTAAAATTATGGAGAAGATTATTCTGGGAGTTACTGAAAAATACCTGAAAGACAATGTAATTATTGGGCACAGCCAGCAGGTTTTTGTGAGGAAAAAGTCCTATTTAATGAATTTAATCGTCTTTTATGACAAGGTTAGAGACCTAGTTGACCAAAAGAAGCCAGCCGATATAATCTTTTTGGATTTCATCAAAACTTTCAATAGTGATTCTCATTCTTCAGGACAGAATGTCCAGCATGCAGCTAGACAAATAAATTATGCAGTGGGTGAACAGTTGACTGATGGGTTGGGCTCAAGGGTTGTAGTAACCGAGGTTACATTAAGCTGGCAGCCATTCACTTGTGGGGTTCCACAAGGACCAGTTTTCTTAAATATTTTCATCAATGACTTGGATATAGGAGTTAAATATTTACAAAGTTTGAAGACAGTGCTAAATTGGGAAGAGCTGGTGACACCTTTGAGGATAGAGAGGCCTCATAGAGACCTTGACATATTGGAGGGTTGGGTGATCACCAGCCACATGAGGTTGAACACGTGCAAACAGATTCTGCACCTGGGATGGGGCAACCCTAAACAAGGTTGGGGAAAGAGGCAGCTGGAGGACAGGAAGCTGGAGAGCAGCCCCGAGAAAGAGATCTGGGTGTTCTTATTGATGGCAACTTGAATATGAGGCAGCAGTGTGCTTTGGCAGCCCAAAGAGCAAACCATACCTTGGGGTGCACCAGACAGCACTGCCAGTGGGCGAGGCAAGGGGCTGTCCCCTCTGCTCTGTGCTGTGTGGCCTCACCTCCAGCACTGTGTGCAGGTTGAGTACCACACTACAGGAAGGACATAAACCTATTAGAGAGCGTATAAAGGAGGGCTATGAAGATGGGGAAGTATCTAAAGAGCAAGAGGTATGAAGAGCAACTGAGGTCCTCTGATTTGCTCAGTGCAGAGCAGAGGAGATAAGGGGAGGCATCATGGTGGCTGCAGCTCCTCACAGGGAGTGGAGGGACAGCACTGAGCTCTGCTCTCTTTGACAGCAACAGGGCCCAAGGGAATGGCATGGAGCTGTGCCAGGGGAGGAACAGCTGGGGGTGAAAGAAAGGGTGTACACCAGAGGACAGTGGGCACAGAGTGGGCTGCTCAGGGCAGTGGGCACAGACTTGAGTGCCATGGAGAGTTTGGACAGTGCTCTCAGACACAGGGTTTGAATCTTGGGTGGTGCTGAGTGGAGCTGGGATTTGGACTCGAGATCTTTGTTGGTTCCTTCCTACTCGGGATATTCAGTGTCTGTAAAGTATTGTATCGCCCCATGCCTGCAGAAATTCTGTTTGTAGCCTCTGAAACTAAGCTTGCTTGGTTTTTGGCAATCAGTTCTGGACTTGCCAGAGATTCAAAGGTAGTTTTTTTGTCTGGACTCGAAAGCCCTTACCATAACTTCAATCTTTTCTAGGTGTAACAGTCTCTAGTATTTATGGACATTACTGAGGCTCTACAGTATTTGGCTTCATGTTTGTGCTTGAAAGTTAATATTTCTGAAGTTTAACTTCTGCTTTTTTATTTATTTTCCTGGGGATTGTCCATGGAGGTCAAATCCCTTCATACATGTTACTGAGAAACTGGAATCCTTTGAAGGTTCCTCTATTGGAGGCACTGAGAAACGGAAGTCTGGAGGTCAAAGTATGCTTATGGCAGAATGGAAATGACTGTAATATTCACAGGCTATGTACATAGTTTGTACAGTGTTTAAAAAGTGTTATTGACTTTAATTAGTGTTTTATCCCTAACAGGGAGATTTTGCTTACTTTTCTAGGGCTATGTTTTATGAGGACAGGTCCTGTTAAATAATGACTGTCACCATGACTTTGGATCATATCATGATACCTCTTGCTGATTCTCAGGTAATATCTTGTCATTTCTTGTGTTGTACAACTCCAAGGGCTGTTTCAACCTCTCACCTTATGGTAGGGCAGAAAACAGATTCATGATCTGCATGCAGTATAGGCCTTAACTTCAGCTCAGACTTTGGTATATTTCATGATTTTTCCATTTCTTCCTGGATTATCATCCTTTATAATCTGATAAATGTTTGCCTGATAAATGTGTTTTTAAAGTTCATTATTAATGTTTACAATTCTGGTGTATATGATGAAAATTTATATTGTTTTCCTGGGTTTGTGAAATAAATAATGACCAGGCAACTGAATTATTCATGTTACAAATATTAGTGATGTTAATATGTTCATTGATTATAACATTAAAAAGTACTAGTTATTTGCTTGTTTAACTTTTGAGCAAAAATTGTTTGTTAACTTGCTTGCTCACATTTCCCCTTCTTCTATACTAAAGAAATGACACACACTACTAGCAGTCAAAACAGAAAAATTCCTAGAAAGAATTAAAATTCATTAAAAAAATGCATAATTAAAAGCAAGTGGCCATAAATTAAGTTTGTTTTGAATTCCTTGAATGTGTTTTTCAAAGCTGAGACTTCGAAGCTAAGGTAGACACAAAATCTTGGATCAAAATTGTCTGATTGTTTAAGCAGCTGTAGCCCAAGTTTAGAATCAGACCCATCCATGTGGTTTGACATTTTTTGTTCTTAAACTTGTATAAAATATATAAAATAGTCATAAAGTTTTCAATCTGTTCTGTTGAACTGTAGGCTAGATGTGAGGTACATTGAATGAAGAATGGAGGAGGGTGGGATTTCATTGCTGCTTGAAGGACCTTCAGTGCATTGCTGAAGGTCACTGTGCTGGGTTTGTTCATCTTCTAAATAGGAAACAGCATATCATCTGGAAAAATATACTGAGATTTTATATAAAGAAGATTCATGAGATTATATTGCTTGTTTGCTTATTTTCTAGCCTTTTTTCTTTTTCTTTTCTTTCTTTCTTTTTTTTTTTTTTTTTTTTTTTTTGTCATAGTTTTCTTTAATCTGTGCAAAATTAACTCTTGAATGTTTCTTCTCCTCCCACCTCCTATACATTGTGATTCAAAGGCTGAGAATTGTGAAAATCTTCCAACCTTGTCTTTGCTAAAAGTGTTAGCAGAATAGTAACTTGACAGGAATGCTAACCTAACAGCAGAGTAACAAGGCTAATAGGGACAAGCAGCAGGAAGCAAACTGAGGAAGAAAGTCCCTGCTGATGTAAAAGCAGTAATGTGTGTTGATGTGTAGTGAGCTCAGGCTCTTGGAATTGATCATAATAGTGTGTTGCAGAGAAAAAGAGTGTTGCTGCTTGTGGTGTTAGTCACAGATCAGAAATATTTACATCCTTTAGTACCATATGACTATCTATCTTTCATCCTTTACACTTTCCACAGGACTGCTATCCAGGATAAAAATTTCCAGTTTTGTATGCATTTTCTATCTCATGTGGCCATAAAAGGCCCAGCTGCAAAGTTGAGGAGTAATGTTTTACTAATTGTTCATTCAGCACAGTGAAACTGAAACAATGAGCAAGATGTGTCTTAAGTTCCTAGTATCCATCCAGAGGTTGAATGGCCTTGCTACTTGCCAATGTGAAAATAGCTTTTTCTCTGAATGCCATTTGAGTAAAAAAAAAGTTGGTTCAGATCCTGTAGCTCAAAACTGCCCCATTTATTCCCTGAATGACTTAAAATTCTCCCTGACATCTCTAGTATCTGCAAAGATGGAGTTAGTAAAAACAGTTCTTTTACATTATAGGCAGTAGCATATTGTCAGACTGGAGAGGGAGAGTAAAATAAAGCCACATCATTGTTAGTATCTAAAGATGAAATTTCACTTTTTTTCTGAGGAACTGTGTCAATAGATACCTGTGAAGGATGCATGATTTACAATCAGTGGAACGTGGCTTGCAATCAGTGGCAGAAGTAATAAGGAATTCCCACTGAATTGTTTTTGTAGAAAGTAATGCACTAAACAGATCTCAGGTGAGAAGTCTGGAGTCTTGCTCGAGAATTTGGTTTTATTCAAAACTCAGAACCAGACCTTTGCCTGTGGGCTCAACAGTAATGGTGAATGTGGTCGTAACATCAAGTAAGAGTTAGTAGTCTGGGAAAGTAACAACTCTGCAGAATATTATCAGAAGCCCAAAGGATTTCTCTGGATAGACAGTTTTGTGCGCTGATTTTTTTAAAAGGATATACTTATGAGAAGGGAACTTCTGCAGTCTATGCCAAAATCTTTGAGATTAACAGGAATGTAAGTCTTAACTTTGAAAACTTTCAGAGTTAGTTTAAGAGTATGTAAATGTTTCTGATGTTTTGACTGTAATTAAAACCTTTTACAAACAAGTGAAAGAAATGGTGAAGACACTGCTAAGCAAAATAACATCAGTAACTGATTGAAGAAAGCCTCATTTTAGAGACACCATTGTAACAAGCTGTGTCCAACTATTATTTTAGTTACAGAAAGATTAAAAAAAAAACACAACATGGCTTCCATTAACCCCTGCAATGACAAAATGGGAAGTATGGAGAGAGACTATTTTTTAATTGCTGCAGGGAGTAACCTATCTTTTGATTCAGTAGTCGGGGACAAGCTAAAGTTAAACAATTGGCAATAGCTAAGAAAATGCATCTTCTGAGCTAGACTGTGAACTTTCACCACACGCTGGAAATACACTCCAGAAATGCGTTCTGTCTCTTATGGCTCTGTGCTGTACTGTTAGTTCTTCAGAGCTGAAATGACTAAATGCATGGCATAAGCAAAGTATATTAATACATAGAAAAAATAAAATACTTATTTCCTTTCTTCTTCTCATAGAAGAAGACAGTATACTGTATTCTTTGTGAACATATAAATATAAATATGGGGGGTTACAGCTTGGCTTTGTTTTTGCAGTTTCCTTTATCTGTCTACTAAGTCCTATCTGTTTTCACTGAAGATATTCTTCAGGGTAAAAGAAAGAGAGATTGTCCTGTGTTATCAGCAGGGAGATGTTGCAAGTTAGCTTTCAGGTACAGAACTGAGAATTAATTTTGCTTGATGATGTTTTATATGTCATTACGTGGTGAGAAATATGGGAATAGAGATCAGCCAACCCAGGGCTAGAGGGGAATTATGGTTCAGGAACAGAAATGTTAAGGATTTTATGTTACATGGCTTAGTGTCTAGATTTGAAAAGTATTTAAAGGCAGAAAGATATAAGTAGTCCTTTAATCCCTCATTGAAATAAACTGAAAGAGAGTCCTAGGAATATATGACAACTCCCATAGGTGTGATTCCCTTGCCTTGAATGACCTAGATGGTTAATTTCTTTTTCAAAGTTACTTGGGAATTTAGCAGTCCTACCAGTTGGACCACATTTTTTGAGAGGTTTAGCTAAATATCTTGAGCTGTAGGTGAGTCACTTTGAAAGACACTGTGTTTATGCAAAATGGGCTATGTTCATTAGAGGAAAGGCTAGATTATCTAGAGAAACATGAGCCTCAGTGTGTTGTTTATGAAATTACTCACCAGGATAGGCTTAAATAGGTTGTGCCCACCCCACCCCACCCCCACCCCCCCATCCCCCACCAAAAAAAAAAAAACAAAAAAACCCCCGAAACCTGGAAAATAGGGAATGCTGTTTCAACAGCTTGAAACAAGATAGACGATAGACTTTCAGGAATGCTATGCTCATAGGCCTGTCAAGTTTTTGGATGTAAACTCCAAAAAGTAAATGTAGTAAAAATCTGTGTGCTATGCAGAGCAATGGGTCTGTTAGATTGCCATCTGATAATGCTTTATATGATAGCATATAAATTATTAGTCCTAAGCCATTTTTAAAAAATTTATTTATATGACAAGGTTGTTGGTCATTTTGAGGAGTCTGGTGAGGGTGACTGCTTTATTAGGGAGATTAGTGTAAGAAAAATCAAATTCTAGATGGTAGGATCTGGTTAATTTAGTACAATAAATAAAAGCAAAATGTTGACACTGGCTTGGACCTTTGGGGGAATTTTGTTTCTATTTACATAGTTTAACTACAGTAGATATTGTCTCCAAGCAGAAACCAGACTATACTGTGTAAACAGAATGTTGCCAAATAGTTGATAATAGGTAACTGACTGCACCAGACTTGCCTGACACATTCACTAGACTGTACCTTTGGAATGAAATTCTTGAGCTTGTGCTTTGGAGGTGTCTTGTTTACACTGAGGGGGTGATTGTACAGCTACACAGTGACTTGGATGGTGGTTTTAAGGGAAGCTGGCAGTTATCATAGTACCATAGTATCGTGCGAGTTGGAAGGGACCTTAGAGATCATCGAGTCCAATTCCTGGGATTTGAGCCCTCTAGTGTAGCAGAGCGGCAGTTCTACCACTTGCGCCACAGGGGGGGTTTGAACCTGGGCCTCCAGTGCTGCAAGCGGCGGTTCTAACACCATGTGCCACCGCGCACCACTGGCAATTATTTGGATATGAAATAGTTGAATCAGGGACTTATCAATAACCTTTCACTTGGGAGTTCTATACTAGCCCTGCCTATACTGAGGACTTCTCTGTAGAAGTGAAATATATTGGTAGCCTTAAAGGCAAGTATTTGGTGCTATTTTTTTGAGACAAATACAACCCTGTAGTCCATAAAAAGGAAAGAATTCAGGAAGTTGATCAGTTTTCTATTTCACCTGAAATGAGATTGATTCTTTTGATCTTCAGAGTGATATGACACTGTTAGAAGCTGGGACAGTCACTTAACTGCTGTATTTTACTATGTTAGTTACGCATAGTCATAGAATATCCCAAGTTTAAAGGATATACAAGTATCGTTGAGTCAAAAAATTCAGCACAGAACAACCAACACAAGAGTGAGGTCAACCATTTAAAAGACATTAACACGTTTCATAATGCAGGTACATTTCTTGAAAAATTATACTTGGTTAAATTATGCTTCTCTACAATAGTAATTTCCATTAATTTTCTTCACCTATTGATTTAACCATCAAATGGAGAATAGAAACTGTAACTGGAAAATCAAAATAAGCATCTATCAAAGTTTGCATTAAGGTTTTGTAAATGATAGGTCAATAATAGGCTCCGCATATTTTTAATAACGTGCCATTAGAGACTCCTAGAAATCCATGCATAATTTATAACAACATATTGCTTATAACCACATATAGCATATATTGTCAATGTCTGTGACATGCTTAGGACTGCTATTAAGAGTCTCTTAGCTATTCATGAACTATTTGTAAATGGGATGATAAATAATACATGCCCAAATCTTTTCTTTATTCCCAGTGACATCATCTTCATCATCATCAGCCAATTACTCACTATTGTAACTCTTTCTCCTTTTCTGTAAATAGATTCTAGACCCTTCCAGTACCATGTAACTTGGTTTTAGCAGGAAGTTTGTTTAGAAACAGCTTGTACACTTCCTGCTGTACTAAGATGTTCCTAGTCCTCAGATGAAGTGTCTCTGTGAAATCAAATTCTATTGTTGCTTTTCTTCTGCGCTGTGGGATGGTGTGTAACTATAAATACTCTTCTAGTCACTGCAAGGTGGCTGGTAGAGTTCTTTCCAGCACTGATAGAAATTTTGTACATATCCACACGAAGATATTTATCAATATCATTCTCCAAAAATCATGACTTATTATCTTCCACATAATGTTGAAATCATTCAATATAGACAATTTGTGCTATTTTCTTGCTTTTTACTTATATTTGAAAGTCTTTGTGTAGTAAGTTTTTCTTCCTCACCTTGTCTTTCTTCCCTCTGTTATCCTTAATATAAACAGCACCATCTCCTCCACATTCCCCTGCTAATTACCTCTTGTAGATCTTGTCCCCAGCTGGTGCTTTCAGATCCCAGAAGCTGAAGAAATACTGCAGTTACCCCTCTACTCCCCAAAAGAAAATTTTTAAATAAGAGACACTGCCTTGAAGCAGCTTCAGTGGTGAGATTGCACTGTGAAAATGAGAATGAGGGCTCACATTCAGTTCATACTGAAGTCCCTGTTGGGCAGCAGAAGTGACATCCAATCCATCAAACTGGGTTATCTTCCATCTGCTGGTGTACTGGTAAAAGGGTCAACAGGTCATTAGGAACATCCTGAGGAAGGTAATTTCTCTAAGAATCAATGTTAAATCCCAGTCTGTGAACAGATTTTGGTTTTATTTTTTAATTTATTTTTTTAATATATTTTATTTGGGGTAATTATAACAAAGCATTATAGGGAAAGTATGAGTAACCAGTCTGTTCACACTCATTTAAATTTTAATTTTACTGCAGCCCAAATTAAATTATTTTCATTCCTAAATTCCATACAAAAAATTGTGCCATCCCCCAGTCTTTCAGAAGAACACAGTGCTTTGATGGATGTCTACTGGTAAAATTCATGGTGCCCAGTTCAGGTGCTACTGCTTTAATCTGTTGCTCTGCTTCTTTGCTATGCATTGCTGTTCCTAATGTGGATTCAATAGAAAGAGATTTCTGTTCACAATTTTGATGTTCTGGTATAAGATTGTCATTTTAGCTGAACCAGCTTTCACAGGTGGTTCAAGCAAAATTCCAGGGGTGACTTAAGTACAGACACAAACATTTTCAGCTGTATTTTGCCTTGGGCAATAGCACAGACAGCTGGAAATAACAGTGCTTAGCTGCCACCATTAGGTGCATGGCCTGTCCTTAGTCTAGTGTATGTCCTTGCAGCTTCAATTCTGTCTTGAAAGCTCATTTTTTCTTAGATATCGAGAGGCCACAAATCCCCCTTTTAATTCCAGAACATGACCTTCGAAATCAAGGTTGTACATTCTGCTTTGAAGAATGATTAGAAGATGCAGTTACAGGAGAGATTTTGCCTATTCTACTAATTACCCATGGAGAATAAGTCTCAGATTTCAGAGTCTGGAACTGTGAGACTCTGGTTACATCAAATAAAGGCCTGGATTTGGTGATATGGTTGTGGTATCCAGATCATAAAGTCCAACGTGCAGACAAGGTAACAGGGAGGCATAATAGTTGTGTGGGATACGGGTTTAGTTTATTTATACTTTTTCCGGCCTGAAAAGATATGAGGGAAATGTGTGAGTTAGCTGTTCCATTGAAGAACAACCAGCTTATATTTCTTGATGTGTTTTTAAAATGGCACATGTTACAGTCTTAGTTAAATTTCTCTGGAAAATAAGGAAGTGTATGTTGTAAGGCGTCTCGTAATGAGAGCTCTGGAAAGCAGAGATTTTAGCAGCGGTCACAAGAAGCACTGTTGCCGTGAGTGGCCTTGGCTTTGATAGTCTATGCCTTTGTGTCCCTCTTCACATACGTCAGAGAGGCTCTGTGGCTGTTTCATTTTTCAGTGAATTTTCCTTAAAAAACCTGCTAAGCATTTGCTATCTTTTTTTCTTCTTTCTCACACTCTCTTTTTTTTTTCATTGGCTTTTAAGATGGATGTGAAAACTGTCAGAGCAGAAACAGAAATAACATTTGTATTAACTGTAAGAGTTAGCTAAGGTGACTGATCCAGTACTCCTGCTTTATGCTTCAGCTGAAGTTTGTTTACTACATATCTCAGTCAAATGTGAGTGTATGAAATATGTACCAAGTAATGATTAGGAAATGTATTGCAAAATGGAAACGTGTCTTTGAATAACTGAAAAGCAGATTAAGTTATTAACTGTCCATTTAAAATTGTAATTTATTGTGAATTATATTATTACCAGTAACAGGTGTACAAAAAATGGTTTTACTTAAACTAGATGGAATGATCTTCATTGTCACATTTTATGTACATGGATCTACACTTTTTAATTTCAAATTCATTGCCTTTTGCACATTTTCAGAAGATGACGTGCTGTTTAAATGGTGGGATTCCTCTTAAAGTCAGTATGAGTTTTTTGACTGATGTAATGAACACGTCTAAACCTTGTGAAATGTGTTGTATGAACAAATCTTATTTTAAAACATTCTTTTTTTTTTTTTTTTTTCTTGAAAAACTCATAGAAGACTTCTAAAATATGAAATGCACCAAGTCCTAAATACTTAATACTACTAGTATGTCCGAATGGCTAAAGGCTTATATCAGCAGCAGTGTTAACAGACATGTTTATTTTTTTTTTAGCCTTGCATTATTAGGGCAAATAGGGATGACTGAGTTTCAAAATAGTTTAAGTACAATTGCCATCCTATCTCTCATGATACACTCCTCAGTATCCAAAAGTACCATCAGTATATTATTATTAAACATTTGTTATTAGCAGGGCTGGGTTTGGACAGATGGCAAAAAAAGAAGTAACAGTGGGACCAAATATTCATTGCAACTGAGTAATAGTTTTATTGTAACAAATATAACATAAAGTAGTTCACAAATGGCAGAATAGACATAGCACTGTTAGAGTAGCAAATCAGGAAAGGGCAAGAATGCCCATTATGCCCAACTGTTTCTAGATTTATTAGAGAATTAATGTGAAATATTGCTCTTCTGCTTTCATTTCAGGCAGGCTTATGCTGAACAGACTGTACTCTATCCTTGCTCTGATTGGCACAGAATACCTTATGGCTTCTAACGTATGGATGGTTGGCCATTGTGATTTCTTTTGTGAAGCTGAGTGACAGCAAAAATAAGCCATGAACAGAGGATAAGGTTCGAGATTTTATTGGTGGGTGAGCCTTTGCAGTGCTTATTTAAAAATGGCACAGGGCAGAGAAAAAATAAATGCACTGTGCCTTATTCTGAGACATAGCTGGCCTGAATCAAAGTGTGGCTCAGATGCTTGAAGGTTTAGTTATTCCATTAGCTGGCAGAATTGCTTAAAGATCTATTAAACCATTTTGTAGTGCTCCGATGTATGACTTCAGGATTAATATCTACAGTGACATTTCTTTAGTGTTAAGTCAGATTGCCCAGCAGCAGTTCCATATTCCAAACTTCTACTCCAGGGACATCTCAAGGCAGTACTGGAGGAAACTCTGAATTACTTTGTAAATAGGCTTGGAAATGTCAGAATGTTAGAATTTCTTGTGTGTGTGTGTGTGTGTGTGTAAACCAAATGTATTTCTAATTCAGAGAAGTCTAAATAATAAACAGTAAGAACAGCTGAACCTTCCTAGTGGTTTCAGCCTCGGGAGACACACTTTTGTGGAGGAAACAAAACTGAAGTGTTATTCACTCTGAAAGCTGACACAGCACTCTTTTACTTCTAGGCTTAATGTGAATGTAAGCATTTGTGGTTTACTGACATAAAATAAGTCAAGGATTAAAACATGATTAATTACACACATTTTCTATAGTGCATCCCCAAACCCTGTGGCTGAATGAATTCTGTTAGGTATAGACACCATTTTTCTGGCTTCAGACTTCTATTTTGTCAACAGAGAGTACATGCAGTTCCTCAGATCTCTGGACTGATAATGCACACCTGCCCTATCTTCACCTGCTCTGTCTATTGAGATGCATTTTCTTTATCTGTTTTGTGGCAGATCCATAATTGACTTTAGCTTATTATTCCTCAGAAATGAAAACAAGTTTTGTACATGTCACTGAACTCCTCTAACAACAGTTCAACCAGCCTATAACCGTGCATTTATTTGCAGTCAAATGCAAGAGGCTTGAAGGCATTTGAAGGTGAGATTATTTCTCATGGACATTGTCCCAAAAGAGGGAACAGTTGCACAGTAGCATAAGTATGCTCCCCTGTAATTTTCTGCTTCTCAATGTGTTTTCTGCACTACATGAAGATTTCAGAGCAGGGTACATACCTAAAGGCTCCCTTTCCAACTAAGCACCACCAACTGCATGAGCACGCAGTCCAGACTGTACTCCACTGAGTGACTGGTCAGGCTCTCACTACTTTCACAAGGGCAGCACTTTAACCTCCTGCAAGCACAGCCAGCCCATGCTGATCAGCTCATCTATTACCCTCCAAGTAGATCTGCTGAGGACTATGTGCCAAGGGCAGAAACTGGGGAGCTGGCAGACGACACTCCTTTCAGCCTAATCTCATGTCAGGAAGGTGCTCTGGAGAACCAAGGCTCATTACTGCCTCTCCCCCAAGCACAGCTACTTCTCTCTCACACAAAGCAAAAGCATTCAGTTGTTTATTAACTATTGTATGCATAATGCTGGCATGTATACATCTGTGCCTATATGTGGCCTTCTGTTTATGCTTTGCAGTTACCCAGTCCTTGGGACTCTTTGGTGCACATCCAAGAACACATCCTTACTTGTGCTGCCTCAGGCTGTTGCTCAGCCTGGTATGTACAAAAGGCTCCTTTCAGTAAATGGCTTCTGGGCCCTGCTGGTTTTTGCAGAGTTAAGTGAGTGCCATAAAATTATCCCCAGTGTTCTGCCCCCTATACTCAGCAGAGATGATCAAAAACTGTTTCCAAAATATAACTTCTTGTCATCAATGTGTTGAATTTTTGGAACATTTCAACTGGCTCTACTACTGAGTTCTCATCTGTTGTAATTTCTCCTCCTGGGCAGGAGAAAACCAAAAGGCCAGCCTTTGGACTGGGAGCCAATGGATTAATTTTGTTTTCCAAGTGTCAAATGTTACAAGACAAAGAGATTCTGTAATAGTGCTCGACTTCTTATAGCCTTTAAGAACAGCCTCTCTTATTAAAATTATTTCCACAACTCATCTAGAGAATTAAAAGCTCTAGTTTGCTCTGTCTAAACAGAAACCTCACTGCTAGAGAAATGATCTTGTGAAACAGCTCCAAGCTCTTAGTTCCTATTTTTACCACTAAATTTGCCTGCAGCTGCCAGTTTGAATTACTTCCATCTTTTTTGTGCTTAGAACAACGAAGGGAGTAGAGAAAAGAGAAAAAAGAGAATCTGTAGAGATTTTGATTCTTTAAGAAGTAACAAGAGTTTTCATCTCTGAAAATTGGTAAGCACATGGACAGAACAATGGATATTTTCCTACATTTGTCCTTGTTGGTTCCATTCCTTACCTCATGTAACCAATTGGATAATAACCATTACACTATAAATTCATAGACTATCTAGGACAAAAATGCAACTTAGTTTCCAGCAGCGATCTTATTTGACTCTTATGCATCGTTGATTTTTGCAAGGTCAAAGAGTTTGCAATTTGGAAAGAAACCTTTCCACATCCGTATTTAAGAATTCAAAGACAAAGCTTGGGTTTATGAATCTAACAGTTATGTTTTTAATGATTTGTGTGATAAATAAAAGGTACAGCATGAAATGGCATGGGGCAAACACTGTAGTTTTGATTTATAGGGTCTGATGTGTGTTGACCTCACTCTGTCTACAAAGCAAAGGAGTGTGGGCTTGTCTCGTCATATCACTTGGATTACAATGATCAGTCTACTGTAATTTTTGTGTTTTCTGAGAAACAGGCAGTCTACTGTTTCTCATTTCTCTATCCTCTGTGACCTAAAAGACTGTGTTGAAATAATTGAGTACAGATTGATAGATAACTTGATGGTTAAATTTGAAAGAAAGTGCACTTCATTATATGTTACTCACAGTTAAAAAAGAGAGAAAGAGAGAGAAAGAGAGAAAGAGAGAAAGAGAGAAAGAGAGAGAGAGAGAGAGAGAGAGAGAGAGAGAGATAGAGAGAGAGAGAGAGAAAGGAAAATGCAGTGAAATTTCAGGAGTTTTACAGCAAGTCTGTCTCAAGCTTCATCATGCCATGTATTAAATTCAGTTCCTGCATTTTCCCAAATGTGCTACAGAAAGAGAACGGATTTAAGGTTCTCTCCCATGATACATTTGCATTAAGGATGTTCAATAACTGCTGTTTTTTTCTCCAAATTTCACTCATGTGACTATGCTAAAAATAACTCTGCCTGTGGTTTCTTTTCTGGCTTTGTAGATTTTCTATATTTAGGGTAAGAGGATGAGGTAGGGGCTTGGAGTAAAAATGATTACTCAGTAGAGAGTGTCTCTCTCAATAAATATCATATAAAGAAATAGATATTAATTGACAGAATTAACTTGAATTAATACTGCTTTTTTCACATCCCAGTAACATATTCTATATTCAGACAGACTGGGAAAAGTAGATCTCTTCAGAATCCTTTGAACTTCTAATTACTTCTATTTTAAATATGTAAATTTAGATGAAAGGTGGAAATAGGAAGCTGTTTACCGCATACGTTTGTCTTCTTTTCTTGGAGAATTAAGTAATGCTTAAAGCAAAAAGTTGATTCTCTATCACCAAGGAAACAGGTTGACCTATACCAATAGCAAAAACATGTTGAAGTGCAAAGTAATATCTTTTTCATTATGTTTAGGGCTGGGATGTAGTTTAGTTGTTGGAAGTTTTACAAAATGAGGCGCTGGGAAAAAAGGACATTTTAAAATCTGTAAAAAGAAGGGTTGTGTGGATGAGTGCCTGGGAACATTAACACAAAAGGAACAAGACACAGCAGGCAATAGTGAAGTAAATAAAGTATCACCTGGTGAGAAACAGATTTACCAACAAATAGCCAAGTGATTTCAGATAAGGAGAATTTTGCTTTCTTAAGTTCCTGCTGAACTGACCGTCAGCCTGTAGCTTTACATTTTGACATGGATGAGCTCTTGTCACTAATTTAATAAAAGCTAAGACCAAGCAGAAGCAGGTCTGAGGGCTAATTGAGAAGACAGTCTGCTGGACAAAATATATCATCTGCTCCCAGTGGATAGTCAGTAGAAGATTGCAGATCTGAGTTGGGAAGAATCTGTCTGCTCTTTTAGACAAAGTACTTTTCTGATCTCAGTGATTAGGTTCTCATAGGATACTGGCATGTCCTGGGAAAAATGTAAACACTAAAGCTCTTGCTTGTGGCCAGTGTAATATAAAGCAGACTCACTATGAGTGAAAAGCACAGACACGCATGTCTGTGCAAAAAGATATAAATTTCCTTTTGAATTGATAAGCCCTTCTGCCTTAATAATCCCACTCCTTTGTGAGTAAACTGAATGGTCTGAACAAGGAACTGTGAACCTGAAGCTACAAAGGGTTATTTCAAATCTGAAAATTCAGGGAAATTAGGAAATTGTGTTGGAGGCACAGAAGAGGATCTTTTGTGGTGTAGATTTTCTACCTGAAACCTAGGGTGGTAAGAGAACAGTATTAGTAGTTATAAGTTATATGAGTTCCTTAGGACTTCGAGAGCTTGTGTCCTTCCTCATAGCAGATCCTGCTATTTCTCTCTCTTTTTTTTTTTTTTTTTTTTTAAGTCTCAAGGACTTTTAGCTTACTCTGTTGCCAGTTTCATAATAATATTAATAATATTAATTTCTCTGAAACTTACCTCTGGGGAAAACCCCTTCTAATTCTGGTCTACTTCACTTCCTCTTTCTTTCAGGGTTTATTCAGGCCTACTTCCTTACAGATATTTGAATATATAGCCACTAGCTAAGGGCCTAAGTCTCATTGAAGTCAAAACCAGATTCTATTATTTTTTGGACTTCTGATATTTTTTGAGTTTCTGTGGTTGACAGTCTTGGTCTCCTCTCCTTCTACCATGTCCATTTAAATATTTGCTGAGCTGAATACTCTGATGCCTGTCCCTGTCTCCAAGGCTTTACAAATATTTCATGAGCTGTGCTTTGGCAGAGCAAAAGAGCTCTTTGTAACAGATAAATCCACAAACCTTGACTTTAAGTGATCTATCCCACTTCAGAGTGGAGAGTGTGTAATGTTTTAGTTCATGCTGCAAACAGTTCTGGCAAAAGTTGCAAGACACATAATCTTCTAAAATGAATAGTTTTGACCAAATTCCACACAACTCAAATTTTAAGCTAAAAACACAGTCATGAATTAGGATGGGAAATTAAAAGTAGAACGTACTGTACAAATTATTATTATTGTAAATACTGAACACCTGAGCATTTAATTCTAGTATTGCAAATTATATCATTGTTTTATAAAACCTAGTGGTGATGAAAGCAGTTAAGTGCTGTTCAAAAATATATAAAGAGATGACAGTGGAGTTTGGTTTTCTCTTTGTATTGTAGCTTACCCATGATTTTATAGGATTGGCTCACTGGAGTGCTTGCCAAACAGGCAATCAGGTGATCTCTGCTTGTCATCTTGATGGTTTCCACAGTAGATATTAGTCAAAAATGAGAATAGTCTATGCTTGCTTCTTTCTTCACTTTTTCTCTGCTATAGATACTTAGGTTTAAGCAATCTTGTAGCCATGGGTCTCAGTACAAAAAACAGAGCTCTCTAATTGCCCAGCAATACAGCCATAGCATGTAAACAGTACAAACATGTCTGCAATTAACAGATGAAGTGTTGTAGCAGAAATGCTGAGTCACAGCCTGAAGCAGTGATTGAGCACCTGGTAGGAAGACAGAACCAACCCAGGGGAGCTCAGCTGCGTGCAGTGTGGCTGAGTGACTAGAAAGTGTAGAGCCAGGATTCACCCCTTCCCAGACCTCATTTAAGGGTTGGCAGTGGAGGTAAAGGTATCTTGCTGGAGATCGCTGCCTATCTGAAGCCTTCCAAGGGTTATAAGACTTTTTATTTTTTCTTTTTGTTTCTTTGTCCATGACTGGTCCATTTGAGCAAATCCTCTGTTGCTGCAGCCTAGAACTTTGCAGCTCTGTTGTCACTGTTGTGTTTTTCATCATGTTACAGCCTCACAAAGTATGATATTGATGTACCTACCAAGATCCTGGTTATTCAGTCTAAAAGCTGTACCACCCAACATGCTCAGCATCTGCATGCTGACCAGTTTTCTTCTACCTGGTTGGTTTTCCCAGTTTCTTATCATGTCTTTGTATTATTATTATTCAAAGGTCTGTAGTTACCATACTTCATTCCTTGCTTGCTTCCATACTTACTGTTGCTTGCAGTAGGTCTACATGAAGCTCACAGTTAGCTGTAAGTGAAGTAGCTAATTGAAAAGTTATTGCTTAAAATGTCTCAGAGCTGTGTGGAAATGGCAATCTTGAAAACATTCTATTATTTTCAGTAACTGATGAACCGGAATACTTCAATCAGCGGTTTGTTATCCTTTGTTCAGAGTGAGGAAAAACTTTAAAGTTATATTTCCCTTCCAAATTCTCCCTAGTAAATTTGTAAAGCTTGTCCTTTCCTTCAGAGGTTGAGAAAATAATTATGTAGGTGTATTTTAATTATTTTGCTTGCTTAGATAAATAGTGAAAACTTTTGACCATAGGAATAACGTTTTTAAGAGTTATGCTGTGCAGTTGAAAAGCATTTACGCCCAAAAGTATAGGGTGTAAAAGTCAGCAATAGAGGTGATAAATGATGTCTTCTGCCTTTTGCGTGTCTGTAGAAGACTTCCTCTTATTCATTCCATCAATCTAGAAGTGCAGACAGCAGTAAGGCTAAAATGAGGTTAGTTCTGAGATGGATTGAATCTGTCACTGTGCACTAAACTTTGGCAGGGTTCCATAACAGCCTGGAAGTTGGTGAACTGCGATGAAGAAGTGCTTTCATCACAATGAACTAGACGTGTCAGCATGCTGACGCCTAGGATTCAGAAAAAACAGAGCTTTCAGGAGATACCACACCTGCTTCCAGAAATGAATGATATGTTACTTCCTAACTCTTCTCTTAAACTGACCTGTGTTTGTCTTCTGTTGGACTCCATGATAACTTTGAAACTTGCATTAAGAATCTTTCGAAAGATTAACTGTCATACACAGTACAGACCTCAGCAGACAATAACTACAACCCTGCCAACTAAATAAATTTGTCTAGTAAATTTCATCACTGGTTTGCAATACTCATAGAAATGTAATATCCAACTGTAAGTGTATCAGTGATTCTGGTTGTCTTTTTAAGCTAATGACTGTGGAGCTGGATGAAAGCACACAAAGCACTTATACTGGAATGATCTCTAATGTGAAGTGGGCAGTTTGTTTTGCTGAAAAGAGAATAGAATGGGATTTATTGTTTGCTAATTGGAAGCAGCTGCCACTTTATCATGTCACCTTATAATTCATCATTGAAAGTTATATCCTGCAAGAATGCATCCAAGGGAAAATATTTTCTTCCAAGCTAAATATCTGATTTAAATTCAACTGTAGAAGGTCAGGATCAATAATGACATGACAAATAAACATGTATTTGGCTGATCAGCAGGTATTCTAATTCATCAGCACTTTTAAGGATTTTTACTGAGCTTTGTTTAAATCTGCTTTCAGCAGAGCACTATTTTGTAGCAGTAAAGAAGCTTGGCACATAAAGCACAGCTACAGGAAACTGCTATTAAAAGCAAATCTAATAAGCAGCAATTAGGAAAATTCATACAATCTACTGCAAAGTCCTGAAAGCATGACTTTTTTAGTTTGTTTTCCTTTCAAAGAAATTTAGAAGGGGTTTTAAATTTATATATATAAATCTTAAGGCCCAGTCGTTTCTGGGTGTTCTGCTTGTGCAGTATCTATAACTGGTCACCCATAACTAGAGTTTAAATGTGGCACTGAAGCACACACTACCAATAATATGCATTATTTAAATACGTTATTTTAAATCACAATTTAATGGTGGCTCAGCTCTCTCCTCCTTTTGTCCTAAAATGGATTTTATTCTGCTTTCTCAGGTCCTGCTTCCTGCTAGCTTTGTAGTAACAGAGTTTAAAAAAAAATGGTTTCTCTCTGGTAATTTTAGTATTTTTCAAGAGCTGTGCTTTCAGCAGTGTATCTGAATTAAGAGTGCAATGAAATTCAAACCAGGTGTGGGAGGCTGCATCACCAGTCACTTCCCTGCTGTTGCTGCTTTCCACATCTGATCTTAATTTGATCCTTTCATTCTGTACAACTGTGCTGTAAAGTCACAGTTGGATATTTCATGAGAATCTCAGCATTTGCCTTTCCTTTCCAACACTAGAAACATTAAAAATGAGGACAAAAACAAGAGGAAAATATTAACTCCATGACAGAAATTTTATAATTTTGTTCTACAGACAGGTAAAGGGTTAAAAAAAAATGTTTCTTTTTTTTTTAATATGGTAGTAGAAATTCATATACACTTTATCCTTACTGTCTTTTTTTGTTTGAATGTGGAATTGGGAATCTTCAAAATATCTTTAGTCTTCTGTCCCACAGACAGCAGTGCCATGCTTCTTGCTGATCAGGTCAATTAGCTGTAATGCACTAAATGCTGATGTTGGCCTCATGAGAGCTCAGTGAATGCTTCTGTTTTAGTTTGTTACCTGCAGATCCTGTTAGGAGGGATTACTGAATTGCACACATCCTCACAGTGAGGTCTAACTAAAAATATCCATAACCAATGTAAACAGTTGTTCAATCTTCTCATGTTCAGTGATGTAACTTAAATCATTCTGCAGATGATGTAAAATTTTTTTTTTATATTTTTTTTTATTTTTTTTATTTTTTTTTTTTTTCCTTTCTGGTCTAGCTGTAGGTGTCCCTGTTCATTGCAGGACAATTGGACTAGGTGACCTTTAATGGTCCCTTCCAACTCAAATGATTCTGTGATTCTATGATTAATGTCTTTTTAGAATCTTCTTCACTGTAATTATTACTAGAGACTTGTCTGTGTTCCAGATAAGTCATTCTGCCCATGGTAGTACTTCAACTATGTCTCTAAGAGATACATATTTATGAACATGCTCCAATCTATTGTTTAGTTTATCAACTGTGCAGTGACATGTACAAAAAGTTTTAATGAGAGATAGTCCCCTGGGATTTCTAACTTCGTGGAACTCCGTGACTGATCTGAAACTCAGCTACTACTGCTTCAGATAAGCAATCAAGCCTTGCCTCACTGCACCATAAGGATGATATTTCTCTTCCTGATTGTGTATGTGGGGAAAGTTTAAGTTTTCCTTTCACTTTCCATTAGTGCCGACAGTTTCAGTTCTTAAGATAAGCTGTTTTAGGAAAATGAGAAACTTAAAATAGCTCTAAAATGTCACACTGGCAAGTTTTTTGAAAAAGTGAAGTAATGTCGTTGTTTTCAATATTTGGACACTCTTTCTGTACCTTGTGGTCCAACATAGGTTGAGATTGTTGAGAAAATCCAGACTGTTCTTTCAGCCCACCTGGCAGGGCTATGGTCCAGGAAGGAGAAGCACCTTGGCTGTTTTGATGGTGTGAAGTGGGGAAGCGCACCAGTCTAGCTCTACACGTCCCGTAGTGTACGTGTAGACCATGAACCAGACTTTCCAGATGTTGAACCTGTCTCCATGTTGTGCTGTGGTCCCAGTTGTTGAACCTCAGATGTACTGAATCCTTTTGATCCTGAGAAGCAACTAAAAATTTTTCACACATGTGTCTTGTTCCTCAGCAGTTCCTTTTTTAACTGGAAAACCACATCCTGGCACTTCTTAAAAATTATTTATTTATTTATTTGTGACAGCAGATCTGTATTATGTCATTATACAGACTTTGTAACTAATACCACTGTCCTCATCTTTGTTGCGTTTTTTATCATCTTATTTGAAAATCCTGATTCAGTTTTACACTTGAAGCAAGGTACCTCTTCTGTCTTTTTTTTTTTTTTTTTTTTTTTTTTTTTAATTTGACCTTTGGTCTAAACCTGAAGCTTTTGCTTACATATTGGTTTCTATTATCTGTCCCTATACTTCCGGACAGGAAATGCCTGCCTGGGGTAATCCATTTTTCTTCTTTACTATCTTGGCAGATATTCAGATTGAACAGATTTACCAGTACAAGGGCTACCAATGGATGGAATGGTTTAGTAGGTCTCTTTGATTGCTCCGCTGTAATTTCTGAGCTAGTGTCAAGGTGTCAAGCTTCAGCTTCAAAATTAACTTCTAAAGCCATCCTTGATGATTTAAGTATAAACATAACACACCACCCACAAAACTGAGGTGGGATTTTAAAGCAAGAGATACAAATTACAAAGATATGGAACTCTGTTGCTTCAGATGTTAAGAGAGGGACTGAAGGAGAAGTAGAAAATATATAAAAGAAATAACTTGGGCTGACAGGGCTAGATGACCAAATAATATATTCTATTTCTGACTAGTAAAAACATAAATATCTCCATATATGAGAGAAACCTAACACCATTAACCTGAACATAAACTCATGAACTGCACAGTTGAGATTTTGCATCTGGTTGAAGTGGGGGTGGCAGGTCTGTATTAAAACAGTACTTTGAGCTTATAAATCATATTTCACCCTAATATTTATACATAGCTTGTTTTTCCAAAAACGTTTTCTGAAAAAGGAGGAAAAAAAATGCTTTACATAAAAGGAATTCAGCTGTACATTCAAAAGAGTTGGCCATCTCATCAGCTGGTTTAAATCAGGGTAATTCCATGGATTTGTAGCAGCTGGGCATCTGGCCCAGAGATTTGTGTAATCTCAGACCCAAGCCCTGATAGATAAGGAATTTCCAACAAAGAATTTGAAGCTCATTGTGTTTTGTTTGTTTGTTTGTTTTTTTGGTGTTGTTGTTGGTGTTGTTTTTAATTATGAGAGTTCTGCAAAAAATAGGCTGGAGAAAAATCTAAAACATGCAGCTCTTCCTAATTGTGTTTTTCTTTGTTGCAGCTACTTTTTAAGGAACATCTGTATTTATTTCTTATTTGATATCCAACAGATACAATTGCCTAGTAAGCAGAACAGTAAAATGTGTGTATTTTCCCTTTGGGGACTCCAGAAATGGACACCAAGACAACTGCATTGCAAAGAGCTTTTAGTATTACAAATTCATCTGGAGGTTTCGGTTCACGCTCTTCTCATTCTGCTAGCCATCATTTACAAATCTGTTTGATTTCTTATTCTGCTCTCTTTTCCTTCTTCCTGTAGACATGCTCTCCCTGTATCTTCTATTGAATCAATCTCTTCTGCAATTTTGATTAAAAACTGTGTAAATAGCACTGAAATGGCAGTATTGTTTATCATGTTTCAGTGTAGAATGCTGGATTTATTTGTCAGTTGAGTGTTTATATATGTTGTTATACACAAATATACTACATGCCAAAAGCACTGTCTGTATGTAGCAAAAATGAAAATAAAAAGTGAAGTAAAAAGATCCAGACAATATTTTCCACCTGAGGTGCTGAATTCTCACACTGGCAGGGATGTTACAAGTGTTTAGAATTAAGAAATCTTAAGTGAAAAAGGTGTACTGCTTCACAATGATTTTGAAATGACAGAGAAATAGGGATTTCTTAGAAGCTTAGAAATATATTTAGAGACATTTTAAAATAATTTTCAATCAATTGTTCTTGTCTTCCCTTCTGGACGTAGATATATATTAATATTGCAACTTATGTTTTACATGTACATTCATTTGTATGTAAAAATATAGAAATATCATTCCATAAAGTTACTATCCTCAGGGGAAAAAAAAACAACAAAAAGCAAACATACTCTTGTGGTAAGCTTAAATATTGTATCTAATGAAGATAGCTGAATTCTCACAATTCTTTTCTTTTGAATAAGGCTTATGGTTTACAGATATGAATGTTTTGTGACAACTAGTTAAGAATTGGGACAGCTGAGGAGTCAACTCATATCTGTTCTGCTACCCCCATTACAGCTGGAGGTCATAGTATTCCAAGTCTGCCTAAACTCATCT
This sequence comes from Excalfactoria chinensis, assembly GCF_039878825.1. Classification (NCBI taxonomy): domain Eukaryota; kingdom Metazoa; phylum Chordata; class Aves; order Galliformes; family Phasianidae; genus Excalfactoria; species Excalfactoria chinensis. The sequence continues at coordinate 70,516,582 of NC_092826.1, forward strand.
TTAAACCCCGAACTTGTTAGAATTTAAGCACGTGCTCATGTGTCAAATCAAGCACTAGACAAGTCAGTGGGGTGGCTTACTCTATACATAGGTAAACAGGTGTGTAAATATTCTCAGTATTGGGTTCCTTGTGGAGGAATGTCCTTTGTTTCATGGAAAAGGTGATAGAATGAACTCTGGTATGTTAATGTTCTAGCCACTGTTCTGAACAAGTTGCAATATAACTGTGATAAATGCTATATCACTGAGAAATGTTTTGGTAATATCTCTGGAAAAGGGCAATATTACTTATAGGAAAAGGGAAAGAAGGAGTCAATTGCCAGAGGCACATGTGGAGGAACTGTTGACTGCATTTTCAGTACTTGAGAAGTTCTGGGCAGCTGATGTTTGAATAATTTTTGTGAGCTTTGCTAGAGTATGTGTCAGCCACTATGACACATTTTATCTTGGAGCAATGTCAGAGAAGGATGTCTTGAAAGAAAATTTAGCTGCAGTGATTAAACAAATCATACAGCTAACATAAAAGCAGGTACCATGAGATTTAGTGCAGCACTGAAACATACAATGAAAAGGAATACATAAAAGGAATACATTCTACTTGTAATCTACCACTAAGATTATGTTTGGAAAATGCTTATTTGTGACCCTTCCTGGCTTACTAAGATGATTAAAGGTGTTAGGAATATAATTGCAGATTGCTGCTTCATAAGTTAAGGCTGTTGGTTGACTGAAGAAGCCAGAGATGTTCCACTTGTATGGATACAAATCCTCTGTAGGAGTAATTCAGCAAGCTTTCATGTGAAAAGCATTAAATAATTAAGGCTTTTCTAATTTCTTTTTTTAATGAAGGCATATTTTCTTCAATGTTTATATTGCCGCTTCCACAACACTTTTGGTCAGAAATCTAGAAATTAAATATTTGGCTGACGCTTCTATGATTCTCTTTATTTTAACAAATCTTTTCATTTTATATTAAGTAGTATGTGAAGTTACTTTGCAGCTTCTTTTTTGATTCCTTGTTTGTAGTGAAATTTGAGGAAACCTCTTGCCCTCTAACTATGTTCTCTCACTGGGTAAACTGCTTGTTCCCTTATGTTTACTGTAAAGGAATAGATTGAAGAATGTTCTCTTTTATATTCTTCCTTTCGTGTGAGTGGATTACATTAATTCCTACATTCCTAGTGTTGCAGCTTTGTATACTCTTCCTTGATAAATCAGGGCAATAAAAGATATCTTTAATTATGAAATTTACTTTAAAATATTTTCCAGTATTATGAATGATAAGGTATCTTAATTAGCTCATCATTACTTTTGAAAGCTTGTGGTAAAATGGAATGTCTATTAAATAAAAGAACTGCTCAGTAATACATATGACATTACTTCTGATGTGTTGTCATCAAGGCGTCAATCACCAGATCAGCTTTTGTCTGTTAATTTTTTTTAATGAACAGACTGTGAGTGGCCCCAGGAACCTCAAGTTCTCAGCTACAAGTATCTGAAACGCGATTTGGAGCTTGATTACTATTAAGAATTAAAATCAGGGTGCATCAGAGCTGGCTAAACACGGTATTAGGAGTGAGGAGATGTTTTTACCTAGGCAGAGAGAAGTGGAGTTGCCTGTTTTCTGAGTAATTTCTAAGACCTTCCTGGTGGTGTCCAAGTCAAGGCAGGGTGCTTCCCATGTTCAGCAAGTGTTGATGAATGTTGGTGGGTGCTTTTTTTTCTACATGGAGGAATTCAGTCATACATCTTTGCTTCATATGCACTTCCACATCAAATGCCATTCTGTCAGACTGCCCCTAAACTGCTATCCATCACACAGCAACAAAATGTAACTGAATACTGGTGGGAGGTTTCAACCTCTACTGCCATGCCACAAACATAGCTCTGACAACATGGGTCATTATAATAAAGTAGAAGGCATTCCTTTTGGAGCAGCCCTCATCTAATACTACACGTAACTTTCTTTTGTCTCATCAGCACTCATTTTGTGTGATATTTAAAAGACTGTATTAAATGTTAATCTGTAGTTACTCTTCCTTCTGTTTTGTCAATCTTTTTAAAGAGTTTTAAAGATTTAAATCTTTTTTTTCTATTTTTGTCTTACGAGTTTATAAGAGCCCTACAGCTCAGTCAGTTTTCCTTCATTTCTTTCTTCAGATGAATGCTGGCTTGCATAAATCACTATATGTCCCCCAGCTCTGGGGTATATTTGAAAATGACATTGTCTTTTTTGGTAGAAATGTGACAGACATTGCTTTCTTGAAGATTTCTGGCTTTTTTTTTTTTTTTTTTTTTTCCTATTAAGGTTTCAGCCTAGACTCCTGGCATCCCCTATGGGTGGTAGGTTTGCTAAAATAATAATAATAAAATAATAATAACTTGAAGTTACATTCAATTTCCTTGAGAAAATTTCATAAGGAGAACTTGCTCTTTGAAAAACTCAGGTACATGCCCCTAGACAAAAGCTCACATCATGGAGGAATAAAAGAGTCCTATTAACACCAGTTGCTATGACTGCCACTGTTTCAGTAGAGGTAACATTACTTTAAATATATCAGGAATGTTACAGAAGTGTCATTAGTCTCCATTGGAGAGAAAAATTTTCTATCACCATGATAAGAATCTGACTGTTGTCCCTATTTTAACACCATTTAATATAGATATAAGTAATTCTACTAAAACATCATATTTTACTCTAGGTCCACCTTAAGATGTACTACATGGCTAAAATTCTATATCTTTTCATATTATTCTTTCCTAGAATGACCATTAAATTCTGAGGTTTTTAGAAAAAGACACAGTTATTAATGGGCATTTCCCTGAATAACAACTCACAAATTTCTCACGTTAAGAATGTCAGTTTAGATAATCAGTATCAGACATACTTTTTGGAAGAGAAGCCCTGTTGCTCAGAAACAGTGAAAGGCCAGTCTATTTTTTTTTTTTTTTTTTTTTTTTTTTTTTTTGATGACAATTCTACCATCCATTTTAGCAGAGTTGAGACTCCATTATCCAAAAATATATAGATTTATTCCCTTTGTTAGAGAGTGGATAGATACTGGCTTAGTTTTTTGAACAAGAGTTATTCCTTCATGTGATTTTTATTAAAGGAGTTACGCCATAGAAGTCTGTCAAATCTTTAATGTGGTTTCAGCAGGGCATTCATAGAGAAGAATGCTAGGTGTGAAAGTTGTCCCTCTGAAGCAAATAGGAGACAATCTCCACAAGATCTTGGTAAGACAAGAAATAAAAAAAATAAAAATAAAAATAAAAATAAAATAAAATAAAAAAGAAGAAGGAGAGAGACTACATGAGTGTACAAGATTATTTATTTGTGATTGGAAGTAGGTGAGCACTCAATCTTATGTTACCACAGAGACATATTTGGTAGACTTCAATTTAGAAGTGTTTTGGACTAAATTAATACTGTGGGTTTTTTTTTTGTTTTTTTTTTTTTTTTTTTTTTCTTTAAGTGTAGAGTACCAGTTTGCATCATTTAATTCAATTTTAAGAGCTCTCAACACCTTGAAAAGATTTTCAGCTTAACTAGAACACTTTTTTTCCTGTACTTTACCTTTTAACTTGCATGTGTTGGAAAAATGGAAGATTATTTTCAAGAATATTTGTTCCAAAAATTAAGTGTTAGCATTGAGGATTTCTTCTAAAAAACAAAGGCAAGGTGAAGAATTTAAAGCCACAACTATTGTTTCAGCTTTCAGAGGCTTCTCTGAAAGACACCGTAGGCTGTTCCATATAAGATTGTCAGAGTGGATTCTCTTTGATTTTGTGCCATATAGACTTCAGAAAATGGCTTGGAGAGAACAACAATATGGCTGCTGGCTTCTTTGAACAAATAAGATCCCTCCTCTTGTGGAGTTGTGCATCATACTACCTTTCAGGCAAGACGTCCTACTATTTCCATAGTGATAAAAATACATGGAAATCTCACTAGCTACTGAAAAGAGTCTTGTAATAGCTCTTCCTATACTGTGTTATTGCACTCAGAAGAGGCAGTCTTGGCCTTCCACTGATGTGCAGCAAGTCCCTTCCACAGCCAGTTCCCTGCCTAAGAAAGACATCCAAGGTGGTTCATATTTATGTGACCAGATGATCAGATTATTAGAGGATCATCAGAATAATATATAATGCCAGTAGACCAATCCTGAGCAAAGAAACTGGCAGAAAGCTGTGGATGGATCTCTTGGTGCTGCTCTGAAATAGAGGTGAGAGACAGAGGTGTTAATATGAATAGAAACCAGGCATGTCTCTCTTTTTTCTCTTGTAGTCTCTGTCTGAAAGAAGCAGGTCTCCTTTAATATCTTTTTCCTTCTCATGTAATAAATAGGAAGAATCTCAAAAGGTGCCATAAGTTGTCAGTTGAAAAAAAAATATTTTTCAGTCCATTCACAATCTTAAAACCACACAACCATAAATAATTGAATGTATTAATCTAAATCATTATCGTAGCTGCTGGTAGGTGCTTCTAAGCCACCTACTCTGTTCTATAAGAATAAAGAATATATAGATACACACATCTTGAGACATATTCTTTACATATATATCTGTGACTAACTTGCTCCTTTAAAAGACAATGAATCTAAAGTTTATGAGGAGCAGCGGTATTCAAAAGTAATTTGCCTAGCACACTGTGTAATGTTTTTGCTGATGGGGAAGTTTGTCAGTGACGCTCTTAACACTTCTGACAAAACTGCTGTCTCTGAGAGATTCTGTTTTATAAATCATCAGTTGCCTAATGGAAGCTATTACCTTTTATTTTTCTGTCAACTTTATCACAGCAGAACTAGCAGATTTGCAGAACTGGCAAACTAAGGGTCAGGCTCTAGATTCGCCTTAGTGTCTCTCTGTAGGTACATACAGCTGCCTTGCTACATAAGTGCAAGCAACCTGGGCATTTATGGTAAGCCCAGAACCTCTTGACAGCTTGATCTGCTTGCTTTCATATTTTACAGGTTTGCAGTGAGCCTATTATGAAAATATGTAAGGGAGATAGGTTCTGTTTTGGACAAGGCGTTCAAAACCAGAAGCTCATAACTAGGATGTTCATTTCTTTGATACATCCTGAGCAAGTTCTTCTGTTCTGGAGAGGAAATAGCTTGATAAAACACAGATTGTAAAAGGCAATGATTTTGCTTGATTTTCATACAGAAATGGTCATTAGTGGATCATGCCAGATGTATCAAGAATTTATCTTGTAAAATAGCAGATGATGAGCCCAGATTAATTTTTCTTTTCCGGGCACTTGGACATTTGTTGTGCCATGCGAGTTAAAGCAAACACCACTGCTGGAAGAAAAAATAGCTGAATCACTAGGGCACTAGCTTGCTTCTGCTCTTACTGATATTTGTACTTGTGACCTTGATGAATCTACTTCTTTCCATTCTGACTGTGAATCATAACCAATAATTTAGTTTATAGAAAGTGTATTTTTGTGCCAAATCTAAAGTTTTAACAATGATCTCTTCTAGCTTCATGATGTCACGTAATTATGTTGGCAGTAGCTGAGACACACCAGTTATTAGACTGCTAAAGGAAGAAGGAAAAATGTTCCCCTGTAACATATATCATATTTTTGAGATTCTTTCAGAATTCCAGTCAATTCTTGCTATAATCAGATTAACAAGCGTAGCAGCTCTCTTTTTAAGTATTATTTAATTTTAAACTGCAATCAACCAAGTGTTTTTTTCTCAGTTCTCTTCTGTCTGTAGTCTTACAAGACTATGTCTAAAGCTTTTCTTATGAAGTTCCTTGCTCGGTAACATCACATTAAATCTAGTGCAGCTGTACAACACCATTATAACCAAAATGAGAATATACTTTCTAGTGTCATGCAATATTATGAAGTTTTATGACTGTAGGGTTCTTTTCCCCATGAAAAATCCCTTTCTAAAGGGAATCAATGCAATGATATTAGTTTGAAAAAGCATTTGAGATGTGAAGCAGTAGTCTAGTGGACAATAGTAGCTTCACTGAAATTCGTACTCTGTGAGATGCTGCAATTGACAATATGTCATTCTTTTTTGCAGAGAGTAGTAATTTCTTGGCTTGGAGTTTATTATGTACAAATGAAAAGTCTCTTTGGAAACAGTTATTCAGCTATTGCATTTAAGCTGAGATATCAGTAGACATCTGTTAAGATCAGAATTGTTATCTGTATAATTGCATTATGCCATGTCTTCCTTCCTACCACTCCACAGTAGATTTATTTATTTATTTATTTATTGTTAACGTTCTGGATTTAGACTTGCTCTCTTCATTAGTGTTGTTGGTTTGAAGAATTATGAACAGTTAGCAGTGCCTTTAGCCATTCAAAACAAAGAAAACTTGGATTAAAATTCTACCTTAATGTACTGTTCTGTGCTGGTGTTAAGTGTTGCAGAGCTTCATTTAAAAGGTCAGTGAACTTGCAAGGAATGTTATCAGCCAGAGGTAGAAGATGATGGAAATCTTTTTTATTAGGATGTGCAGTAACATAGATGTGAATTGTGAAGCGATCTATGCTACTGGAGCAGAGGCAGTGACAATAAATGTGTCTGTCTGACATTTACATCTTCCAGAAATTCATAATTGCCACAAAATAAAATCATCTGAGATTTTCTCTTTCCAGAGAAAAAAAGATCAAAGATCAGGCCTTGCTTCTGTTAAAGTAATCGAACAAATACAAAAGAGTTAGAAGGAGGGAAATTTTACATTGAAATAGATTAAGCAACAGTTGTGGCTTCAAAAGTCTAATCTGCATTGCTCTTTAGCTAAAAGTGGAAATAAGCATGTGACTAAAGCTGCTTGTGGGATAGATGAGCATCAGATGATTTTACTTCTGCTTCTGTATTAGATTTTTAGGCACTAAATTACTGTTTCCTGGTGGCTTTTATTTATTATTAGCAACTTGCAGCTTTTGGACTGTTCCTCATAGAGATAGAGCCTTTTTTACAGTGTGAAAAGTTCATTCTATTTCTTCAGTAAAATGAATTATATTATATTATTTTGAACTTTGAAATCTATGAAATGTGAGTTTTAAAAATCTCTTTTGTTTTAGAAACTAACAACTGAGAGCTGATTACATTTTCTTTTTGTCAGTTTGTGGCAAAGGGAATATTTCCTAAAATATACAAAAATAATATCATAAAAATGGTACTACAAGGAAGTCTAGTGGCAGTGTGCTGTTGCTTTCAGCAGGAAAGATACTTTTCTCCTGTAAACTTGAGAGAATTCATACTAAGAACAGAAAGCTTCCACTTTTCCTTTCTCTCTTACTGAAACTTTCACATCCTGAAACAAATCCTAGAGTTAATATTCAGGGGGTGAAATACAAGAGACTCACTGACAGAAGAAAAGCTGTAAGAATAGCTATTGCAAACTGCTCTAAACTGTGATTCAAACTAATTTGCTCAGGTATTTTCATCATCTCCTTGTAGGCACCTCTCCAGAGGTAGGGCTGAATAAAGACAGTCTCTGTGGTCCTGAGTATAGCATGGCTGTGCCAACATTGCTTCAAGCTTTGCAATTGGCTTGTATTTTGGCACTAAGCTTGCTGTGTAGTAAAGACTTGACACTGGTATTCTTTCTATGCCGTTTTTCTGTGGGCCATGCACAGACATTGGCATAATACTCTGGCTGATGTCCTGGTCATCGTTAGCCAGTCCTCTGCCTTTTGAGTGAAGTAAGAAGAGGGAGCACAATCACTGCTACCTATCTTACATCTTGCATGTAGCAGTCATCATGCTGCTTACTCCAAGTGAGACCAGGTATGGGCAGTCTTTCTGTTTGCCTCAGGATGAGGTAATGTGAGGTAGGCTTACTTCTTTCTTGGCTATTACATTTTTCCCTTCACTGTCTTGCTACCTGAAATTTCAGAACATTTAGGCAACCTTCTTTTTTCCTGGAAAGTAGTCTTGGTCCGATAGATGTTTTTCTTCCCTTGCAACTTTTCCTTGGAGGGAAAGAGAACATTTCTAATAACAGTTGATGCTAGAGAAGGAAACAAAGCATGAAAAAGCATGAAAACTTTCTAGAAAGTATATCCAGTTTTCTGACTTGTATTTGAAAAGTTTGTGGTGGGATGATTTTAGCAGTCTCTCTGATTCCAAGTGTGAGAATGAAGATAAGTAAAAGTCTTCTGAGGTCTCACTCTGGCCTCAGAAAGTACTGGAGTCTCACACTTTTCTTTTTTTAAATTTGTCTTGATCTAATTTTCTGATCTTCTTCCCTTTTCCAATACTTAAAAACTGAAAAAGTAGATGTGAAATCCTGGAGTTGCATATTACACTTAAAGCAGTACAGATCTAAGTCTTTGCCTAAAAGTTTTGGCAGGTACAAGAGACTCGTAGAAGCTGAAGCTGTCAGTATAAAGTCTTCTTGCCAAGGCTAGAGCTATGTTGCCAAGAACTGTTGAGTGAACAATGTTGGTGTTGGATAGAAAGGAAAGATCCATTTAAAACTTTTTTCCTCTGACTACTTTTGTTTTGTATTCAAAGGTTCTTTTAGTATGCTGAAGCCTCTGGGTGCTTAAATCCAACTGGTACTCAAGGATGCTGTAGTCGTGATTTCAGTATACAGTAGAAAGAAGTGCCTGTGAAGACAGTGCCCCTGTTGGCAGGCATGTATGGGAATGAACAAGCCCTGCCTGCCCTGCTCCTGCCAACTCTAGTTTGAAAAGCACATCAGGACTCACTGAGAACTACTTTATCACTATGCCAAAAGCCACAAAGCTGCGTTAACTCTCATCCATGTGTCACACGGGCTTACAAGAATGCATGTCTTTGTACATTCCTGCAGCTTTGTACCTTTAGAGACATATTTATTGTCTATGCCTTTATATGTGTGTGAAGATCATTGTGTCTGGATTTTCTCACTCCCTGAGTACTCTTATCACCATGGTGTTGTACTCTTATGAAATCCCTGGCCTTTGAGAGTTTTGTCTTTCAGTCACTATGATATAAGTCAGGAGAGACTATTGATTTCTCTCTCCTGCATCATAAATTCAGGATGCTTCTGGGACTCAGGCCTCAGGTTCTTCCTAACTCTAGGCTTCTTCAAGTTCTTATTGTTCTGTAATATGATTATTAAACTCTTCTTTATAAAAGTAGTGTGTTCTTCCAACACCAACAGACGTGTGGAATCTAGTTTGAGATTACAAATATTCGATTGCTTCCACTTTTTACTCATTGTTACTTCCAAGTAATTTAACTGCTCAATCTAATTGTTATCAATAGCACCATGGTGCAGTGTTTTCCAGTTTACTAACAGTCATCTATCATATCTTCTGAAACATGCAGGATGTGGTTTTTAGCTGTTGTACTAAGAAGTTTTAGCAGCTTTAGAGAACTTACTCATTTTAGGAGATAGGAGATTATTTTTCTTTAGATAAATTAATGAATATATAGACAGTTGTGATGTCATTTTAATTTATTTTTACTACTATCAGGTATTTATAAAAGTGGCATCTGTTGAAGGGCATTATGCATTTTATAGAATGTCAGAATTCCACCTAAAGTCAGGAGTTTAGCATTTTCTTTCAGCAGTCCAAATCATCTCCCTAATTTAGAAGGAACAATAACTTAACCTTCCTTAATTAAGCTCTTTGAATTATCAGTAATGTTCTTTTCTGCCTTCTGACCAGAATCAGGAACATGGATAAAATTAGAGCCAACAAGTTATTTTTTCAAGCCAGAAGTATAAATTTACAATCAAATATTTGCAAAAATGTGTCTATGATATATCTAGATGTAATACATTTCAGAAAAGAAAAGCTAAACACTGAATAACCCACCTAGAATAAAAAGGCAGTAGGCCTGATTTTTCTTTTTATTTTATTTTTATTTTTTTTTCCCTCTAGTTTCATTTTAAATGTCTTTGTGTTCATTACATAGGAGAATATGCATAATACTCAAGAAACATGCTGAGGACCAAAATGAGAAATTGCTTTGGAAATAGCCTGAGTAATGCAGCTTGAATTGTGAAGTGGATTCTGAATGTGAGGTATGGTCAGAATAAAGTAACAGATCAAATGCAAAGACTTGTTTTTCCTCTTTTTGTATTTGTTTGCTCAAATTCCTACAGTCCTTTTCTCCTAACATTTCTTCCTGTATTTAAATCTCAAATTCTTATTTTTTCCCAGGGAATATTTAGATCACTTGTGGCTGCCTGGATTAAGCAAACTCTCTGCTACTTTGAAATTTCTGAGTGCTGCTGGACTCTCACCACAATGAGAAAAAAAAACACCAAAAACAGCCTGCTGACTGTAAAAAATGACATAGGAAGAGAGTCAACATCTGTTCAGGATTCTAGAGAGAAATCAGAGCTTCTATTGTTTGTAAGTTAGCAACTTTTGAAATGTGGCTATTTTTTATTTTTTTATTTTTAACTGAAACCTAAGATCCGTCGAGTCTGGCTCATCCCCTGCTGACTCTCCTATTCCACTTAAACTCATATTCTGTCTTGCAAGGGTAGATAACTTATCTGTGAAGCCAGGTGCTTCCTTAGGAGAATGGCTGCTACTTAATAAAGTTATCTTCTCCTACATTTCTTATGTCATGTTGACCTACAGAGTATAAATGGCAAATGGCCATGTTACAGATTGTGCTGGATACTTGCAACTCTGCCAAGATCACTGCAGTAGAATATTTATTTGTCATCATTGCACGTGATCCAATAATTTCAATTTATTTCTTTGAAGTGAAGCATTTTTTGGAGGCTAAACTTACTTAACTAGTCATAAATGTTTTCTGCTCAATAGTGGTATATTTACACATTCACATAAAATGTGCTGTTTGAATGTGGTTTTGTGCTAGACCAAAAAAAAAAACAAACAAAAAAACAGCCAACCCTGAACTTACAGGTTCACAGTGAACCACTCTGTCAGGAAACTTTATAGATGGTCAGCTGTGTTCACAAAACTTTTACTGCAAAAACTTAATATTCAAATTTCTATACTTGCCACTGGAAATGTTATCACCAGAAACAGTTCGACAACAAAAGTTGGTGTGGAAACATTTTTAACTCCCTTTCTTCTTAGAGGTCACTGCTTTAAGAAGTTAAAATGGTTGCTTTTGACCTAACTAAAGAAAAGATTTTTTTTTTTTTTTTTTTTCCTCTTCTTTTAAATTTTTTTTTGTTCAAATAAAATTAAATTTAATACTGAAAAATAGCTTACATAATATAGATATTTTCTTAGATCATTTTCTAAGATATTTTCACATTAAAAGGGTTAAGATTCATACCACTGTAGGTAATTTACTGAATACATATGTGGTAGCTACACTTTTATCATCTTTTTCAGCTTCACTTTTATTTTTCATTTTACATCAATTTAGGCCTTGGTTTACTCTGTCTGAAATCTGCTTCAAACATTTTCTCTGCCTGAAAAATAGCCTTCTACTCCCTTGAAGTAAAGAGCTTTTTTGCTTTTTGCCCTCAAACTTGAGGTCCTGACACTTTGTCTATTTTATTTCATCTATGCTTTCTATTCAGAATGAATTTTTTTTTTTTTTTTTTTTTTTTCCTTTCATAAAATGCTGGAGCAATTTCTGCCAAATTACACTAAAGATGGAGAATCCAGTGGGTAAGGAAATTCTGGTAATTTGTGTTTTTGTCTTGTGAAACTTAAGTTCATCTCAACTCATGGTAGTTCCCCAGTCCCTATTAAAGATGGAATGTTAAATATTTTTCTTTTAGAAGTAAAAAAAAAAAAAAAAAAAAAAAAAAAGCCTGACAAAATGACTTTACCTCAGTTAGCCAACTAGCTGCTGTGAAAGTCGAGTGAATGCATGTGAACTGCAATGTACTGTCTTGTTAAGTACTTTCAGCTCCTAATCTGCAAAATTTGTATTTTGCTTCTTTTCTGTTTCTTATGGGAAGAAAATAAACAAACAAAAACACCTGTTTTTTAAATTACTCTTTTGGTAGCTGTAGAGATAAATCAATCATCTCAGTTTTTGAGAATATCCAAATACTGCTCCACTGAGCAATGCAGAGTTTTTCCATGGTGCATCTGATATCCCTCATCCCTCAGTGAATAGGGACTTCAAACATTCAAAGAAGTCCCCAAAGGCTTACAAAGAGTGTGCTGCATTGATTGCTATGAAATTCAATGGAAAGGGCAAACCTTGTCCAGGATTTTCCAAATGGAAAAGTCAATTTCAAGTGGAATTGTAGACAAGTGGGCAAATGTCTGCAGAGAAGAGATTGTAGTTGTGGTAGTAATCTGGAAGGGAGGTTGCTATTAGAGAAGTTCTGTTTTACAGCTTAATTCATCTCAGTTTCATTATCACAAAGAGTGGAGAGGAACAAGAAAAGGACAGCTGGTAATCAGATCTGTGCTTTAGTTGACCAATGCATTACTGCTCTTAGAGGAGGGGCTGAGAAATGTGATAGGAAACAAACTTCTAAGCACATAGTTCTCTTTTCTAGCTGGAAACAAGAATAGAAAATTCTTAGTGAATGTCTTAGCTCATTAGGCAACAGATCTTGTACATGTTAGTGCCCAGATGTCATTTGAGAAGGTTATATTCAATGAAAGTATATTCAGAATATTTTCAATAGGGGGTTGCCTAGCAAGCCAGTGGAAAACATGTCTGTTGAGGGTATGACACAACAGCTACAGAGTTTGTCTTGTGCTGAGTCTTCAAGCAACTTAACTATGAAACTGAGTCAGTATAAAGGGTTTTTGTTCACACTGGCCAAAAGAAATTGGAGTTTATGAGCAGTGCTTAGATCTCTCATACTCTGCATTTGTGAGCAAGTACCTGACTAGTGTTGTCTTCGTAGATATTATGAAGACACAGAAAACTATCTGGACTGTGTTCCTGAGAGGAACTGGTGAAAGAAAATAGAAATTATTTGCCTAGAAAAAGAATTAAAATACAAAGCATTTTGGAATTTTGAAGCAGTTACCACCAAAGAAAAGAAATCTTGATAGTCTGAGCTTCTAAAGCTAAGAAAGCTTAGACTTTCTGAAGAAATGAAAATGGGGCAATTTTTGTTCTCTCTTTCCTATTTCCTCTCTACAAGGAAGAGTTGATTAAGGTCAGTCATTTTTCTCAGGACAAAATATCTTGTTGTCAGTAGTCCTATGGTTGAACTAACCTACAAATCATCATGAGAACAGAATTCCAGCATCTTGCCCTATACATGGAAGGCATCCAAAAGAGTAAACAGTGACTTTGGGCTTTGTTATATTGTGATTTAGACAGGCCTCACACTAGGAATTAGGAACCATGTTAAAATGCAGTTTGAGACAACCAATGTCATATTTGTCATAACAGAGTCAAACAGGGTGAAGGATACAAAGCTAAATTCCTTTAACATCATTCTGTAGCTTCTGTAATGCAGAGTTTATGGAAATACATTGTTACAGTTATTGTCAGCCTTAGAAAGGCCAGGGACTGGAACCAAAACTTTCATTATTCTTTTAGCTCAGAGACCATTCCACAAGGTTAAAGTTGAAACATGTTTGAACAATGGAGTCAACATGTTTGAACAACTGGCTGTACCATGGAAAAATAGATTTATAGTTTTTTGTGTTGTCAGTCTGGTTTATTTCATCAGCAATAAAAGGAAGACAGAAATAGAAGGTAACTGTAATGCTAGTTTGCTTCATTAATCTTCAAAATCATTTTAATTCTCGTCTATCTTTGCATTCTGCTTGATGATATTTCATGGCAAGAAATACATCTTAAAGAGATCACTGTGTATTTAAAAAGAGCTGTTGCTCTATTAATCAAATAATTTTTATTCCCTTCTTTTAGGACAAAGCTAGAGGTTTAAATCATAACTCCTTATACTATAATGTAGCAATATGTAGAGTGCTCTACTTAAGGACTGCTGTTAATGAATGCATTCCTTGCATAACATTACCATTTAATAAATAATAGTCTTATGAGTACTTCCACATGACTTCAGTTATTTTTTGTTGGATTTAGCAACAGATTTTAAAGTTGTTTAATAAATAATAATAGTAGTAGCCAAACAAACTGGAGGTTTGTGAGTACAGAGCAAATAAGGAAGATGCTAAGATTCTTTCCTTGCGGTACATGTCTTACTTGCTTTTGTAACAAAGCAGTGCTTCAGGACTCTTTTAGTAACTACAATGGTTGGCATAGTCAACAAGGGTGACTTTTATGCCTTTGAAGGACCATATTTCATTGGAGATTGGAATTCAAATAATATTTGCAGTATGCAGTAGTGTCTCCTGAAAACTCCTAAGTACCATCTGAAAGAGAAATAAGATTTTTTTAAAGATGAGCGATTTTTAGAAAGAAAAAAGGTCTTTTTTTTCTTGCAGCTGACAGAGCTTTCAGATATTGCACGAGTGAAAATGTTGTCAACTGTTTGACTAAAAACTTCAGAATACTCCCCAAATCAAGATAAATTTGAAATGATAGCCTGAAATTGAAACCAGATGTAAATTTCTTCCTCTGACTCAAAGTGTATTATGGGATAGAAGCTATATAAAATGAATCCAGCAAAGAACAAATACAAAATATGATCTAGAAGCATTTGCCTAAAATCACCCTGTAGAAACAGCAATATAGTTATTGATTTGGAATGTTCTCATAATTTTGCAGCATACTCACCTGAATGTTCATGCATATGTTGAAGCCTAAAGAAGGTTTGATCTGGATTCAAGGCAGATTTACACTTTTTTTTTTTTTTTTTTTTTTTTGTACTGCACATATCAGGTGATTTTGTCATCAGATTACATTGTCAGAATGACCTTTCCCTGAGAATATTTTGCAAAAATGATATAGTGTTAAGTTACAGTGTATCTCAGTACATTTTGTTCAGATAGTTTAAAGATTGAATGCTTAGTACATAGCAGATTTTCAGAAGCAATCAATCTTCAGTTCTGCACCAGGTTTTCATGGAGGATCTTAGTAACTACGTGAGATCTCTAGAAGGCTCTTAATGCACTGTGAGAGTTTCCCTATAATCTGACTCAAAATGTGACAATGTGAATATCTGAAATTTCTTTAAATCTCTATCCTTGTTTACAAGAGTTGGACTAATTTGAAAATCTAGTCCTGCATTTTCTTGTCCTGATTACATGGAAGGTGAACACATTTTATTTTACTGAAGCTCAGTTTGCTGTTTTTTGTAGTTGGATAACAGATATAGGTTTGAATATGCTCTTTAATAAGGCATAACACCTCTCTGAAATCAGTGATGGAACTGGCACGTAGAAGTGTGCTCACAGCTGTAATTAATAGTAACAAACTCTCAAATCAGTGGATCAAAGTAGTTCAAAGCATTACCATTTGTGCTTAAGGTATGAACATGTTTGCTCATCCTTCTGACCTGCTCAAGGTTACAGTACAGTCACGATGAGCTGGGAGTGTAGGCAAGAGAAAACTCCCTTTAGTAGAACACAGAGCATAGGTTTATCTTACCTCTGCACTGCACTTTCGCTCATGCCTGAATGCTTTTCCTATCAAAGGTGAAATTTCAGTCCCTTGTCTACTAAGTACACAATTTCTCTGAGGTTTGTTCTTAATGAAAAGGTGGGCAATTTAGGAAAGTAGGAGGGAAAAACTCACTTTTGCCTGGGTAACTACTGAAAACACTCTTGAATCGCTGGGGAAAAAATGAGTGCAGAAGTTCACTCTTCAAGAGAGAGTACAATTTGTATGATGTCCAAGTAGAGCACAATAATTCTCAACATGGAATACATGAAAACAGAAAGACCTTTACTGATTGCATTTTTAAACAGTGGAATTATATTCAATTTGGCTGCATTTCCAGCAAAATATTTTAGTGGTTTCTAGCTAGACTGATAATGTAAATCAGTCTTCTGCTGGATGGTCTAATACAGGTACTGTGATTTCACGTAATATAGCAACTTGTTATTGAAATTGGAAATCATTATCTGTCTGCCAAAGCTCCACAGAAATCTTGCAAAATCACTGTTATTTTTTTCTTCACAAGGGTCTGGTATGTTTTTCGTTTGATACAGAAGAAAAATAAGCTCAATTATGGGGAAAGCTGCATATGGTCATTAATTTTTGGCCTTTCCTTACCTCATTTAAATGCTTTTTAAGTATTCCAAATTGTTTTCTTTTACTTTTGTGTAAAATAATGCTAATCCAGGTATATAAATGAATAAGCAGCAAAGCAGGCACTTCACATGGGATCCTAAATAACATTTCTAAGAAAACTTCCAGTTTGTTTCCCTTTGAAGATCAGCAGTGTTTATACATATGGATCACAGAAAACATAATACTTCATTACCAGTTTGTCTTAGGATTTGGTCTTGAACTTTTTTTTTTGTTTGTTTGTTTGTTTTTTCTGGATATTGACGATTTCTTCTTTGGTATTGGTTTACGGGCATCATTTTGATTAAAAGTCTTCTAAAGGCAACTAACTGGTTGTTGGAGCAGGCTTCTTCCAGTTATCCTCAGAGGACAGGCTGAAATCCCTAATCTTCAAATTCAACTACTGATAATGTTCTACCTTGTGCTCCCCATGTCCACAACATTGTTTGGAGTCATGTTCCAGTGAGTTCTAGCAGCATGAGTCTGCCTTTCAGGTACTTTGGTCTTGGTTCCAATAGCAGTTACAACTGAACAGTGACTGGACATTAAACTGACACAGGCAGATAGTGTGGAAGGGTTGCAGAGCCAATTTTGTGGCTTCTCTTAGGTTTCCTATGTTCAGAAGAAGCAGGATCTGTTGATTTCTTGACAGTATTTTGTTAGAAAACAATTCTGTGTAGCCCTCATCTTCTTGGAAGTTCATCCTGAACAGTGAACTGGCAGACTCTTTCTATGCAAAGGAGGTGCTTTTTATGGCATTTATCAGCACTCATCCTTACTTGAATGAGGAGAAACCAAGCTGGGAAGATCTCTCACTGCTGTCACACACAAAACCAGAATCAGGGCTGACTTCACTTGATCTAGTGGGTGAGTTTGTACATTTCAAAATCACTTTCCCAACTGTCCACTTAAGAAAATAGCATGTTCCAAAGTTAAATATTTTTAAAATCATTTTGTTGGAAAATTTTCTACTTTTCTACCTCAAAAATATGGAGCTTGCTCCAACAGGCTGACTGGAAAAGGTTGATCCTTATTTTATGGTCAGTCCATTCTAATTGCAAAACCAGGAAATTGCTGTGGTCCCCATGTCAGGTCAGGCAAGGATGTAGAGCCTCACTGCATTCAGTCTCACATGTATAAGCATTCATACAGGTCCACTCACAGTTGTGGCTTAATCTGTACTACATTTTATAGACCCATACTCCATGAGAAATATCATTGAAATCAAGCAGGAATTCTTAAAACACAGGAGACTATATAAAAGACCTTAAAAGTACATAAGACCTTATGCATCATTTTTCTGACTGTATGCCAGTACTGTGGTTCTTGTACATAGTTAGCATACCTATGTGATGAGGTTGCTTTCATTGCCTTGCTTTTACAGACTTAAAACTAATGAGATCAGTACTCAATTTACATCTCCAAATTCTGGGAACCAACCAGTCAGCTTTTTAATTTAAATGAACGTGGAGAGATCATCACGTATGGTGTGTCTTTTGTTTGTTTTATGGTTGTGTGAGGTGATGTTTCTGTTTTTTATTTTAATTCTGTCATAAGTTCAGGAAAATTTGTTTTGGGGTTGATACGGTCCTCACCCTATGTATAGCCCAGAACTTCATTTCATCCCAGCTTGGGGACATCAGTCAGCACTTGCACCAGCACTCTTTTAGGCCCTGATTCTCTCTCCTCCTGCCCTGGCTTATAGAATAGATTCACTCAGTGGACCTGGTCCACCTTGTAGGCATATTTCTCTCTAGCTCTATTTCAAGTCTTCTCACCTGTATGTACCTTGAAGCACTTTTCCACACCTGTCTCCATCTACAGCCTCTTAGAGAAGTGGAGATTGTTGCTGGAAGTATTCTCAGCCATCTTTCTCCACAGTATTTTCAGTTTTGGGTGTACTTGTTGGGACCACTAATGTTTGCATTGATGTTTCGTAAAAAAACCTTTAGGAATTGAAATGGTCAGTTTGGAAATTTTGCTTTTTGTCAGTTCTGCATGCACAAGAATATGCATTATCTAAAGAAAATATGCTGTGTCACCATCTATTGCACTCCACAAATTGAATCTGACTTATACTATTGCATTCTAACTAAGGACTAATGTAGAGAAGATCATAGAATCATAGGATGGCCTGGGCTGAAAAGGACCATAATAATCATCTGGTTTCAATCCCTCCACCATATGCAGGGCCTCCAGACCAGGCTGCCCAGAGCCACATCCAGCCTGGCCTTGAGTGCCTCCCAGGGATGGGGCATCCACAAACTGCTCCTGTGTGCCACCACCCTCTGTGTGAAAAACGTTCTCCTAATCTCTAACCTAAACCTCCCCTGTCTTAGTTTGAAACCATTCCCCCTTGTCCTATCACTATCCACCCTTATAAACAGGCATTCCTCCTCCTGTTTAATCTCTCCCTTCATGTACTGGAAGACAGCAATTAGATCTCCCAGGAGCCTTCTCTTCTCCAAGCTAAACAAGCTTAGTTCCCTCAACATTTCCTCATAGGAGAGGAAATCTCTTTAGATCATCTTTGATTCTAAAGAAACTATTGTTACTGAGGGATTTGAGATTTTCTATTGTATTGGCAAGGCTACAGTGTAAAGCACCACAATTAAGATAATAACTTACATTAAGTATTTCTTTTCATATTTAATTAAACATTTAAGCTGGATTGCTGGGCTGAGGTGAATGGGATGAGGTTCAACAAGGCCAAGTGCTGGGACCTGCACTTTAGCCACAATAACCCCATGCAGCGCTATAGGCTTGGGGATGAGTGGTTGGAGGACTGTGAAGAGGAAAGGGACCTGGAGGTGCTACTGAATATGTGCAGACTGTGTGGCCAAGAGGGCCAGTGGCATCCTGGTCTGCATTAGAAATTGTGTGGCAAGCAGGATTAGGGAGGTAATCATCCCCCTGTATTCAGCATTGGTGAGGCTGCACCTTGAGTATTGTGTTCAGTTTTGGGCTCCTCACTACAAGAAAGACAGTGAGGCCCTGGAATGTGTCCAGAGAAGGGAAACAAAACTGGTGAGGGGTCTGGAGCACAGGTCTTATAAGGAGCGACTGTTGTTTAGTCTGAAGAAGAGGAAGCTCAGGGGAGACCTCATTGCACTCTACAGCTTCCTGAAGGGAAGTAGTGATGAGGAGGGGCTTGGTCTCTTTTCCCAGGCAACAAACAGAACCCAAGAAAGTGGCCACAAGTTGTACCAGAGGAGGTTTAGATTAGACATAAGGAAAAACTTTTTCTCTCAGAAAGTGGTCAGGCACTGGAATGGCCTGCCCAGGGAGGTGGTGGAGTCACTGTCCCTGGTTGTGTTCAAGAGGCATCTGGATGAGGAGCTATGAGATATGGTTTAGTAGCTTGTGATGTTAATAG
This sequence comes from Excalfactoria chinensis, assembly GCF_039878825.1. Taxonomy (NCBI): domain Eukaryota; kingdom Metazoa; phylum Chordata; class Aves; order Galliformes; family Phasianidae; genus Excalfactoria; species Excalfactoria chinensis. The sequence goes on from NC_092826.1 coordinate 70,536,007, forward strand.
TGATGGGAGGTTAGTTGGACTGGATGATCTTGTAGAATCATAGAATCATGAGGTTGGAAAGCACCTACAAGATCAGGTCCCTTCTAACTTGTGATTCTATGATATGCTATGTTGTATCAAAAAACTAAAAAAAAAAAGACAGTATATGCTCTGGTGCTAACACTGTAAGAGGTGTGAGATCAGTAATCAAGCTAAATGGTAATGTTAAAAACAAAACAAAAAAACCCACTAAACTGATGTGCTCTACTTCAGGTTATGACTACACAGTTACAGATAGAAGTGTTGGGATTTTCACTTGAGATGGTGATCATACTTATATGTAACAAAATTTAGATCTCACCAAGATGCTTCACAATCTTCAATTATTCTTTAGTTTTAGAAGGGACAAAACTAGATTAAACCTTTCCAGAACAGAGAAAATCTTTACTAGGGAGGTGGTGAAATCACTCTCTCAAGAGATGTTCAGGAAATTTGTAATGTTGTTCTGATGGACAGTTAGTGGGCATGGTAATGATGAGTTGGACTAATTTATCTTAGTGGTCTTTTCTAACCTTAATGATTCTGTGATTCTACCATCTCTCTGATTTATAAATTCAGAAAGTGTACAATAAAGGAACTAATTCTTTTACACATTTTCTGATGCCTACTTCCACAATGCACTACATTTCCAAGTTTGTAAAATAAAGTTTCTTATTGAAAGGGTATCAAGAAAATTAGAAAAAATAGACTGTATTATTAAACTAGCTGCCATGATAAGCATGGTCTCTGAAGCTTAATTTAAGAGCATGTGAATTTTGACAAACTTTTTTATTCTACTCCTCTACCCAAGAATTTTACCAAATTATCCAAGGCTTTGAAATGAGAGGAGGTAAAAAAACAAACAAAAACCACAACAAAGTTTTCAACTAGTAAGATGTCAATTTTTTGCAGTTCTATTTTTGTTCTTTATTGAATTTCAATTGATTGGTGGAAGTGAAATAGAAATAGAAGTCCACTCAGTAAAGCAAGTACAGAACTACATTAGAAATGAAAACACACACACACAAAAACAAAACAAACAAAACACCAAAAACAATAAAAATATTTATTTTGCTTTTTGCTGGCGTGTGCATGTTATGCATTTACCAATGACAGACTTGCCATGTAATTCAATCTCTGGTTTCTTTATCAAGGCTGTCAACTGTGATAGTAATTAGGATAGATTGTAATAGTGAGTTTAATTATCTGAATGTTTGTGTATTAGGAAGGGGGTAATGTGCTCCATTTTTGAGTGTGGTGAGTCAGTTTAAACCATTATGCCTTTAAGTGTTATTATCAATGCTAAAAGTTTCAGGAAATTATACCTCATGTACAAGTTTTGTTTTCTGGAGATACATTCCCTTTTGTCTATACGGATGTGATTAGATATCATTACTTAAAAAAAAAAAAAAAAAAAAAAAAAAAAAAAAAAAAAGTATATTTTCTTGTACTTCAAGATAGCTTTATACAGATAACAGTCAGAGGACCTGTTTCAAGGAACTAAAGTACTAAGGAGGTTAAAGTTTCTCTGGGCAAGAAAAACTGAATGGCTATTTTCCCCTGTTTGTTGTCACCATGCTTCTCCATTATTATCACGTACGTTTACTGCAACTTTAATTAGCAGAAAAAGAGAAGCAGAAATCAGCACACCATAGATGGCTCTAAACATCTGTAACAAAAGTGCTTATGCATGGTAAAATAGATGAAGTGTTTCATTGCTTGTGGTTACTGACTAAACCTGTGTTTCAGAACAGAAAATCTTTATTAGACAGACTCAACATAAAAACAGATGGTGCCTAATTCAGATAACTCCTATTCAAAGCAGCCTTTGCATGGTGTTATAAAGAGAGTAAGTAGACACGTGGACAGAAGGGAGAGGAATTGATGAGTAAGGGCCTGTAATGTGATGACACAAAGTAACAGCCAGCTAAGTGGGTTAGTGACAGAGCTATGTCACAACAGTCTGAATATATAGTTACAGGATCTTTTTTTCCCCTTCTGGAAATAGCCATGAGCAGATCACAATGTATTTAGTTATATCCAGTTTTAATTTAGCATTAAAAATCTTTTCTTAGAGTTCTGCACCTGGGAACTATAGTAACTCTCTTTCACTTGTCAACAATGTGGCACAAAGTAGTTTCTGCTCTGTGATTGAATGTGTATACAGTATTTCTTGTGAAAACCTTAGATACATTGTCAGTCATGAACAATACATATATGCTATTTTGTTGAATTTTTCTGGGTAGAATATTTAGAAATATTCCATTCTCAGAAAGCAGGCCCAAGACCTAGGTGGCTACCGTAAACAGACATTTGAATGCCTGACAATTCTGTTTGTAGATGTGCAGTTAAGTTCAAATTTGTGACAGTCATTGTCACACTGTGGAAACAGAGTGTTCAGTCTTGCATCATGCAAGTTAATGCTGAAGGTGGGGAAAGTAGTGGGAGTTACCCCTTGAGCTTCCGTATGAAGTCCATCTTCATACGGAAGGGTTTATAATTTCCATGAGAATGTATTTTAGGAATAGATAAAACTCTATAAAAGCAGGTAGAGTCTGTTTGGATCTAAGCTGATGCATCTGTGAATTGAATCAAACTGGCTGGGAAATGTGACTCAGGAACCATCCCAGATAAGATGTTTGTAAGTGACTGGACCTACAAAACTGCCGGCATCCTGGCAAAAACTTTTCTATTTGATTTGGTACCTTGCTATGGACTTCATATAGATTGGAGGTCACTCCAGATAAACAAAGTTGTTTAGAACTGGGACAGGATTAATCTGAAGTTCAGCTTTTAAGTTTTTTTTTTTTTGTTTTTGTTTTTTTTTTTTTTTGTTGTTGTTGTTGTTGTTTTTTATTCCATCTATCTTCTTAAACATATCAGTTATTTCATGGCCTAAATTACTATTTGTTTAAAGAATAAATTTATCAGATGAAGATATGTTAGATACATGTTAACAAAAAAGTGTGTGTCCATCCAACCAACTGCTGGATGTGTTTAAATTTTAATCAACGTGTGTACAGAGATATATGTTTATTTGCAAGCAAGCTGTCTCTGTGTGCCTAAGCTGCTATGAAACCTTACTGAAATTTAAACAGAAACTGGGCCCTGATCCCAGCAAAACTAAACCACTGTTGCCAGAAAACAGTGTACTGAAACATTATACGTAACACCAAATACTCTTGCTAGCTTTGTTAGCTTTGTGCTTGTAAAATCATTTCTTATCAATAATGTCTTTTAAGCCTCCTCTGACTGATTCTACCTGTAAGAAGGCATTCTTAGATGCTCTCTGCTACTAGTTGCCCCATGCTTTTCAAGTGTTCAGGCCTGTAAAACCAACATTTTGCACTTATCTTTTGGTTATGAAATATGTCCAAAGTCATTGAAAAATTGTCATTGAAATGATTTAGTTTCAATGACCACTCTTCAGTTCCTCAGAAGGAAAAAAATAGCAGGCACTCCAAGTAGTTCAGCCCCTTCTCCCAAAGGGAAAAAATCCAAAATGTGTGTTATCTTTTCCTGAGGGGAAAAGAATTTCTTAGATCAATAGCAAGAAGGCCAGCTGCAAGCAGTGCTGAGGTTGTTCAGGAAAGATCATGCAATGGGTAGTGTTCATTAAATAATTATATGCTTTTTGCATGGTTTCTTTGATGCCTTTGATTGCAAAAACAAAGCCTGTAGTTGCCTCTATTCATTTGTTGTTTTGTTTTTTTTTTTTTTTCCCCTCCTGTTTATAAGTGATTGACTCACCACTCTGTGATCCTGAGGGGTGTACAGTCTAACAATAGAGTGAATCAGCCAAAACAGTCATGTCCTGCTTTAAAAGAGCAGACCATGCATATTCAGAAACACCTAAGCTTCAAAAAGCAAAATGCCTGTGTTGCTGAATGTTAGACCCACAGGAAAAGGAGTCTGCCTTGTGATAAAAGGCTGGTGATACAGTTTAGTAAGGATTTTAGTATTTCTATTCTGTGTTATCTGCAAGCTACTAAGATGTCTTGCAGGGAGCAGATATTTTCAAGTACATTTGAATATATGGAAAGTTGGCATAGTCTAACACACACTGTGAAATCAGATCAGATGCAAAATCTGAGCTGCAGTGCAGCAGTAGAGGATACTGAACACTGAACATCAATTAACCAGCTTTGGCGGTAGGTGGCTAGGAAGGCCATGTGTGATGTGGTTTGGCTTTGCAGAAGGAAAACATAATTTTATTTGTGACAATACAGTTTTATTTTTGTTTCATCTCAACTGTACATCATGCAAGATTTTGAAAACTCTGCACAGTCAAAATACAACAGTGAATGTGTAAATTTGAAATGTTGTATTTCATTTTCAGCCTAGACTTTCCCATAGCTTTAACAACTTCTTCTCCTTTCTTTTTGTCCGATAGTAATACTTGCACAAGCTTCACTTTCAGTGTGTGGGTTTTTTTCAGTGTCATGTAGTAGATCACCTATGGATCAGATGATTGTAGAATCATAAAATCATTAAGGTTGGAAAAGACCTCTAAGATAATTTAGTCCAACTACTGACACATCCTCACCATGCTCACTGACCCATGTTGCTCAGTGCCACATCTATGCATTTCTTGAACATCTCCTGGGATGGTGACTCCCCAACCTCCTTGGGCAGTCCTTTCCAGTGCCTCAGATGATCAATAGTTTATTGGTATCTCCAGATAATACCAGCTGAAAATTAATAGCGATAACATTCAAACATTATCTCAAAAACAGATATGATAGAGGCACAATGTCAATTAAAGACAACACATAATCGACTCATTTTTTACTTTCTTGCACCTTGTCAATTAATATGTGAATGTGAATTGAGCACAACCTGCTGTGAGATACTTCCCATCAGAATATGAACATTTTATAGAATCAAGAAACAGAAGAGTTAAAAGTGATCTAATTACAAACAAAACAGTATTTAAAGATTTTTTTCAGAGGAAGAAGCTCTTCTACTGCTTAGGAATTTGCAAAATAATTTAGATTGAAAGTTCGTATTCACCCATGTAAACTGAGGCTCTTATATAGAGGACTTTTTGAAAATACTGGAAAGATAGTATGATTATGATATTAAGATATAAGAAAGGAACGCCTGGATGTTGTGTTGAGGGATATGGTTTAGTGGGAGCTATTGGTAATAGGTGAACGGTTGGACTGGATGATATTTTAGGTCTTTTCCAACCTTGGTGATTCTATGATTCTGTATCTGAAAATGAATTCCGGAATATTTCTGGTAAAGCACGACTATTTGAAATTTGACAACTTAAACAAACATTACTGTAATTCTTCAGAGCATAAAACAGCAAAGAATTGCTCACTTAAAGGCTCTGGATGTGCTAACTCCAGCTAAATTTACCGACCAATGCAAAAATTATCATTCAATTTTTTAACTTGGTATTTCAGAAACTCTTTTTTTTTTTTTTTTTTTTTTTTTTTTTTTAATCCTGATTGTCCTTTTACAAGCAAAAGAATAAAGTACGGTTTTTCAGAGACTTTAGTAAGCAGAAACAACATTAAAACTTTCTTTCAGAGATGCTGCTCTTAACAGATCTAGAAGTCTCTTCTAATTTGGCCTGTATTCTTCACATGCTCCTCTTGGGGAACAGGATGAGACTAAGGTGTGTCACTTGCCCACACATTTTGTTTTGCAAGTCAAAGGTTTCAACTAATAATGTTATAAATAGGTAATATTGTGTTACCTATTTACAATCAGTTGCTCAGACATTCTTCTGGATTCCCAAATCTCTTTTAAGTTTGATTAAAGATAGAAGACGTTTTAGGATGAGCTGTGAGGTCAAAGGCTTTCTGATGTGTTGTATACTATGACAGTAGGTACTTCAGACAGAGCTTGTCAGCATGACTGAATTAGTTTGTAAGATATATTTACTTATTTGGGGTACAATGGGATTCCACTTCAGCTACTGGATAGCACAATGGAGATAGACATTCTAACAGAACAAACAGGAATCTCAGACTCTAATGACTCCAGAACTGCTGCACGAGCATCTCTTCCTCAAATTGTGTTTAACTGATTTTGTTGGTTTTGACCAGCTCCTTGCAAGTATCTCCTGCTTAGCACTTCCTGCTTTCTGTTAGTCACAATATGTAATGAAGTGGCTTAGAGAAGGATTTACCAGTAGGTTTGTTTCCTTATACAGGCTAAAGTCACAAGCAGCCCTAAAAGCCTCAGCAGTTCCTTTTTTAATCTTACAAGTAGACATTCTCATCTGTCTTTGTGAAACTGTCTTCTGCAAGAATTTTCTGGCAGCAGATATAGAATCCCTCCTGTGAATCCTACCTTGCAAATCTGTATTTCTGAATATTCAATTATATATCATGGTTTAACAGATTTAAATTCTGAAACTCTGCTGGAAATGCAGGAATTCTCTTGCACAGAATGTATTGTCTTCTATCTGCCTATATGTACTTAACTTGACTTCTTTCATCTTGTAGCATTTTGTACAGTGAATGTGGAAAAGTACAGTATTTTGTGGTCACCTCACTGCAAAAAAACAAACGAACCCAAAAACAACAACAAGCAATCAAATATACAAACAAACAAACAAAAAAGATAGGATGTATTCTTACTGTTTTATATCAAACACAAGAAACCTGAAGAGAAAAGTGTAAATCCTAGCTCCATAGTGGCCTGACTGGTTTGCTATTTACCCTTGCCTCCTCCATTCTCCATCCTCCATCTGCTCCTTACAGACATTTCTCCCTTTAAGAAAGCATAGTCTCACTTTTTTTTTTTTTTTTTTTTTTTTAAATATTTTAGCTCAGTAACACAAACTGTGCATGAGTTGGAAAGATTCATATCCCTTCTTCTTTTGAACTGTGTAGCTGAGGCCACCACTCAGTCAAATCCCTCATGAACTTCTGGCTGCAACCTGAGTTGCATATTCTTAGTGCCTCTGGCCAATGCGTTGCATTCAGCCATTACATCTCTTCAGCTTTCTTGATATGGTTATGTCTCTGAAGAGCCATAATTTAGCCACAATACTGTCACTCTGCTTTGCAACATTTGTCTAGATTGAATTAGCTTCTCTGCAGGTGGTCTGTCTCCAGCTATGCTATAATGAAATGGAAAGGGGCTGAAAGCAACTGAGTGAACTAATAATTTCTCAGGGAATGAGCAAGGCCAAAGTACACTTTAAATAGTAGAGCTGGCTCCAAAATTGCAGACACAAAGACTAGGAATTTGTGTACATTCAGCCTAGTTCTACTCATTCTCACCTTGAAGTGCATAAGAAAATAACTGAATTTTCATCAAGATCTGGAAAAAGCAACATTTCTGGGACATCTCACTGCCTCAGTATAGACTTTTCCTTCCCTTATTTTCTCTCCTTTTTCCTCTCCTTTCCTTCTCACCAATTCTTTTATCTAAGACAGTCTTAGTCTTTTAGACTTAAGAATGTCTCCCAACCGCTTTTGCAAAAATTGAAAAAAGGTGCTTCCAGTCCTTTGAACACATTAATTTGCAGCAGTTTAAAATGAATTTGAACTTCATTTGTAAGCCCATTTTGTGGTTAGCTTCCTAAGGTAGAATGCAAATTAAGGTATCCTGAGTATGGGTAAGAAATCCAAGGGTAGTCAAGACATCCATATTAGGAGATAAAAAACAAAATATTTCTGTTTGAACTTAGCTGTTTAGGCCTCAGATTTTTTTAGACGGGATTAAATACTTATTGGAAACTTAGCCTCCTGTGTCCTTCCATTAGCCCTGCCCTGCCTTTTTGAGTCTTTTCCCATATATTTCTCTTCCAGAAAAATAGGAAAACTGAAGCATGCATAACAAACATCCAGAAAGCGCCTACACTGTATGCTTCAGATGGACTCAGATGTGTTTTGGTGTAGCTGTGCCCTGCCAAAACTACCACCCTACAAAGAACAGGGTTGGTTTTGGGGTATCTAAACAGTGTGTGTATAGATCTGAGATAAACATGATCTGAGACATCCATTTCTAATTCCCTACAAAGGATAGGGAATTTAAACTAGTAGCATATCTTCAGTATGTATTCTCTGACCACCAAGGTAATGTATGAGAAGTCGGTGCCTTGAGGGAATTGCCTTTTCTAGTCCTTCAATGAAAGTCCCCATTGCTTTTCTCTTTCTTTTTTAAAGGGAAAATCTTAGACATCCACGTCAAAACAGGCCTTAAGGCTATGAATCCCATAGAAGATCCTCAAAGATACTTCTCTACTGTTCAGAATAAAATGTGTATTTTGTAAAAGATCAGGGACTAAAGAAATGCAGCTGTCCTTATTAGCTTCCATTGGCTGACTGCTTGGTGTCCTTCCTTTGAAGTCCTTCCTTTGTGTAGAGTAGTGTCTAGCATGCTGTGAAGCCTTGCACTGGAGGTGGAATGATATGAAATGATATTGCAATGTTTCATTTGCACCTGTATATGTGGCTGACAATGGTACATCTTTCCCTTTCTGTGGCCCAAACTGATTTGTTGAACACCTCAGTGATCTTCCGAGTAGCACATGCTGTAGTGCAGTCCAGTTGTTCAGTAGCTGCCCAAGCTGCTTCATTTAGGTTGCTGAAGTCATGTTCACTCTCAGACACCCTTACTTTGCTTAACTTGAAAAAAAAAAAAAAAAAAAAAAAAAAAAAGATAATACTTGAAAGAATGTTTCACTGAAGAAATTTATATGGAAGTTAAATGTGGGAGGAGTACCAGATATCAAACATACCAGTCAAAAGAGTGGAAATGATTACCTTACAGACTTCAAGCTTGTGCCTGATTTTTGGTGAGCACACACATGGTGTGGAGTTTAGGTTGTTGATGACTCTACAGCAACCAAATAGATTTGCATAAATGGGAGTAAAGATCGTTCTGTTACCCCTGGTGGTATAAACCATGTGAAGGTGAAGTTTTGGAGGTAAGGGCAAACATGGCTGAAGACAGCTTCTCTACTTTCATGGCATCACTGAGAGCAGAACATGTCCCATGCTGTATCCCGTAGAGCGCAGGCTGCTTCAGATGCTGCTCAGGGGGAGAGATGGGGGCAGGAGGGGTTATGGTGAACATATTCCCTCCATGCATACAGTACTCGAGTGTCTGCTTGATGCTTGTGTAATTTTCACTTGTATAAGACTGTATTTAATTACTGGGCCTCATTACAAATGTTTTCTTAATTCAAAATGTAGCCATTTTGCAGAGAGAGATGTCAAATTTGACCTCCCAGCTTCTCTGTCGGAGTACTAACCTGTGTTTGATCAGTAATCATTTTGAGGCTGTCAGTTCTGTGCTCCCAGTATGTCATTTCTCTCTTCAATATTTTTATTTTTATTTTTCTTCTCAGACTCCCTATGGCACAGTGTTTCAATTTATTTATTTATTTGTTTGTTTGTTTCTCTGTAGATTTTCTGTAGCTTATTTATTTATTTATTTATTAACATTTTTTGCCTGCACCTCTGAGGCTTCTGAGGCTTCCAGAGCAGTGACAGTGAATCTCACAACTGAATGACAAATGACATCCAGGGTAGTGTGTGTGTTTAGAGTGAGAGTGAGGAGGACTGATAACGCTTCATACAAAGGGATTTTTCATTTCACAGAGTGGTAGGACACAATGCACATATCTTCCTCTGGGAGAAGTGGGTTTCAAAGCATTATTTTAATGTTGGCAAAAATGCTTGTATAGTAAACCTTACATTTTCTTTGCAATGGTAACAATTTGCTCTAAAATAAAAGATAAAAACAAAACAAAACAAAAAACTGCTTTTGAATATGGCAGTTTCTTTGTGCTGAATCTCTTAAAGGATGCACTGCAGCAGTGATTGCTTTCGTGCTAATGACTACAACAAGGAAGGACTTAATTTTGTGATTCATAAATATCATTAAAGTCTAATTTATAAACACGATCCTTTCAAGATATAAAGTACCCAATCAGGCCAAAGCAATTAGAATTTCTGCGTTGTGGTGTTTTTAGTATAAATTCATTATGTATGTCTGCACATTTTCAATCGTATGGTTGCCATTAGGCTGTATTAATGAGAACACAACACTGAGCCAATCTTAGCAACAGCAGCTGTACCAACAAAATCCTCTCCTGAGGAATATTGATTTCCCTTCTTGGATGTACTTAAACAAAGGCTGGTGCTGCAGACATAACTTGCGTGTTCTTTAGTGTTCTGAATATTACTACTACACCACTGCCTTTTATTTAAGGGTAAGTATCACTGTGACAGAGATGCTGTCTGAGATGCATAGCTTTAAATGGTTACTTAATAATAGCTAATGTGTAGATAAGCAAGATTAAGCATTTTTCAAAAATAAGCTTTTCCAAGGAAACTATTATTTCTGCAATTTTGACATTAAAAAAGTACTAATACTCATCCAAAACAAACAAACAAACAATAAACAAGTTAAAAAAAATAGTAATGATGTGAAGGAAAGGAGGACACAGAATATTACTAAACTCCTGGTAGTAGAAATGGGTCTGTTTCCCATTAAAAATCCTTCGTTTTTCAGCCAGTGTTTCAGACAAGAGACCAAAATGGCTGCTTCTGATTCTCAGTGCTTGCTGCCTTTGGTGCAGGAGATTCTCTGTCAGCTGTGCTTACGTTTAAAGATTAGTGGAGAGCTGAGCAAACACAGGAAAGTAAAAATTGATAACTGTTCTTGAAAATGAAGTCTGCATTTGTACTGCTGGCATTTGTAACACTCCATGCTCTGCATACACTCTGAGCATGTACTGTTTTATCTGAATACAACTTCAAGAGTCTGAAAAGTGCTTTGCATTTTAATGTGAATTAAATACCTCCCCTTGAGAAGCATGCTATGTTTCCACACAGGTAAGATCAGGAAGATCTGTATTATTCAACAAATAAAAAATATTGTTTCAGACTTGCTGAAGGAGACATCATCCAAATAGTGGCATTTGCGTGTGCCCATTCTGATACATACATATATGTGAAAAGTTAAAAAAAAAAAAAAAAAAAAAAAAAAAAAAAAAAAAAAAAAAAAAAAAAAGGTGCTTCCTGCTTTGGCCCAGTCTGTAGGAATAATCAGACTGAGAAGTGGCTGCAAAAGCAAATAGCTATGTTGATACTCTCAGTCCAAGATTTTCAGAATGATCGGAGCAGTCTTGTGGCATTTCAAGCACTGAAGTGCTGCTGTCCACAGAGGCCCACTTGAGCTCTCTTCAGCAGGCTAAAGAGATGGTCAGCAAGAACACCAGTGCCAGAAGGAGTCGTGGCCTCTGTCATGTATGGCAATGGAAAACATAGGGGTGAAGTAAAAAGTGCAGGACAAGAGTCTTTGATGGTGGTTGAAGTTACATGCTCAGGATTTCAGCACAGTTAACATGGATTCAAAGAGGCTACTCAGATGATGGAAAATCATGCTTAGATTCCATGGTGCATGCACTTAGTCTTATATCTTTGCATTTTATTTTGTTTCTAATCAGAGGCACTAGTTAACTGCTTACAGAGGCTGAGGATTTCTTGTTTTGACAGTTGTGTGCTGGGTTGTGTGAAGCCTTCTGAAGGAGAGAAGAGAATGACCCTCCACAGGAAGCAACCATGTGTAGCTGGGGGGTACCCTTACTGAACATGGAGATGGGCCAGCAGAGTGCTGAGAGACAGCAAAGTGCCCAGAAGCCTACAGCAGAGCAGACAGTGGAAGACAGCTAGGAAGAACATGGAGCAGAAAAAGCCAAGCCCCAGGGGTCTTCAGATTTTCTTCCTCCATGAGACCCAGAGGGGACTGTACAAACCTCACTACAATGTAAATCTCTATTCAAAAAGCAACTGAGTTACTGAACTAAAACCCAGTGTAGAACCAAAGGATTTCACTACAACAAAACAGTGAGCAGGAGAGACTTTTTTTATAAAACAGTTTTGTTTCTAAATAGTCTTATTCTGAGCTTTCTGTGTTTTAAAATATTTATTCTTGCTCATGTTGTCACACAGCCTTTCTCTAGAGCTTACAAAATGCATCATGGCTCTTGGGGCAGCTGCTCTGAGAAGCAGGTGCTGACAAACCCACATCCAGGTACTGGCCAACCAAAGCAACTCTTAATGACATCCAGGCAATCTGGCTCTAGCTTCAGAAGGATCACAAAATCAGATGAGGAAACAAAATAATAAATTGATTAAGGCACTATGTCTGAATTACTGGACTTACCAATCATTACTAATTCAGGCAAATGATTATTTAGATTTGATTTAAAACATTATAGCTTTTATTTCTTCTTCATTTGTCTCTTCCCCACTGTATTCTGCACAAATTTCTCAATTTCCATTCAATACACGATATCTGTATCTGTTTAAAATAGAAGTTAAATTTTGTTTGAATTTTAAATCGTTGCCTTCTGGGGATGATTGGGGTCTGGGTCTATTTTTACTTTCTATTAATAAATCACTGAGACCTATTGACTCCACTGTGCTTTCATTTATGATACAGAAGCTTACTGTTCTGTGAATTCAACAATGGAAGGCAGTGTACGACAATTCTACAGAACTTTTATTTTTTAAATTGAATAGTAAAATATTGGCTCTGACATTTGATGCTGAGTTGTCAGGGATTGGCTCATTTTGCAGGAGTCTTCTGATTTTTTTATGTTAAAGAACTGTTAGTGTCACTGATTTCTGAACTTTTTCTTTAAAATTAACTACAATAGAAACTTTATGTGTCACTTTATATTTTCCAAGCCTGTTTGGTGCAATTGGTACTTTCTTTGCACTTTTTAGTACACATTTTTTTGCAGTTTTCCTAAGTTTGGTTCAGTTTTGCTTACCGAACCACAAAGGTGGTTAAGTGTGGTCTGTATAGCACCTTCTGTTTCAAGAATGAGATTAAATGACATATCTATTAAATGAGTAATGGGAAGAATGCAGGTTGGAGGAAAAGTAGCAGGTGGATTTGTATTATTTCATCAGACGGAAGTAAAGTACTATAAATTATTGAACTGAGTTTTCAGTAATTCCAAAGAAGAAAATACATTTTTGCTAGCCTATTTATCCAAATATATTCAAAACAAACAAACAAGAAAACAAAAGATAATGCAAGCAACTCTTATGAGTTCATTCTCTTCACAGCAAGCATATAAAATGAGCAGTGGATGATTAGGATAACGTAGTAATTTGTCCTAGGAAAATCTGAGCTTCATGTCTTCTACTGTGGTCTACCTAGAGGTAGAAGCAGTGTATGGTAGCAACGCTGGTGATGCATAAATGCATTGTAGATTGAAAAAAAAAAAAAGAAAAAAAAAAAAAAAAGAAAGAAAAAAGGTATTTTTCTTGCTAGTTTATATGCATTTCTGGCTCAAAACCAGGCCCAATTGGAGGAGGCCTAGTTTTCCTTGTGGTACAAACCTTTTAGATCTTTTCATTCTCCCTTCTTACTAGGGAAATGATTCTTCATAAGATCAATGATATAAAACCAAATATATCTGTGTCATCTGGAGTAGTTGCTCTACTTTTTCAAGGTCATTCCATATATCAGAGAGGGGGGGAAATGGATGAAATATGTTCTACTTTGCAGACATAACAAAATTCCTGATCAGCCCATTTATGTACCTGTAACTTCGAGGAATCAATACTTTTCATTAAAGAGGAGTCATTAATTCATTTTATATAGAAACCTTAGGAGACAAGTTATAAGGCTTTCCTTGAAGAAAATTAAAATGTGTCATTACGTCCCCTTAGATCTATGTGAATTCGGTTTGCCAGTCCCATGATGTTTTTTTTTTTAACAACCCTGAGAGATGACACTGTTATTCATTTTATTAAATTAATTGTGCCTGTTCCAGCTTTCACATTTTCCAGCATTTAAACAATACAGTAAATATGAAGTGAAAGTGAAGGAAAGTATTGTGATGGTGTTATTTTCATTAGAATACCTTGTGTCCTGGAGAATGTTTTGGATGTTTCTACGCATAACATAAAAAGGATGAACTCTGCAGTAACTCTCATTGTACTTTGGAAAAAAAGTGAATTCATTCTTATGAAACATTGAAAGGGTTGTCTGTTCTGGAGACTATTTATACTCATAAACAACTCTCTGTGTCATTTTACAGTCAGTTCATTTTTTCTCTTCTTTCTTGTCCTATTTCTTCCTTGTTCTTCATTCAAATATAGCCAGTATGCCCATGAATAATATCAGCTCTGTGTAGGCCCCAAAACTATTTACTTCTTTTCCCCTTAAAACTACGTGTCTATAAATACATTTTTTTCCCCTATTTATTTAGTGCTTAGAAATTGCCATATTGAATCAGATATGCGCGAATGTCCTGTTTTAGGTAACTGCAAGTCTTAGATGCTTCAGAAGACAGAATCCATCAGTGTGCAGGCAGAGTATAGCTCATCTGCTCCTTCATTCCCCATTACAATTTGACAGGCTTTTTCTAGTGGTTATAAAAAAGAATAAGTCCAGAGGCAAAATCTAATAACTCTTTCTGTGTTTCACATATACTCATTCAACTAAGTTGTATGTATAAACCCCTTAACAGTCTGAAATAATATGGGGTAATTGTTCCATTTTCTTTTTCCTCTTGAAAAAATCTACAAATATGTAGTCACAGGAAGCAATAGAGAAGAAATATGAAAAAATCTGGAATCAAATATGCATGAACATTCTTTGTGCTGTATTTGCTAACGTTTTCCACAGACTTAGAAATATTGCTGTTCATGTACTCTATTACTATCTTGTCCTGCTTAAACTTCCATGAAGGAAAACAAATTTATCATCCAAGATGACCGGATATGGATATTAAAAGCAAAAGCTTGTGTCTGTTTTTTTCATTCATATTAAATATTTCAGGATTACTTTACTGTTTGTTTTACTAAGTCAGTGGTTAGATAGAGTCCACTGAGTTCTGCACAGGCCGTTTACAAATAAATGTGGTGCAATTGCTCTTGCTCATGAATTGAGTCTATCTATTGTTTATTTCTATCTATTGAGTCTGTATGAGTCTACTGTTGTTTAACAGTGTTGGAAGACTACTGATTCCTTTTGTATTTGTTTGTAGTCCTGAAAATTATTACATTGTAGAAATATGAACATTAATTTACAATATTTCTTTTTTGTCACACTTATTCAATCAATAAGAGAGCATATAGTTCATCACAGTATGAGTAAGTAGTAGTTGAGGTAATATGTTGTAAGATACCCACGTACAGAAGTTTTCATCACAGTATATTGAGTTATTCCTATGTGTACCCAACATACCTGTAGAAATATGTTCCTGAGGTCATTTTTATGGTTGTAAAATTTGTTGTAGACAAACTGCACAGATATGTACATTCTTGTTGCTGAAGTCATATTGCTAACTGATTTCAATTCAAAGTGTCTTTTTGTATAATTACTTAGAGAGTAATGTTGATATAAGCAATGACTGCTTTCCACTTCATTTGTCTGCAAAGACAACTGGGTTTTGGGTTGGTGCCCATTCCCCTAAAAGTGATTTCTTGTAAGGCTTTTCTTGAAGCTTCTTGCTATTTTCTGTCATGGATGCAGTTGGTGATTCTCTGTAAAGTGTAGTAAAATGATGACAAATTTTGAAAAGATGTCAATATTAAATTACAATTTGTGACATATGAATACGACTTCCCCTCTTAGTTCTATGGTTTATGAAACAAGATATTTTTATGGCATTCTTATAAAGTCTTTTGACTCTTGGGATAGAGGAACTAAACAGGCAAAATTGAAATTTTTCTTTTTTTTTATATCAAAAGAAAGCATTGCAGAGTTTTTACAGGGATAAAATCTTGTCAAAACTGGACCCAATATTATTAAAATGCAGTTATTTGCACTTATATATATTTCTGTTTTTTTTTTTTTTCTTTTGCTCAGCTCAAGAGAGAAAGATTCATGAAAGAGATACAGATTAAATCCAGAATGGTGTGGGAATAAAGAAATTAGAGACATAGAAACTTGTAAAGGAGAGACAGTTAAGGATACTTAAGACAAAAGTAAAATATTCATAAGCGTAAATCAATCTCTCCATGAAATCTTTATGTTAATTTTGGTGTAATTCAGCAGGGGAGGTATAGAACTGAGGTATACCACTGATGGTGGTAGTTCAGGTGTTTTAGGGTTACCAAGCAGCCATTTCAAGGGAAAGAAAAGTTAACTGTAGAGTCCTCTAAAGCATTAGAAGTAGAATTCTCAGCAGAATCATAGGATCATAGAATGGTCTGGGCTGGAAGGCTCTGGATCTGGTTGTTCTGGAGATAGACCAGATTGCCCAGGGCCCCATACAACCTGGGAATGGATGTTCAAATCCACAGCCTCTCTGGGCAATCTGTACCTTCGTGTTTCCTGGCTCTAGCCAGCTGAGTATATGTGGTTCCAGTAGAGCACCATGTTTGTACATGTTTTATCATAGTGTAACTCAAGGGGTAAGATGAAAATGCAAATTGTGTTACAGCCTCAGGACTTTTCTGACCTCCTTCTTGTCCAAAAGATGTGGAAGTGAATGATATTATTTGCTGATCATTTTAAGTCTTTGGAGCCTCCAAAATTAACTCAAAGAACGAGAACTGCTCAATATGAGCGCTAAAGTCAAGGTTGGCACTAGAGGCATTTGTTTTGTTTACCGAGTGAGTGTTTATTAAAAAGCATGCAGCAAAGGCAGTTCTGTTTATCAGCCAGTAGCAACTTGCATTTACTAATGCCTTTCTTTTCTCTTTTATGGTTAATATGGTATAGGTGTTTTTTGTTTGTTTTCTTGTTTGTTTGTTTTGTGTGTGTGTATTTTTTCACTTATGGTCACCTAGGTTTTGGGGGATATCTGCCACTGGCCTGTATTTTGCCTGTATCTGCATATAACATGACTGTTGTTAAATATAGAGCTCACTGAAATGGAGGAAAATCATGCTGGGTTTTCATCCAGTACTTACTATAATACTAAGACCAAGAATGGAACTCTTAGTATGTCTCCAGGTTAAAGTTGATTTGGAATTTATGTTTAGCAAATCACAGAATCACAGAATCACAGAATGACCTGGGTTGGAAGGGACCTCAAGGATCATGAAGTTCCAACCCCCCTGCCTGGCAGGGTCATCAAACTTCCACATTTACTAGATCAGGTTGCCCAGGGCCCCATCCAACCTGGCTTTGAACACCTCCAAGGACGGGGCAAATAATCAAGGATGGGGTAAATAATCAGAAAAAGGAGGTTTATTGATCTACATCATTCAATTTGCTGTATAGTTTACTGAATCTTGAAGCTACCATTTGGGTTTCTTTTTTCAAAACAATTTTGGAAGTCCCATTGATTTCACATGTAGGACAGAGAAAATAGCCACAGGCATCCACACCTGCATTTGTGCCTATGATCTAACTCTCTGCAAATGATCTCTAGTTAACAAAGGATTCACAATTACTATTCTTTTAAAGACTATTTGAAGTGTCTTAAGCCTTTCACTAATGGACTTGGTTTACTCTTGTTGCAATTTTGCTTTTTGTTACTGAGTTACATGGTGCTGCCTATGCGAACTTGCCCACAGCTGAAACAATAAGTTAGGGGAGTGTATAAGAGCAATATATTCAACAGTGTTGAATGCCTTTGTTAATTTAGTAATAATAGACAAAAACATCTAAGAGGTGTGCTGTTTAAAATGTGGATAATTGTCTTTTACTTGGCCACTGTATGCCATTATTTTAAAGAATGTTATCTATCTCCATATGCAGGGGCACTTACATAGGAGTAATTGATGAAGTAATTTTGGCTGGGCTGCATTAAAACAGTCCCTTTGGATCTCAAATTCAGGACATCGTTCTACTGACCTTCTAACTGAGGTCAGTCTGATTTCTGACACTGACCTCAGTCAAAGAAAGAGGTCTGGTGTTTGGTGAATCACTCCAGCTTCTACTGAGATAATCAATTTGGGATAAAAAGTCATCATATTCTTAGATGCAGTGAGCACTAATTTGGTGTATAAGAGTTCAGATTAAAATAGGAATACAGATCTCTAGATTGGAACAGACAAGCCCCAGAGGCTAACAAAATGGCACATCTGCTAAAATTGCACGATTAGTTTAATTAAAAGGTACTTTGTTTTATATTCTTCTGAATGTCTGTACTGTAATATCCAGTATTGCAAGGCCATTCATAAAAGGCTGTCACCAACCTAAAAATTATCAGTTAAAATGACTAGGAAGCAACATCTCTGTGACAAAATATATGCTAGAGGTATTGGCAAGAATGAATCCACACGATTTTTCTGGAGCACTCAGCCTTCATCTACTCAGAATTTAAAATCAACTGAAGAAAGTAAGAGGCAAATGATACTGTGAAAAATGTTTTCTGAATATCTATAATTTAAAATGAAATTCCACTTCTGTTGTACTAGTTCTTGTTTTATTAAATTTGTCAAAACTGTCAGCAATGAAATAAAAAATATTTACAACCTCTGCTCTTTAATAGTGATTTGCAGTGATAAGCACATTTCGGAATCCTTGGATATTTTTTTAAAGATTATACATGCTAAGAGATTTTTTAATTCCCAGGTTTTGCAAAATGGACTGATGATCTATGATAGTCATTTGTTTCATCAAATTGTAGTATTTTCATATTTTTTTAATTAGAGGTTTAAGAAGACTTTTTGATATCTTTCTCTTTTGCAGTCCCTTCCAAAGACAGAAAATGTATGTCTGCATCTACGAAGTGCACTTTGAAATCCATACCAATTAAGTGCCTTTTTTGAGCTACTTAGCTTTCTTCCCCTTTCTATTGATTTTAAAGCCGACAGTGTTGAATATCCTCAGAAGAATTAGGCTTCATGTTTTAATAACATTTCTGCCTATGTGCTCCCCTTTGCATTGCTTAGTCGATATTTTTTTCACTTCCCGTAGCAAGCCATTGCAGGCTGTTAACATTTGCCATGTTTACTTTAGAGATTGCAATAATTCAGAGTAGGACAAGATGTTTAATCTTTGTGCCATCCATAAAAGCTTGTAAAATTCTTTTAGCAACACTTTTTTTGGGAACCATTAGGCAAATGTCCTACTGAATGTGTAAGTATAGGAATTTTTAAGAATTCTATAGGTAAGCCCACATAAAGAATGTGATTTATGTGCTTCAAGAAGCCAAAATGTAATATGAGGGAATAAAATAAGAGCTTCTCTAGCTGAGGTTTCACTATGCATTTTTCTGTAGGTCAACAGGCAAATTGTGGGGTGTCAAGGATGAAGGGAGTGTCATCAGTGAAGAAGTTGAGGATGGTAGTCACATAAATTTAGTTTCTCTTTCCTTAGGGAACGCACAGAGTTCTCGCTCTCTTCAAAAGCTTTCCTGATAGGCAGTTGAGATATCTTTTTCCATTTGCCCAGTATCCTGGGATGTCAGTCTATCCTCCTACCAGCTTCCATTGAATCTCTGCTTTTGTGTCAGTGCTTTCATGAGGTGACATTTACCTGGCTGCTGCTAACCTGGATTAATGTATTGTTACCCTTTGCTTTTCATTAGCCCATTCTCCATGTTGTTGGTTTGAGTCTTAACGTAGTTCAGTGGAATGAATTTGAGCTAATGAGCATTCAGAAAAATATGTACACGGTAGACCACAGTGCAGTAGCCCCAGACAGCTTTGAGATGGCCGAGAGCTGTGAGTGGGGGAGCGATGAACATTAAATCCAGATCAGCTCATAGCTGAGGAGGACATAAACTTTCGGGTTTTGTCAGCTTCTATCATTCATTTCAATCCATCGGTGAACCAGAGAAACCTCTATTTTCTCTGGGTTAATCAGCATTTGTTCAGGCCTTCTTATGTGGCCCAGAGACTGTGCAATGAAGTCCTTTGTTCCAGTACTTCTCTCTTATAAAGAAGGCTTAATTACTTCTCCTAGTTACCCAAAATGGCATTTATTTTTATAGAAGTCTGCGATTACCGATGGATCGAGTATAGTAATGTTGGCAGATACCAACATCCTTTCAGAATAGGAATGCTTAATAGACTGACATATAGCATAGCTGAAACTGTAGGATTTGTGAAATTTGATTATAGGGTATTCAGTCTCCTGTGTCCAGTGAAGTGTTTAATAGTGGGAAGATTAGCAGAATTCAGTTTGTTTCTGTCTCTTTTAAGCTACGGTTTTTGCAAAAACTGTGTCAGGACTTCTGGAGTTTTACATATGTTAATGTGGAATAAAAGTGTTACTGTTATACTTCAAACGCTAAATTTTTATTCAGCAGTAGTGCACCTGTAAGTGCTACATATTCATGGTTAATTTTTAGAAGTCTGTTTAAAAAAAAAAAAAAAAGTCTAAAAGGAATTTTGCTTTTGTTTTTCAATCTCAAAATTCAAAAGAGCTTATAGTCCTGAGTCCTGGGCTGCATGCTCAAATGGAATATGTCATCAATCCTTCTCAAAATGGCTGAAGAAGGCTCATGAACATTTCCTATTCCTGAGTTTCCTAAAATTGCTTTTATAGTTTGCCAGCAGTTAAAGAAATTGATCAGACAACTGAGAATATTTTATGCCTTCTTGCCTTGGAGAAAAGTCTTAACGTGACTAGGATAACTAGAATCACTTGGATGTTATGATTAGTCTGAATACAAGCAGCATTTAAGATGTTTATGTTTTCTTATTAAATTCATTCATTTTCCCAAATGTCAAGATAAGAATTAGACAACTGTATCTTTGAAAGTAATGTTTTTAATAAAAACTTTTTGATTATTATCCCTTACTGATAGTTCAGGCTGTCTGCAGTGATGTTGCTGAGAGAAGCACAAGGGCTATCAAAGGGACTTCAGGGCAGTTAGTTGATGGAGTGGGAGTACAGGTGGTAGCGAGGAATACTGAGAAAACTGAGAAACCCGTCTCATAAATATGGGACTGAGAGGCTGGTGCAATCACAGGATTTCTATGTATTTATTTATTTATTTAACACTGTTGTGTGGTTTACTCAGCATCTGGCCTTATGGTTGCTGGTGGGTCTCTCCTGTCTCAAAGTGGGGAAATGGATCCTAGCCCAGGAATTTACAGGGCTAGTTGAGAGGGCTTTAAACTAGATGTGAAGGGGGAAGGGAATAAAACCAGGCTTTTTTGGAGTTGAGCCTTGGGGAATTATGACAGAACCGGAGGTGGGACAAATGACTCAGCTGAAGTGTATCTATACCAATGCCTGCAGCATGGGCAACGAATAGGAGGAGCTGGAATCCATCTTGCAGCAGGCAAACTGTGACTTAGTTGCCGTTACCAAAACATGGTGAGATTGATCCCATGACTGGAGTGCTGCAGAGGATGTCTATACACTCTCCAGAAGGGATAAGCAAGGGAGGAGACGTGGTGGAGTGACTCTCTGTGTGTTTCAGTGTTGTTGAACTCAGAGCTGGAAATGATAAGGTTGAGTCTCAGTGGGTAAGGATCAGAGAGATGGCCAACAAGTCTAACATTGTGGTGGGGGTCTGTTATAGACTGTCTAACCAAGATGAAGAGACAGGCAAGGTATTGTATGAGCAGCTGGCAGTTGTGCTATTGGCAGCCCTTGTTCTCGTGACGGAACATATCCTGGAAATAGAATAGAGAGTAGAAGAAGCTGTTTAGGAGGTTTCTAAAGTGTGTGGAAGATAACTTCCTGATGCAGCTGGTAAAAGAGCCTACCAGAAGAGTTACCCTGCTATACCTGCTGTTCACAATCAGAGAAGGACTGGTGGGAGATGTGGAGATCGGAAGCCGTCTTAGGCAGAGAGACCATGAAATGGTAGAGTTCTCAATTCTTGGTGAAGTCAGAGGAGAAGTAATGAAAATTGCTGCCTTAGACTTCCTGAGGGCAGACTTTGAACTGTTCAGGACACTGGTAGGAAGGGTCTGTTGGGAGTCAGTCCTAAAGGGTAAAGGGGTCCAGGAAGGCTGGTCACTCCTCAAGATGGAAGAGAACTGTAACTGTAACTGTAGTAGAAGGGCTATTAAGGATCTCCACCCTTTACTGGATGCAGCAGGAAATGTGACCACCAAGAGGAAGGAAAAGACTGACTTTCTCAGTGCCTTCCTTACATCTGTCTTTAAAAGTCAGACCAGTTCTCCCCTGGGTACTTTTGAAGGGATCTGGGCAGGCTGGATTACTGGGCTGAGGCCAATTTGGGTGAAGATCAACAAGACCAAATGCCAGGTGCTGCTCTTGGTGATAGGTGGACTGGATGATCTTGGAGGTCTTTTACAGCCTTGGTGATTCTATATTTCTCACTTTTAATAATATAGACATTTTGCACAATTTGTATGCATTGCAGCTATCTGCAAGTATACATATTAGACCTGCAGAGAAAAATAAAATCCTTATTCATAACTGCAGTTCTGCATGTTTATCAGCAAAATTGAAAATAAGCAAAAGCCAGGATTTGATGGAACAAAAACGAGCATTATGGAGCTATCATTATTTTGAAGTACTTACCTCAGACTCATGTTACAATATTACCAAGAGGCAAGAAAAGCATCATAGCACTATTTCTGTCATAAATTAGTAACAAGCCTGCAGCTGTGTAGCTCATTAAAAACTGTATCATTTAGGGATGTTTTGAAAACACAGAGGTCCATTAAAAAGACTGGCAGTGTACAGTTGTCAAACAGACATGCAGTTATTGTCATAATATTGCCATCAATTGGATGGGAGAAATTACACAATGAACTGAGAAGCTGCTTTATATCCTTCTGAGATTTCCAAGCACAATTTTCCCTTTGTTCAGACTAGCCATCATCCATCTTTGAATCTTCAAGTGTGAGGACTCAGAGTGTTTACTGTAAAACTCCATGAGTTCCAAATATAGCTTTTTCACTCCTGTTTCTGAGGGAGAAAGTATTTAATTCCCACTTTCTTAACAGAAATCTACAGCCACTTATGCTACCCTGTCCAGTCACGGAGATTAATTTTGGTTGTCAGATAAAAATTTGAGAACATCTTTCCCTGACATCCATACCATTCTCCAGAGGTATTATTGTCTTTCCATGCTGCAATCGATGGGGATAATCAAAGATGGGAATATTGCGTCTCTCCTCTATGAGAATCTGACACCCCAAAACACAGCTCTCATATGGCTAGAGTGCAAGTTATCCATGTGTTTAGCTCTGAATTCACATGATTATTTCTAGAAGTCATTAACACACAAGCTTGTTAGCTCTGTACAGGCATTTGACAACAGCTACCTGAGCTATTGCTCACCCTCCTGTTGTGGTTTGTG
Source organism: Excalfactoria chinensis (assembly GCF_039878825.1). Lineage (NCBI taxonomy): Eukaryota > Metazoa > Chordata > Aves > Galliformes > Phasianidae > Excalfactoria > Excalfactoria chinensis. Next base: position 70,559,165 of record NC_092826.1, read on the forward strand.
TACCTACCTCACAGGAAGCTGAGGCATGCTTCATGCATTTTCCTCTTTCTTTGTTTCTTATTGGTATAAACTGCCTCAAGGAAAGCAAAATATACACTGGTGCTCAACTGACATCTACCTCCTGTTCTGCAGTGTTAAGAAGCTGCTTCTAAGAGATGAGGCTGGGATGGGTCAAGAGGGCAATGGGGCAGGGGGAAAATCACTGACCTGGTAGCTGTGGGAAACATTAGGAAACTTAAGGAAAAGCAGCAACATTGCTATTAGAACCTTAAGCCACCTGCCTTTTCTTTCTATTATGCCCTCCTATGCTTTCTTGCTCATTCTCATTGTACAGGACTTCTATATGTGACCCCAATATCCTTCCCTCTCCAGGTTTCAACCTTACACATTGCTCAGCCTCAGAAAACACTCGATCCATTCTTCTCACCTGCCCACAGTGCAGCTGTCACTCACTGTCATTTTATCAACTGCTCTTAGTAGCCAATAAAAGTATGAAGAGTATAGGATGAGGACAAAGCCAGACCCTGCTGTATTGGAAGAAAAGTAAGGAGGTATATTTAAGACCTACAGGGGTATTTTTTGTTCTTATTGCAACTGGAAGGAATCATTTGGTAATAAATACAACTCTCATCCAGTTATCCTCTCTCAGTCAATTCACATTCACTAGCAGGAGGTGAAATGAGTTTATATTTAATAGATCTGATTTCTCTTTCCTCAGACAAAACAGATATTTACCTTGTTTGCTCATGTACCTCTTCCTGACTGTGGTTAAACATTTGTTCATACAGAAATGGAAAAAGAATCAAGGTCTTGTGTCAGTGAATGACATTTCCTGTAGCCACTTTTTTTTTTTTTTTTTTTTTCCTGGAAAGGAAAGAAAGGAAGTTTTCTACTTCATGTCACTGACAGAAATTCTGCCTTTCACCAGTTGGGACTGACTATCTAAGATGAGAACACAGAATAAGTATATGCAATCTAATTTAATTTTATGGTAGCTATTGGTGTCATTTTTTCTGTATCACATGAATATACAGCTGGCTGGCAAACTGGAGAAAAACAGTATGATATCTACAAATCAAGTACTTGTTTCATGACAATTTTTCTTTGATAGCTACAATATTTTTTTACATATTTTCAGACGTTTATGTGTGGAGTTGCTATTATACAGTTATTTCTTATACATTTTTGCTTAGAAGTTGTTTGCAGTACGTGATTTTATGAGAATTATAGATTTGATGTTCAAATACTGTTTGTAGACTTTGTGTCCTCCTTAATGACAGCAATTTGTAGTGTTGATACTGCAGATTTCCACAAGATGGTCACAAGAAGCTCCTTTTCAGTTAAAATCCTTTGCCAGTTCTTTGTGTAAAAATTGGACAGGCTCTCAATAGCAGAGTCACCAGCATTCAGCTTCTGTCCTTATCCTTGTCTTTTTGTGAGGTGCTTTTGGGAACTGGGAACTGAGAGGAAGACGAGGAATCCTTTTTATTAAGCACTTTTAATTTCAGTAGTTCACTCATTCAACACTGTGCTACTAATAGGCTTTTTGTTTGTTTTTACTAGATTTTTTATTTTCTAAAGCAATCAACATGGTGGTGTCTTGTCTTACTAGTTTTGCTTCTGCAGTTTTGGAGTATCAGAGTTCACAAATGAAAGGTGTAACAAAAATACACCAAGTCACCAACTGTAACTCTGTCTTCAAGTAGAAATAGACTGTGTGGACTGCTTGTGTTTTTGAATAATGAAACAAAAGCTGAAGGAATGTTTTCATGGTTTTGAGGGTCCTTTGAATTTTGAGAGACTAGCCTTCCCATTGGTAAAGCCAAGTGTCTAGGGATTAGCCCAGAGAAGACTGCCAGTTGACACTAATGTGATGCCTTAGGTGGGTGCACATTTTAACAGATGCAGCAAGAATAGGCAGGAGAAGAGCAGAAAATATGTGGATGAGAGCAGGACTGAAACCCTTTCAGGAGGAATCAGGAATGCAACCTCACATCATGCCTGATTGTGCTGGGTAGGTTTGAATAGTTGTGTCTCTGTCCGGCAGAACTGATTGCTGTGTAAAACACATCCACAACATGCCTGCTCCTCTTAGCCTTATTTTATGTTGTTATGGTAAAGATCTGGGATTTTAGGAGATTTTTGGGATAAGACATTATCTGGACTTGTGTGTTAAATATTGTCCACATTGTCAGCTCCTGCATGATTCATGAGTCATGTGCTTGTTAAGAAACAGAATGGAGATGTAAAATAAGAAGTTACTAAAGTTGCCTTCAGGGCTTGCTTTGATGATTTGTTTGTGCATTTTCCACAACACCTTTTTTTAACAGTTTTAAAATTTGACTGAAACTGGCACCGATCTCTATCTGACTGCTGTTCCAACTGCAAAGATTTTGTTTTTCTTCCAGCAACATACTTGTGAGATAAATTAAAACTCTGTTGTGTTAGCTTCCTAAAGACTAAGCTGTTCTTGTCATGGGATTTTCAAGAGGAAGCAGAAATTCAGTCCAGTTGATGTCATTGAACAATTGTTTTCCCAAAAATCCAGCCAGATACAAAAGTTCCTCTGTAAACCCAGTCCCTAAATAACTGTTCTTTTCTTTAGACATTACCTACAGGTTTACTATTCAGGATATTGTTTCATCATCCTCTAAATTTTGTGCTAATATAATATCAAAAATATTGGACCAAGAAAATCCAGGGTTGTACTTCCAACACTGATTCTAAATGAGCTGTACAAACTGGCTATTCACAAAAAATCCTTGAATGGTTCTGATGGCTCCTTTAAAATCTTGTCTTAAAGAGGGTTTTCCTAAGTTCTTCTCTAAGAACCACCAATATTCATTTTACAAGTGTTATTTATTTATTTTTTTTCCAGTAAATTTTACCACTTTCAGGCATGGAGAATTGAGAAGATTTCTGCAGACCCTGTGCTTCTTAGAAGCTTTTCTTTATTTTTAGCATCAGTATACAGCTATCATTTTATTCACATGTTGCGATACTTTAGTGAATATTTTATAAGTAATGCAGGAGATCTATCACAGCACTCTTGTAAAAAAATCTAATATGATAAAATGTTGTTAACTGTCCATGTTCTTACTGGAAATTGTCAGTTTGTCTTTCCTGCTGTGTCTGGCATGCTCCAATGGATAGATAGTATTTACTTGTGGATTATTTTTTCTAATTAGAGCATTTTCACAGTTTAAGTAAAATGAGTGAGGTACTATATATGACACATAACATGTTATTACTCTGCCATCCCTATTTTTTTTTTTTTTAATAGCACGGGTTTAATCAAATTTAGATTTTGATGTTATTTTACTCTTAAGTTTAATTCTGTGAACCTAAGCTCAGAGATGAAAAAAAAAAAAAAAAAAAAAAAAAAAAAAAAAAGCTGTTGAAGCTAAAACACATTGATTTTTTGCTTTTCTTTATCTGGCATTTTAAACAATGTGATTTCTGCTGCAAAACATTTACAGTGTCACTGCATGATTACTACTGAGATGCAAAGCGACACTTATTTGTAGCGGCCCTGCAAGTGTTAGTGATGATTTGTTTCTCATACTAGTGAAGTGGCAAATTTCAGATACTGTAAATTCTCATTTCTTGACTTGTTCTTACCATGCAGTGTAGTTTGAAATGGTACATCATTGTCATGTTCTGCTAGAAATGCTTCAAGGCTGCTCACAAAACTCTTAAACACTTTAAAAAAGGCTTTTCATCTTTATTCTGGAACTAATTTTAACTTCAATAAACTGGGGGTTCTGTTGATTCTTCTGGGAAGATGATCACACTAACATTGCCATGATGCAATAATAGTCTTTCTTCATCAGAGTTCTTATTAAAATCAAAGGAAATCTATACATTAGATGTAATAACATGGTCTTCTATATTCTGTAGATAAATAATTTGGGGAGGGAACATCACAGTCAAAGATACAGGTTCATCTTCTCTTTATTGACAATGCATAAGTTTCCAGCACAGCACTCTGGGAAGGAATAGTAGTGCTCAGACCTGAGTCTCACAAGATTGAAGCTCAGACTTCAGGAACCCCCCTTGCTTGTGCTTTGCTTGCACAAGTCATGTGGTATGGGGGCTGTAGGGTCAGGTAATTCTCAGTGAACTTAACTGCTAGCACATTTTTCAAAATCACTTACTCTCCAAAGTTGTGATAGGATTCAGCATCAAGTAAATTTAAACAGCAGGGCTCTGTGGTGTTGAGTAGAGACCATACCTTGTTTTAGAACATTGAGGTTAGACAAAAATGTAGGCACTAACTTCCCAAATTGTGGCTTGTGACATATCTGTCACTTATCAGGCTCATAGCATCAATCAAATCTTGCAGCCAGTGACTGACTGGAATTATCTTGTCCACTGCTGTCCTGTCTAATTATTTTAAGAGACATTTTCAGGACACAAAACATGTAAAATGTTTTTAATCACAAGAGCAAATACTTTCAACAACACATCTTTAAGATTTTGTGCCTTTTATATATAATGTATTGAATTGTGTTTTGCAGAGGTGTTGAATAGTAATGCACACATATTTGTCTCTGTCATTGCTGCTTGTGCCAGGAATCTTTCACTCTTTCACTCTATTTGTTCCTCCATTTTGTACCAGCTATACACATTTTGTGAATGCACTTTGGAAGTTCCCAGGAAGAGGAACTTCAGTTTCACTCTATCTGAGATTCTTTAGGAGTGCCCATATTTTGTGTGTAATATTTGGTATCTGAGGAGGACTGTAGTAAAAGTGTTTGAGGGCAAATGGGGTTATAATGTGTCCTTGCATTAAATCTTCTAACACCTACCAAAAGGCATAAAGTCAATCTGCTTTATTTAGCAAGCAACAATAACATGTGACTACTGTTCATTTCTATTTAGTAAATGTGAGGATAGAAACAATGTTTGACTAAGATGTGAATGAGGAGGGGAGAGTGAAAAAAGAGGAAAGACAATTGTAGCAGGGGCATGCACCATTGGAATGGAAAGAATTTTCTACCATGGACAGAGGAGCCTGAATGCTGAAAGTGAATAGAAATCTGATTTCAGTACGGGGGACAAAAGAGCACAGAGGATTTGGGGGTAATTGGCTGGCAAACTGGACATGAGCCAGCAATTCGCCTTCACAGTGCAGAAAGCTGACCATATCCTGGGCTGCATATGGCCAGCAGACTGAGGGAGGTGACCCTGCCCCTCACCTGGAGTACTGTGTGTACTGTACTCCAGATATGGAGTCATCAGTACAGGGAAAATGTTGACCTGTTAGAGTGTGTCAAGAGGAGGTCCACAAAAATGATCCAATAGATAAAACACCTCTCCTATGAGGACGAACTGAGAAAGCTGAGGCTGTTCAGCCAGAAGAAGAGAATGCTGCAGAAAGACCTGATATTGGCCTTTCAGTATCTAAGGTGGAGCTGTAAGTGGGAAGAGGATAGATGCTTTAGAAGAGACTGTCGTAGCAGAACAATGGAAAATATTTTCAAACTGAAAGAGGGGAAATTTAAATTGGATATGAGGAAGAAGTTTTCTTCAGTAAGGGTAGTGAGATACTGAAACACTGCCTAGAGAGACAGTGTAAGCTCTGTCCCTGGAGACACCCAAGGTTAGGCTGAATGAGGCTCTGAGATTCTGACCTAGCTGTAGGTGCCCCTGTTCACTGTAGGGGATTTGGACTAGATGACCTTTAAATGTCTCTTCCAACTGAAACAATTCTATGATTCTACACTGAGATTCAACTCAGTGCTCATTTGTCAGAAAGAGGTGGAAATGTTTTCAGGTATATTTTCAGAGAACAGAATCTAACTGTAACGATTAGGAGGATCTTGGTCGTCCCAGCTCTTCCTTAGCAGGGAAAGAAAGGAAAAGGGAGGAATACTGGAAGACTTCTGCTTCATGGGGATAGGCTAGGCTCTGTAAATGAAACCAAACCAAGAACACCTTGTTTACAGAAGGTGGTGGGGGGCTCTGGTTTGTGAATAGTAAAGTTAGCATAAAGATAAAACTGAGATTTTTTAAGCAATCTTTTACAGTGTTAATTTGATAAAAGCAGATGGGAAGTTATCTAGCTTTTGCTTTTGAGGAAGAAAAGAAAAAATATTGCTGAATTACATATTAGGTCTTATGACTAGGATTCCTGCTGGGGTCTGTTCCCACATAATAATGCATTTTTCTGTTAAGATTACTGGGCTGCTTCTAGAGTCAGCGTTGGCAGTTTATACTCAGCAGTTTATCTGAGTACTCAGTATGGAGGTGCATTTAACACAATAAGATCTAACAGTTGAGATTTAGTCAAATACATAACTTTGATGATGACAGATTTACACATTACCTTTTGGAGAAAAAAAAAAAAAGCTTAGCTGCAGCAGACTTTTGACTCCTCTCAAGAGTGATCTTATTTAGACATACTAGAAAAGGAAATCAAAACACTGAGTAGATAATATAGATGATTAAACATTGTTATGATAGTGTTAAGAGCGTTTTGTCATGGTGGAAAAGAAACAATTAAGGAAGAAATGTTTACCTGTATCCAAGGATCTAGGCTCATAGTGGAAAACTCCAAAAAGAGATCCTTCCTCACTGATAGTCAGCCCTTCAATGGGGTCTAGGAGCCTGGCATCAGCTTAGTAAGTTCCTTGATGGCATATGCCTGATTTGCTTTTGGTACTGAATAGGCCTGCACAAGCCCACCTGCGGTATCAGTGTAGGTCGGGGCGTATCTCCCCCCCTCAGACTGAGGTAGGAGCCCATCGTAATCAACCTGCCATCACTGGAGAGGAGTGTCTACTAGCAAGATGGGCTGTTGTTTCAGTCAACGATCTCAGTCTCATCAAGCGTCGCAGTCCTGGCATACCTGGGTGACGTCGGACAGTTGTATGGGCAGCCCCCATGCTTTAACAGCTGCCCGTATTGTCTTTTGTCTAGCGTGCCATAGATTCTGATGTAACCAATGGGTGATGTTCTCAGATGGTGAATCCTCTACCTGTTGAACTTAGTCCAGTGTTGGCATCATCATTTCCCAGTGACTGCAGGGGTTGGTGACCAAAAACTTGGTAGATACATACAGTCCAGTGTTTAACCACATTCCATATGTCTAACCACATATCTCTGCCCCAGATTGGTCAGGCATGCAATCCAAAAAGTGAGCCCCTGGTACACAGCCCAAATATCTGTGCAGATATTCAGGATGCCATCACCAGGTTCCCTGGTTATAACCATCCACACAGCTCACAGTTCTGTCCATTCGCTGCTCTGAACATCCCCCTTGTCAAACCAGATTGTCTTGGTGGAGGGATGGTATGCAGTCACTCTCCAATTGCTTGGGTTGCACTTGCTGAATCCATCTGTGTACCAAGCATTTTCAGGTGTAGGATATTTTCCCTCCTGAACAGGACACTTCTCCGGTGTAGTGACCAGTGTTTCTTTTGGTGCATCACTGTGATACGTCACTGGGCCTAGGATTTTCTGAAGTTCTTCTTTTAGTGGTGATGAAGACATACTACTCCTCTGGCTGAAATAGGCAACCCATCGTGCCACTATTTGCGCTTGGGCCACCCCTGTCTTAGGAAGATCAGTCAGATCTTTGACCCATCCCTGAATTGGCAGGGTGGTCTTAACTGTGGACCACAGAAGCTCCTATCCTAGGCTCACAGTAGAAAACACCAAAGGGAGGAATCTCCATAAAGAAACCCTTCTGTAGTGGCAATCAGCCTTTATATGGGGTCTAGGAAAGATCAAGCCAGTCTTCACCCATTCTGGTCACTCAGTTGTATTGCCTTCACCTGTGCTCCCACAGCTGACTCAGTGCTTGTCTCAGGTGATTAATCAGTGGTTCAGGCCGTGACACAACAGTTCCTATACAATCTATTTTTACCTTAAGAGAGAAGATTAATTTCCGCTGTCCTTTTTTGTTTATTTTCCAGGCTTGATAAAGCACATGTTCTCAAGGAGGGTTACTTGCATATAAAGACTACTATTCCAATACTCTACATGGGTTTCTATCTACCTCAAATCATGTGTGGTGCTAATTTCATTTGATATGTCATTTTGATTTCAAAATGTAAATTGAGTGCTTCCCAGAGTAATTAACTTCATCACAGTACTAAATAAGACGTGGCTTAAAAATCAACATTTATCATCATACTTCTATGATGATAAAAACATAAACTCTATGTTTTTAAAGAATCTTCATGCTGGCATTTTATATACATAACATATTTTGCATAGGTGACTGAAGGGTACTGAAAATTATATTTTTGTAATGATCATGTTTGCAGATGACTGTTTGGAAATAGATTTAGCACAATAAATATTTTGAAACCTTAATGTAGTGACTAGTGACTACTACCAGCAGGAAAACAACAAATTGCATTTTTTGATTCCATTGCTCATCCTTGCCAGAGCAAGTCTTCATAAAACCACATCAGAATATTCAATGGCTATAATCTAGCTACTCTCCTATCCTGAGAATTAGATGCAAACATATGGGTAAAGGAGATGTTGGCTTTCACACATTTCAAGACCAAACCAGCCCAGTCTTTTTGTGCACCTACGAAGGAAAGCACTCATTGCTAGCATTGATAATGACAATGGAAAGAAAGCATTAATTTACTTGAGTGGCATTAGACTACAGGACTCCCACAGTGCTCTCCAGTTACTTGCTCGGCACAGCTGCCTTCTCAGCTGGGGGCTCTGAATCAGTACTGGGGAACTGATAAGGATGATCGTAATGGATTTGTTATTGACAGCAATTTTCTTCACAATGGCAGAAAGGTACTGTACAGATAATACATCTGTCTTCTGTTTTCCACTTGAGTAGTTCTTATTTTTCCCTATCAGAGCATGAATTTAGTCAACTGAAGGTGTTTTGATGATGTAAGCGGTCTGATCTTTGGATAGCATTACAAGAGACAATAAAAGGGCAGAATCACTCATCACCAATCAGGTGTGCTTTATTTTTACTCAAATGTGTTTCCTCCTTCCATACCATCTTCAATATATTTTAGGTTATGCTTGGTCAAATTCTGCTCAGATGCTAGGTTCAGGACAAGAGAGAAAAGTATCCTTGAATCTCACATTTATCTAGCACTGTGTAGGAATTGTTTGGGCATGGTAAATCTCTTGCCACTATAAACATTTGTTATGTAGCCTGAGAGATCAAACAGGGACATGAGAGATGGAATTTGTCTCCATAAATATTAGACATTTACAGATAAGCTGTATCCTTCTGAAGTAGTTACCCATATTGTTGGCAGTAAGTGGGGAAAAAAAGTGTCTTTCCAAGAGTTTTTATCTTTCATCTGATTTTCAGAAATCTACCTTCAGATGAAATGAGTTGTGCATAAGAAGCTTCCCTTTTCTGACACTGACTTTAATAAAAGGGGAGTTAGTGGCTAGCTCATAATAAATCTCTAGGTTAGAGGACACAAATCCTACCTCAGGGTCTGTTACCTGGAGATTTGTTTTAGCCGGATTAATTTTTTATAATCTAAATTTCTACTCTTTGAATGAATAAGGTGTGATGTGGGTGGTTGAAAACTTTGGAAATACAACAGCAAGTGTTCCATAATATCACTCACGGGTATTAGTTCTCTGCAAGTTAATGAGAGATGGGGAACTTCTAAATAAATCCCCAACTTGGCAATGAAGTTTGTTAACAAAATGTTTCAGGTCAGGCCAAGACATTCTAGTAGTTTGGAAAGACCTTCTAGCTTTGCTTCAGTGTCTTTAAACATAGGATGACAATGGATTCAGTAGTGTGAATCTGTTAGATGTGGTCACTGGTTTTGAGAGGATGTGAATGTATGTTTTTTAAGTAAATATACTTTAAAAATAATTTATATTGAAGTTTTCTTCCTGGCTGTATCACCTGAAAATATGCATAAGTATTATGTACCTATTTTTTTCTTTTCCCCTTTTCCTTTTCCTTTTCCTTTTTCTTTTTTCTTTTCAACTTACATTAGTTATCTATCTTACCATGCAGCCAGTGCAGTGTGGTGTGCTGTCTAGATGGTGGATATCTGCCAAATATTTTTGAAAGAAATTGTCAGATCACACAGCCTAACATAACTGGGAACTACTTAATGTGCGACTGAGGGGATTAGATTTTGTGTAAAATAAACAGCAAAATACTTACTTAACTGTTCTTTTAGTTACCATTAAAGCATTAAACTAACCTGAAAAACAATGGTGGGAGCAATTCTTACAATCTATACTTGAGAAGTACTCTCCCAATGTTTAGTGCTGTGTGTGCATCCCTTAGTGGCAACTGTGGAAGCTATCTAACGCTCCTGCTAGGAAAGTTCTCCATGCCTTTCTATTCCTAATGGTGTAAAGGAATGAAAGGCATAAACAATGTTTATCAGCAAGACGGGAGAAGTAGTAACAAGGGCATTAATCTGAGTCTCAGAAGACCCTGTTTATCATTTTTGCTCCAGTATTTACTTCTTGCTTGTTTCTGGATTTTTTTCTTTTTCCTTTTCTGGGGGGCAGAGGTTCACTCAGTATGTTTGTTTTGGTAAATCCCCCCAAAAAAACAGAGACAAATGCAGGAAACTTTTTATCCTTTTGTGGATGGAAATACCAGCCATTATGGTTTGCATGTCAGTATTTTCACTGCGATGTTTTTCAGCAGGGCTTATGCATGTCATTTGTTCTGTGCCTCAGTTTTCCTTAAGCCTTTTGTTCACAGTGTGCAGAGTCTTTCTCTTCCAGCCTGATGCAGGCAGATGAGACATGATGAAGCACCTTGCTCTGTAAAGAAGCTGGGATTAAACGCACTGTGATGAGCCTGCAATGAGCATTATAAGAAGGATGGGAAACAGGAGGAGAGAAATCATGACTGCATCAAGGCTATAAAGTCATGGTGGATACAGGCATACCAGGTGTAGTAGAGCAGTTCCACATAATTTCTTCCTGAGGGCAATAGTAGAGAAACAACTCAGTAACTGCATTTCAACTAGTTGACGGCCAATAACTTTGTCAGATGTTTGCTTTCATCAGTTATCTGGGAATAGATTGCTTCATTATAAAGAAATTAATTGTAAATCTGCACTGTAATAACACAAAAAGGTTCTGAAGTACAGTGTATGGCAGGATTTTTGTGTGCAGCCATTTCACATGCTCTGCTGATGCTCTCTTGACCCACAGTGAGCCCTGGGTTGCCTGTTGTTCCCTGGGCTTGGCTGCAGCCAACCTGCAAGTCTTGGAGAATCGAGGGATTAGGGGCTGTGATTGTGAGAGCTAGGAACTGCTATGTGATCTGAATCCAAATGATTCCAAATACTTGTGTCAGGACTGAATCCTCCCAGGAGGGCCTGAGGAGAATATAAAACATGTTCAGATTTGTCGCATTTATGAGGGGAACATGAGGAAAAGGTGATATTTCACTTTAAATCAGGAGCAAGGGCTTGGGGAGAAAGCCTTGTGAAGTAATACAGAAAGGGTCACGCAAGAGAGCTCCAGCACCTGCTGGGATCAGGAGAGCATCACAATAGCTCACACTATCAGCAGGAGGCAGCTCCTCAGCCCCCATAGGACTGGGGAGCACAACCCACGGCTGTGCCAGCTGGGAGCAGAGGCCTCCCTTCTCCAGCAGTGGCTGCAAATCAGTTGGGCTATGAGGAAAGAGCCCAGCTCGCTCCCAGCCTGCTTCTCTGCAGTGTCTTCATGGGTTTGCAGGGCTGAGCTGCGCAGATGTTGTTTATTGTGCAAAACATAGAAGGGCATTCGTACATAAGTATGGTGATAGATTTTTGTGTATGCATTCGTATGTGTGTGTGTAATATTTTAAGCTGTCTGGCACATTAGTTTAGCCACCTGTTCTAGCCTCTTTCTGCTGCACAAATTAGATGGTCTCAAGGGAGCCTGTGCAGCTGATTGGGTCTGCCTTGTTACTAAGGCAACCTTCTTCCTTGCTGCTGTATGCTTTATAGCTCAGATCGAGTAGGCAAAAAACGGAAGGAAAAAAAATTGCTTCAGACCCTGGGGATACCAGTACTTAATAGATGCTCTTAGCAGACTTAGTTATTCAGACAAGAATACAGTTTCTAAATGTGGAAGAGTGTTGAAGCAAGCAAAGTCAAACATAACAGTACTATATGAAGGAGATGATAAAGACTGAATTAAAGACTTGTGCAAACACCGTATGAATCTGAAATTAGCAGTGCAGTGTGTAGTTGATGTAAAGGTATCATGATGATGTATATTAGCTGTTGTCGCTTTGAAGGTCATCTCTGATTATGAGCAGCAACAAAAACTCTTTATGGCAAGAAGTGCCACAAATGCAGGGAGGAGGTTTTATAAGGAGTTCTTATTTCAGATTGTCTAAAGCCCAAATAATTTTTTATGTTCATTTCTGGGATCAAAATTATTAGTTTGTTCCTGCTTCCTGCTTTTAGATGGTTTGTATTGATTGAATACACCACAGATGTGGCATACATTTTATGCTGAAGCAGGGCATGATTTAGTCTTTTCAAGTGGGTTTCTTTTTTCTCATTAAATTTTCAACGTTGAATCCAGCAAAATTCTAAACAAGATAAAAGCACTCATCCTCAAGGACAGATAACTGATAAAGGTAATTGTATATGTAAATGTAAATGAGAACCATTGATGGACCTTAAAATGCTGTGTCTCAACCTTTTTCTCTGATGTGTTCTGATGTGTGCGTATGTAGGACTGGCCCAGGTAATGTGCATTTAGGTACAGTGTACAATTTACATGTTTATCTCTTCATCTTGTGGTCAGTTCATTGCTTGTAGATAATGGTTTTAGTAATTTTATGCTGAGGGGATCCAGTGGTGTTTTGTTTGGATATTTGAAAGCCTATTTGTAGGTTAGATTGAAAATTTTTTGAGTCGGTAGAATCATTTATAAGTAGATTTAGATACTTATATCTGTAGGAAAGATTCAGACTTTGTAACTATTCACCAAAGAAGAAGAAAAAAAAAAAAAAAAAAAAAAAAAAAAAAAAAAGGAAGGGGGGAGGGGAAAGCAGTGAAGAAATGCTCAAGGAAACACACCAGAGTGAATTTTGAGGGCAAAGAGCTTGTTTTGTAGCATATCAAATAGCTGTAAGAGGCCATGCTTTTTGCGAGACAATAGCTAAATCCCTTCCCTGATGCCATTTCTGCTAATATTACAGGCAACATTCAACTTAAAGCAGAAGCCCTGACAAACTCCACTGCATTTGGATTTGGTGAGGGGAACGTAATCTTTCCTGCATGAGGCAATATTCTGACCCTCCAAAATTGAGGTTGGCACTAATGGTGCCCACATGAACTGTGCTTCAGAGTGGTTACCCCCCCTTCACATGTGCTCAGTAGAAACCAGTGCTGTCAGACAAATGATGTGTACTTGTGATTTCATGATACACAAGAGAATAATTTTATCTCACTTGCAGTAATGCAAGTTGTACTGATCATATGAAAATCAAGTCTTATTAAAATTTAGACATGGTATTTGATGCATTATCCTTTCCATGCTAGGCTGCACAGTGAAATGTCTTTTCATTTGATCAGAAGGCATTATGAGTTGGTTTCAATAGGACCTTTCACTTCTAATTCAAACCAAAGTAAATAAAATGTTATTAGATTCAAACTACTCTAATATTCCACTCTCGAATTTCCATGCATGTGAATTTGTCTTCTGCAGTTCACTTCTGCTTTTACTTATTTTGATTTAAAGTGTTTATTAAAACAGTAAGAAGAAAATTAATTGTCCATAGGTTACATTCTGCAATGTCACATTTTGTGTGTGTGTGCATTTAGCACAGTCTTAGCTTTGCTGTAGTTCTGACAATGTTAGACACTTGGACCTTGAACACTAATTGGAGGCTTGCTGTCTTTTGGTATTAATGGATTCTTATCACCTTAAATTAGTTTGCTCATTCTGTTTTCAAATTTTCCTTTGTATACAGGATGATTATTTTCATTCAGGAAATAAACTATTTTTAGGGCCCACAGGTGTGATAAAATGGTAAAATCTAAAACTAAATGTACAAATGGTACTATTCTGTATAAAGGATTACAATCCTCTACCACTTGATGTTGTACAATAATACCTTGAAATTTAACCAGCTTTAACTATCATTCTTGAGCACTTACATTTCGTTAATTAAAGGTTCATCTCATAGATAAATGTGGTAGTTGGTTGGATAAGATCAGAACAGAACCTTGTAGGTTAGATCAGAACAGAAAAGATGTTATGAAGTTATTGTGTGAGTTATGCTTCATCTCTGTCTGAGTAGAAGTTCTAGAAGGTTACTACAGTTAGCAGTTTAAGCCCATCCATAAGGGGTTATGACATTTAGAAGAGACTAATATTAGGCCATCGCTTTGTGCATTAAGTGGAAAATGATTTATCCACTAGATTACTACAGTTTGAAAAAGGGTTGTTTGTTACATGCACATACATGTTATACCACCTCTCTATCTGTCCATGCCAGAAGAGGCCATACATTTGATTCTCAGTCTGATTTCTTGGCAAGTACATTTATCCCCGGATGAAATATTATTCTAATTACTTTATAAAGTGCAGGTTGCTACAACATACCTAAAAGAGAGCTGAAACAGTGATAGGTGTGAAGTGCTTATGAGGGTGATTCAGTGGAGCAGTATGGAAGACCTCACTGTGGTATCTGTGGCTCCATAGAGGTGGGGAAAAGTAAGACAAGGAATATGAATCTGGAGAAAAGCCTCCTGGGAGGTCTTGTAGAATGGTACTGGGAAGCAGGTCCTGCTGTGAAGTGTGATCCAGGGCAGTATAAGCAATCAAACAAATACCAGGAGAAGACAGCGTTGATTGGCTAGATATCAAACAGGATAGTCTAGTTTGATTATCTATGTTTTATATGGAGTATTGAATGATTGGCAGGTTGTAGAGAGAAATGCAGAAACGTCTTAAATTTCAAATATAGAGTTCCAGAGAGCTCAGTATGCTTAACTTAGTCACAAGAGGATGTGAAGATTTCAGAGTTAGATTAGAAAGCTTGGGCTAAGTTTGGAGATTCACCTCAGAAAATGGAAAAGGAAATCTGTGTTTGGAAATGGAAAACAGATATAAAAAAAGAACATATATAGGTAACAGTATGCCTAATTTGCAGTCAGAACAACTGTTCTTTCTCTTAATTTCATCAGAGTGTTTTTGAAGAGAACTCTGTGCTTTGGTTATTTATATATTATCTATTCCTGTTTTTAACAAAGAGATAGTACAGACCTAAAGAGCAAGTTAGTTATATTGGTCCTTTCAGACTTTGCATTCAGTGAATACAAATTCCTTTCCATAATGGTAAACTGGAATTCTTCATTTTAAGTAGTAATGAAGGTGCAAATTATCTGACTTCAACTTACAGTGATCTTAAATGAAATCTAGCTTAGCATTAGCAAGTCTGTGATTTTTATCAGGGAATTAATGCGTCACCTTGTAGAAACCACTCTTATTCAGAGAGTAGTGTGCCCCAAGGAATTAAAAAGATGCCTCAAATATCAGGCCTTTTGCTCTTTCTATGCAGTATTCTCAGGCAGCAAACCTTCAGTGTTATGTAAAAAGTCTTTTTTTTTAAAATCAGAGGCACTTAGTATTTAGCAAGGTTGAAGTGTGATGACAGGCTCAGAGTCAATGGTTTGGAGTCCAATTACCATTTTTTTGTTTTTTGTTTTATTATTATCACAATATGATCAAACAGTACTTAAGAAAACGAACAAACAAACAACAACAAAAAAAAAAAACAAACAAAACAAAACACCAAAAACACAACAAACATTTGTCAGGTTTTTTGTTCCTCCATCACACATTGATCCTGTGGAGAAAACACTGTCCACAGTAAAATGCTTTTCAAAGAAACACAAATATATTCTGGAAAATGGTCTTGGTTTGCCAAAGTCACTACTTAGAGCTACATCACATTCATTATTCCTCTTGTTATCAAAAGAAGCTGTGGAAAAGTTCTGTGTGCTGTGTATACAATTCCTAGAATCCTGTTTGTTGTCAAGAATATTATCAAGAATATTTTTCAATTAAACTTGGAAATATCTCAGTTCTTTTACGTTTAGTTTTCATAAGTACGGGGATACAGTCAGATAGTGACATGTTTGTCAGGAGGGAAAATAGCTTACTTCCTAATGATGCTTGTGCCTGGCCACAGAGCTGTGGTTCATAGAAAATATGAATAAATTTAGATCTTAGATAAAAAAATTCCAAAGCTCTTTTTTGTCTAGGCTTTCTCTAAATTTATCACATTTTTTCTCTAAGTTTATCACAGTGTTTTTTGTTTTGTTTTGTTGTGCTTTGGGTTTTTTTTTTCTTATTTTTCTTTTTTTTTTTTTTTTTTTTTAAATCTGGCACTTGAAAGCTGCTGTTCAATATAAACATGGAAAGAGAAAACAAAGGACACAGACTGTAATTTAATACTGATACTCTATAAGAGTTAGGCAGAGTAATTTAATTAAATTCCAGTGGAAAGGTACTTAACCTTTTTTATTAAAAAGAAATTTATGCACAAAATGCAAAGACAAAGGCAGTTTGCATTAAACATTAACTTCATCTAACTAAAGAGCCATGGAGAGATTGATTGCATTTGCTTAAGAGGAAGCAGTGCTGAAAATGTCTTAATTCAAGTGAATTCTGTTTAATAGTCAAGTAGCTCCAGAAAAGGAACCACTAGCTGAGTAGAAATTAGGTTCCTGCAATCCCTGTGCACTGCAATAACTGTTCCTAGGAAACCTTTGTTTCTGCTGATTTCCAGGGACCCATGTTTGTAATTGCAGCTTGTGGGAGATTTGTATAGTACAAGTAAATTGAGTTTATTGATTTGATGTCCAAAGCCATATCCATATTGAGAAAAGTAGAGAGAGAGAGAGATTTATAAATGCATCCCTATCCAGCATTCCCTTGACCACAGAGGGATAATATTTTAGCTATAGGGAAATAGTTATCCTCCTCTGAAATGCAGTGTTAGCTCACCTGTCAGGCAGACCCTCTTCCTTTGGCCGCTGTTACTAAGGAAACCACCTCTTGTGCATGAATGCATTGCAGGTGCCTCTTTTGGGGACTGAATCTGAGATTACATCCAGATATAATTTACAAATTCAAGATTGTATTGCAGTTTATTTAGCCCCTGACATGACCAGAGATATATTACAGATGTATTACACATTATAATTAGTTTCCTTTCCCTCTACACCAGAAAAGCTGCTGAAGGATGTGATCTTCAGCGAGGAAGTGCCAAAAAATGCTCCCTTCTTCTTAGCTCTGAAAAAAGTGGCAATGCAAGTAACACCTGCGGCACATTGGGAAGAGACTCATTTAAGTACACTTGGAAAATCACTGATATTACAGCTAAGAAGATGTACATTACAACATATTGCATTACTCACCCAAGGTATCAAGAAAATAACTGTAAAAAGAACCTCATAATTGGTGAAGTTACTTATAAATTTGTGACATGAGATGAGCTGGCATCTTCAGATAAGATTATATATGAATTTGAACTATCTCTGGTACATTCAATCAAACCACACCTTGAATGTACAAATTCCATAATTCAAAACAGTGTGCCTTAAGACATCACTGTAGCTACTGTATATAACTGAGGATTTAAAATTCCTGTTTACACGTAAACAGAAAAGACATTTGTAATTCCAGTGAAATACATTGTTTATACATTACAGATGTATGTACAGATGTGAGCATTAGTTCAAGTTTAATGAAGGCATGTTAAATATTAAATATAGAAAAATTACACATGAGAATACATGAAATACTGACATTGCTGTCTAAAGCATTGAAATAATAATTAATTGGTCAATGGGTGGATCTGCGTGCTGTGTAGCAGAGCTCAGACTGTGCCTTAAACTCCATGGAGGTGAACAGTGTGGTCTATGGGGTGCAAATACTATTAGTACTGGTAGAGACAAAATTTGGACTTAGAATTGGGGCATACTAACCTGATACCTTTAAAGGAATGCCAGAGTTAGCTTCTTTTGCCTTACTATACAACTTTGGAGGCAAAATGTGCAAACATTTTTAGACTCCAACTCCCATACAAGTATGAAGCTTCTTACAAATTTCAGTGGAAGTTCAGTGCTCAGTAGTTTCGTGTACATGGCACTGTGTCCTTACTGCTTTTTTTCTTGCCTTATAGGGTGTCCAAGGAAAGATTTAACAGCTCCAATTAACAGAAATTGTTAATGCCTGATTTGGAAAATGTTTGTTGTTGTTGCTGTTTGTTTTTGTTAGAATTCAGTAAATTTCTATCTTTATAATATCTTGTTGGCTAAAATACAAAATAATCCAACTTATTTTCACTTCGCATGTTTGAAAGCATAAAACAATGGCACATGATGCTGTCTGTATTCTTAAACAAATGTAAGATGTTAAGAAATGTATCTTGCAATCAGAGATCAAAATAGTTAGGTATAGATAATACTTGAATTCACTGCAATTATGAGATAGGAAGGAATGATGGTATACTTAGCTCTTAAGCAAGCTTTGTAAATGTTCACGTTGTTACTCAAGCTATAGTCAAAATAGGATGTTAGTCTTCATCAAATCAAAGCTCTAATAGTATATACATACTCCCCTTCAGGAGCCAGCACCATCTGCATACATCTACAAGGAAACATAAATATATATGGAATCCCTTCCTCCTGCCTTCCTTCTGATTAGATGGTAACTCTCAAGGGAAGGGCTTGTCTCTTTTGTGTGCTCACGCAGTAACTAGTACAATAGGCCACTGATCTCAGCTATGGCCTCTGTCTATGCCACAGTGTGATAGTCTTTGTGCAAATCAGTAATTCAGACTGAGCTTCCTGTACAACTAGAAAAGAATTTTAATGACTGTAAGTAGATTATATGTTTATATTCTCCTCCTTTATGCATTCAAAAACATCAGTATTTGCTATATCAACTATTCCTAAAACATACATGGTGTATATTTAAGGAGCAGAGGACAGAGCATGCTAGTAGAATGCTGGACTGGAATCCCTCTTTGGGCTTTGAATTTCCTTACAAAATGTGAAATCCATCTGTAATAGCCTCACCTGACTGAAAAGAAGAGATAGCTGAATGAGCTGTACAGCCAGATGGCTACTGTTTACCTACATCTTTCTTTCCTTCCCCTTGGCTAGGAGATTTACAAACATAAATAATCACATCAATGTCATTTGAATTTTGTTATTTATAGGACTTGCATCTCAAATTTAATATACTCCCTTTTTAGCAGGTACGTGCAATTAAATCCCTTCCAGCTCTTCTCTTTTGTGCTTGCTGCCTTGTTTGTTATGTGGAGATGGATCACTTGAAGCTAAATATACAAGAGTGCAGATGCATTTATGGGCATGTGATGGAGGAGGGGAAGGGTGGTGCACAGTATCCTCAGCTTTTAGGAACAGATGAGTTGTTGCAAATACTTCTGATGCCTTCAATATGTACTCAGTGTAAACAAGCAATTCTGCAAGCAGCTAATGAACTAATGAAGCCAGATTTCCTACAGATTTCTGTCTTTTGATTGACTTTTTAACTGAGCCACAGTTTCACATTGTCCTTAAAATATTCTAACTGTAGAACATGTCAAAATGGGCAGACATGGGCTCTTTACTCACTTTCAGTATTACTGTCCCATCAGATCTAGCAATCATGTGGCCTCAAGGTGAATCTGTAAACTGATTCAGTTGTGTATGTGTGTGCAGTGTTATTCAGTTGGATCAATGAGCTGATTATCTCTGAGATCAGCACCTCTCTGTCAAGTTTGAAATATAGTCAATAAACTAAAGATTTTAGATGCAAATGTGAATATATGAGCCGCTATATGCAGGTTGGAGGTATTTAAGTGTTATGACAATATGTGACACAGCCTAAGTTTTGAAGTAGAGTAGAATGAAGGGTTATATAGTAATTGAAGTATCTCTGCAGTTTACACCTTGTGATGATACATGCCAGAGAAGTACAACATGTAATGCTTCAGGAAAAAAAAAAAAAAAAAAGAAAAAGAAAGAAAAAAGACAAAGTTAACTCTGCTGCAATTGTAGATGCTAATACGCAACACATCAAGCCTCATTGCTGGCACACCTATCATCTTCAGGGAAGTAGGTGGTGTGCATCCACTGCACTCTGATGGAATGAGCACATAAATGTCACTTGTTTCAAGATGTTATTTCACTTGATGTACGCATATAACAGAATCTGATAAAAAGAGATAATATTTGTTTTTGTTTCCACAGTCAGAGCAGTATTAACACCTGTGCTAACTAGCAACATACATAAATGGAATAGCCAAAGTATCTTCAGGAAAATTATAGCACAGAAATAATCAGCTACTCTGAGGTTGATAAATGACCTTTGAAAGTACTATGAAGACCACTAACAGTAAAGCAGACAAGTGTCTAAATTTTGTTGGATTTGTTTGAATTATCTGCATGTGGATTAATGAACTATCACACTAGTTCCAGAAGATGCTCTGAGAGATGCTGCAGTATCTGTGATTCATGATGTTGACCTAAGGTAGTTTGGGAGACATTGCTTTTTGGGTGTTTGGTTTGCATTTGGAGATGAAGCAGAAAGAGTTTCTGAACTATGTGGAAGTGTACACACTGATGTGTTAAAATATGACACTTTATTCATTCTGGATGATGACCTGATGTACCCAGCATCAGGGCTCTAATCTCTTCTTGTCTAGTGGGCTTCCTCGTGGCCCTAGCAGAATCACGTTGGCTGTACTTCAGCATCTGCAAGACGAATGCACTATATCTCAGCTTACTTCCCTAAACCTTGACCTATGCATGACAAGATCTGGAAAACAATGGAACAAAACTACTATGATGCTTACATTAGTTCTGATCTACTCATTAACTTTTATGGCAGAAGTAGGAAGCAGGTCTTTCACTGGCTGTCTTGAGGAATAGTACAGAGACATTCTGCCAATGTAGTTTTAATTTAATTTTTTAATTGATTTAAGCAGTTGCAGTGCTTGTCAGCCTGTGACCTCTTTCTGAAAGGGACCACTGGTGCTTGTTGCAAGTTACTGTTTAAATATCATATTTGTTTCTGTAGTTTATGCTCATTTTCATTTTAAGGAGTAGAGTTTCCCACTTCCAGCTCCCTTTCTCCTCCATATCTCCAACAAGATCCACTAACAGACTTCCAAGCACTGTGAGGGGTTGCTACATGGACTGGGGAGGGGAAACTGACTGCTGGAGTGTTTCATGCTCCTGTGAATGTACATTATGCTGCAAACAACAAAAAACATTTTAACATCAGCTGGCTCATACTTTGCTTCTTGGGACAGTCATCTCAAAGATAGTTATTATTTTATGGAATAAATTTACTTGAGCATCTTTGTGAGAAATCTAGGGGTAGATGCTTTAGGTAGTCTTGCTAGCTTGGGAAATAAAAACACAGTAGTTTGTATGTATCTCTGCTGGTTTATTTGCCATGCTGAGAAAAGGGTTTTAAGGATATGGAATACTGAATGACAGCTAGGTTTCCAACCACTTACTTACATAAGGAATTATGTTAAAAAATAAAATAAAATAAAATAAAATAAAATAAAATAAAATAAAATAAAATAAAATAAAATAAAATAAAATAAAATAAAATAAAGCTGTATTGATTTGTCTGGATATATTATAGGTAAAGGGCAATGACTTTGAGTGGCTCTTGCTTTCTCTGTAGATCGACAGAATACCATTTGGGGATTTTCTCTTATTTATATTACTTTCTAATTTTACTTCTAAATGTCATTTGTTTGTGGAGCAATAACTGGCACCAAAATATTTGATGTCCTGAGGATACTGCTTAAAAGAGAAATGAAAAAGCAAGTCATTAAAATGTGGCTGATAGAGATAAAGGCTTTTGATATCTGCTAGTCAACAACATAAACCTAAAACATCTTCATGAGTAGAGCATCTTGGTGACTAACTGCTATCATATGTTACTGCCTATATCCAAGGGTGTCAGGACGCCACTTAAAACAGAAAACAAAAACATTCTTTCATGAAACCTCCTAAAAGGAGCACTCAGTTCTCTCCCACAAACAGAATGTCAGTTGTAGTGCTTACATTTAGTTGTAGAGCTAACATTTATATGGTTAAATAACTGTCTTTTTTAAAACTGAAAGCCCTCACCCAATTCCATCCCATATATATGATATAAACTGCAGATATCTAGAAATAATACAATTTTACATGCTCCTACTGTGTGTAAATGGCATAACACAGGCAAGTAGTGGGCATGCCTATGGTAGCTGGATTATGATGGCATTTTTTCTCTGGGCAGCTCTGGTAGCACATCCAGAATATCAGCTTCCGGCTTTGACTGTGAATTCTATTCTTTTACGTCTAAACAGATCCTTAATTTTGTTTCAGTTGTAAGATACATTTTTTTGTCTTTTATTGCTATAACGAGTTTTGCTTTGACAGGGAGGTGCCCTGCTTTAATCTTGTGGGTCCAGATAAGTTGGTTTATGCAGGCATTCTACAAAGCTCCACAAGGTGAGAAACAGCTGTCTGGTATTACACAGCAGCTTTACACAGCATTTTGGGACAGAAAGTTACTGAACAGAAATTAATGGAAGTAAGACAGATTGATTCTTTGTGATTAAGCAGCCCAAAAGTATAATAATAATAAAAAGGCCAAGCCCATGTACTTTGCTGACCCATTCAGAGAAGGTTTTTAGCACTCAAATAGATCTTTTGTGTGAATCAAAGAATGGGAAAGCAGATGAGGTGACTTGGCCACTTGATATTCCTTGTCAGTGTGTTTCCATGACACACAGATGATTACTTGGCTGGAAGGCGTTATTAGCTGCATCCAGTTACTTTGCTACATGTTTTACCCTAAAACTACCAAAACCTCCCGTTTTATTTTAGAACTTCTATATCACTATGTTCTTTCATGCAGGGAAAAGGTTGTTTATTGAAGTTTAGTAATTATCTGCTACTTAAGAAGCTTTTGAAAATTCTCCTTTTTCTCCTTCCAGCTTGCTGCCTCTCATCTGATCACACTATAAAGTGTGGAATTCTAAAACTTCTGTTAATACCACTTTTGCACATATAATGCAGTACTGCTGACTACACAGCACATAAATGTGCATATGCTGCTAGCATATATAAATCAGCAGATATGGATTATGGATAGTATGCTATTGAGAATTTAATTGCCAGGAAAATACAATGTCCAAGAGCATGAATTAGAAAATGGATTATATCAATCCAATTTCTGTACAAACACAGAAGATGCTTTAGAAGGTTACATATATTTAGGGCTAGCAAGATAAATCTATTCACTATCTTAAGGTTAGTGCTGGTATGTTTTGAAAAAACATGTGTCACATTTATTAGTAATTTGCTTAAATCTGTGCATGTCAGAAAACTGCCCAATGAATTAAGTAATTTCACGTGTGATATGAGATTTTGTTAACGTCAGATTCACTGTTAATTTTGTAAGTTGTTAACAATTCTTATACATAAGTATAACTTATTGAGAATATCCTGGAACCACCCATCTTCAGAAGCCCAACAGTCCAAAATCTTGCAGGTTTAGTGCCATGAGCTGGAAAACTGTAGGAGTGGTGGGGTAGCTCATGTTCTAAGGAAATGTGTTGTACCTCAACTTAGAACAGAAATAACATATCCAGGAATCTTAAAAATTAAATCATGTAGAGCTTAACTAGCAATTCAAGTGATCCCCATTTTTTATTTTTATTTATTTATTTATTTATTTATTTATTTATTTATTTCACTTCAGAGTAATAACAGACAAAAATAAATGTTTGCAGTCCTAGGCTTCTTTCATTTCCAGTTTTGCCGTTTGACCACATTTGTACAACACTATGATGCTCATGAATTTTGCTATCAACATTTTTAGGCTTTTAAGCACTGACAGCAGCACAGTGGCATAGCAAACACTTCTGGCAACAAACAAATAGTCAGGGGCTGTGAGAAGGTCTGTCACATCCTTTGCTGAGGCCCCAAGAAAAGGGACTAAAACCTCTGCAGAAAACTAATAATATGCCAAAGTATACTATGCAAAATACCTGTGTCCCCACACTGTGCTGGTTTTACAATCAAATTAGCATACTTTTCAAGTATAATGATTTCAGCAGTACTGTAGCTCACAGATGAGTTTAGTTTTCCCCTATGTGCTCTGCTGAAGATGTCATCCCTTAATTTTTCTTTTTTTGTTTTGGTGAAAATTCCTCTAATTCCTTCATTGCCTCAAGAGGAATATCTCAGAAAACTTGAAATGAATGCATTCCACCATTTTGGAGTCAGCCCAGAGTTTGAAAAAAAGCATTGTTCAGCAGTTATCATTTTTCAAATGCCTCATCTCTTCTTTGTTGTTGAGAAATCCAAGTGTTTTTAATTCAGACCTTCTGTCTTCAGACAAGGAACTGGTGGTGACAAGACACTTCTGCTACATCTGAGTAAATAATGAAATGATGTGCATAATCTGCTTGGGTTTTTTTGCTATCTTAATGTATGATACGTTATCAAACAGTCTTAATGTGAGATTTTTTATCTTGTTTTACTTCTTATATGATTTAAGAATTGATTTAAAAATCTGTCAGATTTTAATTGAGTGTTGGCCCTTGAATGTACAAACTCTTTGTTAGTTGTCTAGGGCTTAACACTTCTGTCAGCATCAGACCAATCCTCCAAGGTAAATTTATATTCAGCACCAGGAAATAGGAGTTATTATGGTCTATATGTATCAGTACTAGGAGAATCTAGAGATTAATTAATGAATTGCCACCTACAGATACCTATCTTCATAGCATTCTAATTTTCATATTATACACCAGAGTTATTTTCTGTATCTATGTGAAACTACTGTTGCCTGAGATGGTATATTTAATGGCTGTGGAGAGCTAAACTGTTTCAAGTGCACAGAAAAAGGCTGCAGATCAAATTCACGGAGTAGTCATGTTCACACACAATTGGCTCTGCTGACTGAGGATTAGACTGCTGTTGCAGATTTCAGAAAAGGTGCTGAAATGACATCAAACAACTTGGGGCTTATACTGACTTAGGCTGGAATCAATATATTTCATGAGGACGGTAGACTGTGTCGGCTGAAATATTTACCACCATATCCCCAGCTGTGATTATTTTGGTCTAATTCTTGTAGCCATGACAAATTCTGATATGGATCAGAAACTGGAGTAGTCCCCCTGCTGAATGTGCATGAACACCCAGGCCAAACAGTTTGTGCTGAAGGAACTGAATTGTGCCAGTTGCTAAACACAGTGAAGGAAGCAGTGCAGGTGTCAAGCACTGAATGCTTATGACAAACTGCGCTCAAGGGGCTTCTAACTGGGATCTGTGTAAATCAGCCTCTGGGCTTTGTAGGTGTGTTGGTTTAAATTCAGTCTGCCTAGACTCACCAGAGCCAGTTTAAGCCTGCAAACTTCACTACACTAATGTAACTGCAACTGAAATTAGCGAGCTCTGTAATTATTTGTGTAGGGATACTATGAAAAACTGTGTGATGATATGGAAACATGTTTTTCTCAAATTGCCGACTGATTTACTGCATAAATTACAGGCAATACTGACACAGTAATTCAACATCAATTAATTTAACATGAGGAATTCTTATTCCCCTAACAACTTCAAAAGCTCTAGAGCCAGTTTACTCTTAGCTGCTCCTCTTTGCATCACTGCTATCCAATTGACACCAAATTCAAACATCTCAAATAGAAAGTAATTCAATGCACATATTTCTTCTCAAACTGAAAGCAAGTGAACTTACAATGCAGAGAAAGAGACAAGAAATTACGAGCCTGATCTGAGACGACTGAAGTTAGTTTAAATCTTGTCAGTCAATATTTCTTAGTATCTTGGTGCTCTGTGAAGGGTAGGGATATTTTTTCTTACACAAAGGTGATTACAATTCCATGCTCTTGAGAAGATAATTCATATTTTTGGACCTGTCTATTCCTCACACAGTATCCTTAGGAGGTGTCATGTATTGGTGCCCTCCACACCAAAACAATTGAATAAAGTATTATTGAAACAATAATTTTTCTGATTTCTAAAAGAGCAAAAGATCAATATATGAATCACAAGCACAAGCACCAATTTCCTTAATTTTAATAAATGTGTTAAAAATTTAATAAATGAAATTTTTGCCATAGTTGCATTTAAATTTACTGCTATTAATGTCCAATCAAAAAAACCCTCATTTGAATTATGGAAAGTTTTTCCCTCCTCATGTAAATGTATATTAATTAAACATTCTTGTGTTAATCCTTAGGATCAGAAAGACCTAGTAACAAAATTGGGCAATCAGCCTACCTGCCAGTGAATTAAAATAGTATAGATTCTCGTGGTATATTAGAGAAAATAAGCACTCCTTCTGACTCCATCCCCAGATGGGAGGAGTTGAAGGTGAGTACAACTAGGAAATGTGGGATTTGTAAATAATGACTGGAGCAAAGCCACCCGGTTTAGTAAAATGGAAAATCAAAGATCTGAGTGGCCTATATATTTAAAAACAGTGAATGCATTTTAAGGGTGGTTAGAAATGTGTAGAGAAGTGTAGTTTCACTTCTTCCTGTGCTCTCTCACTCTCTTCTACTTCGTATGACTTGGAAGGGCTGGGACTCTTCAGCCTGAGCAGAGAGGAGATCTCATTACTGTTTATAAATATTACAGTTTGGGAGTCAAATGGGTGACACCAGTCTCTTTTCAGTGGTGTTTAGTGTCAGTGACAAGAAGTAATGGCCTAAAACTTGAACACAGGTAGTTATATACCAATATTTGGAAGAACTTTGCAGTAAGAGTGACAGAGCACTGGAACAGGCTGCCCAGAGAGGTTGTGGAGTCTCCTTCTCTGGAGGTATTTAAGACTGTCTGGATAACAACCTGTGCAACATCCTATAGGGTACCTGCTTTAGCAAGGAGCTGGACTTGATGACCCTCAGAGGTCCCCTCCAAACCCTACAGTCCTGTGATTCAGTGTGAAACGCACTAGGAGAAAAAAAGATGTGGAAACAACTGACAAAACCTCATTTGTATATCTGAAAAAAAAAAAAAAAAAAAAAAAATGCAAACCTCTTAAATCTTAGTTATGTCTGAGTTTTCCAAATATTTTCTGAACACTGTCTGAAACTGCATTATCTGCCAATGAATTGTCAGTGTTATAGCACCCTGCTTATTGCAGTCTGAGAGCTACAGGGCAGTCAAGAGGGATTATTTGATTTACAGTACCTGATCATCATTTTCATGGAGCCAGCTTTCTTTCCTAAATTGAGGAGGTGCATTTCAGAAATAGCAGAGAGAAAGGAAGATGCTTAACAGTCTGGAGAACATGTCATATGAGGAGTAGCAGAGGGAGATGAGATTGTTTGTCCTGGAGGAAGCTCAGAAGGGTTCTCATCGATATCTATAATACCAGTACTGCAAGGGTGGGGGTGCAGAGGGGATGGAACCAGGCTCTTTTCAGTGGTTCTCAGTGTCAGGACAAGAGGCAATAGGCACAAACTGAAACAAAGGACATACCTGAACAAACAGACAAAATGCCCTGAGCACTGTCAAAAACTAGAACAGGATTCTCAGGGAGGCTGTGAGTTCTCTGTCCTTGTAGATACTATAAAATGGGCTCAGCACAGTTGTGGGCAACCCTAGCTGACCCTGCTTGGAGCAGGACAAGGCTTGGGGTAGTTGATCTCAGGAGGTCACTTCAAAACTCAGCTATTCTGTGCTTCTGTGAGAACAACCTTACGGAGCAGTGTTGAGCATAGGGATACAGGTCCAGTCTTTTTAGACAGTACATTTTGACTAAATGACTAAGGTTGTCTTTTTCTCTCCCTCAGCTACCCAGTTAGTCTTGTTACTAGAGCTTGTGTGAGTCTTCATGGTGACCCCCTCTGAACTGGTTGATACTCAGTGCTGTATCCCTTATTTCAGCTTTATATTCATGGCGTAACTGTGATGTCCTGTGATATCTGAGAGGAATGCTAATCTCAGGTAGACGTGACATTTCTTCTTAGCCTAGAAGTATACATTTTTAAATAAATAGATACAATGTGTATAGCATATTACTTTTATATCTATATCGTTTAACATATTTTAAGGTGTCTTAAAAGAGATTACAGACGTCAGATTTCCCTCACATTCACATCAAAGGGCTTCAAATAATGCTTAGCATGAGTTGGTATTACCTGCAAATGCACAGTGCAAATGTTAATAGTGACAGAAGCTTAGGAGTTATTTATGCTTTTATATTTTCTGTGTTAATTTTAATATGTTATCACTTGGCATCAAGACATTTTAACCTGAAACAAAGACAGCTGCATAATTTTTACCAACAGAAGTTTTCTGAAAATAACATTTTGACAAAAGTTGTGTGAAACAGAGCCAAACTCAGCAGATTATATCAGTAGCATCAATTGCATTGGTAACATTTGCCTTTCTGATCCAACCACGAGTCAAAATGTTATTTTTAGGAAGCTTTGCTTTCTGAGAGAAAACACCAGGCATGTCACAAATAAATGCACAAAATGAAGTGCAACAGAAAATACTGTGTAATCCAATCTGGATTTGTTGTTGTTCTTTAGGTAATTTATTTGTCTGCTGACTGCATTTACTGGACCTGTTTTAATAGACGTTAGTAACTGAAAATTTGATAAGTCTTTATACTTGTTAAAGAGAGCATGCAGAAAAAAAAAAATTCCCTTGTTTACCAACTCAATATTAATGGGAACTCCTCTCTATTAGATGTAGGGATATTTTTATTTGCTGAGGTTTGACAGAACAATGGCATAAAAAATTTTCTGGAGGCTAGGAATGCTGGAAGACAGTTTCTATATTTACAGAGCAAAACTTGTACAACAGAAAACAGAAAACAGCCTGACTTTTGCCTTCATTTTTATTATGACATTTGATAGTTTTCATCAGGAATTACTCTGTTTACTGATTAAACATCAGAAAATAGGATAGAAGACCATAATGCTTTAACATGAATGCTTTAATTCAAATAGACAATGCTATAGCCAGAAAACATCATCACTAAAACTCTAGCAATTAGAATCAGCAGTTCCTTTAAAGTCATGTCTGCATCATCTATTTCCAGACAGGTATGTCAGGATGATAACAAAATACAAGTCAGTCATCAACTGACTATTGAAAAAGCTGTCAGCTGTTCAGTTCCAATGAAGCTTACAGTAGAAGAAAATGGACAAGGCCAATGCAGCCATGATGTGAATTGCGGTGGTAGTATGGGCGGCAGCAGTGGCAATATGACTTTTATTTGACCACAAGCTATGGAAGTAGCACTCCAAATACCTTAATTTTACCTTTCTCTCTCCTCAATACATTAAAAACAAACAAACAAAACAAAACAACAACAAGAACAACAAAACACTACACCACCTGTTTCTATTATGTTTATCTTCTGAAGAAGTGAACTCTGTAATATCCTGTAATTCTTTTATGGAAGACTGACCACTTGGTAAGCTATCCCATTACTGACCTTTCCTGTTTCTTTTCAATTTTCTTTTCTATATCTGGACAGTATTGATAATTCTTTGATATGTTTTTTTTTTAATATTTATTTTTGTAACAAACTCAGGTATTTTGATGTCTTCAAGCTCAGAGACAGCCTGGCTATTCTTGCCCTGTCTGGAAGGACTTCACTGGAAAAAGAAAAATGTTAGGAAAACTGAGGTGAAAGTGATACACTGCAGTACACATTTAAATATATGCATCAAAATTGCCAGAATGTAGTGACTGATGAGAGAACATCCCAGCCTTTGTCTTCAGTATCTAAGTTAAATCCTTTTAGTGTCCAAGGCAAGCTTCCAAGTCTACATTTATGTATTTCATATCAGGCTCCCATCCTTTATGTACGGCTTTGTCTCTGTTCCTTTGCCATTTGTACAGCTTGCTGCAGGTTCACGAGTACTTTTTCTGTACACCCTCTTAAAATCTAGAGAAACAGCAACTTTCCATTATGCTTGAAATTCAGACCATAAATTGTTGTGTACTACACAGCTCTATGAGTCTCACAAAAGACAACCATGTTTTAACAATAATTCAGATTATTTTCCTTTTAATTTGGTATCATATTTAAAATATTAAATGCAAATTTGTATTTGATATTAGGCAAATAACTGACATTGACTAACACATCACTGGGATCAAAGTAGTATGTATATTTAAAAAGATGTCAGTGGACGCAATCTGAGATCTTCAATTTCATACGCACTGAGCCAAGTCTTATCTGGGCCTCTCAGATTTTCATTTAGTTACAGTTACACAAATGTACAATCCCAGAAAAAAAAGAAAGAAAAAAAAAAAAAGGTAATATTTAAAGCTACAGGCTAGGCATTTATGTACAACTGTAGCAAGCTACAAGCTATACATGTGCATACAATTGCAGCAAAAATGCCTATCTTTGAGCTACACAATATATCATTAGTCATTCAGCCTGTCACAGAGCTGGAAACTGAATCAAGATCTTTTGAACTGTGGATCAGTGACTCACACATGAAGTTAACTTCCCCTGCTATAGAATTATCTGCTAAGTATGAGGCTTATCTTTCAATAAATGGCAAAGTTCATTTCTACTGACCAAAACAGTATCATAACTGAATGGAAGCAGCAAACTAAATTCTTTGCTGAATGCTTAAGCTAAGTGTGTCAGTTGGAAAATGAAGGTGTGGAGCAGGTTTAAGCTGTTGTCATCCTGAAAACCCAATGTGAGAAAGAGGGTAAAAATGAAATAATGCAGCTTCATTTCCCAGTTTCATTATCTAGATTACAATTATTTCCAAAGGAAAAAGCAAAATTTTAACTTTGTAGAACATGTCCAGCTGATGTCGCTTCAAGTGCTTTTGTATCAGACATAGATAACTGGAGTAAGGCAGCCTTACTCCATCAGAACTAGTGGGACATGTTGCCTGTGTGCCTTACACCCAGCATCACAGAGAGGGTGCAAATTGCTCTAGGTTTCTGGTAAACCCAGATCTAATTAGATATATCCAATCATTTGTGTGGTATTTGAAGAAAGACAGTAATTTAAGTGGGAGTCTATAAGCTGATATTTCATAGATTGGTTTATGAAATGTAAAAATAAAAATGGTGCGACATGATGAAATGACTGTACTTTTCTTATGAAAGGCAGTATCTGGGCTGGGAGACAGATTAGCTCAGTACTGGAAGTGAGTGAATCTATAAAAAGGGAAAAATACATTGATTAAAATTATCTGTGCTGTATTAGTTATAGATTTAAACAGTAGAAAAAAAAAACTAACTAGACCTGTTACTGCCCTAACACTGGTTAATTGAGTGAAGCAAAGGATATTCCTGATGTCTAATTAAAGCAGGTGAGGTGAGTAATCCAGAGCATGCACAGGCAAGAAGAAATCTGAAGGACACCAGCTGTGAAATAGCTAAGGAAAGCAGTGATACTGATTTCAGAGATCTAAGGTTGCAGATCTCAGCTTAAGTACAGCTTGGAAACTGCTGGAAGCAGTAACTACTCAAACAACAACAACAACAAATAAAAACATTCTGATGGGATGAACAGGGATATATGTAAATAGAGAGGAGATTTTATGTTTCCTTTTGCAGGATTTATAACAAAGGTTTGGAAAAGATAGCATTTAACAAAACAAAATTAAGAGATCAAATAAAAATAGTTTCAGCTGTGAGGGGCAAAATACTGGGGAAGAAAAAAAACTCTTTATCCAAACTAAGATTGAGGGGGGTTTGTGTGTGCTACCAATCCTTTGGAGCTTGGGGCTCTAAACCCAGAAGATTTGGCAACCAACTGCTGGCAGGCTGTGAGCTCTCACTGCAGGAGGTGAAAAGTAGCCAGCTGGTCCCCTGGTCTGCTGAAGCTACACACCAACAAACCAGAGGGTACAATTCAGAATAGTAATATTTTATGAAAGGAGAAAATAAGCATTATGTAATAAACTGTTTATAGTTTTGTTCCCCTTTCTTCTTCTCTTTGTCCGGTTGAAGTAAAGTAGTCTGTGTTAAGGCATCTGATGTATGTTCTGTGAAGAGGAAGATAAGATCATGGAATACTGGTCTGTTTTTTTAGCTACCCCTAGGCATTATCTTTGGGCTAGGATGCTAGGGTACTTTCTGTAATTTTGGCCTCTAAAAATAATTTTTAGGCTGAACTTTCTGTAGGTGGTGTAATTCAATGTTGGAATGGTAAGATATTACTCTAACCGAGAGAATAATGGCTGTCTTTCTGGAGAAGTGTTAGAACTTAGAACTGATTTAGCTACAGTTCATAAAGCAGAGATTAGGTTTTGGCACAGATTAAGGGAATAGTGTTTTATCACTATGAGAGTATCAGCAAGTTAAAGTCAGTAGCTGTGAAAATTCTATGTTATAAATTTTCATATGTTTGCATACATACTTTTAAAATATGAATGCCAGTACCAATATCTTATTTTAGTGTCTAAAAAGAAGTTAATGTGAAACACTAGTCCAAATGTGAAAGTGCAAGTCTTAACTACACAAAATTGCTGTGTATTTAACACTATATTGGTATGTATAGCATGTGTAAAATTGGTGTGAACAAAAATTGTCTACATTGCTCATATAGTTCTCTATGAATCCTGCTGGTTGTCAGAAGTTACCAGTGATAATTATTATTGTATTTTTTTAGTATAAATATGTTTTGTTATTAGTGTGTAGATACCACCTGACAATGGATTTGGAAATTACTTTGCAAATGGTATAGATCTTTCTGTACAATATTGGTTACCATAAGAACAATTCCACCTTGCTTGAGAATAGACTCTGGCTTCATACTCCAATTTCAGTTCTGTTATGGGGAAGAGAAATAGTGACATTCTAATTAAAAATCTGTTTTTTACTGTTGAACATGGACTGTTGAACATGGAACATCAAATTCTACAAGCAACCTTTTAAAAGGTATATTGGGAGCTCCCAGGGCAATGATCCAGAGCTTAGCCATTGTCTTTCCTTAACTTTTCTTAGATACTAAATCCAGAAATTGTTTGATCATGTAAATTAAATGCGTATTTTGTACTACTGCCCTCAACTGAGCCTAATAACTTGTACTTGATGTACCGTTTTCTCCAAAGATCTTTCTTTCTTTCTAAGCATCAGCTAGCTGTTTCTGTAATCTGTGACTACTCAATCATGTTAATAACAACAGTAATAACAATAATAGTACTTTTTATTTCTATTCTGTTTGCCTTTCAACTCCAGACTTCTGTGGTTTGTTTTTTTTTTGTTTTGTTTTTTTATTATTATTATTATTATTTATTTATTTATTTATTTTTATTATACTTGTATCCACTGGATTAAGATGTTCAGAAAATGTTAACCAAACCACTCTCTGCATCTTCCTATATGCTTTTTTGGTAAATTGAACCTCTTACAGATTTTCTCTGAATTTCCTACAGTTATTGCGTATCCTTTCTTATATTCTTTGTACTTTCTCTTTGTATTAATCACTAATTATAAATACAAAATCAAAACCACAGCCTTGTTCCTGGATGCTACTCCTCTTTCAGCCTCTCAGTTGAGAAATATTGGAGAGAAATTCTGTGTTTGGTAGCAATTAATGTATTTGGCTCTTAGACATTGGTTGCCAGTTTTTGAACTTGTTAAGAGATCTAAATCTTTAAGTTCTACAGAGTTAAAAACTACAGATTTAAAATTGGTGGCTGGAGTATAATTCAGTCAGTGACAGGTAGTTCACTAAAATAACTTGGTAAATGACTCTACCACTTACTACCTCAGTATGACCTCAAATGAAGTTTTTTGTTCAAACCAAACAAAAAAACCACAAACATTTTTCAGCTTTCTAACATGGTGGCCTTTAATCTTAATTCATTTTGACCTAAAGATAAATGATTCAGAATAGCATTATTAGTGATGCCTCCATCAGAAAAATGAAAACAATTAGAATATTAAAGAAGCTGATATTAAGATGGGTATTCACTACCACACTTCTATTTTATTACTGAAGCAATCATGCATGACTTTCAAGCAAGCCAGATCCAATATCATTTACACTGTACACAGTCTCTTTAATAAATATTGTAGATTCGAAGAGACAAAAAATTGCCTTAACCTCTTCAAAATAGACTTTGTTCTGTGATCCTCAATAAGACTCTTCATACGATAAAAGTAGACTGTGCTAAGAATTCAGCTTAGGTTTCTGATTTATTTTATTATTATTATTGAAGAGGTATCATAGCATAATGTTTTAATATTAGGAACTGGAAACAAGGCTTTGTCTTGTAGTTTTAAAGTAGCCAAATATCTTAATTTTTTAAGATAATAATGCATACAATTCCAGAGTTTATGGCTGTATGTAATTCGGGCCCATTGCTAAAACTATAATCATCATTAATGTATTTATTTATTGAGTGTCTCAGTACTTACTAAATCTAACACAGAAGCATAGCATAAGAGTTTCTGAGTCTTTAAGAAGGTGTTACTGCTACTTTTTCAGGAAATAAATCATGGACTCAGAAAACTATTTGCAAGGATGACTGCACTTCACAGTCATAATTATGAAATATTACAATTGCTTCATTCACTCCAATTTCTATTCAATAATTCTGTTTACTTTCCTGGTACTCAAAGCAAAACAGAAACAAGACAGGCTTTTGTCAGTCTCTGCTGCTTTAGTCTTTAGCCCATTCTTTTAACACATTCATGAGCAATCACTACGTGCTTGTGCCCCAGCTAGTAAGCTGCTTTGAGTTCTTCCAGTGTATGCCACCATGGTCATCTCATTCTTCCCCTTCTATGCAAACAAACAAAACAGCAACAACTGCTGTGCTTGCAGGGCTGTGTCTTACTTGTGTCTTATCTAAGACAAATTTTAAGGAACTTGAAGGTGTGAAGAAGATGAAGAATTGCACTGACTTAAGTAAAACAATTTCAAAGGTAACAGAAAATGAAATGTTATTGTTACTAGAGTCAGAAATCAATACACTTTTGAAAGCTGACAAATGCAATGGAAGCAACTGAGAAAAGAGTAGTTGTAGACTTAACAATTTGTCTTTAATGACACTGTTTTATAATTTCTGAGGGGAGTACATAAATATTGTAATGAGTAACAGAAATAGAGGTTCTGGAATATGATTTGACTAGCAGTCTGCTGGAAGCTATTTTGTGAGCTAGGTTATGCTCAGTGCCATTTTTCATGAGCTACGTAGGAGCAGTTTTAGTAGCTGGGGTGAAGCACAATACCTTCCACTACAACTCTTCCTCCTCTACTGTTTTGCTACCACAACTGTATAATTATTCCTCTGCAAACCTTCCTAGCAAACTGTCCCACTTGAATTCTTCTGTATTTTTGTTTCCCATGGAAGATCTTTAGCCTAGCCTCAGATGTGTTCTATACAAACACAGCACAAGGATGCAGACAACTTCTCCCAAAGAGTTCACAAAATAAAAGATGATATTATAATGGTCTGATAAGGTAGACACTGGTGGTCTAAGCAATGTTGAAATTTGCTATCTTCAGAGACTGAGCTGCAGAAGGCATTTTCTGAAAGAAAATGCAATCTAGGATCTCACAATGAACTGGATGGATTGTAGGTATCTACTTCCAGAACAGCTAAGATCAAGAGCCCAGGGAGATATTGGAAAGTTCTGAGACAATAATTTTTAAGCAACCACTTGTTTAGGTGTGAGAAAGAAACACAGAAGAGTGGAGAAACAGAACAGACAATGTGTAGGATGTAGGAAAGGTCCTAGAGATTAATAAGCAAAACTTGAGTAACTGGCTACATAGGTGTCCCCCTGCTAACACTGATAGTTCTTCTATTTATTTCTTAACAAAAATGATTATTGAAGACCAGAAGAGCAGCTTAGACATGGATGTGCCATAAATGTGTCCAGACGTGTCCAAACACAAGTCCAGACTTGCTCACATTCTCTTGACTACAGAGATGTGAAAAAGAGGGAGGATACTGCTATATCAATTTCTCTCAAGGAGAAAGGCCAGCATGGTGGTGTTCTCCATATTCACCTGAAGCTTGAAATAAGCTTGTATTAAAAAAAAACAAAAAAACTTTCACTGAGAACTTGAAACAGGTGCCTCTTGCTGTGAAAATTCTCTTTAAAGTGGTGTTGGGATTTTCTGTTTTTTTGCTCCCTTTGATACACAAGGATTAAGCCTGGAGGCAGCTTTCTTTGAAAATAAGAGGGGAAAAATCAAAATACTCAAACTAAAACATTATATTTTGGAGCATGTTTACTTTGAACATTTTTGTTGCTCAAATCTTTCTTATCTTTACTGTATTTCTTTTGGCTGCAGGTACGTCTACCAAAAAATTACTGTGCTGAATGTCAGGTAGGATGGGATTTTATTTGAAAAACAATTGTTTACTTTTTGATCACCTTGACCTAGGCTGTCACA
Organism: Excalfactoria chinensis; assembly: GCF_039878825.1. Taxonomy (NCBI): domain Eukaryota; kingdom Metazoa; phylum Chordata; class Aves; order Galliformes; family Phasianidae; genus Excalfactoria; species Excalfactoria chinensis. The sequence goes on from NC_092826.1 coordinate 70,595,537, forward strand.
GCCATGAATCCAATGGGGAAAAGGAGAAGTGAGTTATCTCTTAATCTCATTCTTTCTCTCTGGTGCAACAATTTATTTCTAAAGACAGAAAGAATGAGAGCCTTGCAGGCTGATTTTTGACAGCTTTGTTATCCAGTATATGCATCTAAGAAAACTTAACATGAGGCTGTGCAATACCAAATATATCTAAGCTTGTTAGAAGGGATCATGCTGTCCCTCTGTTAGTGTGTCTTCTCTAGAGATTAACATTTCCCGCCTGCACCAGGTCTATCTGAAATGGACTTAACTGTCCCCACTTGTGTGGTGCTGTGCTAGGCTGACGTGTCTAAAACAGTGTTGATAACACAATAGCATCTTGGCCTAGCAGTAAACGCTGTACTTCCAGCCCTCTCCCTGCCAAGCACCAGCTGGCTGGAGAGGGTGAGAAGCTGAGAGAGGACGAAGCCAGAAAAGCTGCCCCCACCTGACCAAAGCGATATTCCACATCATATAGTGGTGTGTTGAGCAGTAAAAGATGAAGAAAGGAAGGGAGGTTTTGGAGGCATCTGTATCCACAAGAAACTGATACATTTGAGGAGCTCCTTTTTTTTTTTTTTTTTTTTTTTTTTTTCCTGGGAATGGCTGGATACCTGCCTGCTGATGAGAGGTAGTGAATAAATTCTTCTTTTCACTTTGCTTCCACATGTAGCTTTTGCATTTCTTATTCAACTACTTTTATCTTATCCCACAGGTTTTGAATATTAGTTTCTCCCCCTGTCCTGTTGAGGAGGGGCAGTGAGAAAGTGCCTAGATGGGAACCTGCGCCAGACAAGGTTAGCCTACCACATAGCCTATAAACTACACTTAGCAGATCAGATCAGTAAAGATTAATTTCTTCTACTGTCCACTGCAAAACTCCATCTGATTACTTATTTGTTGTTTGCTGCAATCTTATGCCTTTTTTTTTTTTTTTTTTCTTGATGGCATATCAAGGATACTATTGAGCCCTATCTATACCAAAAAGTGTTCTGAATTTTGTTAATGTATGGGGCTTTTTGTCACGTTATGACAAAATATGGCACTTTTTTTTTGCACCTATACACATGACAACTATTTTTTTTTTTTTTAGTCAGTCATATTTTTGTTCAAATCAGCCTAGTCTAAACTTAACAAAGAAGTTGGAGGTACAGTGTCAGATTGTATTCTGTATTACTCTGTCCTGTGGTTGGGCTTGTGTGTAATTTCATAATGAATCTTTTTAATGTTTATAAATTAGGAAATATACTAGTACATATGAATCTAAAAATATATGCAATTAAGACATGTACCTCTACTAACTTCATATCTGCTTACACCAGAAGTAGTTGTTTAAAGGCCACTTTCTCCTTTATGATTATTTTCTAAGGTCTTGAAAGTATACTGATGTTCCTTGCTAACAAATCTTCTTTCTCATTGCACCTCTAGTCCAATATTTCTGCCTTTAGTACTGGAAATGAAGGAGGAGCTGATGTTTTAACTCAAGATCTACAATGGGAAAAGGAGATGAGCGAAAGAGCTGAACATATTTCATCTAAAAACAGAATTGCAAAGTGAAAGAATGCTTACACTGAAACAGATAATATGATATGTTCTTGGCATTGCTTGTGGGTGGACTGTTCATTTTGCTCTGCTGTGTTGCAATTGTACCCTGCTGAGTGCAGGAAGAGTTAGCCAGCTCACATCCTTCCTTGAATAAAAACCAGTATGTTGCCTTTTTCTTCTCTAAGAAGATGTCTTTGTTAACTGAATTTGTTGCATGGGTCTTGGATGTTTTCTATTTCATCTGATCCCTAGCACGATCCAGGGACAAACTTCATTTCCTTTCTTATCTTTTGCACAGAATGGAAAAGTATGCTTTTTATTCTGAACTTTCACAGTACCTCTCAGAATATGAGCAAAAAAAAGTAAATAAGCTTCTCTCTAAATACACCCCTCCAAAACAGAGATATTTTGTAATAGCACAAAATTATAGTAGAAGCAGATATAACTCACAGAGCATAGAGAATTCTCTTTTGGTGTTTCTGCTAGCTATGTGAGATAATTTTACACAGGCATGGGACAGAAAATTACAAAATGTGGGGAAGTGATCATTGCATATATACAGGCAGTGTTACACAACACCTCTGAAGGTGAAAAGCATCAAAAAATGTTTTTTTTTTTTTTTTTTTTTTTTTTTTTTTGTTATTCTACTTTAGGATCACAGACAGATAACATTAATCAGAGCTTGATTTACACATACAGAAATATGTACAAGTCAGAAAAGGGTTTCAAAATATCTTCCACCGATGACAACTAAATAATTTGCAACTGTGATTATTATTAAGTAATATTTGGTCTAGTGATAAAAGGGGCAAATAAATAAATAAAGCAATCTTCTCTTCAATTGTAGTACTGGTAGTACTCAGAAATGTCCATGCATGCTATAATAACGCACTAAAATGCACGGTGTCTCATATCTTTGAGGTGTTGCTACAACCCATATAAGGAGACATGAGTTTGACCTTGCAATCACTGAAGCATTAGTGCTTCTGCATTATCTCTATGCTAAATGCTTGTTATTGATCTCCAACTGAGAACTCACATCATTAAGTTCTGCAGGTGCTTAAGTATGTGAAGGATCAGGGCTGATTTCCTTCCTTCTAATTCTTTTAAAAATAGGAATCTCCTTCCGAGTTTGTTCAACTTCGAGAGAGTATTTCTATAGAGTTGCACTTGGTGTCAGATGTCAGCATCAGATATATTTGCAGTTTTTTAGTAGATATCAATAGCCTAAGAAGCGTACACAGAATTACCGAGTGTGATGTTGAAATATCAGTTCTACTTTTTGGTATTTCATTAAAATGAAAATAAAGGATAATTGTAGCAAAAATGAATGAAAAACTGAACCTTGAGACAGTAGTCAGAAAGTTGTCTCGCTTCAGCATTTCAGAACTCACTTCAGTGTTGACAGACACACAGTTTTTCCACAGATGTCTTGTGACTAATAGCGCTACCATAGCTACATTTCCCTAGTCATTAATCTTATCATTGGTATGGTTTATAACAGAATGGTAGAAATAGCATATTTGCTTTGATACAGAGTACCTGTCCGATGGGGGCTGTGCTCAGCACAGACAACTGGTTTAACCACAGGATGTGACCAGACGTTTTTGAGCTACTACATGAGCCAAAGCAGAGCTCTCACTGCCCGGAACATTGGACATTTCCGATCAGCGAGGGAAGTGCTGTTAAAATTGCAAGCACTTTACTGTCCTTCCAATGCTGTTCTGGAATTTTGTTCTGAACTTTGACAACAGTACTAAAGTGTCTTCTGTAGTTCATAAGTCACTGCAGAAACTGAAAGGCAGCTTGTGCTTTTAGTTAAACAAATAGTCAGTTTAAGCAAATGCCCCAGGTTAGGGTCATGCATAATCCATCTCTGCAGGAAGTTTAAAACAATAGAGATATTTTGATGTGTACCATAACATTTACAGTGCACCTCTCTAGGACCGATATTGAAAACAATAAATGAAGATTCTAATTTATTCAAAGTCCAGTTAAGAGTAAAGTAGTATTAATAGTCACTCAAAATAAGAGCTAATTAAGAAATTATTGATTTCATTTGATTATTCTTGTGACATATTAGAAGAAAAAAGATGCGTATCAGACTTGAATCTTAAATAGGTGAATTTGTGAGAATATTTGCCAGTAAATGTTGATCTCCAAATCTTCAATAAAAATGATATTTATATTGACCACCAGAAGAAAGCATTTACCAAGTCCGAAAGTTAGATTAAATTTCTCTCTTTCTGCTGTTCTGTTTGAACTGATGTATGCTCTTGTACTGTGTAGACTCAGAAAGAGGTCATTACAGTCATGGAGAAAACTATAGGAAAATTTGCACAGAAGGTAAAAACCAATAGATCTCATATTTTGAAGATCTAGTTTTGATTTATTTTATATTAGAAACCTCTTTTCTCTATTCGCTGGAAAAGCGAATAGGGAAAGTAACACAGAAGAATAAAAGGCAACATTAAAGAAAGAAAACCCAAACGAGAGTTCTTTGATAGAGGAATATCAGAAGATAGTAGAATTAACCAGAAAATAAGGTTTTATATTTCAGAAGTTTTTTTTTTCATTATTATTATTTTCTTGTCTTGCTTTCTGTAACCCCTACCTTTAGAAATGCTGCCTGCTGCTTATCTCCTCATCATTTACAGTTCTGTTGTTATGCTTAAATTGCATAACTTTAATGAAGAAACTTCAGCATTCTGTATTCTAAAGTAAGCCCTGATTGGTCACCTAACCCAGTTACATGTTTTATTATTGAACTGAACATTGAAATCTCTCTTTAAAACTCTTAAAAAAATAAAATAAGGTCAGCTTCAAGATTAGGACAGTGATTGTTAGGCTACTTGTTTACTATGCTGAAGCAGAAAATTAAGTATTTGAATCACAGAGTAATTTTTCTCCTCCCTCCCTCCCTCCCTCCCTCCCTCCCTCCCTCCCTCCCTCCCTCCCTTCCTCCCTTCCCTCCTTCCCTCCTTCCCTCCTTCCCTCCTTCCCTCCTTCCCCCCTTCCCCCCTTCCCCCCTTCCCCCCTTCCCCCCTTCCCCCCTTCCCCCCTTCCCCCCTTCCCCCCTTCCCCCCTTCCTCCCTTCCTCCCTTCCTCCCTTCCTCCCTTCCTCCCTTCCTCCCTTCCTCCCTTCCTCCCTTCCTCCCTTCCTCCCTTCCTCCCTTCCTCCCTTCCTCCCTTCCTCCCTTCCTCCCTTCCTTCCTTCCTTCCTTCCTTCCTTCCTTCCTTCCTTCCTTCCTTCCTTCCTTCCTTCCTTCCTTCCTTCCTTCCTTCCTTCCTTCCTTCCTTCCCTCCTTCCTTCCTTCCTTCCTTCCTTCCTTCCCTCCTTTCTTTCCTTTCTTTCCTTTCTTTCTTTCCTAAATTGACTTGTAGTAGACAACATGAAACTTTAGTTGATCAGCTATTATTACTTTACTTTATATTAACTATTGAGATCTTCATCCTCTGCATTTACAAAATTCAAGAGGTCTAAAAACACTTTCAGTAAAGTGACACGAGAAGTCTGACCCTCTTGCTAGTGGGTAGGCAGCTTACCCAGAGAATGTGGGATCAAATTTCTTTGCCTGAAGGAAGTCATGCTCTCACATCTTGTTTACAGGAGAGCATCCCAGGCTCCACTATTCTGGACTCTGTTGTTCTTAGTCTCTTTGACACGCTTTTATGAACATTCATTGTTTCAGATTCTGGAGTCCAGCAGAGCGGGCACTGTTGTTATGGCTTTTGTCATAAACTCACTTCAAGGTATGACATTGTTAATGTAAAACATACTGAGAATCTGACACATAACACATACACTCAGATGCAACCTCAATAAAAGCCAACACTTTTAAGTAAGTAAAAGATGCTTTTTACAGGACTGTAAATGGGAGAAGTTATTTAAATAGTGGCAAATAGTTTGTCAGTCATATTGAATTAAATGAAATCCAGCTGATAAGGATAGTTTAAAATAAACAAGCTAAGTATCCATTTGTAAGGACTGCCAAGATCTCCAAGTAAGTGCTACAGTGGGTCTTTAGATGTCTCATTTGCGAATCAGCCTCTGGCACCACACAGGGAACCATTTTAATATAATGTCTATGAATGTCTAAGAAGCTTTGTTCTCATGGAGTTAAGGTTCCTACAGTTGAAGCAACAAAGTGTGATTTTATATATATACAAATGTATATTTTTTCCCTGATTGTGATTGTTAACTCTTTATTTGGATGTAGCAGCCAAATTTCAATTGGTTTTTGTAGCCCAGTTGCTGTACATTTGTATGTGCTGTACATGACTTCAGAGTGAGCCCTGATTTATGAAGATGGGTTACATCAGGTCACCTCTGAATATCCTGTTCAACCTGTACCTATAGTTTATGATTCATCATTCTCTTTGTGTTTCTGTCCCCACTGGTTTGGAGGGGCACCTTCCCCTGCATATGCAAGATATGGCATAGAGTTTCTTGGTTGTGAAAAGGTTGATATGGAGGAGTCTTTTTTCTCCTTAGTTCAACATTCTTCTTTTGGGAGTTAGCTAGAATGAGAGATGTCAAATGTTAAAAAACAGAATCATTTCAGAAAATTATGAACAACTCTATTTATATTTCAGTCCTTAACAGAAAGAACCTTTGCATTGTAATTTCAGAGTTTCAGCTCAGTTATTATTGATTACTAAAACATATGAATGACTGAACAGTCATATTACAGTTATTTCATTTATAATATTTTTTACACTGTTTTCCAGCATGTCAATCAAGTAATGGGAATTCCATTCTTCATAGAAGATAGTTTGAGTTAACGTCTGTCTGCATTAGGGAAAGGTTCAGACCACGAGTAATGTATTCTATTTGTTAAAAGTGTTTGGGGCTTGAGGTGTTCCTGCCTTCCCCAATGCCAAGTAGATTGCTAATTAACATGCCAATTAACTCTGTTGGATAAGACGAACAGCTTCTCATAGAGAGTAAGTTGAATGGCCAGAATTTCTTTTACTAGTGTAGCTGTTTCAGCTAGGGTATAATTTCTTTTCATGTCCTCAACATTGGTTATTTTTACTATTTTATATTATTTTACACTTCTGCAATACTTAGAGTATAACAATAATTTTGCATCTACTAAGGGCACCTTTTTAAGTTACTGGATTTATTTTTGTACTACTTCTTTCACATATGGGTTATGGTTGGCTACTACCATTTCCAAATTTAAGTTATATATTTCTATTTAGATCAACAGTAAACTAGGAATTAGTGTTTTGTATCAGATGTTACAAAAATAAAAGCTCAAACCCTCATTTATATAAAGTGCTGAGTCCATCTTTCAGCACTTGAAGACATGCATTTTTTTCCCCTCAGGTCAGTTTTTCTTTTCTAACTGTGCTCCATGATTACTTTCAGAATTGATTAATTTCCAGTTTATAATGACAGCTCTAGTAGTTGTGAAATAACCAAAGTCAGCACTTCTTCCAATACTGCATCTCTGCGAGCATTCAATCCATTTTACAGTTATTGAGTTGGACATTTCCTCATTACTGAGGGGCTGCGCCAAATAAGGACTTTCAAAGAAACATAACCTCCAAGCAAGCTTTTCCTCCTCCACCCCCTGTTGCTATTGTTGAGAGTGCTAATATGTATACAATATATTTAATATTCATCTATATGTAACTATATTAATATATATGCCTACATGTACTTTTAATTTATTTATTTTTGTGAAAATGAAGTTACAGAACTAGACAGAAAGCTGAGGTTTGTCCCTGAAGGTCACAACATCAGCCCTACAGTGCCTGAATTCCTAAAGGTGGGAGAAAATTCTGCTTTGAAAGGTTGAACAAGCCCTACACTTGTTTGGCCTACAATCTTTACAGTTGCTTTGGTGGGTTTTATTTTATTTTATTTTATTTTATTTTATTTTATTTTATTTTATTTTATTTTATTTTATTTTATTTTATTTTATTTTATTTTATTTCAAACATTGTGGCAAATTGGGAATGTTTATTTTTCTAATAATAAAGTTTTTAAGAGTAGAAGGTCATCATACAAACTTAGAAATTTGTCAGAGTGAAAAGATCATCATCATAGAATCATGACATATTTGTTTTCCATTTTAGTGAATAATGGAGAAATATCCTGATAAAAGTTACTTAGACTGTAATTTCATTTCAAAAATGCAGATGGATTTCATCCTTATACTCTTTCACGTTTTTGTAATGGGGATGTTAACCTATCCACCTACAGAGTCTTGAGTGTCTTGTTGTTTAGAAGAACCAGAGTCAGCGAGAGGGATCAACCCCTTCCAAAGACAATGGAGTTTCAGATACTGTTACAAAAATATCTGTGCAGAAAAACCCCACTGAAAGCAATAGAATCCATTTGCTCATATTACATTACTTTGAATCTATGCAAATTTTATTAGGTTGAAGAATGAGCCTTGGCCTTATTCCCTTACATTCTCCCCCTCAATTCTTCCCTGGTGAGGTCACATTTAAACTACTGTGTTCAGTTTTGGGCTCTCTGGAAAAGATGGGGATCTTCTAGAAGCAGTCCAGCAGAGGGCCACAAAGACGATAATGGGCCTAGATCATCTACTATATGAGGAAAGGCTGAGTAACCTGGGTCTGTTTAGCCTGGGGAAAAGAAGACTGGGAGGGGATCTGATAGATTTTTATAAATATCTAAAGGGAGGTGGGAGGCAAATGGATGAGGCCGAACTCTTCTCAGTTGTGGTTAGCAGTAGGGCAAGGAGTAATAGCCTAAAACTTGAACACAGGAAGATCCATACTAACATGCAGAATAATTTCTTTAGGGTAAGAGTGACGGAGCACTGGAACAGGTTGTCCAGAGATACTGTGGAATCTTCTTCAAGGGAGACCTATCTGGATGTCTATCTGTGTCACCTACTGTAGGGTACCTCTCTTAGCAGAGGGTTTGGACGTGATGATCTCTTGAGGCCCCTGCCAACCCCTGTGATTCTGTAACATCATTTCTGTGCAAATATTTTAGAATTTAGTAAAGGTCAGCATAGTGGTAATTTAAAAAAAACTGTAATGTCCTTTAAAGTTTTCTACGAATTTCAGTTTTCATTAGAAATAATCATACTTGTTGTAAAATTGTTTAATATAATTTTTATGTGATATCAAAGAGAGTTAACACATTTTGAAAATGACTGTTGTTTCTGGAAACCACTTTTCTAAGTAGCTCTTGTTGACTTAGTTTGTATCATAATTGACACTTTAGAGTCCAGAGCTAAGTAACTGTGATACTTTCCATTATGTAACTACCATCTCTTGATAGGAAAATGAACAAATTTACTACAAATGGCACCAGAGCTGTAGCAATTTGGACATCTGTTACAATGAGTTTTGTCAGTTCTGCTGAAATCTAACAAAAAAATAATACAGTCATAAAATCATAGAATCATTTGAGTAGTAAGGGACCTCTGAAAGTTATCGAGTCCAACTCCCCTGTGACAAACAGGGACGCCTACAGCAAGATCAGGGTGTTCAGAGCCTGGATCAGCCTGACCTTGAATGTCTCCAGTGACAAGGCATCCACCGCCACTCTGAGCAATCTGTTCCTCATCACCCTCACTGTAAAAAAACTTCTTCCTTATATCCAATCTAAATCTCACTTTTTTTTTTTTTTTTTAAATTTATTTTTTTTTTAAAACCATTTCCTTTTATTCTGTCATAATAGACTCTGCTTAAGAGTCTGTCCTTCCTTACAGCCCCCCTCTAGATACTGAAAGGCTGTGCAGAGGTCTCCCTGAAGGCCTTCCCTTCTCCAGGCTGAACAGCCCCAGATCTCTTAGCTTGTAGCTTGTTCTTGTGGGAGTGGTATTCCACCTCTTAGATCATATTTGTAGCCCTTCTCTGGATGCTCTCCAACAGGTCTGTATCTCTTCTGAACCACAGACTCCACACCAGGACACAGTACTCCAGAGGAGGCCTCACCAGTGCAGAGCAGAGGGACAGGGTCACCTCCCTCACCCTGCTGGCCATATTCCTTTTGATGCAGCCCAGGATATGATCAGCTTCCTGGTCTGTGAGGGCACATTGCTGACTCATGTTCAGCTTCCCATCTCCCAGTATCCACAAGTTCTTTCTGGTAGGGCTGGGTTCTATCCTTCCACATTCCCCAGGTTTTTTGGATATCACTGTTTTATTTGTTTGAACTGAATCATAGGGATGGAAGTGTTGTATAGCTGTATCATTTTTTTATTTTATTTTATTTTTCTGACAGAATGGCTGCTTGGAGCCTTCCAGTTCTTGGTTATCATCACTTAGAACCACACACAGCAACAGAAAGCTAGTTGCAGCTGCAAACATATAGAGACTACAACGCTGTAGAGGCTCCAAAACTGCTCAGAATCAACACTTGCAAGCAAAATTAGTCTGAATTATGTTTTGAGTTATCTCTACAATTTTGGGGTTATTTCAAACATGAAGCTGAAAAAGTGTTTACAGGCATAACACTAAATACCTAAAAATGTCAGAAATACGAATAAGAAATATGTCAGTTTTTTATCATTACAGGGCAGTCCCAAGAGATGAGGGATTATTTATTCAATTGGCATTCCCTTGCCATAGGCTGTTTTACATTCTGCTTGAACAGTCTTCATGGGCATCAAATCTGTCAGTTGTTTGGTTTTTTTTAAGATATGTAGGGAAATTCCTACCTTACGTTTATGATAAGTAGCTGATGTGAAACAAAATTCTGAGGGAAAAAACTGCTTTTGTATAGTAAATGTCACTAATAATGAAATTATCTTGTTACTTTATAATCCTTATAAATCCCGTTTCCAACTTTCTGCTTACTGATTATGATTTGAACTACTGTACCATATCATGTGACACATGGTGGAGGGAAAAGGTAGTGAGATTAATATTCAATTAACATACCTAACACTGAATTAATTTAGAGGTATTCTCTCAGAATTTGCTCTCTGTAGAGCTGGCTAAGAGTTCACTGCAGTTAAAGTCAGACTTCACTGAAATTTGCTAGACTCCTGATCAAGATCATTACTAAAATATGTTCCATATAGTGTGGAAACAGTTATGTTGATGCTCTAGATGCTGTGCAAGACATCTTAGAATATCAGCTGGCAGATTTCACAGACACACTATTATTGAGTTACAACTGAACTGAAAACTGCATTTCAAGATATAATCTCTTTATTCACACTGCAGAGTTTTAAAGGAACAAGATTAAACAACAATTTCTCCACTTGTATTTGCTTACATGAAATACAATTTAAAGACTAGAAATTCTTTAAAGTGCTACTTCATCAGTCTAGAGTTTTATAGTTTAATAGTTTGAATGAATGCCACTGCTGCCAAAATCCTTGTTTTTTTCTTTCCTCCCAGTCTTGTAATGATGTAGGAATAAATAGTACAGGTATGTCCTAATTTATCAATGTCAACAGTTGGGAATATGGAGTTTTAAATTAAATAGGACATTGATCTACAAAGGTTGGATTTTATCCAGTTCTCTATCTGGACTTTGTATCACCCTGCCTTGCTTTCTTCAGTAGTTTTATGAGGCAATAAGACCTATCTCAGATTAAGCAGTGCAAATCAAGTAAATGGATACGCTCTACAAGCTTGCACTGAAAAAAACAAACCTATCTTTTTCAAGCAGAATTTAATTGCAAACAGATACACAAGAATAACTGATTTCATTTTTGCATTTTCTACTGTTACTTCTACAGAAGCGTGGAAAACAACTAAAATAATCCAAAATCTGGTTATCTTTTCCAGATGAGTTTACACTATTTTAGTTACTTATATGCCTGTCCCAGGCTAGGCAAGACATGATTTCAGTTATTAGATGGTTAAATAGTGGTTTACAAAACACTAACACAAATGTTACGGAACTAGTAAAACTACTTATATTCACAGACTGTGAAGTAGCAATGGAGATACCAGGTAACTGAAACAGTATCTCTCAATTATCTAAAGTTGAATGAGGTTCTCAGGTAAACTACAGAATCATAGAATCATGCAATTGCTCAGGCTGGAAAAGACCTTAAAGATCACCAAGTCCAACCACAACCTAACCATACTAACAACCCTCCACTAAATCATGTCCGTGAGCACCACATCCAAATGGTTTTTCAACACATCCAGAGATGGTGACTCAACCACCTTCCTGGGAAGCCTATTCCAGTGTTTAACAGCCCTTTCTGTAAAGAAGTTCTTCCTCATATCTGACCTAAACTTACCCTGGTACAACTTGAAGCCATTTCCCCTTGTCCTGTCACCAGTGAGAAGAAACCAACTTCCCTCTTACTGCAGTCACCTCTGAGGTATTTGAAGAGAGCTCCTGGAGATTGTATAGGAAACTTGATCACAAGCTGAACCTCTGATTTGAGAACCTGAGGCAAGCAACGAGTCAGCTGCAGGAGCACAGGTGAAGGTAATTCAGCTGTGCTACCGGAAGGAGTGGAGTCTGGCTCTACTTCTCCTGGATTCCATTTAAGGACTAACTGCCACTGAAGAAAGATCTTTTTCTCTAGAGATTGCTCCTTTGTGGAGTTTACTGTGCACCTTCAACAGTAGTGGGCATTTCCATTTATTATGGATTGTCTTTCATAACCAAACATCTGTTTAACCTTTGTTTATTTACTGATTGTACAAGATGTAACCAAAAAGAAACCCTATCTCTGAAATCCTGGAAGAGAGAAGCACACATTTAGTAATGCAATATTTTCATCCTTTTATTATCTAAATATTCTTCAGATGTAGAATTAAAAGGTAATATTTAGGGACTTTTTAAAGAGTGCCACAATCACTACCTACTGCATAGCATTAGTAGTGGCCAGAGTGTTATGTGATCTTTTTAATGAGAAGTTCTCCACAAAAGGAAGTTGTTTACCTAGAGATGCTTTTCTTTAGTTATTTTTCCCTTGATAGTACTTGGGAACAAACTGAGTGAAGATGAGTAGTTATTCACTGCAGCTGAATTTGACCTTTTGTTCTCTTAAGCTTCTTTGGAAGAGCCCGAAAACCTGTTTTGAAAATCTGGGTCCTGCCCTTTGTAAGAAACAAGGAAGAACATGTCCTTCATGAAAGAATGAGAAATGAAAAGGGCTTTTTGAGCTTTAGGTTCCTGACTACCAGTAGTATTTTCTTGCTTTCACTGCCATGTTGTTTGTGAAGCTGTCTTTTCTTTGGGCAATGTCAGCAGAAACTGCTTTCATTTAAAAAGTATCACTTCATCTGGTCTTCTTAGAGAAACAAAAGGTAATTAAGAACAGAAATAATAAAATAAAATCTCCCAGTCACGGGATGCTGAAGTCTTGGCTTATTGTTTCTGTGAATCTGGTTACTCCTGGAGAAAACTTAATTTGAGCTATGAGAAACAGAGAGAAAAGCAAGTTAGTAGGCAGTGATGGAGGCAAAGACTTTCAGATGAATAGCATGAAGTGAACTTCCTTTAAATGCTTTCAAAACACAAAGAAACAAAAAGGTGTGTTTATGCTTTGGCACCATGATGTTGGCAAAGAAAAGACCCAGTTCATATGCTGAGGAAATGTACTCTGCAGATGGCAAAGGCAAACCTTAGTCCCAGTTCATACTCTAGCAGCTGCTGTCCTGAGTTTTGTATCCCTCATTGGTCTCGCTTCCTTTCTATAACAGTCAGTCTGTTATTTATTTTCCCCTCTAGCAAACAAGACCTTTGTTCACTTCCTTACTTCAAGCAGCTCCACAAGTAATCTTTGTTTATTCCTGAATTTAGGATGAAACTGCTGAATCATCTATGACATAAAGCACAGTGAGATTAACACATGCAAAGCAAAGACTACTGAATAGAGTATGATAGTATTAGTTCACTGGCATTTGTTCCTGAGAGGAAAATACAGCTTGCCACTGTCACAAGAGGCAGCAGAGAACATAGAGAAGAATTGTATCGGGTGTGATAGCACAAATAGTTGGTTACCATAAAGGTTCCTATTGTGATCCTTTTCAGGCATGGTCAGACTGGGAGGATGGATATTCTCTTTTCTGTATCTCATGTTAACTCTTGGAAGAGGGAGCAGCTGCATCTAATACATCAGAGCAGCCTGGTGACCATGCATGGGAACAGATGGCAGAGCGTCACTTTCTTTGCATTTAGACAGTCCCCTTCTCTCCTCCTGCTTCTTGTAGACAGTCACGGTGTATTTTCTTTGTGGTATGAAGATACTAAACCTTTTCTTTTCAGGCCCTTTCTATTTGAGAAATAAAAGGGAGGGGAAAATCTAAAGTATTTTTTTTTTCTTTTTTCTTTTTTTTTTTTTTTTTTTTTTCTCCCTTCACAAAATCAACCTGTGGGTTGAAACAGATGATCTCAACAGCATTTTCTAGTTAATTTGCTGTAGAGATAGGCAATATGGTAAGTAGAATTCAACCTAGGGGAACAGTGGGCATCTCCATTCCTCAGCATTGATGCATCAAATGCTTGTTCCTTGTATTGATAATCTGCAAATACAAATGCTTAATTTATAGTTATAGAGAGTTTATGTAGATATTAGTTAGTGACTATTGTCTGTTAAATATTGCTAGTGAGAGGATAGGGGAAAAACCATATGAATGAGAACCAGATTTCAGCTATTTTACAGTTTCCCTGTGTTTGATATGCACAACTCATGTTATTGGCAGTCAGGCAATGACTTGAACCAGCCAAGAATACAAATGAATTTGGAGGTCATATGGAAGCTTTTGAACTCACTGTTACAGCAAACTCCCTTGGGACCAAATTAACGAGGCCAGGTGCTAGTCTTTTTCGTAATAGAAGTCTGCCAGCCAATCAGAGTCTGCAGCTGACAGGATGGCCTGGAGCAACGAGATGTTGGTGGTGGATCACTGCTCTGAGATGGATTCACTCAAATGGTCTGTGGGTTCATTTAATGCCTCTGAATTGGCTATGCTCTCTTTACCTTTGCAGATGTAAAGTCTGAAGATGCATTAATATGTTAGGAACTTTCAGATTCTGGCTTATTTTCAAGACCTCTGGAGCTTCAGACACTTTGTAACGCTCTAATCCATACTTGCTCTCCTGCTCCTATTCCTGTAATAAGTCGGTCCTATAACTCTTACTGTCCCAACCTAATGCAAAACCCCAAATCTGAGCATATGCCAAAGCAAATCATAGGGTCATTTATCATTTATTTCTAACTGTTAAATATTCGATTTTTGAAAACAAAATATTAGCAACAACTTGTGCTATGTTATGTATTAACTGAAGGGGTTTTTTTGTTGTTGCTCAGAAAAACCAGAATATGAGATATTTGCATGGAGAAGCACAAATATATTTGTCAGTTAAACCCTCCTGTGGCTGAAGTATTGTCTCTTAATGTCAGAGTCTTTAGAAACTGCTTATTGATTGTCATTTTAAACGAGCACTCTTTACACAGTCCATTAATTGGTGTCATGGATTTGGTTCTCACCTTTCCAGTTCATTCCTCAGTTCCACCTGGGGAGAGTGAGTGAGTGTCTGTGTGGTGCTGAGCTTCTGCCAGCGTTAAACCACAGCAACAGATATTGCTGCAGAGGAATCTGAGAAGATCAGACCCTGGGAGATGCTCTGGTGTGTGCTGGACTCTTCAGGGTTTTGTACAGTGTCACTTTGAAAATGTAATATGATGGAAATTGTTGAGCTGCATGCCTTCATGCAATAGTTTACATAAACTCTGAAATGCTTTTGGTTGACATAGCCTGTAACTTCTACAAGCATTGTCCTCAAGCTACTGTTCTTTGGGGAAAACACAAAAATATTTTTTCTGTGTTCTTTGTTGTGTAATCATGTGAAGTTGCTAACTCAGTTTTGTGTGACTTGGCATTGAAATGACAAAAAATCAAGAAAGAGAAAGAAAAACAACAAAAGCAGAACGATAAAACCTCAGGCCACAGGGCCAATACAGATAATACTGCAAGAACTAATAACATCATGCAACACTGTCATTGTTCATGGAGCTGTAATACGGGCATACAGTAGAAATGTTCTTTACATGTCTAATAAACCATAGCCTTTACCTTAATGGACTTGCAGTCCAGGGCCTGTAGATACAGATATGCTGTTACTTGCATGATAAATCAAGAGCTCTCACTATAAGCATACAGAATTTGGAACAAGGCATGTACAGTAAGGATCTACAGATTTGATTTATTTATTTTCTGAGAAACAAACAAAAAAAAAGCGATTACATCTTTATTCTATAACTTGTGCCTTTAGGGTGGGTGGTGCAATTGCTCTTGATGCAGGCTAATGCTCTGTGGGCCTTTGTGCAACTTCTCTGTCTCCTCAGACTCTGGATTATATTAAAGAACAGAAATAATTACACTGAGGGGCCTGTCCTGCATTCCTAACATAAGCAAAATGCTTATTGGATTTGCAGTGTAGGTCTGTCTTTTGTTTAGGAAAACCTTTGAAGCCTGTTGAACAAGGACCAAGTCAAGATCTTCGAGTGTGACCCAAGCAGTGTTTTGCATAAATAAGAAATACACTCCATGTATATGGGGAATAATTGTTTACATTTGTTCTCTGCATTCTTTGCAATTTGTATTCCTTTGACATGCATAGATTTCGTTAACGTGAATTGACTTTTGAGATGGCAAGAAACACAACACTTCATACAGAAAACTTGTTTTATGTCTATATATATAATGGAAATGACAGACTTGATGCTGTGTATACTAACCACTGTCCTCTACTGGTTGAATTCTGAACTGTTCTCTCTATCTCAAATCAGATAGGGCAAACAGGAAAAATGCAGTGCCATTCATTCAAATCAGCCATAGTGCTGTCTGCTTTGTTCATTCTCCCACAGCCTTACAATGATTTACTTATTTTAATAAGATGCTAAGCTTATGAGTGAGCCGATATCCTTTTCTTTGCTAACTAATGCTCTTAAAAAAGCAACAAGCAAGATTCCAAGTGCTTTTGTGCTTGCATGGTGTCTGACCACAAAGCAGAAAACTGCAAGCACACATTAAATCAGGTGACTTGAGTTTAACCTGATCTCTCATCAACTGGCCCCTTGGGATATGAGACAGTTGGCATGTGGGGGTGGTAGATAGGTGGGGTTCTAGCTGCTGAGAAACTGAACTGGGCTTTCTGTGGCTACTATGTGTTTTCTTAAAGGCTATCAAAACATTAAATGATGAAGTTAAGTCATTTAAACTTGGTGCTTTGTGGGTTGGGTGGCTAGAGCGTGCTTTTGAGACACTGTGCTTTGATTTAGATTGGTCCATGTGGTCCTTTAGCTCTGTGTTAACCAGCCAAGATTACACACAACTGTTTTCTTTGTCATGCATTCTTCATATGAATGGAGTTCCTATATCATACTCTTCTTAAATATAGATTATGATGAAAGTTTATTTTTCATTTCAGCCTATTATGTAGTTCAGCGTCCCACAGTATATATATATATTCTCCTAGAGATCATACTCTAAGAGAAAAGAAACAGAGCCCTCTACTCTTTTCACTGATGAGCTCTAACTATTTCTGTGTATGAGGAAATTGCCTCTATCCCTAGAAAAGAAGTGAAAGAGGAAACTGGCCTTTTTTCTTTTAGCATGGCAGCACAAAGTTAGTTTATCACAGCAGCGTTTGCTCTAATTGTGTTTGGAAAGGCTGCATGTGTATGCAGCAGCACTCAGAAAAAATGGCTGCTCGAAGACACAAATATCCTCTGATATCTGGTTGTGGTGGTAAAGCTTTGGTTTCTTTCCCAAAACAATAAAATGTGTGCTCTTACACCACCTTGAGTCCAAGCAGCTTATGATTTCATTTTATTTTAAAGTGAAGGGGTAAGAAGGGGAAGAAACACAGCCATTAAAGATGTTGCCTCAGAAATGTGATCTTGATGATGTGACATTTGCATGTCTGTTTCAGTGGCAGGGCTGCAGCTAAGGGAGCCCCACTGGCAGGAGGCAGCAGTGTCAGGGCCACTCCTCTTGGTGTGGGTCACCCTGCAGTACAGATAGCTTCAAGGGGGCAAAATGGAGGTGCGTCTTCATGGCACTGTGCGGAAGCCTCAGCAAAGAAGCAGCCTGGTTCTCATGGCAACCAGGATTTCCATATACTGCAGGGGTACACAGATAGTCTGACATCACTTTGCTGCAGGGAGGATTTCTGTGCATACTCAAGGACTAAATTAAACCCCTTGTAAATGGAGAATGTGTGTCCGTTTTTATCTCTCTAAATGCATGGCTTTCCCTGAGTGAAAGGGAGAGAAAAAGCGAGGGGAAAAAAAAAAAAGATGCAAATCTTTGCTTCAATAAATAGAAATAGAAGTAACCTTGAGACAAGCAGATCCTTATTTTCAGCTCATATCCTTTTTCAAAAAGCAACAGTGTCTGACATGGCTGGGAGGAAAGAGGGATGTTAGCAGCACCTTTAAGTCTAAGAAAAAATCCTTTGTTAGTCACAAGCATGGGGATATAGATTTACTGTGTAAACTGCTGGTTTGGCTGGTGCTTTATGCTGCAACATCATACACACAGATATAGCTGGGGAAAGGCTTTAATGAAGATGTGATATTCATCATGCATGATACAGTGACATCTGGTGTAAGACGTGCATTGCTGTGTGCTGCAGTTCCCAGCTGGGAAAATAGTCCATGTGCCTTGGTGTTATCAGACTGTGCTGTGGAGCCCAGTGAGAGTCTTTCTTCTCCTTTAAGATGAGTCACATTCATTGCAATATTTTCTAGGGACCCATTTTATTCAATTCTGTATATATATATATATTGTCTTGGGGAATTATAATACAAGTGAATCTGGCAGGAAATCACTACTGTCCTGTCAAGGAGATTGGAGTTCCCAAAGTGTGGAAGGTCTACAGTTGCTTGCACCTTAATTATAACTGGCCTGTACATGGATCTAAAAAGCTTAAAACTGGCTAAAGGTTGAGGGCACTCAGAATACCAAAATAATTCCTTTCCCTTTCCCTTCTCCCTTTCCCCTGCCCCCTTTCCTCTTTTCTCTTTCCACAGTAACACTGACTCTGAACTGAGCATGCTTCTTGTGCAGCTATTTTGGCTTGTATTGATCTAAATCATTTTCAACCCTTCCGCTTGCAAAGCCTTAGTATGGGCTTGTGTGGGTTCTGATGGAAATGAAGTAAGGAAATAACACATTCTTGCAACCATCTTCAATCTATTTTACACAGAAACATATTTTTATGGATGTGAATAAAAATGCATTTGTAATTTGATAAATGGAGATATGCAGGACTAAGGCAAATACCAGTTACTGTAATGCAAAGCTGCATTCCTTCTCTTTACCAGCTCTTATCTTTCAGAATGGAGTCACAGGAGCTCTACACATGTATATCCAAACAAGTATCCCAACTGCATAAAAAAAAGGCGGTTAGCTTGTGTGATTTTTTCAAGCAAGGATTACTTTGCAGTATGTTTGTGAAGCATCAGATGATCACAAGTTAAGTGAAGATGGTAACTAAAAAAAGAGCAGTGTTTTTGTGGAGAATCTGGTGTGCTGAAAGAGATGAGGTAAAAAAAAAAAAAAAAAAAAAAAGGAGGTATAAAAGCCAGACCTTGGTATGTTAACTGCTGCATCCTTCAGTCAATTGTTTTCTTTCTGTCAACTTCTGGTAAATGTGGAAAACAAAATTGGTGGTTATGTAATGCCTTGAGAGGAAAGAAAGCCTGCTTTGAACTGACAACAGCCATGACAGCTTGAATGCTGAAGCTAGAAATATCTTGTCAGAAATATCATGTTTAACATTGCACAACCCTACTGGAGTCCTTCACGCTAGGAAGGAAAAGAAGGCACCTTTGCACAAAGCTGAAGCGCAACAGTACTGGGCCAGTGGTAGTGGCTAACAATAGATAATAGTGTAACTTCACAACTTTCATATCAGTAGATGTTGTTTGCTTGGTGTGAATTCTGTACACCATAGGAGTTGATTTTTCTTTTCTTCGTGTTGAAATACAGTGTGAAAGCTTAACTGAAACCTGCCTTTTTAAGGAAGTCTGTCTATATTAATGTACCACAGAATAAGTATGCTTCTCTTTTTTCCTTTCTTTCAAGTGGATTCAGGAATGCTTTCATTACTATTCTATTTTCTTTTCATATAATAACTTTAATTATTATTGGCCATTTATTAGTGTTTTTTTAATGTACGCAGATATAATAGTGCAGTACAATAGTGGATAATTTTTATTTTGGTGTAATGATAAATGAACTGCTAGGTCATACTTGGAGAACTTCTAGTAGTGTATAATCATCAAACATGTAGATGGCATCGTTCTTTGAACATGATGGACAGAAATGCTGTCTCAAGCTAATAAGTTAGAGAGAGAGTAAGAGAAAACCAGTGTGAAAAGAGTTTAAAGGGAGAAAGTCTCATTGCTTCAGTAAAAAAAGGAAGTTGTGACTTGTGACTCATCAAAGTGCTGCTTCTTCTTCATTGGGTCTCTGTTCTGTGGTTAGACAGCCCAGACCAAAGCCCTCAGGTGCACTTCCTAGTCCCTGACATCCTCTCTGTGATGTTTCAGCATGCAGTCATCAATGAATCCAAAATGGTTCTGCAGAGCAGTTCACCCACACATTAATTTGCGCAGTGCTCCATCATTCTCTGTACAAACTGGCATTCAGTTTGCGCATGCATGAAGCAACCCAGCCCATTTAGGCACACTGCAATAGCTTATGTGCTTGCCTCCCTACATACCACAGGTCTCTGCAAGTTCCCATTTCTACTACTAAGAACAAGAGTAGAGGAGAGATCTCCAGATACAGAAGGTTGGGATTAATAATGTTATCCAACATGTTGGACTCTTGTCACCACAGGCACAACATCAGCCTGACAAGGACTTTGGCTAGCCTAGCCCAGGTCGTGTCACTGATCAGGCAGTGAATACTGTCAAACAGCAGCCCAAGGGGCAGACCATCAGCTCCTCTCTTGATGCTACCTGTTTTTCTGCTGCATAGTGGAGAACATTGGAGGCTTGGCACAATTCCACTAATATTTATGAAAACAATAAAATAAAATCATATACTTCTTTCTTTGTACACTTCTTTCTTTGTATACTTCTTTCTTTCTACTATCTTTCTTTGTATAAAACATTTTTCTATTTAATTCACACTCCATTAAAATATTTAAAACATCATGCAAATACAGTCAACAAACCATGTATGTGGGTGTATTTATACGTAAGTAGAAAATAATAAAATCAACAGAAAGTACACTTGCATGTTATCCAGTGAGTCTTCATTCACCCTTTGGCAGTAGAGTTCCAACATCAGCTCAGCTTCTGGTGCTTTCTCACAACTCTCCAGGAATGGAGAGGTTTTTGTCCTCCATTGAAAAATTAGTTTTTCTTAATTTTATTTTCTGCTCTGTTATTAATCACAATGATAAATTTTAAAAGGTTGTGTACACCAAAAATCTCACTGTCTCTCTAACTAAATTCAGAGCACTTTAATTCCTTGGTTCAGTTTTCACCCAGTTCGTCTGGATTAAACTCTGAATGTTATCTTTCACAACTCTGAATTGGTTATTTTCATTGTGCCAATAATTTTGTCACTAATAGATAACCTTACAGCTGAGCTCTGGGTGAAATAATCAGCCAGACTTGCTGTAGTAAGGTAAGGCGACCACACAAAAGGTTTGGGATCATCATCTCAGTAAAGAAAATTGCATTATAAGTGTGTTGATAGCTTTTTGCTTTATACTCAATTGACCCAGCACACAGCTCAGATTCCTCAGACATTCTTCTGTAGGTAATACAGACTTTATGGATATAAAAATGGTCTCCCTAGTTTCCCTGCTCTTAGGGGATGACATGATTAAGTGTTAGTTACCTGAATTTCCACACCTTCAACGTATAAAATGGAAGATAATTTCATTCTTGAGAAAAAGTCCTTTCAGTAGTGCTCATTCGGTGTATTTATTTGAGAGAGTGGGAAAATCTGTTAGGTGGTCTCCCACCTTCTCTCTAAGAAAAGTTTGAGCTATTAAATTTAAAATTGCAGCATCCATCTCGTGCTATTGAAGCTTAACCAAGGATATTTTCTGTAGGGTTGCTTGATATTTGCTTTAGGCTGGATTCTGTTCTGAGTTGTGTTCATTCCTCCTCTACCTCTGGAGATTCTATTTTATTTTGCAGCTTCAGTTCTTAGTTGATTCCAGCTTCATCTATGGAATGGTAGTTCTACATGATGTAGTCTCTCCTGCAAAAATGGCCTCCTTTTTCTATTTTCTTGCTGAGTATTTGAGTTTCTTGGTTCAGTGGGATTATTTTGATAATATTTGGTGTATCTTACAGTCTGGTGCACTATAACAAGCAAAGTCCTTCAACTGAAACTAATGAATAAAATAAAGTATATAAAGAATAAAAGTAAAATAAATCAGTTGACCAGTCTTGCCTTGTAAAGAAATAACCTGTCTGGAAATAAATACTCAGTAGCAATCAGAAACATCCCTTAAATGAGATTTCCTGGCATACTCAATCAGATAACTAGAGGTTTTATTCAGTATTGGAGGTTTTACACATTTCTGACGTTATTAATAGGTTTTTTTTTGTTTGTTTTTGTTTTTTCTCCAGACAATTTAAGGAAATCTGGTATGATGTTTTTACCTGAAGGCTGCATTCTCATAAAGGGCAACATGCAATTCACCCGTAATGGTTTGGTGGCATTTTTGCGTCACTCACATCTTCTCACCATAATTTTCAAGTAATTATTGCAGTGAAGGAGTTTCGTGTCACGTCATAAGAGAGGTGAGAAAAGCAGAATTCACGCTTGCGATGCAGCTGATCAATGTTTAGTTCTACAAGGTCTGATCTGTCACGCTGTTAAGTTCTGGTTGCATTCAAGTGAATCCAATGCAGCTAAAATCCTAGAAAACTAAGATGAAATCACCAATTAACATGAGAATAAGTATTACACTGATTGTTACAGAAATTACTATTTGGTTTTTAAACCGTTATTTATTGTAGTCCAGATCACATAAAATGAGCACGAATCTGGGAATCAGGGTGTGAGTTAAACAAATAGTAGATCACGAACTCCATTTTTTACCCTTAAAATTATATATGTGCAGAGAGAGCAGTAAAATTACAGATGTACTAATCTTAGTATTCTTTGTTTAGAAATCTCTCTGCAACTGTGTACAAAAGCTGATACCTTTTTGGTCCACATTCAAAGATAAGAAGCAGTTGAATTAACAGAATTGCTTTTAATATTTTAATTAATTTTCTTATCAGGACAAAAACAGCATTTTAATCTTCAGCATTAGTTATCAGTAAAGAAAAATCTAGTTTTTATAATTACATTTAAGATGGTAGTTGGCTTAGTTTGATGTGAAGCCGCAGGAGGAGTCTCCTCAGTGTACTTTTCCTGTATGAAGTTTTGTCGGGATTATTTATTTATGTTATTTTGCTTAACTATGTTCTTGGCATTCTGAATAAGAGGGCAATCAGTCTATTCTGTCAAGTGCGACTGTTTCAATCAATGAAATCACACATCACGTTTTCATCACAGATTATACTATGTATACATCAAATAGACACTCATGCATTTAATTGCCAATTTCAAATGTGTAAGTGCACTTTTCTGTAATCTTCAAGTGGAGGTGGGCACAATTTAGAAGGCCATATGGAAAATTTGTCTTTATAGCCTTTTACAGTTCCTTCCTAAGAATAAAACTGAGAATAAGATAGTTGATAATTTATTTCTATTTTGATAGAAAAGATGTTTTCTACATATAGAAATACATGGAGTGGAATAAATTAAATCCAGTATGAGAAGATGCAATTGAGTGAAAATTTTCATGATGTCACATTTTGTTGTTGTTGCCAAATTCTTCTTTTTATGTCTAATATATACTTGCCATCATAGACTTCCATGAGAAGTTGCACTGCCTTAGAACATAATATTCTATGGTTAGAGAAAACAGTAGTAGAATTGAACTACTTGACAAGATCTGTAAGTCACATACATGCCGCAGGAAAGAAATTTTTAATCACAACCATGTTAAGTGATAGATAATAGAAAATAATCCTGAAAGCCATTTACAACATGTTGTAGACAAGAAGGTGGAGTGGTCTACTGGGAGTCATCAGCATGGGTTTATTAAGGTGAAATAATGCCTGAACAATCTGATGTCCACAACAGCTAGTGTGGTGAACAAGGAGTGAGCAGTGGGTATCGTTTATTTTGACTGCAGGAAGACTTCTCTAACATTACTATTTTGACAGTGTTCTATTTTAAGAGTCTACTGAAAATTAGAGATCATGAGCACTTCTTTGTTGTTGGGCTCGAAGACTGAAGATGCCCCTCAGATTTTTTTTTTTTTTTTTTTTTTTGCTATGAGATAGTATGTGCAAAGATAGGCCCCCATTACTGAATTTATGTACATCTTAGTAGGACTTAAGAGAGATAACAAAAAGGATACTTCTACTTGTGAAAATGATAAAGAAAAAGTTTGGAAGATGAATCAGTAGGTAGACTGATGTTCTCCTTTAAGAAAAAGGTGGTCATGGTAGTGTTGGAGCTGGAAATATTGCTGACATTCCTGCAATAGATGATCCTCGGGGCTAAAAGGAAACAGCAGGCATTGGAACTGCCACGGAGTTTGGGCTGAGTGATTTGGGCTTGCAGCCCAGGCTATTGCTCTGGGAGGTCAGACAGCACAGAGTCACAGAGCCGCATGCTGCTGCCTCAGGACTTGCTGGATGGATGAGTGCATGGTCCTCTCTGCCCTCCTTTTTCTTTTAATGAGAAAACATTTATATTGATCTCAGAGGTTGATTCTTAAATGTGGTTGATAAGTGAAGGGAAGCAAGGAGAACTGGTTGTGAGCCTCATCTGACCAGGCACATTTCTTGAGCGAAAGCAGCACCTGCAGACTTGTCGATAAGCACCAAAGCACAGTTCTGCAGGAAATATTGAATTCAAATACTGGCTGCCTGACAAACAGATGTTGCAGTAAGAGAAAGAGCTCATTTGGCACTGTCTTCAGTATAGTAAGGGCACCTGGAAACTGGCCCTAGAAAGAGAAAAGCAAAAAAGACTGTGAGCCAACACCTGGGACATGACTTTTGTCCTCCTTTTGATATGTTCTCTAGCAGTTGCCGATTACGGCCAGTAAATGTCAAAGCAAGGATGCAAAATAAGCTCCTATGATTTTGCTGTCCTACCTAAGAGCACTCAAGGCCCTCCAGATTAAACCTATGTTTATTTCTGGAATTATGGGGAAGAGCAACAGCCCTACAGTATATAATTTTATAAACTGCAAACTAGTGTCATGCATCCAGCCAATACTTCTTTCCTTTTTTCTTTTTTGAGCCTATTAGAAGCTCCTCTCTTGTTCCTCTTGTTTAAGTGCTTCAAAGTAATCCCATAGAATACTCATTCAAAGGAATTAATCATTGTAAAGGAAACAGTCTCTTGATTAGCCTGTTTCTTCAGGGATATGGTGCACTATACTGATGTCTCATGAAAGGCTGCAAGGTTAAAATCAGCTGTGCTGAGAAGTTCCAGCCAGGCTTCAACTCCTAATGAACAGGTTTCATCTCTCTCTTTTTGCAAACACAGAGTAAATTACTGCAGAAGCTGTACATCCAGTATGTCACAACACTCCTGAGAGCATCAACATGCAGGACATACCTCCTCAGTGCTATTCATAGCTATCTATACAACTGAGTTCATCATCGTGTTGTCTAAGCAACACAGTATGTGAAGAGCTTATTTTGAACTGATAGACTAATACAAGCCCTGGTTATTTCAGCAAGGTTACGTGCCTTGTGCACAGCGCTTCATCATTGTCGAATACTATTTCTATCAGTACATCTATTAGTGAGTTCATTTAGTAGCACAGAGATCTCAGCAGTGTGGTTCACTGCGTAAGACAGACAAACCCCAACTCTCAAAAGAGATGTGGCTTCTACCTCCTGAGGCAGTAAAGGACCAAAAGAGAAGTGCAAAAATTGATTGTGTTTGGAACTTCTGTAGTCAGTTGGAACACAATAATCAGATGGCTGGGGGAAAGGAGGGCTGCACAGCAGTGTGCATTTGAGAAAGGAGCTGCAAAACAGCTTGGAAAGCACTGCATTTAGTTATCAGCTCACAACTGATCATGACAGAGTGAGAGAGGTACTGCGATTTTGCCTCCCCAGGGCTAAACTAACGCTTTCTGTTTGCATGTGTGAACTTAGCCTTGTGCAGCTGAGAGGCAGAACCTATTGCACTTCATTGAAACAGTGTGCATTAGCGTGCCTTATTCTGCAAGAAGCTGACACACTGACTGCTGCTGCGGCTACCTGATAGGCTAACTACTAGTAAGCCAACTCTATTTGATTGCATCTGATCTGTGTGCCTTTATCCTTACAGTGTTGTTACTCTGCCCTTAGCAGGATTTGCCCTTAAAATATTCCAAGCATGCATGAAGTCTGACTTAACTGGGAGCATAAAAAAGGGTTTGCAAGGAGCATTTTAGAAATGGAGGAAAGCCATAATGACTTTTTGAAATATCTGCTTCATATAGCATTGCCAGAAAAACCCACGGGAGCCTGAAAATATATGGAGCTTGTTTGCCATGGAACAAGATAAATAATGACACACCTAACATGTTACTCTCTTGTGATATTGTACAAGTATTTTACACTGAGCAAAAAAATCCATTTTAGCCCTGCTTTTTAACAAAATAATGATTCATAATAGCACACTAAGAGTGCTATTGATAGTGCCTTAGGCTTGGTGAGGAAAGGGAATTATTTTTCATTACCTTTATTTTCAGTTCAGCAGCCATTCCGGTTGTTTCTCTTAGGATGCATGTATTAAGATTTTCAAATGTTTGCTGTAATTTTTACTAATTTATTCTGTTTATCTATCACTTGTATTAATGTGTTCTCTAGTCTTCCTTTATCCCTCAGTCCCAAACCCTGCTGCTTGAAATTTTGGGAGGGTGGTTGTTCATTTGTGTTCTTCATGACTGGGAGTTGCCTGATGTGGCAGCACTTTATTTTTGCATTTCAGGTACTGAACCAGTGAAGAAGCCGAAAATGTAACTCTAGAAGAACATGTGAAAGCTGAGAAAAGTGTGCATATGAAGTGAGAGATTGGTCCTTTCCTTATATATTAAGATAAAAGGGGATAGATAGGGTGGTCTCAGCAGCTCATTGACACTTGCACAGCTGTCTGCCATAGGTGTTGTCTGATCTGAAGTAAACGGTCTTGTACTTCTCTAATGGAAGAGTTGAGAGCTCACAATTCTGTATAGTTCACTGTGAGGTGCTGAAGGTGACGTGTCCTTCAATTTTGATGTCAGAACCTGTTATTTATTTGGATATCTTCTCAATTTTTACACAGAGGATGTCTTAAGTATTTTATCTGCTATTTGTAGCAAATGCTCTATTAAGGGTCAGTAGAAATTTCGTAAAGTTGCATTAGGTTTAAAACATTCAATATGAACTGGTATTAAATAAGAGATAATCACCATAAATCAGGCTTTACTGGGAAAGGGGAAAGTTGTTCCATGAGCAAAATTATAGCAGGCTTGCCTAGAAAGACATGATTATAGTTTGCTGAGTTTGACTGCTAGGAATAGATGCTCTTTGGATGATGGTCAAAAGATGGAGGAAAAAAAAAGAAATGTGGAAAGGGCCAGATCAGCCTAAGCTATAAGTGTGGATTGTGGCAGGACAAGGGGGAGTGGTTTTAAATTGAGATATCACCAAATATCCTGTGAAAGACTACAGAGCCTCTCAAAATTTCAGATTTTCTACAATTAAAGGAAAAGCTGGTGAGGTAGGAGGAAGGAGAGACTACTTAACATACAGGCCACTGAATTTAACGGTAGTGCAGTTGCTGTGGGCACTGGGTTGTGATCATGCTATGATCTACTAGCTCATAGAAAAGAAAGATGTGGCAAAAACTTCCTGCGGTGCCTAAGAACAGACTTTACTAAGTAATTACAGCTTTAAGCTTAATTGATAGTACTGTGGCACATGGAGGAAGTATCACTCTGCTGTCATAAGACTCCTACTGTAGATATAACTACAGAAGTGATTTTACTGTAAAATGTCCACATACTGAATCTGTTATATTTGTAAGGATAACTTGCATGTCTTCATAATGCTTACAGGTACTATAAAATGGAGCCATCTGACCTCTGAGACATATAAGAGAGGATGCAGCACTAAACAGTGACTGATTCTATAGCTATGAATTTTAACATGAATATCCAGTTCCAAATGCTTATCAGGAATGGAAACCCCAGAAGTCTGCTTTCATCTCTATGCAAGTGTGAAACACATTGTTTGATGCACTCTAGAGATATAGATCAAGCACCAAAAATACAGATTCCTCCACATTTTCAGTTGTTACAAGTTGTTCAATTACAAATAACAGTATGGTGAAGAAATGGTGTACTTACATTTTGAGAAATATATCTGGAGCACTGACCAATTTCCTCACTAAATCGTTGTATGATTCTGTTTGGTTTTAGTTATTTCCTTTTCCCCTCCCTGTCGTGGGTTAGCCTAAAATCTACCTGCACCCATGACAGGGGGCAGTCGGCCCGCAGGCCGCTGGCCCAGAAGGAAAAGAAAAACAGGGAAAAGGAAATAAATACAGCGGCAGCGATCTAAGGAGGCACACTTATTTACTAAATACTATATCGAAATACAGAATAGCACAATATAATACAATATAATTGGAATTAAGGCTAACGAATCAAGTAAAATAAGAGAGAGAGTGAGTCCTGAAACCGAGAGGCCTACTGTAACTCTAGGCGAAACGGCTGGTACGCTCCCACACGGCTCTCCCCCTGGCTGGCAGGATCCAAGAGAGCGAGTCCAGCACTGAAGTGAGATTATATAGTCCTGGTCATATGACTGACCGTGGTGCTCCCTGGGACATGTAGTCTTCTTTCTGTGAGCAGCAGATTCATCAAAATTATCTATGCTTAACATGATGTTATGATGTGGAATACTGATAGCAAAATTACAACATTGCAAAACCATGACATTCCACCCCTTATTCTACATCATTACATTATGCTTATTATACACACACACACATATATATAGTCGTGAGCAATCAGCAACCTTATTTTCTTAACAATTTATATCTATTTTCATGCAAATCCTTAGGCTGAAAATAAAACTTTATATCTTAACACCCTATTATTTACTAAGTTGAGGAAATGGCAAAACTGCCGGAAAAGGAATATGACAGCGGTGAAAGGGAAAGGCAGCGCTAGTGGGGCGTCCCCCACATCAAGGTGCACCCATCCTTTCCCAACCACCACAAATTCCCTTTGAATTAAATTTCTTTCCACGTGTGCTCTACACATGCATGGCCAGTACATGATATAGAGCCCAGATGGAAAAAACTTATTTATAGGATGCCTAGCTTACGTATGCGGAAAATGTTTTCTTAACATTAATCCATCTATCTTAAGTCCTGCACCATAATTGGACATTCGTCATATATCTTTAAGGCTCTACTTATATATACAAGAAATTATTGGCTGCACTCCCCCAGCATCAAATTCCCTTGTGGAACACATTGAACATCCCCATTTTTGTGCATCACCCACCAAGTACATCCAGGTCCCTGGGCAAAAACAGTACCTCGGAGAGGTTTTCCCTTTCCAGATGCTGGAAGGACCCAAACCGCTTTTCCTAACACGCTCTTTACGTGTACTACAGGAACCTTATCTCCCTCTACGGTACGTAGGGAGCTGGATTGGTTGGGACCACCACGATTACCAGATCCTCGAGTGTTGACCAACCAGGTGGCTTCTGCTAAATGGTTTTCCCAATTTTTATATGTTCCGCCGCCCATTGCTTTCAACATAGTTTTTAACAATCCATTGAATCGTTCAATTTTACCAGACGCCGGTGCATGATAGGGAATATGGTAAATCCACTCAATGCCATGATTTTTGGCCCAAGTATTTACAAGGGAATTTTTGAAATGAGTTCCATTATCTGATTCAATTCTTTCTGGAGTGCCATGCCTCCACAGGACTTGCTTTTCCAATCCTAATATGGTGTTTCGGGCGGTAGCATGGGGTACTGCGTATGTTTCAAGCCACCCAGTGGTCGCCTCGACCATGGTGAGTACATACCGTTTACCATTTCGGGATCGTGGCAAGGTGATATAATCAACCTGCCATGCCTCCCCATATTTATACTTTTGCCATCGCCCTTCCCCCCAAAAAGGTTTCATCCTTTTGGCTTGTTTAATTATAGCGCATGTTTCACAGTCATGAATGACTTGAGCAATAGCATCCATAGTTAAGTCCACCCCTCGGTCTCTGGCCCACTTATATGTTGCATCTCTTCCTTGATGACCCGACGTCTCATGGGCCCACCGAGCTAGGAATAATTCACCTTTGTTCTGCCAGTCCAAGTCTATCTGAGCCACCTCAATCTTGGCAGCTCGATCAACCTGATGGTTGTTTTGATGTTCTTCAGTGGCCTTACTTTTAGGCACATGCGCATCTACATGGCGCACTTTTACAACAATATTCCTTATTCGGGCAGCAATATCTTTCCACAGTTCAGCAGCCCAAACAGGTTTACCCTTTCGTTGCCAGTTGTCTTGTTCCCACTGTTGCAACCACCCCCATAAGGCATTTGCCACCATCCATGAGTCAGTATAAAGATGAAGCATCGGCCACCTCTCCCGTTCAGCCACTTCTAAGGCTAGCTGAACAGCCTTTACCTCTGCAAATTGGCTTGACTCTCCTTTACCTTCAGTGGCCTCTGCAACTTGTCGTGTGGGACTCCATACAGCAGCTTTCCATCTGCGATGTTTCCCTACAATACGACATGATCCGTCTGTGAATAGGGCAAATTTCTTTTCATTTTCTGGTAGCTCGTTGTATGGTGGGGCCTCTTTAGCACGTGACACCTCCTCTGCGGGTGATGTCACAAACTTTTTACCCTCAGGCCAGTCCATGATCACCTCTAGGATTCCAGGACGGCTGAGTTTCCCCATTCGAGCTCGTTGTGTGATTAGTGAAATCCACTTACTCCAAGTGGCATCAGTAGCATGATGGGTGGAGGGAACCTGTCCTTTAAACATCCAATTTATTACTGGCAAGCGAGGTGCTAGAAGGAGCTGTACTTCGGTACCAACTACTTCAGAAGCAGCCCGAACCCCCTCATACACGGCTAAGATCTCCTTCTCAGTTGGAGTGTAGCGCTCTTCAGATCCCTTATAGGCTCGACTCCAAAATCCTAGGGGTCGGCCTCGGGTCTCTCCTGAGGCTCTCTGCCACAAACTCCAAGTGGGACCTTTTTCTCCAGCAGCAGTGTAGAGGATGTTCTTTACATCCTGTCCCGTCCGTACTGGCCCCAAGGCCACGGCACGGGCTATCTCTTGCTTTATCTGCTCAAAAGCTTGCTGCTGTTCAGGACCCCATGAGAAATTATTCTTCTTCCGTGTCACCTGATAGAGGGGGCTCACAATGTGGCTGTAGTTTGGGACATGCATTCTCCAAAAACCCACTACTCCCAAGAAAGATTGGGTCTCTGTCTTGTTGGTGGGCGGAGACATAGCAATGATTTTGTCAATCACATCTGCCGGGATGTGACGACGCCCATCTTGCCATTTTATACCTAAGAATTGAATTTCTTGGGCAGGCCCCTTCACTTTGCTGCGCTTAATAGCAAAACCAGCTTGCAAAAGAATTTGGATTATTTGTTTTCCTTTCTTGAAAACTTCTGCTGCTGTATCACCCCACACGACAATATCATCAATATACTGCAAATGCTCAGGAGCATTACCCTGCTCCAAAACAGCTTGGATCAAACCATGGCAAATGGTTGGGCTGTGTTTCCACCCCTGGGGTAGACGGTTCCAGGTGTACTGAACACCTCTCCAGGTAAAAGCAAACTGTGGCCTACATTCTGCAGCCAATGGGATGGAAAAGAAGGCATTAGCAATGTCAATGGTGGCATACCACTTGGCTTCTTTTGACTCCAGTTCATACTGGAGTTCTAGCATGTCTGGTACAGCAGCACTCAATGGTGGTGTGACTTCATTCAGACCGCGGTAATCCACCGTCAGCCTCCATTCTCCACTGGCTTTACGCACTGGCCATATGGGACTGTTAAAAGGTGAGTGAGTTTTGCTAATCACTCCTTGATTTTCTAGTTGACGAATCAACTCGTGAATGGGAAGCAATGAGTCCCTATTGGTGCGGTACTGCCGTCTGTGCACCACTTTGGTGGCAATTGGTACCTCTTGATCTTTTACCTGGAGCAACCCCACAGCAGAAGGATCATCTGACAGATCAGGTAAAACTGACAGCTGCTTAACACCGTTTGTGTTAACAGCAGCTATTCCAAAGGCCCATCGATACCCCTTGGGATCCTTAAAATATCCCATCCTGAGGTAATCGATACCCAATATACATGGAGCCTCTGGACCAGTCACTATAGGATGTTTTTGCCAGTCTTTACCAGTGAGGCTTATTTCAGCCTCCAATAGAGTCAATTCTTGGGAACCCCCAGTCACTCCATGGATATGTATTGATTGTGTCCCTTGGTGACTGGAGGGCATTAGGGTGCACTGTGCACCAGTGTCCACCAGGGCCTTATATTTCTGTGGTTGAGATGTGCCAGGCCACCTAATCCACACAGTCCAGTATACTCTATTGTCCCTTTCCCCCCCCTGGCTGGGGGCAGGGCCCCTCTATTGGTTACCTCGACGGCTTGCGGCAACTGGAGCCTTTCCCCTTCTAGAAGGGTCCGCCTTGATGACTAACTTGCGTTGTAATTCTTTCACTCGTGCCTGGAGTGCAGAAGTGGGTGAATTACTCCACTTCTTTATATCCTCTCCCTGGCTACGCAGGAAAAACAACAAGGCAAAACGTATGACCTTACTGTTGTCATTTGCTCCAACATGAGGACGTCTCTTTTTTATGGTTGAGATCTTCAGTGATACAGGACGGGAGGATCTTGCTTGGTTTAGTTTTCCCGATAGGTTGTCGTGGGAATCCTGGTCCCCATCATCTTGTACCATCATGGATCCATCAACATCGGGCACGGTAGTCAAGATATCTATAATATCATTCTGCGTGTCTTCCACTTTATCTAACTGTTTAATTGTATTTTCCACTTTATCTAACCGTTTAATTGTATTTTCCACTTTATCTAACCCTTTAATTACGGCTGAGATGCAAACTCCTATAGTGTTTATAAATAACTCAATTCCATGAATTTTATCAATCAGTTCACTCACAGGGGGTTCCCTTGCCCCTGTGCCATATATTATTGCTAGTGCACTAGCATGCTCTCTTGGTGCAGTCCTTGTAAATGCACGCCACATAAGGCGTGAAACACGAACTGTCTCAGGATCATGTAATTGGTTGGGATCATCATGTCTGAAATTAGGGCTGTATAGCATTTCCACCACAGCACGTTCTCTCAAATGTCGAATACCGGTCTCTATATCAGTCCATTTCTTTTCCTCAGGTGTCAGGTCCTGTTTAAGGGGAAATCTTTCTTTTACTGCTAACAGCATCCTCGTCCAGAGGGTGTAGGACTCATCTTGGCATGTGCCAATACCTCTATCCACACGTGAGTCCCTGGAAACACTACCCAGTTGGCGAGCTTCATTGCCATCGAGCCACACACTGTTGGCCCCATTGTCCCAACATCGAAGTAACCAAGCAGCTATAGATTCTTTTGGCTGGCGTGCATAGTCCTTTCTTAGATCCCGAATTTCACTCAGTTTTAAAGATCGATCAGTAAGAGTTGTGATTTTTTCCTCACCTCTTGCTCTTCCAGGAGTCCTTGGTGTTGATGGCGGCAACTGTATTGATGAGGACCCCCCATTTGAAATTTTGGGGGCAAGAAATTCTGGCATAGAAAATCTAATTCTTGGCTCCTCCTCTCCTATTTCCTCTATTTCCTCCAGTTCACCCTCCCTTTCTTTTCTCTTTTCTTCTGCCTCCTCCTGCTCTTCTATCACCCTCTGCTCTTCTACCTCCAGTGGTTGTTCTAACTGAGTTGAAACTCGTTTCGTTTTTCGTCCTCTTACAGGGGCAACCAACATTGAATCTGGTGCCCCCTGTGGTTGATCAGGTTGACTGATTTTAATGCCCTCCAATTTAGGTTGGAGTCCGTCTCTGAGGGCGTTCAGTTCAGATTCGAGGATGTCCCTCTCAGACTGGAGGGTATCATACATGGACTGGAGGGCACCTATGTGATTCCGGAGGGAGTTACGATCAAACAGGATGGCACCGTACTCAGTCTGGAGGTTGTCGCGCTCGAACCGGAGGGTGTCTCGCTCAGATCGGAGGGTGTTACGCTCGAACTGGAGGATGTTGTGCTCAGACTGGAGGGCGTCATATTCAGACCGGAGGGCGTCTCTCTCGGATCGGAGAGTATTACGCTCGGACTGGAGGGCGTTGTGCTCGGACTGGAGGGCGTTGTACTCGGACCAGAGAATGTCGCGCTTGGGCTGGAGAGGGTCGTGTTTGGACTCGAGGGCATCATGCTCGGACTGGAGAGTGTCGAGTTTGGACTGGAGGGCATCACGTTCGGACTGGAGAGTGTCGCGCTCAGACTGGAGGGCATCACGTTCGGACCAGAGAGCATCCCGTTCGGACCGGAGAGTGTCGCGCTCGGACTGGAGGGTGTCTCGCTCAGATTGGAGAGTATTACGCTCAGACTGGAGGGCATTGTGCTCGGACTGGAGGGCGTTGTACTCAGAACAGGAAATGTCGCGCTTAGTCTGGAGAGTGTCGCGCTCGGACTGGAGAGTGTTGAGTTTGGACTGGAGGGCATCACGTTCGGACCGGAGAGTGTCGCGCTCAGACTGGAGGGCATCACGTTCAGACCGGAGAGTGTCGCGCTCGGACTGGAGGGCATCACGTTCGGACCGGAGAGTGTCACGCTCGGACTGGAGGGTGTCTCGCTCAGATTGGAGAGCCTCTCCCACATACCGGAATGCGTCTCGTTGTTGTAGGAGGCCATTTCTCTCAGCAAGGAGACTCCTCTTCTCAGCCCTAAGACTCTCTCTCTCAGCTTCCAAAACTTTTTCCCTCTCTGCCTTTTCAGCTCCAAGACTCTCTCTCTCAGCTCTGAGACTCTCTCTCTCAGCTTCCAAAACTTTTTCCCTCTCTGCCTTTTCAGCTCTGAGACTCTCTCTCTCAGCTCTGAGACTCTCTCTCTCAGCTCTGAGACTCTCTCTCTCAGCTTCCAAAACTTTTTCCCTCTCTGCCTTTTCAGCTCTGAGACTCTCTCTCTCAGCTCTGAGACTCTCTCTCTCAGCTCTGAGACTCTTTGGAATGGTATTGAATAAGGCCCGATAAGCTTTAGCCAGGCCCCAAGTCATTTGTGCCTCCTGAGATCTTCCTGAGCCACAACATTCCTGTCTCAAATATTCTATCAAACTTTCGGGATTCTTCGAGTGTTCATGAGTAAAGCTCCATGACGCTGAAGATGTCTGCCTTTTTAAAGTCTCCTCAAAGCCTCTCCACACTCCCTGCCACTCAGTATTCTCTGGTTCTGGGGAAGACTTCCTCAGAATGTTATAAATCCAGATACTGAGTGAGATTAATAAAATAACCAACAGTATGTTCAGGGAAATTAACAGTGTGGTCAAATGGGCATTCAAAAACTGCATAATGGATTCAGGGAAGGGACAAGGAGCATGCAGTCCCCTGAAAAGCAGTTTTACAAGCAGTTTTAACAGAGCACACATTTTTTTTTCCTCTCTTCAATAACGAGATAGCAGAGCTAAAAGTTTACAAAATATTCTGGGGTATTGGCCGTCCGCCTGGACTTTCAAGGTCAAGCTCCCAGGTGCAGAAACGTAAACTTTAGATAGCTCCTTAACGAAAAAAAACTCGTAGCTCTGTAAAAGCTAAAGGAACAGCAGGGAAAACAGCAGCTTTTGCAGTTTTTCCCCACTTTTGCCCCTTTTTGCCCAAATTTCTTGGCAATCTGCCCGCATTCTCCACCAAAATCCTGTCGTGGGTTAGCCTAAAATCTACCTGCACCCATGACAGGGGGCAGTCGGCCCGCAGGCCGCTGGCCCAGAAGGAAAAGAAAAACAGGGAAAAGGAAATAAATACAGCGGCAGCGATCTAAGGAGGCACACTTATTTACTAAATACTATATCGAAATACAGAATAGCACAATATAATACAATATAATTGGAATTAAGGCTAACGAATCAAGTAAAATAAGAGAGAGAGTGAGTCCTGAAACCGAGAGGCCTACTGTAACTCTAGGCGAAACGGCTGGTACGCTCCCACACGGCTCTCCCCCTGGCTGGCAGGATCCAAGAGAGCGAGTCCAGCACTGAAGTGAGATTATATAGTCCTGGTCATATGACTGACCGTGGTGCTCCCTGGGACATGTAGTCTTCTTTCTGTGAGCAGCAGATTCATCAAAATTATCTATGCTTAACATGATGTTATGATGTGGAATACTGATAGCAAAATTACAACATTGCAAAACCATGACACTCCCCTCATGCTGCATCCAAGTTACTACCAGTGAGTTGCTGCATCACCTCCTATCCAATTGTGTAGTTCTGCCTTCAGCATGAAGAGACACCGAGGGAATGTGTGCAGTCTCCTCTCTCCTACCATGTGTGCTGGCTGGACTGGGAGGAGTCAGATCACTT
This sequence comes from Excalfactoria chinensis, assembly GCF_039878825.1. Classification (NCBI taxonomy): domain Eukaryota; kingdom Metazoa; phylum Chordata; class Aves; order Galliformes; family Phasianidae; genus Excalfactoria; species Excalfactoria chinensis. The sequence continues at coordinate 70,631,684 of NC_092826.1, forward strand.
CTGGGGGCTTTGTATTCCCTCCACTTAAGAGACCACCTCCTCTGCCTGGTATTCTTTCCTCACTTGGTGCAGCAATAAAATAGGAATTACACAAGCCTGGCTCAAGGCTATTCAGACATCTGCTTCCACATCAAAGCGGTTAAAAAACTTCTTTCTTATATTCTCCAGTACAAAATAATTCAACAGCAGGTCTTTCAAAATTCTCTCTTTTTTTTTTTTTTTTTTTTTTTTCTTTTTTTTAAATGGAAAAGAAAACCTTAATAAACAAAAATCCACACTGTAAAAATTCCCATGATGTTTCAAATGTAAAAAATATCAATCAAAAGCACTTCTTTTTAATATTTTACCTAGAAAAAAAAGCCATACCGAAAGATTTAAAAGAATCTAAATGTAAAATGAATAACACTTCCCAGTTAAATGCCACAGCCACCCAGAGTAAGCACAATTTTGTCAGCAGAAAAGTTCTCATCCCTGATTTGTAGTCATAAAAAGGCAAAACACCCATCAGCCTGAAAACCTGCTGAAGCCTCAGAAACCTTTCCTTGATTTGATAGTTTGTTTGTCTCCATACTCAAGAGGAAGCCAACTCCTGTTTCCTTCACGAGTTTCCAAGTTTGCCTATTTCCTGTTACCGTTATCTTGTGAAGGCTCAATGGTAAAAAAATAAAATTAAATACTCTTATCTGAAGAAAAAAAAAAGAAAATTCACTATTTTTGTTGGATACAAGTCTCTTTCACAAGCAGCCCAGCGATTTGGCAAGTTATTACAGAAATCTGAATCAGAGATTAATGTTTGGGTCCTAGACAGAATCCCTGACAGGCTGGGAAGAGCTGATGACAATTGCGCAAGTGATAAGATTGTAAGAACAAGGAACTGTAGGAAGATACAGAATTTAGCCATCTCCTACCTAAACATAGACTATGCTAACGGATGCTAACATATCCTGAGTGAGGAATGCATGGAAAGCTGACAGGCTGGTTGTACTCCATGTCAGAATCAACACACTCAGCACATGCCCCTGATGAGATGAGCAGGGATGAGAAAACTGGCATGTGAGACTAGAATTATGATGGATATTTCATACAGCAGGAAGATTAACAACCTTGATAGGAAAGAACTTTTGACAGATGGAATGGGAAGTCCAAGTAGGTCCACCACTGCTCCTAACAAAAAGTGGGCTTAACCAGCCCAAGGAGACCTAATTGTGACCCTCCAGTACTTGAAGGGAGCATATAAACAGAGAGGGGAATGGCTGTTTACAAGGATGGACAGTGATAGGACAAGAGGGAATAGTTTTATATGGAGACAGGGAAGTTTTAAATTAGATATTAGGACAAAGTTTTTCACATAGAGAGTGGTGACACGCTGGAACAGGTTGCTCAAGGAGGTTGTGGATGCCCCATCCCTGGAGGTATTCAAGGCCAGGCTGGATGTGGCTCTGGGCAGCCTGGTCTGTAGCTAGAACAAGCACTTTTACATGATTTCAGTGCTTAGACTGGGATTTCAACACTTCTATATTAAAATAGGGAGAAGGGTAAGGGAATGTGGAACAGAGGCAGCTTCAGCAACGTGCATGGCTTTGCTCCTGTGATAGCAGTCAGAAAATGGTAAGGACATCATCTTGTGAACAGCCTCTAAAACTCATGTTTAATGCAGCTTTAGCTGTAGGCAGTCAGCAAGTGCTTATGGCAGCTGTCTGTGAGGAAAGTCCTATGGCCACACTGACAAATCACCAGTCTAGTATGTATAAATTCATCTTGCTGGTTCAAATTTGCGCTGACAGATTGAATGACTGAGGTAATGGCTGTTTATGTCACTACATTTATGCTGGATCTGGTATTGGCTGTCCTTCTAGAATCAGCATAACCTCTGCATGATGTGTTCCATTTCCTTAGTAATACAACAGCTTTTTCCTATCTGATACTCATCAAATTCATGCTCTTAAAATGAACAACCATACAGAAGTAGTGCTAAGGATATATTGACCAGGGCCTGAGAACCAGAAATTTCTGCTTCTCCCTGCCCGATACCATCCCCTAAAAACAGATGGATTAAGGTCACCCACCTCCTTTCCCTTTTCGTGGTAGAAATATCCAACTCTGTGTCAAATACCTGAAGTCTGCCAACAGAAGAATAGGAGATCATCAAGTCCAGCTTTCCTGCTAAAGCAGGTACCCTTCAATAGGGTAGGCACCCAAATGGTCTTTAATATCTCCATAGGAGACTCTACAAAAGGGAACAGGGCAACCTGTTCCAGTGATCTGTCAGCCTGACCATAAGAAGCTCTTCCACATGTCAGTATGAAACCTCCTAGGTTCACGTTTTAGGCCATTGCTCCTTATTTTATTACTATGCACCACCGAGAAAAGCCTGGCCTCATCCATTTGCATCCCACTTCCCTTTAAGTATATATAAACATTAATCAGAGATGCTTTTGCTCTCCTTAAAAAAGTGTGAGAGTCTTTAGTTTGAACTGTAGGTACTCTGCTTTAGAAAACTTGCCTTAGAGGTCTTAATTTTCCCATTTCTACCTATCTGTTCATTTACTTGAAATTCAAGACTGTGTGTGTGAATCTTTCAAGCCAAGATGCTTATGCTTGAATCTAAATCGAGGCTCCTAAGGAACCTTGGATGTGCCCTTAAGAATACATTAGCTTCATGACTGGAAAGGTACCTAATAATAGGCATTCAAAAGTAGATCCAAAGGCTCTATCCTCATTTTGGGTAATCAGCAGCCCCTCCTCATTTATTTAGTGCCTTTAGGCAGGAGGAGGATGGTTGTTTTTCAAAAGGGTAATAAATAGCTGCAAGACTTACTGAGAGATTGTAAGCTAATAAACTTTTAGCCCAGATCCCACAGAATACCCTGTGGTATTCTCATAAACAGAACTGTGTGTGCACTTACACAACTTGCAATATTGAGGCCGCTTTTGGAAAATCAATGGTAAAGCCTGATCTCCAGTGATTAATCATCTCCACAGTTTTCTTTTGGAAGTAAACTGCTTAAATTATAGATAGCTGTAAATGATCTGCAGAGCAAAAGAAGATCCTGCTTCAGTTCTTTCACAGGTTCTGGTGTGCAAAAAGGGAACTGAATCTTCATATAAGACTGTTTTGCACAGATGAAGGAAAACAGGTCTGAGCAAATCTTGGTAAGTAGAAGAAACTAGGTTTACCATCTCAGATTGACATAGCACCTTCAATCTTTCATCAGTGATTAAGGGGGCTTTCTGTGATACCTCCTGGCTTGACACACTTTTCTTTTTATGGGCCTTATATTCATAATGGCTCCTGAAATCAACACTCTTTAAACCCAACTGACTTCACTCACAAAGCACAATGGATGAGTTACTGAAGAAAAAAAAAGTATAATTGGCTACTTTGGGTCATTTTGTAGCCTTTGTTTTGTTATTAATTGAATTAAATATGGAGAATCTTCTTTAGGTCAGTGGAAAACAAGATCTACTTTAAGCATGTTCAGAAAGAAAAATGGTTGAGGCCATTTGAGAATTTCAACAGATTCTTAAGCAGACTGTGGACTGTTTCCCCATCCAAGGTATGCCCAAGGTGTTGTTTTCTTGTGATACGTATATGTATTTTTAATAGTATGGTAAGCAGATTGCATTGCAGCTTTGCTTGAACCACCTCTGTAACACTTTTTGGAGGTGTTAGCTGTCATTCTAACTCAGGGTTAAGGAGGAGAATGCACAGGAAGAACACTTGTTAAAAATCAGGCAATTACTTTATAACTCTGGGCTTTATTTTCTCCCTATTTCTCTATGCATTAAATTAATAACTGGGCTTGCCAGATCTATATTTCATGCTTTCCTCTTAATCTTCACTGTCTGAAACACTGAGAAATAACAGACTGCATTTTCCTCTCTGGATAGTTGAAATGCCCTCAGCGAGGAGCTCTGCTGTGTAAATGAGGCCAACTCAGAATTGCTGTGTGGGCAGGCAAAACCTAATAGTTCGAGAAGTGGCTCAGAAGTCAGAAACTTTTTTATAAAGATATATTTTTTATAAAGTATATCTAGTCCATGGAAATCTTCTTGCCCTTACTGCACACTTGAGTAAATTTGTTAATTCATCACTCCACTGACCTTCTCTGCTGAAGCACTCCTACATCTCAATTTCTGTACGCTTCCTGTCGGTCTCAATGCTTACTACCTGGGAGACAAAGCTTTTATGTAGATGGTTGAGTACAGTGGCCCACAGCAAAAATGCACTTAATATAATATGTGTGGTAAAATACTGCCACTTTGGAGTTTCCTTATATAACCTTCAATCAGAAACACTGATGGGTATAGGGATTCAATTTCGGCACTGGTAACTACCTCTTTCTACCATGCTTCCTTCCTTTTCTCTCTTCAACTCCTCACTCCTTCCCCTCTAAAAAAGCCCCAAACATGGGTGGAGCTCCAATCTAGACTGAAGAAGAGAAAGAGGTGGAAGAAGCTAAAGCCTGGAATGTGTGTGAGTGCAAAGCAACAGTGTTCTGCATTCCTTTTACTTTCTGCCATGGTGACGAAAAGAAAAATGAAAGACTGAAGCCAGCTTTTTTCAGATATCCTATAAAGAAGTCAGTTGTTATTGCCAGTGTAGGCAAAATGTATTTAAATATCTTAATTTTTGTAATCATTCCCTGTTTCAATCAGAGCTGAGGGGTTAGCATCTCAACCAAAGTGTAATAATTCATTGGAGCGATGTGTTTGTTTTTCATGGCTGGGCCAAAAAATCCAATCTTTTGAACTAAACTAAATCTCAGTGTTCCTGAACATGGAGATTTTTAACACTGGAAAGCTCTCAAGCATGTGGCATTTAAAAAATTAACATAGTGTACTGTATAATGAAGTATTTTTGCTTTGCTGAGCTTAATGTGTCTCAGTGCAAAGCCTATCTGCAAGGGCCTTCCCTGCTACACAGCATTAATTAACATTGTTTTTAATAAAAGAAGTGTAACCATTGGCTGGGTAACAAGGTACACCAGAGAGACTGAAAGTGTTGTTTGCATTTGCTGTTAGACTGAGCTGTGAGAATCAGCAGGCATCCCTGTATGATAGGCTTTCAAATAAAAGTTTTGCACTTTGTTGTTGTTACTCTTTCTTTCCTTCTTTCTTTCCTTCTTTCTTTCTTTCTTTCTTTCTTTCTTTCTTTCTTTCTTTCTTTCTTTCTTTCTTTCTTTCTTTCTTTCTTTCTTTCTTTCTTTCTTTTCTTTCTTTCTTTCTTCTTTCTTTCTTTCTTTCTTTCTTCTATCTTTCTTTCTCTTTCTTTCTTTCTTCTTTCTTTCTTTCTCTTTCTTTCTTTCTTTCTTTCTTTCTTTCTTTCTTTCTTTCTTTCTTTCTTTCTTTCTTTCTTTCTTTCTTTCTTTCTTTCTTTCTTCTTTCTTTCTTTCTTCTTTCTTTCTTCTTCTCTTCTTTCTTTCTTTCTTTCTTTCTTTCTTTCTTTCTTTCTTTCTTTCTTTCTTTCTTTCTTTCTTTCTTTCTTCTTTCTTTCTTTCTTTCTTTCTTTCTTCTTTCTTTCTTTCTTCTTTCTTTCTTCTTTCTTTCTTTCTTTCTTTCTTTCTTTCTTTCTTTCTTTCTTTCTTTCTTTCTTTCTTTTCTTTCTTTCTTCTTTCTATCTTTCTTTCTCTTTCTTTCTTCTTTCTTTCTTTCTTTCTTTCTTTCTTTCTTTCTTTCTTTCTTTCTTTCTTCTTTCTTTCTTTCTTTCTTTCTTTCTTTCTTTCTTCTTCTTCTTTCTTTTCTTCTTTCTTTCTTCTTTCTTTCTTTCTTCTTTCTTTCTTTCTTTCTTTCTTTCTTCTTTCTTTCTTTCTTTCTTTCTTCTTTCTTTCTTTCTTTCTTTCTTTTCTTTCTTTCTTCTTTCTTTCTTTCTTCTTTTCTTTCTTTCTTTCTTCTTTCTTTCTCTTCTCTTCTTTCTTTCTTTCTTTCTTTCTTTCTTTCTTTCTTTCTTTCTTTCTTTCTTTCTTTCTTTCTTTCTTTCTTTCTTTCTTTCTTTCTTTCTTTCTTTCTTTCTTTCTTTCTTTCCTTCCTTCCTTCCTTCCTTCTCTTCCTTCTTTCCTTCTTTCTCTCTTCCTTCCTTCCTTCCTTCCTTCCTTCCTTCCTTCCTTCCTTCCTTCCTTCCTTCCTTCCTTCCTTCTTCCTTCCTTCCTTCCTTCCTTCCTTCCTTCCTTCCTTCCTTCCTTCCTTCCTTCCTTCCTTCCTTCCTTCCTTCCTTCCTTCCTTCCTTCCTTCCTTCCTTCCTTCTTTCTATTTTTTTTTTCCATACTGTGACCCATGTACAACCTCCTTTGAAGCTGGTTGTGCATTCCACTTGGCTGGAATGACATAACCGGTGCTGCCTTGTTCCTTCAAGCTCTATTCCAGCACAAAATGAGAGTTAGATCTCACTTTGAAGTGAGGCAGGGAGTTGAGGTTTATTTGTAACTGGAGAAAATTTCCCAGGTGCATGTTGAGATAAACACCATTTACACTTGTGCATGCGTGCAACTCCTGTATTTATTTTTACTTTAAAAGACGTATTGTTCATTTCAGTAAATTACAGGTTCTCTTGAGGAGAGTTCAGCAAGTCAACTGTGCTGTCACAACTTCTTAACAGACTGAGCGCAGGTCCCATATTTTGTCCGTTAACAAAATCACACAGCATTAACCAATAAAACACACCAGGAAAATATATCCCGTTCACAATTCTAACAAATAAAAACTGTGGAATGTGTCTAGCTTTTTACACCTGTAGTGATTCCTGTTCACCTTTACCTTCTTTCCTCCTACCAAACATACCACCTTTGTTCTTTCCAAGACAAACTGCTATTACCTTATGAAGACTTTACTCCCACTTCTTTGGTACTTTTTCCTCTTTCAAGCACTGTATTAAAATAAGATGTTGTCTTTACATGCACATCAATAATGCAGCAAAATCCGTTCCACACATCTCAACTTTCTAAGCAGTTATGGTCATTTGAATGCACTTAAGTATACCTATGCACACAGATTGGCCGGTGGGTTTTGGGGGGCGTTATTGAACATATAGTAGAAAGTACCTTTCATTCACCCCCAGCTGCCCTCCCCTGGCACATCTCCATTCTGTTTCCTCGGGTCCTGTCGCTGTCACACAGAGCAGAGCTCAGCGCTGCCCCTCCGCTCCCTATGAGGAGCTGCAGCCACTGCCATCAGACCTCGACTCAGCTCCTCTGCTCTGCGCGGAGCAAACCAAGGGGCCAAAGCTAACTGATTCATATTCATTAATTCATATTAAGCTAATTGATTCATCTAGTACAAATAGCAAAACAACAAGAGGCGCAATGCCATTTTCTGACTGCCGCATATGCTGTAGCAGTTTAAGATCGGATTCCACAGCACCGCCTGTCTTCTGCTGGAGGCAGGCACACCGCGTCAAAAAAAACACACACACACACACACAAAACAACGAAGGGAACATCACGGTCTGCACCGTGAAACGATCTCAGCCCATCTCCCACGCTGCGCTATCAGCAGGGCGCTCGGGGACGCCACAGCCCCGACTGCCTGCAAGCAGCACCTCCGGCCCTCCCAGCCCCGCTGACGGCACCGCGTCGCAGGGGGAGGCGGCCGGCCTCCGCCTCGGGTGATGCCGGCGAGCGGCCATTGGCTGCTCGAGGTGGGCTGCCCGCGACGGGCGGCGAAGAGCCGGCCCACCCGCTGGGTCTGCTCCTTTTTTTATCCTTCCCAGCTCCTCTTTATATTTAGGTGTCATGCAGAAGATGCACGGGCGCAGAAAAAACACATATTCCTGCATTTCTTTTTTTTTTTTTTTTTTTTTTTTTTTTCCTCAGACTCATGGCTTGAGAAGAGGGGGGTGGGCAGGGGGAGGGAGGAAGGTAAATGACGCAAAGTGTCATATTCTGAAGAGGAAAAATGACAGTCTGAGAATGGCTGTATGACATTGCTGTAGCAGTGTGAATGAAATGAAGCGGAGTTAATGTGATAAATAAATTATCATAGATTCATAGAATTACCCAGGTTGGAAAAGACTTCAATGATCAAGTCCAACCATAGCCTAACCATAGTACCCTAAGTACTTAAGCTTACTATGTGTACTACTTACTTGGAATTTCCGATTTTTCTGAAGCTGAGAGCTGTGAAGTTTCATTTTTTAATTTACATTTTGCTTTCGCCATCCAAAATGCTGCACTTTTGTACAGGTTTTTACATTTCTGCATTCGGCTCCCATAAATGAAACAGCAGCTCCATACTGCTGGTGCTTGTGTGCTCACAAGGCAGCGTTAGTAAACAGTGGTTGTGCTCAGATCATGGCTATCCATGCCAGGAGCATGTGAAACAGCATCATATAAAACACGTTAGCGGAACACTGTTTGGTCTCCAAAAAAAATCAGCAAGTGTCGATTAATGTCAGTGGGTGCCATTTTTTTCCACATGGAGGAATTCAGTGACACAACTTTGTTCCATCCACACTTCCATGTCAACACCATTCTGTCAGGCTGCCCCTCTGCTGCTGTCTGTCACACAGCAACAAAATGAAATGGAATATTGGTGGGAAGGTTCAGCTTCCACTGACCTACCACCAACATCCACCTCTGATGTTGTGGGCCAACATCATAAAACAGAAAGCATTACTTTTGGAGGAGCCGTTACACATTTTACAGGTTTCAAGTACATTCTACCAGTTTACATTACATGGGGATTTGGAGCATACTCTGTGTAATTGTAGGTTTGAAAGGGACTTGACGAAATAATTTAGCCAATTTTACTGCCTCAAGGAAGCATCAAATACACTTATGTCATTGATGATGAGTTGGCTATGTAATCCATTCTTAGGAACCAACAGTTATGGCAATTTTGTGGTCTTCTCAATGAAATTGCAGTTGTGCTGTTTGGCATCCTTACATCAGAGGTTCTACATCCTTACATAGTCTAGGAAGCATTTAGAGAGGTCACAATGGCATATTTTTTTCTTCTGTACTTTCAAGAGTAGCCAGTTTTACTGTATGTAAAAGGGATTAATACTGCAAATAAAAACACAAGGCTGGCAAGATGGAAGTCCTCCAGAAGTCCGGACTATGCCATTGTAAAAAAGTTCCTGCAACCCTAGGAAGGTTGTTAAAACTTGGTAGAATTTTGAGAAACTTTGTTGGGATCCAGTGTTGGAAATAAATTGACAGCTCCATGGAAATTCAGTACTCATAGGGTGAATTAAGTGATCCAGACATAAAGAAATTGCACTTGCCCGAAGTAGAAAAAATGTAAATATTTTCCAGTAGGCAGATACTTAAGCTGGGCAAAACTAACACAGAACAAATAAGGGTATGCTCATAATGAGTTAATTATGGAGGGAAACACTAAGCTCTGCGACAAAAGCACATGTTATTGGACACCAACCCCTAGACAAATGTGTTAATGTTTACTAGGGAAATAAAAATAATATTTGAGACTATAAAAGTTGTGAACTTCATTAAAAGTACCAAAATACACGTCTTACTATGTGCTAATGGCCACTCTACAACAACAGCTCCTTTTCCACACCACAGCAATGTCTTTCAAATGGCAAATTCAGAAAGTAATTTCAATTCTTGAGCATGCCAGAAAATTTTCCTTTGAGATGCTTGAAGTTGTTGAGCCATTAGTGATAATCAGCTTCTTTTAGCTTGTGTAGTTTCCTGGCAGAATAATACTAAGATGGGCTGGACACAAAGATAACATTGAGTGCACTCCATGCTTTTGAATCATAGAATCATAGTATGTCTTAGATTAGAGGGGGCCTTAAAGATCATCCAGCTCCAGCCCCCTACTGTGGGCAGGGTTGCCACCCACTGGGTCAGGCTGCCCGGGGCCCCATCCAACCTGGCCTTGAGTGCCTTCAGGAATGGGGCATCCACAGTTACTCTGTCAGTATGTTCCAGTGCCTCATCACTCTCTGAATGAAATATTTCATCCTAACATCTAACCTAAACCTCACCTCTTTTAGTTTAAAGCCATTTCCCCTTGTCCTTTCACCATCAAACCATGCATAAGTCAACCTCCCCTCCTGCTTGTAAGCTCCCTTCAAGTCCTGGAAGGCTATAGCAGGGTCTCAAGGAGCCTTCTCTTCTCCGAGCTAAACAAGGCCAACTTGCCCAGCTTTTCTTGATAGGAGACGTTCTGAGCCTTTTAATCATTTTCGTGATTGCTAATGAGTTGCTTAGATGTTACAAAAAAGAATTTGATCATTTTCTATCTTGACTACCACCAATGTATTAAGATTAAAACTTGGTTTTAAGTCTTGAATTGAAATTGGTGGCCTCATGCCAGCAAAGAGCATTTCCAGCTTCACCGCTGGTACATTATTGATGTTCCATTTTAATTTCCTGAGAAAGTTGCTTTGTCACTCTTGATTTATTTTGCCTGTATGTTGCAGCAAGTAGGCAAGGGGATAAGAAGAAAAAGAAAGGAAGCAGAATTTTGAACAAACTTATTAAATGCAGTACAATGTTTTATAGTTGGTTGTCTATGAACAGTAATTATGGACCATTTACCATTTTACAGGGTGTGGGGGATTTTTTTTTTCTGTTATAAACATTATTTTATATATATTAATAGGATTTATTATTATTATTATTTTAGATTCCTTTAAGTTAGATAAAACATTTATTAGTTGATCTGAACATTTCTGAATATTTCTTGGAGCAAGTTGACTGATATCATTAAGAAATGAAGTATTTTCTTGGATGATTCCATCATGTTTATTTTAGCTATTCAGTGAGTTAACATTTTTTTCCTTTTTTTTTTTTTCCTTTTTCTTTTTTTTTTAATATTGTTGAACTCAAAACCTGAGATAATTTCAGAGGTTTCCACTACATCAATGAGCATTAGTAGTATGCAAAAAATATTAGGGGATTCAAATATTTCTTAATGAAATGCAGTTTTTCCAGTGCTACCACTGAGTAGAAAATGGACTTGACTTTACAAGGGTATATCTGTCTTGTACCGTACCTTGAGACTACCTGTTTCATGCATCCTTTCTCTTTCTCTTTTCTTACGCTGACCTTCAAGTCAATCATTATATGTTGACAGAGATTCTTGTAGGGCATGTTGCATCTTCATCTACCTGAAACTTCTGACAGGCTCAGCATAAGAACCTGTGAGGGACTAGCAATCTCTTTGGATCTGAGCATAGGTGGAAGATCATTTTGTGTACACATCTACCATTTTGCATAAATGAACAAGTCCCTTACTGCCTTTTTTACCACTTCCATACCAATTCAAAGAGATGTACCTTCATTTTAGAATGGATACCGTAAATGAGCAGGTAATTGCAGAGTGAGTGATACTGTGACAAAATAGACATGAGCCATTTTTAAAGAAGATAAAAGAGTAGATAGAAAACAGTATACCTGTATTCTTTCATGGCATAGAAATTTGTGCATACCTGAGGCCTATCTGAAGATAAGTAGCTTCTTTTCATTATTTCTGTGTTTTCTGCTGTTGTGTTTGAGTGAATCCTCACTTGGTGTGGTTTGAGGTGTTGCTGCTCTGCTATTGTTGCTCTTTATGTCATGCCCTAAACAGGGAAATCTAACTGGTTTGATTTACTGAAATAAATTGAGGGGGGTTATAGTGGTCCCCAGAATTACTTCTTTTTTGGATGTAAAGAAATCTGTTCTTTTAGTTAGTTCTCTAAGCCTGTTTCTTCTACTGGAATTATATGTATTTTCCATGCCTGTTACGAACATACTTTTCAATCAGTTGTTTGCTATTCAGAGTTCTTATTCCTTCTCAGCATCTGTTTTTAATAAGCAAGCTTTCAAGCTCATAATCACTTCCTTACTGATACGTGTTTCTGAAAACAGTCCTTCTAGTGCTAAATAACATAATAAGAAATGGGAGTGAGACTTAGATTGTCAGATACAATCTCCACCTTGTCCCTAATAGGTTTCTGGAGAGAGAAGATAAATTTATGAGAATGTTAGTAGTTTTTAATGGAATCAGTGCCTCACTTTTGTAATCTTAACACATTTCTATATTAATTCATTAATTACACTCTTTTTTTTATCTTTGGACTTCTTGCTGCTATTACTGAATAAGTCTTTCTACTTAGTAGGTGAGCTGTAATCTGTATGAACAGAATGAAAGCCTTCACATTATGATTATTTTGCTTTGCATTTTTAACAAAATATTCAATGTTATTCTTTTTAAGCAAAATATATACTTATGCTTGTGCTCCTAGTCTTCATTTTTCAGGCTCAGTAGTGTCTCTTCCAATAAATAGGAAGGGGTCAGAAACTATTACAGAGAAGAGAAACTGCTGGAAGTTACAGAAAATGGTAAAACTCACAGACAGTGTGTCTGAAAGTGAAATGGAAACCAAGACAGGTTTCTGAGGCTGGAGTATACACAGTTTTGGCTTCCTTGTTTTACGCACATATTGATATGTGTGTACTATTACTAGCATTGCTGTACTACTTAGAGCAAGATGCAGCTGGAATTATTTTGAAGGTAGGCTTCAAAACAAACCTAAGACTAATCAGGGCCAAAAGCTAGAAAGGAGCAGACAAGATGTTTATGTTAGAAGCTACTGTGATCATGAGGAGTGTGAGATGCAAGTGTCCTACACGAACAAGCTGGCCATGTGTTCTTTGCTGTGGTGTTTAGAAGAAAATGAGGCCAAATTTTTTTAGTGGGTAACATTATATTCCCAACCCAGGTTTTCATGGCTGTATTGTCCCTTATCAAAACATAAAAGGAATTTGTGTGGGACTGAATTCTGTGAACAGTAGTTTGAATGCCTAGCTTGGACTATGGATAAGGTTCCAGCACATTCAGTTAAGACCGCTGAATTCAGTTCTTAGATAGATTTAACCTTAATGAACTAATTTACTGAAGTCTGGATTTCTGAACACTTTTCAACATGGCAGCACAAGAAATACTGGATCAGATACTCTGATCTGTGTCCCTGTGCAGAAAGTGAACTAAAAAAATCTTCCATGTAAATCAAAATACATTTTTGCTTTTGTATGTGTTTCACGTGGGGTTTTTGTTCAGTTGGCTTTTCCCAGTGAAACTGTTTAAGACTGTTTTGTATAATATTTTTAGTCTTATCAGAACAAAAGAACTGCAGTACTGTTCTCTGAAATTGCCAAAGTGTAATTTTTATAACAAATATTACTGAAATTAGATCTCCTTTCCCGATGTGACATTCTAGTGACATTAACTAGGTTTATGAAGCCTTTAGAGAATGAGTCATCCTGAGGCAGGAAGGTTTAAGACTAAAGAGAAGATCTTGCTGCACATCTGGATGATAAGTTTTGAGTTAATGTGACTTTTATTGCCTATTCAGAACAGTATGTAAAAGATGTCTCTGAGGAAGACATCTGATGTTCTGTACCATCCTTTGCCAAGTTTCATGTATTCTACTGACATTCCTTGGATGTTCCAGAAAAGAAATTTAACATAATATCTAATTTCATGTTTGTTTTTTATTTACCACTGAAGGTTTCAGTATTTTGTAACAACATTGTCTGGCTTGGAGGAGTGCATTTCATTTAATTTATAAGAAGCTGTATATAGGCCAGATTCTTTTCGGTTCTGTTTGTGGACAAGAATAAAATCCTTCTGAAGACATAGTGATTTACATTTCAAGCATTGCAAAAGCATAGACAATTTAGCACCTGTAGCTATACAACTTTTGGATGTCTCTTTTAGCTTCTGTGTAATCTATCTACTACAGTTGTGTTAGTTTCAACCTGTACTGATCCTTATGGAGGTCTTTTACAGACATAAAAATTTGAACCCACTGGTATTTTCCTTGCTCTCAGATATCCTCAGAATAAAACAAGCTGTAAGCCAGAAACTGAGTTTCTATGCAGTATGGAACAGTTAATGCAGCACATTTCTAGCTGATTCTGCCTTGGCCAAGTCTTTTACTGTTGAATAATCTACTATATTTGCTGAGAATGTTCCTACTGAATGTCTTAACTAAAACTGATTTATCAAATACACTTGATTTTTGTATGCGAACAAATGATTTCTTTTTTTTACACATTATACTGATTTGTAGTGTTTATGATAGAGAACTTTGAATCTCAGTGGTACTTTCTACCATTTTATAGAAAATCAGCTGGGGAGAGAGGATCAAAGATGATGGTCATCAAGAAGAAATAATTTGTCAATCTTTGTCTAATCTTTTTTCTTTCTTTTTTTTTTCTTTTTTTTTCCTGTTATTAAATGTTAAACAATGTAAATTGTGGGATCATGCTTTCTGCTTGTAATAATAAAATACATAACAGAATATTGAATATTGGTTTACAGTAAATAAAAGTTAATAGCAGCACTATGTAGCTGTGATAGCTGAAGTTATAAAACTAACAACTGAATGTATTTTGAAAAGAGTAAAAGGCTGAGGCTTGCAAGCTCTTTTTCAGGTCTGGTAAAGACAAAGCAAAGATTAAACTAAATGGGTGTAGTTATTCTGGATCTCATTGGATTTTATTAACAGAGTTATGAAACTTTGAAAATGGTAGAAGAAATCTGAGGAAGAAGGGAGGGAAAGGATGCCTGTGTGTGTATCAATTCTAGAAATGTATTAGAAGATAGAAAGGTGATCGTGCCTGAACATGTGAGCTAGAAATAATGCTCATAAATTGTAAGGAATCTTATATATATCTTATATAAGTTATAAAAGAAACTCACTATATGAAAAAATCAAACAAACAACCCTCAAGTCTTAGGCATGATTTCTGCTTATTCTATCATAGTTTACATATCAGTAACAAAACTTATTCCAGATCGTTTTATTCTATTCTATGATCTATGTTGAAAAGGGCCACAATAATTATATGATTTCAACCCCCCTACTAGGTGCAGGGTCACCAGCCACCAGATCAGGTTGCCCAGAGCCACATCCAGCCTGGACTTAATGCCTCCAGGGATGGGGCATCCGCAACCTCCTTGGGCAGCCTGTTCCAGTGTGTCATCACCCTCTGTGTGGAGCATTATGTGAATGTTAGACTTGATTTCTGGATGTTTTTCCTCTTAACTAGATTGTATCCATAGTAATTGTTTCCAGTGCATGCTTGGCTCACATTAGTTTTGAGAAAGGACTTGTGTGCCCTGAAGCTTGGTCTGTTTTGCTCCTCAGGACTGAACCATTTGGCTTAATAACAGGTATCTCTCTCTAGATGCTGATTTTAGGAATAAGTGGATAGGGTAAGAGATGATCTTTGTACTGCAAAAATAAATTCTGAAATGGCCACTTCTAACTATAGAAGCAGGGTCAAGTTAGAGAGGCTGTATTTTTTTATAGTCTCATAATGCCATTATTAATGATCATGGGCATTTCTCATTTTTTCCAGACTATTTCACAGTTGTGTGGGTAAGTACTATTATCCTGCACATAACTGAGGGGATCAGCCAATGTGGAAAGCCTTTCCAAAGCTTAATTGTCTGGTTTTGCATTTTTCAGGTGCTAGGTTTACAAACCAATAATACTGTAAAAGCACAGAAGTGGATCTGATGTAACAGAGGATTTGATTTGCTGCTACCTTATTAAGACAAATCTCATTTGGAGATGAGAACAATGGAAGATGTTGAACCTAAACAGAATAGGCCTGTAAATTCTCTTACCCAAGGGTAAATTGTACAACTGAATGTCAAGCTCATCACAACAGACAACTCGTGCCTTGAGGGAAGTGGAACTGCTATGCTGTATGCTCTGTTTTTTAATGTTTTAATGAGACCTATTCAAAGAGCTTATTTTCCTTTTATTTTTTAACACTGACTTTCAGTCCACGTGGTAACAATAGCAGGCATAAAGGTGTGCAGCCGTGCTTTGTGCTGGCAGAGACAGCCTGCACGGATGCTGCAGCTGCACCCTGTTCTGCCGTTTCCTCAGAATGGATTGAGGGTGGGATGGCAGTTGCTATGGCAACCTGCTCTACTTGAGAGCAGCCGAAGGCCTCTTAGTACACTTTGAAATTGCTTCCTTCTCATTATGCTTCAGCAGTGGGGGGAAAAAAGGTGATGCCTCCAATTAAATATCAATAAATATGCTTAGTTCAAAATTAAATTACATTTTCAGTAGTTGTCTTGGCATGTGATTAATCTAGAATGAACTGTAGCAGCAGTAATACAGTTTACTCTGCTTTATTTCAGGTTTGGATTTTTACAAAAAGAGCAGATATCTTTTGGCGCATTTTGCACTGTGTCATGTTATAAACATTCCACGTAACAGTGTGTGTGTGCACAACTGGACTGAAAGGGCAGCTCACAATACATCAGCAGTTCAATATGGAAAACCTTTATTCACACAGTGCTAAAGAGTGAGCGAGGTGAAGGAAGCCTGTGAAAATTAAGTGATGATGTTGAACTGATTAGCTGCTTAACAATCACCTAGTGATACTACTGTTTCTAAATTATCTGTGCTTTCAGTATATGTCCTGGAGTGTGCTGTTCCTCTCTCCTACGTAAATTTTCTCTGCTGTGCTACATAAAATGGCTTCTAAATGTGCCTTCCACATCAGAGAATGAAGCATGAAAGTACAATGGGCGTTTGTATCCAAAGGATATAAGGGTCTGTATATGGAATCTGCTGCTAGTTTAGTGATGTCCAGTGGAGCTGCTGGAAATGTGTTCTATTCTGAAATGTAATCCTATTCAAGAACTAGACTGACACATAATTGGTGATGAACAGCTGCTTCATACCACCATGTAATTCCATGGTTATTCCATTTTTTGTACACTTGCTTATGACTATCTAATTAGCAAGACAATTTTACAGTGACTTCTTAATATGTAGTATGCTAAATTTTCCTATTGGATTATGGGGTAATCTGATTTATTGAAATCACTGAACAACCATTCTCAATAACCTTGACATGGGCAAATAGGACCTGCTGATCTGGCTGCTTTCTAGTCTGAGAACACTCAGAAGAATTGCCTGTGACAATCATACCTTGCTCAGCTTTCTTGCTTCCTTCCATTGAAACATGCATTGTTTAGAATACACACGGAGAAGAAGAGAACTTAAAATTTCACACTGCCTATTCCTTGTTACTTCCCTGTCAGAGAACAACAATGCTGGAGACCAGATGACTGACTCTAGAATTAAAGAGTGTGTGTGCATGTACTTATGTATGTTGTGTGTATGAGGGTTTGTTATATGTTTCTTCCTCAGCTATATAATAGAATAAGGATGTTTGACTGGTCGCACGTTTACATTTTATTAAAAAAAAAAAATAAATAGTTTGAAGTACATTCAAAGCTGAGGAGTTGATTGAAGAGTTTATCTTCTGGGAAAAGAAGAGGAAGACATACTTGTTCTGTCTGCCTCCATCCTGTCTGAGATGGTCTTGCCTCTGTTCATGCAATATGAACTACTAGGTCAACTGAGCTTAAGTTGTGATTGGGTAAGAAATGGCTGGTTGCTCCTGATTGTGCTCTGTAGGAAGAAAACTTGGGAGAGAACCTGCGTGTTCTTTATGCAATCACCAGGCTTTGTTCCTGAATCAGCTCATGAAATGAGCATAACTGATACAGTATGCACATCCACACATAAATAAAACTTAATGTATGAAGGAAATTATGCACTCAGCTCAAGTAACACCATGATCTTCTGTTTAAATTGGTTTTGGGGGGTATCACACTGAAACTGATGGTGGAATTCCTATATGGAACCAACACATGCACTCTTCAATGCTGATCAAGGTCCGAGATGGTAAATATCAATGTAAGTCCAAGTATATAGGATTGTGAATTGACAGTGCATTTACTGCTTTGAGAAGAGATCTATTAGTAACTCACTCATGCTGAATTTGGGTCCTTTTTAATATCTGTTTGTTCCAAGATTCCCATAACTTGTTAATATCTTTGGAGATGTGTTTTTTGGATAAAACCTAATTGTAAGATCCCCTGTTCACCTGGAGTGTAGCTGAAGCCTGATAACTGTCCAATAATATAGTAAAGATACATATTTAACAACTAGGATGTTTACAGGAGGAAGCCTAAATAGCAAAAGAAGCCTTGTTTGTCTAACAGCAATTGATTTAAAAATAAGACAGATTCTGGTGTAACATCCAAGTCTTCGTTGGTAGTGAACAGATGCTACACCAGCAGTCATGGGACTTTCATAGAACTACTGTGAATATGTTCACAGCATGAGAAGACGGGCATCATGCTGCTAAAATGCTGCTTTCCAAATCCCAGGCCTGCTACAGTTCTGTTATAGTGTCTGCCTTAATTCAAAGGCATGCTTAAAAAAGACCTATTATGATCTAACATTCTGAAATTGTGTCAGTGATACGACAGTTTAATCTGTTTAGGGCTGAAGGGTAGGGAAGGAAAATATCGATCTTATTTTGTCCTGAAGTCAAACAATCTATATTTGGCTTAGAGATTCTTGGTTCAAGTGCTAATCAAAAGTCTTTTCAAAAATTGGAAAATGATTTAAAAAAAAAAAAAAATAAAATTAGCCAGATTCATTTTGCTTTACAAGGTACATAAAAAGCCCCTGTACAGTGTCAAAAGCAATTTTTATTTTTTGCTTATTAACCATTATTTAGAAGAGATGGATACTGTTGGGCAAAGTCTCTTAGCCTGTAACTGTGCAGGATGAAGAGTTTTCTTTTCTTTTGTGTTCTTATAACTCTTTACAGTAACTTTGGCTAACTCATGTGAAGTAAAACACATCAGAAAACACTTCTTATGGTGTGGTAGAAGTGAATGGCTCCTAGTTCAGTAGAGAATGTATATGATCATTTAGTTTTCCTCTGTTTTTTATATTTTTAAGAGAATAATTGTTAGGGTACTGCAGGGGCTGGGCAGGAGGAATGTCAGATGTCTCCAGTTGGGCCAGGCAGAGCTAATGTTTCTCATTCAAAAGCAGCTGATGCTAAAGGGAATTGTGGAAGAGGGCTGAAGAGGGCAGTTAATGGCTCTAGTGTCTGCCATCGTGTGTGAATCCAGGAACATGAATCCAATGCTCACAAATTAAGTGCATTGCTTCTGACTTTTCTGAGGCATGTGTTTTATTTTAACAATATAATCTCCCTTGATCATCCATCTTCTTTGAAAGTTACTTTTTTTTTTTTTTTTTTTTTTTTTTTTTTTTTTTTTTTTCTGACCAAAAAATGATCCTGAATTCTTTTAAAAACATTCTTCTGTGAGTAATTGGTGTAGCTTAATGGGGTCAGGGAGGGTAGGAAAAGCACATGAGTCTGAGGGCTTGGAATCATTGCTGTGACCACTGTGATAAGGAGTTCCTTAGTAAAGTCTTGCTAGTCCTGTGGATTTGAACGATCAGTAGTTGGGGTGGGATAGCCCAGTAGTGCATCTTACACTTTAGCTTAATCCAATATGAATCCAGTTCAAATGCTTCTAGACCTCTCATGAATAAAAGTCACTAAAGAAAGAAAATGAAATTTCTTTTAAGAATATACTCATTTGGAGTAACATGCTGATGTGAACATATCCTTATATATTTTATATAATCAATTTGTACGTACCGTCCTGCAATAACTGGATTCATATTGTCGTTACAGCTAGCAATATGAATATGTAGGCAGTGTAGCCCAGTGTCATTACTGCATATATGAATACCTCGCTATACCGACTTCTAAAATTATATTTTGAAGCTCATAATTCCATAACAGAATTGGTAGGTAGCCATTATGTACTTTGTTTATGCATAAGTTAATGAGCAGATGTTTTAGAGAACTGAAGATAACTTTTCCCTTGGCCTCCCAAATGTAATCGCTTTTTATCTTTTTTAATGCACTTCTGTTCTTCTATTGAGAAGAATGGAAATATTACCACTAGCGGCAAGATTTCTATTTTAGTGTCAGATCTCTGGCTTTCCTTTTCTCTCTCCTTTTTTGTTTCTCAAAAGCTAGCTAGCGTTCTCTTTTATAGAAGAGCTGTATTTCAGTTCTATTTAGTGTATGTTTGTGTATACAACTTTGCTACTGGAAGTGGTTGTGGGTTATTCTGTGCAGTCTCTGAGATTCCTTATAGATGGAAACTGAAATTGGACTGCAACAGCAGTTTTGAAGGGGAGTGGATCCCACTGCCTGAGGCCACCTTCGAGGAATTGAAGCACTGTTTTGCAAAGCAAGATGCAGTCTGTGCAGAAGCTTATTGTGTGTTTCACAGGACTGTAAATTCCCATAACCTTGACTGAACTGTTTGAGATTTTCTTGGTGCTGGTTTTCTAAAGCTTTGACTCTTAGGATCATGTGTTAGGTCTGTGTGGTTTTGCTTAAGAGTAACTTTTATGTTCCTCGTAGCTACACAACAAAGCTTTACAAGTGATTTGAATAAAATCTATTTGTCAAAAAGCAAAATGGGAAATAGAAAATAACCTCTATTTGTTATTCAGTATGATTCAGTGGGAGCTGACATGTGAATGTTCTTTTCTTTAAATTCTCAAGATTAGAAAAAATGTTCTTGAACGTCCTACTGTCTTCTTCCACTGCAAAGAGTCCTGGTAGTGTGCATTCTACCCCTTTTCCTGTAGTTGTTGCTGATTTCTTGTCTTTTGTGCTTGGAGAAGACTGTGAAAGCTCTGTTTCATAGCAAGATATAAAGGATTATAAGTTTTCTGAAGGTTGTTGTTATTTTCTGTTTCCAAATTTCTCCCAAAGGATTCTTTCATTTTTATTGTTTTTATTTTTTATTTTTCTTATTTATTTTCTTTCTGGAAACAGTTTCCAGTGTGTATAACATCATTGCCAGAAAGTGTCATGATATTTATATTCATGTTCTATGGAATACTAATACCATCGAATTAAAATACCTAGATCTGCTGTGTTGGCTTGATTCTTTGCTTACTGAAAATTTACAAAGGCTTGCTATGCGACTTTTTATGTTCTTTCTTTTCAGCTCTCAAATTTCACATCATAGTTAACAGTATTCTGGGTTATTAAGGAGACATCCTAGTGTTATCAGAGCCACTAGTGTTCTGTTTCTTTGGATGCTTTCATTTCTACTTACCTTTTCCCTCAGCTTTTTTTTTCTAGTAAAGTCAGTTCTTGAAAAGAATGAATTTGTTAAGGTGTAAGTAAGGAGATAGAAATCTTTCAGATGACCAGACTTGTTAAATTGGTAGATTCTCTATAAACACAAGGAAAAGCAGGTTAAGAAGTGTCACTTTACGTTCTGTATGAAAGGCACTGTGTGCACTTTTCTAATACTGTGATTCCCAATTCTGGACTGCTGTCCTGAATCCCCAGTACTTTAGGACTGCTGTCACACATTATATTGTACCTGATGGGCAGAACACTCGCAGAAGAATGTACTTCCTATTCCTATTTGAATCTGCTCTTGAAAGACAATGAAACAGAAATTTACATGCTGTTTACTTGCTCGTCTGTATGTACAGAAGACCTGATTTTTCAGAGGCCATGAGAAATGCATAGAGAGATGTATACACTTTAGATCTTCATTAGAAATCCAGCCATCTTGGGGAGTGCCATTCTGCTTTTCCAGGAAAGCTGGCCTCATGGGCATGTATTTGTCTTAACATTTTTTTTCTATTGTGAGATGTGAAATGGATCTGTAGGATGAGCACATGTAACTAAAACTGAAAGAAAGGCAAAAGCTAATGTCCCAAGTTCTGAAATTGAATAATTGAATAATTCTGAGACATTAAAAGGGTGATCAGTCTGGGAGGCAATGCGTGTGAAAATTCCATCCCAAAATTTTGTGTGGTGTTGGAGACTAAGCAGAAGACATTACTTGTATGAAAATCTAATATTTTATAATAAGTAAAAGGGAAAACAAAACCAAGGAAAATCCCAATTCATGAGGGGATCAAAGCTGGACCAAAGCATCAGTCTGTAAAATAGCAGTCTTCTCCTTTAGATGCAGATGGGTAGGTATGTGGCTTGTTTTGAGAATTTCAATCCAAACCTGAAAGAATCATTGCACTAGAAATTATTACTATCTTGTCTGGACAGTGGAAGTGGGACTTAGATGTGGGCTGCATTAAATGCTTCAAAAATAATCTTCACAACTCTTATATGAAAGGAAAACTTACCTGACTATACTGGTTGATTTGGATAGTAGAAATAGGTTAAGTTTTACGTGGTACAAGTGCATCTTCAGACCTGTTGCAGTAACACATTTCTATTTTGATACTGTAACTAATACATACGCTGATTATTTTTTCCCCCTTACTGTGTAGAAAAGGTGAATTGGAGGTTCTTTATTTGAAAGCAGCTCTTATTAAGCATTCGGGCAGTTGATGTTGGAAGCACCACTGCAGTGCTCTCTCACTCCCCCTCCTAAAATGATCAGGAGAAAATATAATGACATAAAACTCATGGATTGAGATAAGAATAGGGAGACTGCTCAGCAATTACCATCATGGGCAAAACAGATTCAGTGTAGAGAGACTAATGTAGTTTATTGACTTTTACAAAGGGACTAGAGCAAATAGAAGAGAGAAAAAAAGGCAAACTAAAAACACCTCATGTCATTAAACCCCTTTCATCTCCTCCCCCAAAGTGGAACAGGGGGGAATGGAGCGGGGATTAAAGTCACTCCATAACACTTTGTCATCTGCTGCTCCTTCTTCCTCATTTTCTTCCTCTGCTGCCAAGTGGTATGCTGTCTTTCCCAAACTGATCCTGCATCAGCTACCAACAAACTGCAGTTATTTAAGAGCTACTCCAATATGAGTCTGTACCATGGTGCCCATCCTTCAGGAGCATCACTCAGGGACAACCTCCTCCAGCCCTTCCACTCCCAATGGGCCACAGCTCCAGCCCTGGCCATTCCTGAAGGTATATCCATGGGCTGTGCCTTCTTCAGGCCTCACCCACTGCTTAAATCTGTTCCGTGTGGAGCCTGTGGGCTGTGGGAGGACAGCCTGCTCCTCCATGGGCCTCTCCTGGGTTGCAAGTAGCCAGTGCTGTGTGTCTGGAGCTCCTCCTATGCTGACCTGGGTGCTTGCAGGGCTGTTCTCTCACATTTCTCACTCCTTTTTCCCAGCTGCTGTTGCTCAGCAGATTTCCCCTCTCTTAGATCCACTCTCCCCAAGGCATATGCCCAGTGTTGCTCGCAACTCAGCTGTGGCAGCAGTGGGGGTCCCTTTGGAGCAGCTGGAACTGCTCTGTTCTCACATGGGGTGCTGCTGCGCTCTGCTCATGGTGCAGCACCTGCAGCCCTCCTAACAAAATCTTGCTGTGTAAATCCAATAGAGGTGAAAACCTGAGCTAGAAATAAACACCTCATTTACAGACTGTCTGATTCACCGTTTTTCTCTTGGCTGTCTGCAATAACTTCTAATGTTAGTTTGTGGCTAATTATTATTATCTTGTCTGACAACTAAGGCTGTGCAATCATCCTCCTCTTGTTTTGTTACTAGTGTAGGAGAAAGCCAGCATCTTATGACATCTGTTTTCAACATCCATTAGCAAGTACCTTCTCATAAACCTACCCTTTTTTGACTTTAAACTTCCAAAAAGAAAAGGACCAGCAGCTCATGATTTCTTTCTACAGGTGAATGAAACCCCAACTCTGATAGATGTTCTATGTTAAGTATCCATTTTTATTTTCCCCCCTATTTCTCCTTATTAGCAAAAAAGGATGCCTTTATACCAGCGCTTTTGCACTTGAGTTGAAAGCAGCTTACACTAGTATCATGCTGTGTGGGCAAATGTGTTCGTAGCCACAATTAGAATCACTGGATGAACTGTCGCAGAAATAGGGGAAAAGTTCTATTTCTGCTTCTGGTTTTGGAATAGTTGTTTGTTTTGTTTTTTCTTTTCTTTTCTTTTCTTTTCTTTTCTTTTCTTTTCTTTTCTTTTCTTTTCTTTTCTTTTCTTTTCTTTTCTTTTCTTTTCTTTTCTTTTCTTTTCTTTTCTTTTCTTTTCTTTTCTTTTCTTTTCTTTTCTTTTCTTTTCTTTTCTTTTCTTCTCTTTTCCTTTCTTTTTTTTTCTTTCTTTTTTTTTTTTTGGTTTGTTTGTTTTGTTTTGTTTTGTTTTTTTTTAAGATGCAAATCAGTTACAGTGAAAGCTTAAGTAAAACCGAAATTGTTTGAAAGTGTAAACTACAAGTTGCATTAAGCTTCTGTATGCTTCTTTGGAGAATGAATTTTGCTTTGTTTGTGATTAGATCTTCAGGCTGGTAATTAAAATCTGGATTATTGGATGTTTCTTCCCCAGGATTTAAAAAAAAATAACACATCGTGGAAATGGTCTGTGAGCCACTAAAGTAAATGATCCATGACATTGTTTTGTGTAGGAAGTGAGCTGGTCACAGTAGAAGCTGACCAGTTCCCCGTGACGCTCCTCATGAATGCATATGACAGATGAGACAGTAATTGATTAAAGCAGGAGTACAAGACAGCTTTGCTAAGAATGGTTTTGTAAGTTTTCGAGTTATTAGATGTGAAAGCTTGAACTTCAGGGAGCACTTGGAACGTCTCAGTGAATATTACAAGCTCCATTTGAGGTCTTGCAGAGGCAAGCGTGTCTGTAGATTTTTCATGTCTGAGAACAATAATAATAATAAAAAAGAATGTTATGACTGAAAGCTTTTACAACGTAAGTAAAAAAAGTTAACCCATTCAATTTTTTGAGCTGAAATACCTTGGTTATGGCTGAAGATTTCTTGGAGTGGATTTAATATGAGTAGATGTGTTTGTAAGCATTGGATGGAGAAGCACAGACTCCCATAATATGTGAGGCAATTGAGCTTGGGTGGTTATGCAAACGTAGACATCTCATTAGGGACGAGATCACACCCTGAAATGGAGAATGAGATCTGGATTTATTTATTTTTAATTTCTGTTTAATCAGAGATGTTCTTCTGAATGTCAGATTTAGAGTTCATGGGGATTATTTTGTCTTTGTGAAGTCTCTGTTGTTAGCTTTCTCATAGCTCAAATCGACCTGAGGGTTGGCTTAAAGCTGTATGTGGTCAAAGCTTTTGAAAAACTTAGTACAATCTTAGTGAAAACAGCAGTATTATTTTCACTGGGATAGATGCTGGATTTTTGGCTATTAAATTCAAAATGTTGACCTTTAGTGAAACTTTGTGTGGGTAGTTTCCAAAACCTGAATTTGAAACTGTGAGTTATGAACATGTTTTTATGCTGAATCAATCGTCCTATCAAATATTCATATTCTATGAAACTAATTTGTTTCTTTCTTTCTGTGAACCTGTCGTGTCTCAGCAGTTATAGATAAGGATTTCGCAGTCTCTGCTCTTAAATTCAAATATAGCTCTTACTTCTGTGAGTGGTATAATGAGTGTATTCCAAAGAAGCTTAGTTATTAACACATTTTGTCAGGTGTTCTGTGAATGTAACTTGCAACTTTGCAAGTTTGTAGCTTACAAATTTTGTCTCTTCCCTTTAGTCCCAATGAGATTTTAGGTCCAGACAGACATCTCATTAATTTGTAAGGTAGATGTGTCAGTTTGGGTTTCTGCTAATTGCTTATCCTTTCCCTCCATCTGAGAAACTGCTGCTGAAAATGTCATTTTCAGTGTTCTGTTTCTCGTTAAAGTCGCTCTCTATTTCAACTCATAAGTCTATGATATTTAAATCAGTCATGATCCTAAGCATTCCCTTTCACAATCTGTATAGGTCTTGCATAACAAGCTACAGGCCATTGATGTCAGGATCTCAAATATTATACTTTTTTGCTGATCTTTTTCATCTTTGGTGTAAGTTGGTGTTTAACTTCTCAACTCCTTGACTACCACTTTTCCTGGAGTTGGAAGAGTCTCCAAAATTATATATGATAATAATATTTATTCTAGCTTCTTCAGCCATGTTTGAAAATCTTTGCTTAGCTATCCTGAGGATAAAAATAACATTAACACTACTAATGTTCATCAGTCAAAACTTGGATCATGGGTATGAGAACACCCAGGTCGCTAGACTTGCTAATGATCAGTTATTTTCCTGTGAAGAAAAGGAATGTGGTCAAGAATTGTGTATAATATTTCATCACTAAATAATGGCTCCCAGAATGATTTCTAGTTCCCCTTTAATCACTCTTTTTTTTTTTTCTTTCTTTTTTTTTTTTTTTCTTTTTTTCTTTTCTAATTTCCACTGCAAGATAGGAGGGATGATGTTTACTTCTTTTTGACACCCCGTCACTGTATTTTTAAAGTCTCTCTTCAAAAGTGCAACTTATTTTCTTTTCTGTTAATGGCCAGTACTCAACTTCAAACATTTTTCCACAGTTTGTCAGCTGTAGGGAACTGCTTTTCACTCTACTCACTTAGCAAACTGGTTTGATCTCATCTGGTATTCCCACTGTGGGGCAGATGGCAGAAATGGCTGATGTCCATGCAATTCAGGCATGGTGTATTCAGAACCCTGCGTCAGAACTGCATAATGTAGAAGGAAGCAAGTTTTGGCCACTTGCTCAATATAGCTCCCTTGAGTGATGAGGCATGTAAGCATGTAAGCCTTCAGGCTCAAATCACAGAACTGGTTTGTTTTCTTTGTCCCTGGTCTCTCTCTCCTTTCTTTCTTCCTTCATTCTCTTCTTATTTGTATTTTTCATTTTTATTTTTATTTTTTTATTTATTTTTGTTAATAAGGGTGCTAGAATATTAATTCTCTTCTAAAACACTGCTGGATGCAAAATATCAGCTGAGTGATTGCATTCTGCTTCAAGAATTGGAACAAAGCAGAATATGCTGTTATGTAATATGAAAATCAATTTATTATAGATTGCAAGTGCTGGCAGAAAGCTTACTGGTGTGAAAAAAATATATATATGTGTGGGCTGTATTCAATCTCCTTTAGCTTTCATGAAACCTTGATATTTGTATTTCTCACACAAAGCTGTAACTACGATTCTATTGAAAAAAGAAGTCCTTAATATATTTTCTTTACCTCGTGTTACTATCGTTCTCCTTAGTCTTCTTGGGTGTGTAGTGCTTGTTTTATAAAGTTCAAAATAATTTACACACATCTTCTCTAATATGCAATACATTCTATGGACATTAGGGTCAATAAAGGGCATAGCAATAAACTATTTAAGTTGAATGTTTCTACTGCATAGTTCAAAGCTTTTACTGGATTTTGTCTCGTAGAAATTTCCTTTATCTCATTTGCATTGAATTTTAATTCTGTATGTTACTCCATGAAATTTAATTCTAAAATCTAGTGTAAGATCTTATGCTGAGTAACAATACTATAAAGTACTGTACCATGTTTTTTGATGGATAGTGGATGCTGAAGTTTAACTTTTGTCCCAGCTTTACCTTTAGTACTGACTGATGATGCATGACAAGGACAACAAGGGAATTTTGGTTTTGAATTCTTGTAATTTTTTTATTGACAATACAAACGTACGTTATCCAGTCTGTTTGTATTTTGCTTTTAACAGCAGAATCTCTTATTGAATTCTATATTCTTTAATGAACATTAAGGTACTTGATTTATATTCACACGTGCCAGCCACACAGAACTAGGGCTTTACATTATTTACATCTCTTCTTGGTCTTCCATAAAGATTCCTATAGGTTCTGAATTAAATTCTACATGAATTTTTGTTGTATTAACTCACGTTTATTATTAGAAGCCCTAGGAAACTTTTTGAAGAGAAAACTACAAATATATATATGCAGCTCAAATGTATAAACATATTCAAGACTGCTTGCAAATGATCACCTTTTGAACTAAGAAGAAGAAATGATATAAAAACAAGCTACATGTTATTTTAATGCATTTCTGAAAGAAAAAAAAAAAAAGATGTGTGTGGGGGAGAACAAGATTCAAAACTTTTATATTTAAATAGGAAAATAATCTTTTGCATATTAAAATGTTCTAATGTTAAATTAAACTATTTATTTGTCTAACTCTGGTTGCTGGTAATTAATTTCCTAGTTTTCATGTGCAGTTATCATTGTGCAGATAGCTTTGTGTGCTCAAGCTTCAGACTACATGTCTGGTGAGATTTACAAATCCACATCAGAAGTTTGATAAGGTGTATAGAAGTCAGAGGGAGGAAAATAAGAAGCATTAAAAAATACAAGATTTTATCCTAGAGATGAGCTAATGAATTATTCTTTAAAGTTATTAGTTGATAGCTTACAGTTAGTAAGCTGACAACAGTAGTTACAGCTGGGGTTAATTTTGGAATAATATCCTATGATATATACAGTATGTATGACAATACAAGTACAGTATCTACAATGAAAGCATATACTGCAAGAAGTGAGAGAAAAATTAATTGCTTTGATCTCCAAAACAGATATCTTTTGTACAAAAAAAGGTCATTCCTTAATGCTAGCATGAGAACAAAAATTACAGTTATTTAAAGAATCATTTATTTAAAGATCTTCTGACAACAGCATTAAGTGTATCTAAAGTCACAAAATAAAACTGTAACTTCTAATTGGCATGAAATTGATAGAGAATTGTATACTGCTGTTACTGTTTTGGCTTTGGTGTACTTTAAAGAAGGCACACATAGTCTTTCTACCTATGAGGAATGAGGAAAATATGTTGAAAAATTTTAGGAATCAGAATATAAATAAAAAATGAAACAAATAATTCTGTTTTTATTATGTGCTGAGAAAAAAAAAAAAAAATTAGCAAGAAAACTAAGACAGTGTTCATACCAGTATATCATGCTGCCTGCAAATTTGTACTCTTCCTTTTTTTTTGTGCGCTGTTTTATTCTACCTTCTATCTCAATACTCTCAACTTAGTTATAATGAAACGCAAGGCAGTTTCAGAAAAAAATAAATTCAAAGCTTCCCTTGATGTGACTGTGTGCCAAAAAAAGGAAAAATAGAAAAGCTCAGAAACCTTTAATAGGTTATATAGACAGGCACACTGTTTCTGTGCTGTAAAAGGAAACATTTGGGCATTTGATGGGAACATGATTCTAATGTGAAATTAGTCAAAAGCAGCTAAAATAAGTTTACCATGGAAGATATCAGGATGGAGCAAACCAAGATATGTGTGCAGACTGGGAGAATAACTCATTAAGAACAGCCATGATGGGTCTTGGTGGATGAGCCAGCAGTGTGTTCTTGCAGCCCAGAAGGCCAACAGTATCCTGAACTGCATTGGAAGAGGGGTGGCCAGCAGGGAGAGGGAGGGGATTGACCCCCTCTGCTCTGTGCTCACGAGGCCTTGTCTGAAGTACTGCGTCCACGCCTGGGGCTGCCAGGACAAGGAAGACCCTGAGCTGGTGGGGTGGATCAAGAGGAGGGCTACAAAGATGATAAGAAGACCGGAGCACCTATTCTATGAAGATGGGCTTAGAAAGCATGGTTTATTCCACCCAGAGAGAAGGTCTCTGAGGAAACCTCATTGCGTCTTCCAGTACTTGAAAGGAAGTTCGGAGAGTGAATGTCTTTTTCACAGTCCGATACTGGAAGGGCAAGGGGAAACTCCTTTAACTAAAAGAGGAGAAATTTAGATTAGATGTTAGGCAGAAATTGGGTGGTTAGATATTAAGGTGGTAAGGCCCTGGCATGGCTGTCCAGAGTTTATCTCAGTTGCTTTCAAGAAATATGGAAAGTGTGGAGATCTTTCTTCTTCCGAATAATAAATTAAAAATGGCCTCTATGTTTCATACATTTCACTGTCCAGTGTACTAATGTAGGATATAAGCTACAAGTTTGGAATGTTAGTTTTTATTTTTGGGCCTTGTTTTGGATTTTAATTGTAAATCTTAACATTTGTAGATGTAGGTAAAGAAATGGATATAAAAGTATCTAATAACAAGATTTGCCAAAACAGTTAAGTTCTAAAGTTTTGAGAAGTGATTTGTAAGCATCCTTGGATGAAAAGTGAATAGAATAAACAAACCTCTTTTTATTACTGTGAAGCATATTAAAATGCTGTTTATTTAATGTTGCCTTTAAAAAGAGGATTGAAGACTTTTGGATAATTGTGATGGAAAGAATGTAGGGCTAAGAGAATAAAGCACTATTGTAAAGGCAGTTGAGATCATGCAGAAGATTGGAAATGAAAAATGTAGCTTACTTAAAAACATTCTGTGAATGAATGTGGAGATGACATTGAGTGTTCCATTAGAATTTTTCAAGCTTTACAAATACAGCAGTAAGAACTTGAAACATGAAAACTGCCATTCTTTTCCATGTTGTAACTCAAAAAAGAAGATAAATTTTATAAAGTAGGTGAAATGTGGGACATTTTAACATTGAAGACTTACATAATCACAGTATTTAAGACTGTAGCCATTATAAACAGTATTTTCTTTTCCTAATAAATGAATAGCAGCATATTTCTGATTTAGTAAGCCTGAAAAATGTTCCTAGCTTTTATGCCCTCATCACCTGTACTTTTAAGACTGATGTAATTATAAAATAAAATACACATATAGACTTGTTCACACCTACACTTTTGTGTATTTTAAACATAGTTGTGGTTGTAGCTGATGTTTTGATGCCTTTATTTTTTAGAATAATAAATATATTTTAAACAACAGATGCTCAGAATCAGATCTTCATTCATTCATTCAAAGAGAGATCTTTGTCCTACAAATATTCTTTTTTTTTTTTTTTCTTTTTGCTCAATGTATTATATATGAAAAAGCATGGTTTATCAAAATAGTGTGAGAGAAATATGTTATTTATTTGTTTATTTTTTAATGCACCTTATTGCTGCCTTAAATGAGATTTATTTTAGGTCTCAGTTCTTAGAAAAGACGTGGAATTTTCCCACAAATCAACTGAAAACTTTATAATCCTACAAATGTGCTTTTCTGTTTACTAATATTTAATTCCACACTGTAGTCATATATTACAGGGTAGGGGGAACTGATGTCTCTATGATGTTTTCTAACACACCCACAGTGGAGTTTAGACAAGGTTTTCTTATGTCTATCAGAATACACAGACACTGAGTTTGTATCACCCTAAAACTGTGTAACGTTTTAAAAAAAAAAAAAAATCCAATAATTGCATTTGTAAATTAATTTCACTTACCAGGAAGAACTTCTATGGTCTACTCATGTGCAACATGAAACTTTCCTTGGTGGGGCCTGCAGTAGGACTTCTACTGTTGTTAACTGGGTGTATGGAGGAAATATGATCTTTAGGAATGTCAAAGCAAAACATAAACAGAAAACTTGCAAAGTTTAGATGAAGTTTATACATAACTTATTATTAGAGTGACTTGATATGGATGCTTCTGGAAATGCTGATCTGAAGTAAATTTTAATATTTGTGATTTCTTATCAACAGCATGGCTAAATAATTGCTTAATATCTTGTGGTATCTCGGTAAAATAGAAGTTTTTCATAAATTTCCTTATCTTTATTGCTAGAATACTTAAGATTTTTTCAATATTGCATTAAAAGTGTGACTATTATTTTTAATGCACGTGTTTCCCAGGTGTGGAAAGGAGACAGTATGTGTTTTAAATAGCAGATCCAACTGAATTTTCTCCAAAAGCCAAATGAATTAACCCAGAGTGAAAATTCTATCAGAAAACATTAATTTTTCATGAGAGCACATATAAAAATTGGATTCCTCTTGTAACATCCTTTTTCAGCTGGACAATTATAGATGAGATATCATGTGTTGTTGTTGTTTGTTTTTGTTTTTTTTTCTGTAAATCATGGTCATGTTGCAGAATCTCATCCAAAACAGGAAAATAGTGTGGCTCCACAGGTTTGCACTACTACTGTTTATTACTCTATAATTAAATATAAATAAAAAACGTGCCTTTTCAGGTGTTCTTATTAAAAAATAATCAAAGTATCAATGAATAAGTTTTCAAATGTGATTTTAACAAGAATTAAGGAATATATTTCCTTACTTACAAAGAACAGTGTGGTTAGATACAAACTTCTACTAAGAGGGCTGCTCCAAAAATAATTCCTCCTATTTCGTTACGTTGGCCCATGATGTCAGAGGTGGATGTTGGTGGTATGACGGTAGAGGTTAAACCTTCCCACCCACCAATATTCTGTCACATTTTGTTGCCATACGACAGACAGCAGCAGAGGGGCAGCCTGACAAAATGGCTTTTGAAATGGAAGTTACATGGAAGTAAAGTTGTGTCATTGAATTCCTGCATGCAGAAAAGAATGGAAGCCATTGAAATTCATCATTATTTGATGAAGACAAGAATACTTGATGAAGACCAAAGAATGGATTTGAGCACAGTGAGGCGGTGGGTCGTGCATTTCAGTAGTGATGACAGTGATATGAAAGATAGACCATGTTCTGGGTGGCCGTGCATATATATATATGATTGTAGCATCCATGCTCTTCATTGCTGGCAAAAATTCCTAGCTAATGGTGGTGACTTTGTTGAAAGATAGTACTTTGTAGCTGAAAATTTGCTCTATGAAATAAATTTGTATCTCTTGTAGTTTCTATGGAAATAAATAGGAGACATTACTTTCAAGGCAATCAATGTAATTACTTGCATTTTACAGTCTATCTCCTGGGTGGAATCCTTTAGCATTTAAAAAATGCTGGACATTGTAAAGAAATGCATTTATAGGAAAAGTAATTCTTAAGTGCTTTAAAATATTTGAATACTTTTCTATTGCTTCCCGAATAATATCATTGATGGCTCCTGAAAATTTTAATTGGCTACTGTAAAATGACTATTGAGGAAGAAATGTTTTTCAAACATGCTTGTACATTTTTCTAGAGTTAAAGGAACTGATGTATACAAATCACTTCAAAGCTAGAAACGTTGTTCAGTCCATTAAGATTAGTCCAGTGTTTTGTGGCTTTCCTTGTTTGATTCCTTGCTGAGCATAAATGAGTGTGATGAGTATATAACATCTTTGAGCAGCAGCTGAGAGCTGAAGAGACTAGAGCAAGTTATGTATTGATGGTATATGAAATTTTGTATATCTTGTTTATTTTCAATAAGCATGTATCAAACAAATTAAGTTGTTAAAATTATCCATTATGATTTATAAGTTTGCTTATGAAACAGCATAGAAAAATAATTTTAAAAGATTGCAATGAGATTGTTTATTGTTAGTCCAGAAATTGCAGCTTTGTCTTGCTTTATGTATATCAATTTGAAGGATATTTTTGTAACTGTCTTTAGGAATGACCAGTTAAAATAAAGTTATTCAAGCAACAAGTATTTTGTATAAAATATTCTGACAGTCAAAATTCTATAGAGAAAGTATTATCACAACTACATTTAACTATACAAATCTTTTTGCACAGTAGTATTTGTATCATATGCTGCTGTTCTCATTCTGTGAATGAGGATGTGAATGTTGAAGCTGGATTGCAGAGAAACTCTAGATACATT
Organism: Excalfactoria chinensis; assembly: GCF_039878825.1. Taxonomy (NCBI): domain Eukaryota; kingdom Metazoa; phylum Chordata; class Aves; order Galliformes; family Phasianidae; genus Excalfactoria; species Excalfactoria chinensis. Next base: position 70,664,886 of record NC_092826.1, read on the forward strand.
CATACTTTAAGGAAGTAATTGGGGTTTGAACATCTTTAATTTAAGAATTCCAAGATGAGCAGTATTTAGCTAACTAATAAGTTATAATTACCTAGCAAGATTGTAGTTGTACACATAAAGCTGAAGATTAATAAAATTTATTCTACTAAATAAAAGAATTATTCACATCTGATTGTCAAAATGTTTTAAAGTGCTTCATTTCAAAGAAACAGTGACAAAATTTAATTATTATCTCTCCTCCTACTCATTTTTATTCTCCATTCCTTTTTATTAGAGATGCTTTTAGACACAAATTTCTTGACTTTCTGAGGTGCTGAACATCCCGTTGTCTAAAAAGCAAGCACAGTGGACTAAACTGTTTTATTTCAAAGTGTCATTAATGATAGCAGAGATTAATGAGACCTGACATAGCATGTAAAATATGAAACTAATGAGAAGAGGTGAACAGAAACAGGTAACTTTTCAGAGAGAGTGTCACAATTTGTCTAAAAGCAGCAACAACTCATATGCCCAAAGTTATATAAAATTTATTTTATTTGATATGTTTCCCATGTATGGGAAAACAAGCAAGCAGTTAAAAAAACATTACAACATAGAATATTGAGAAAAGGAAATTTAGCACAGTGAGGAGCAAACAGGCATATTTATTGATTTCTGTATCTAATTGAGTCTTAATTTTGTAATACAAAGTTCCGCTGCTTTTTCTCCTGAGTTGTTTTTATTTTTATTTTTTTATTTATTTTGCCTGAAGAAAATCTTATAGTTTTCTAGGGTTTGAAAGTAAATTTTAATTAAAATATTAGTACCTTTTATGTAAGAATGACATCCACTTAATATGTTATAGCCTGATCTTCAACAAATTTATAAGGGTAAGGTAGTAGGATAAATCAATATGAAAATATGAATAGTTTATATTGTTTCCTTCCCCTCCTCCCCCTCCTTTTTTAGACCATCCAGATTATGTGGATGTTTAGTCTAGTGCTTAGTTATTTTACTCCAGATAATTGCAAAGTCTTGGACAATTTTTGCCTGACTAAGGCTTTCAGGAACAAATTAAACTGTGCAGGAAAAGGTAACAAAAGGAGACAGCTGAATAAACAGCATCAAGTTCTAGCCAGTGTCAAGAACTGAGTGTAAAATCTCATAGTAGACTGTTACATTAATTTCAGATGAAATGTATGGATGTGTATGCATTTATGGTCTTGCCTACTTACAAACATAGCATTTATATATATCTATTTAATATTTTGTCATTTGATATATTTTGATGACTGTCTACTTCTGCCTGTGAAATGAAAAAGGTAATATCTCCGTTTATCCATGTTCATTTGTCTTAACTTAAGGAAGTATTTCCACCTAGGTTGATTGCATTTTACCTTCTTCTCTCCGCATGTACCAACCTCCTCCCAAGCAAAAGTACTGTCGTGGTTTTGTTATATGATATACTAAGTATATAATGAAGAGCTCAGTGTTTGAAACCTCTTTGTTTTTTTGGTTTTTTTTGCTGTGTAGAATAGAAATAATAAGCACTGTAGAGCGGGCTTGAAAGAAAGGTCACTAGTTTTGCATCTGCAGTTCTATATTTGCACAGGTTGCTAGGCAATGTGAGAAAATCATAGCTCTTAACTGCAAGATTGTGTTTTCAGGCATCAATTATTAAAAGGAAATCAACAACTGTATTCGTTAATACAATTCAACGCAATTATTCTTCTCTGATGTTGCTAATCCTTGACAATTATTAATGGTAATTAATATTGTTTAGTTTGCATTCACTTCAAAGTGGGAGGACTCCTTCTCCCCATTTAATGCAACAGCTTGTATTTGTTTTATAATAGCATGATAAAAATCTCTCTGTCCTTCTTCGAACACGGGAAGTGTGTCCTTTTCTTAAGCTTTTGCTTTAATAATCATTGACTGCCATGATGTGTGGCATGCAAGTTATGAAATTTAAGAAACGTGCCCTTCTCTAGTTTCACAGCAGCTACAAAAGATAGGGTTCTAGCTGGCACTCCAGAGGTGTGAGCCACCTAACCTATTTTGATAAGCATTTAGGAAAGCCTATCAGAAGATTTATGAACTGTGATATCAAAGTATTGAGATGGAGTTTCAGGATTGGGCTGTAAAAAGAAAGTTCAAATGCAAAGGAGAGGAAAAAGAGAAGACTGAATTAAAGAAGGTAGACGCTACTTCCCCTGAGGCACAGTCTGAGGCTTTGCCTACGTAGGTTTAGAAGCTGAGTGACTCAGCAGGGTGCCTGGGGATATAACAGTGGTGGGGCAGAAGGTGAACGAAGATTCTTTTCTGGCTCACAGTGTCACTTCGTATTATACATAATGGATGAACACGTAGAAGTGCAAAGACCGAAATGCTTTAAAGTTTGCTTCACTTCAGAATTTCTGTTTCTGTTGCCAGTAATAAGAATCAGTTCCTCTGAAATTTCCAAAATGGTATGTGTTGGGGAACAAGAGCTGGTTTCATGAGTTGCATTCTAATTTGTTATCTCAAGATTTCATGTGACTACCTAGCTAGCTGTAAGAGGAAAAGTAGAAATTAAAGTCTCAATTTAAGGTTTTAGTTTCTGTGATGTTACACAGTATTCTGAATATTCTTCAGAAAAATTTTCCCTGATCAGTATGTTTTACTCAATAACACACGTAGAAGTATTCCACTAGAAACCTGGATTTTGCTCATTAGGATTAAATGTCATCTGAGAAAGTCTCTTACAATTCCTCCTTCTTGCAGCCTGGCACTGTTTAGTTAATGCTCTGCATATTTTATCTCACAATGGCTGAAGTTAAACCAATATTAAGCAGAAAATCCCTGTCTAAATATCTGAAATGCTTATGTAACATAGGGCTAGAATTTTCAAAAGTTTGAGATTAAGTTAATGTAATCCATAAGGTGAATGTGTTTTTTTTTCTTTGATCACCTATTCACATCAAGGGGCCACAACTGAGGAAATTTGGAACAAGGAGCTTTGAAACCTAAATCATGTAAATCTTTCAGGTGTTTGCATAACTTATAACTGAAATCTAATTGTACTTATTGAGGCAATACTGAAAAGGGCAAGAAAAAAGTATATAGAATCACTGAATTTTGGAATATCCTGATTTGAAAGAGACCTACAGTGATCATGGAATTGCAGTCCTGCCTCAACACAGGACCACACAAAATCCAAACCCTATTTCTGAGAGCAGTGTCCAGATGCTGCCTGAACACTTGGGGCTGAGCCCACTGCCCTGGGCAGCCTCTTCCATGCCCACTGCGTCTGATGAAGAGCCTTTTCCTATCCCTCAGCCTCAGGTGCTCTTCATGCATCTTGCTGTCAAGATCCTTCCCCATCTTCATAGCCCTCCTTTGATTGCTGTCTTGTAGCTTTATGTTCATTGTGTATTGTGGCACCCAAACAGTACCCAGTGCTGGAGTTGAGGCCACACAGCACAGAGCAGAGCAGGACAACCCCTTCCCCCACCCAGCTGGCAGTGCTGGGCTAGGTGCACCCCAGGGTATGGCTGGTCCTTTGGGCTGCCGGGGCTGCTGCCTCATGTTCAGCTTGCTGTCTCCCAGAATCCCCAGATCCCTTTCTGCAGGATGGATCTCTGGCCTATCGTCCCCCAGTCAGCACATACAGCCAGGGTTGCCCATTCCCAGTTACAGAATAATCAGATGAAAAACAAACAAACAAACAAAAACCAAAACCACACCAGTACATTTTTGAGTCTTTTAAATAGTGATTATTTATTACAATCATGATCAGCACTGATTTGTATACCATTTATTAATTTTGTTCTCTGTCAATTCTATTCATTTTTCTGAGCAAAAGAAATGTTGTCTCCTTACAGTGGCATAGAAATGTGCCTTTGTTTCTTGACATTGCTATTAAAAGAGAAATTAGGCCTGTGCTTCACCTGTGGTTTTGTGCGTGTGTGTTGTGTTTTGAAACAGTGCTGTGTTTTTACAATATCATTCTGAAGCAAGATGGAGGCCTTTTTTTTTATCACTGCCCACAGAGGGCTTCAGACAAGCATTTGGATGAAGAGGTGCAATAGCTTCTTCTATAGCATTTTGCATGGTTACAGTGACCATCACATTAACTAGTCAGAATTTGCAGTCACATACTATAGCAGACCTCAGTGCTTGTTACTTGAGGTTGTAAGCAAACTGCAGATAGGAAACAATATTAGAAAGTGTTGCATGATTAACTTTGCTGGTTTTGTTCATTTTCTTCGTGTCTCCTAGCAGACCGTATCTAACTTTGGAGCTCAGGACAGACTGTGAGAATTGGTCAGTGTTTGGAAAACCTTCTGCGTGAGCACAAATAAAAGTGACTGGACATTTCAAGCCTTATCTCCATATGGAAACACTGTATTTCTGTGTCATGCATTATAATTAGCACTTGTTATTCCAGCTAAGAAGAATCATGCTCAAATTCTTTCTCCTCCCTCATTTTTTTCTCCCCCAGAACAGACATTTCAGCTGTAGAAGGGCATTTTGTATGACTTCTAGGTAACCCAAGTCTGGTAAATTGCTCTTTTGCAACAGGGAGGCCAGTAAGGTATTCTTAGTATGCTGTTGTCAGATCCAATTTGCCTTTACAAGAAGAGAGGTATACAGAAATTCCATCAGCTGGCAGAAGTTTGGTACAAGGTACGTGACAGCTGATTTCATGGTTAGGACAGTGCAGGTGAGGACAGTGCAGAGCGTCAGTATGGGTAATTGCATGGCACTTCTCAAAAGGGAGTGAAGGTGCCCGCAGGAAATGAATGTGTGCAGAGGGATATGGTGACTGAGTCAGTCCTCACAGTCATGGTCCTTTGAGGCTTGTACAGGGTCATCTTCTTTGTCGCTAACAGCACAGTTCTCCACAATTTCATTAATATAAATTAGGTTACCACTGAGGTAAAAAACACTCATAGAAATTTTAACTAGAATACAGAGAAAAGTCTTACCTTGATGGTGGAGTATCTGCAGAATTCTACAGCCATAATCTAATTTTACATCATATATAAAAAGAGCTAAAGAAACTATATCAAAAGATCAGCATATATCAAGTTTTGTAGGCACTTTCAATGGACAATTTTCCTATTTAAAAGTAATTTGTCACTTAATTCAGTACAATTTTTTTATTTTTATTTATTTATTTATTTGCTGAAAGTTTCTCCTTGTATTGCCAAATTATAACTGATTGTGTTCCTGGATTGTATGACAGCAAAAAGCACTGAAAATCTATATTTGCTCCCTGCAGCAGATTTCTGGGATCTCAAGCTACTGCAGTGTCCAACAAGATAGTGAAAGTACAACTTTGTTTCAAGTTTTGTCTTCTTTTAAAACATACTGTGTAGAAAATTTGGGAAATATTTAACTTTCGTTTTAATCACAGATGGTTCTGATCTGCAGCCAAACTTCAGTAACCACGCTATATTTTAGTGATTAGTGCTGATTTGGGGTGAAACTTGAATCCCTCCTCTTTTATATGTACTAAAATCAGAACACTGGCAAATGACTGGTTAATCATTATTTTCCTTCTCTCTTACTGCAGATTTTATCTCTCTCTCTGTCTATCTATCTATCTGTCTATCTATCTATTTTGCCACTTTACTACTTTATGTAATAAAGCATGCTTATATTTCCTGATTTTCTCTTTCAGTTGTTGTAAAACAAGGACTTCCTTGATAACACATTTAGTAGCAAATGTTACTCTGGCTTTCTTGGTGGCAAATGTCAGTACTTAATCCTAGGTAGGTTCAGCTACCTATCTATGTTTAGCCAGGAAATCCCTTACTGAGCTTTCTATCACTCTGAATCTATGCTATATTATTATTTGCTGAGGTATTTCATTATTTCTTCAGTAGGAAATATTTTAGCAATGAAATGCAAGGCTTGAACATTCTGCTTCACAAGCCATGTCTGTCTGCCCTTATTTGTAAAGACAATATTTGCCTTGAACAAGTGGCAAGATGCAAGATGCTTCCAGTTTAGTCCAGCTTAGTCCATAAAGGAAAGAATGTAGCTCTGTAGCCTTCCCCCCTCCCCTTTCCTCCCTTCTCCCTTCTATTATTTTACTAGCTTACTATTAAGTGCAAAACTGCACTGGCAATTTTCACAAGATTATCTGTTTGCTATTCAGCCAACAACTTCAGAAGCTCTTGAATAGTACCAGGGATTTTCATCAAGGAAGAACTCAGTTCTTGTTTTAGATAGATTTTTCTTCTCTTTCTATGAACTGTATTAAAGAAGCGTGATGATTTCTTCATCCTGATATAGGAATATGCATTCCTTCATTTGAAAGGAGATACTAATGGAACCATCAGTAAGGGCTCATATAGAAATTGAACTGAAATTAGCAGTTTAAAGAAACCTGAGGACCAAATTGATTAAAAATGGGTAAATTCATCTGTTCTGACATAAAGAACTTTTGGGCAAATCAGTACTATCACAAGACATTTACACAGTGGAAACAATGTATCAACTCTGGTGAATTCTATTCAGGTTTTCATTTCAAATAACATTTCGATCCAGGCAGGAAATCAAATGTACATATGGGTCCATCCAGCCATATTTTTCAATTTGTTGTAAACTAAGAGAAGCAGTTCAACATCTGAATTCAGTTATTTAATCATATTTTCAGTCTAGATTCGTTTATTTATTTAACTGCAAGGGATATCCTGATCCTGCTGATGTTTTACTATTTGTATTTAGGAAGGGTCATGCTTCAGACTCATAGAAATGCATCACCCTAGCTTCCTCGAGAAGTATAATGGGAAAATGCTAATGCTTACTATATATCTAATTAATTAATTTCTGAAGAGGGATATTACATAGATATTGAGGAAAATTTATAGGTTCAATTAGTGGAACAAGATGATTCAGGCAATGTGTCTGTGGTAACAGCCAAGCTGCTGACAGCAGGTGTAGCAGAAATGCTAAGTCAGGGCTTGAACCAGAGATTAAGCACTTGGTGGGAAGGCAAGACCAACTCAGGGAAGCTCAGTCACATGCAATGTGCCTGGGTGACTAGAAGGGGTGAAGCCAGGATCCACCCCTTCCCAGACCTCATTTAAGGGTTGGCAGTGTAGGTGTAGGTTTCTTGCTGCCTACCGGAGGTCTCCCAAGGGTAGGCTGCTGCTTTCCTTTGTTTACGTGTCCATGGCTGCTGCATTTGAGCAAATCCTCACTTGCTGTAATCTGAGACTATTGCTGTGCTTTCCTTTGTGTTACAGCATTACAACAGCTTCTTCTCTCTGTTGTAGAAACAGATACTGTTTTGATTCAGTTGAGATACGAAGTTGTCATGGTTTTGCAATGTTGTAGTGGCAGGGAGTGTGGAAATCCTGTCGTGGGTTAGCCTAAAATCTACCTGCACCCATGACAGGGGGGCAGTCGGCCCGCAGGCCGCTGGCCCAGAAGGAAAAGAAATTCAGGGAAAATGAAATAAATACAGCGGCAGCGATCTAAGGAGGCACACTTATTTACTAAATACTATATCGAAATACAGAATAGCACAATATAATACAATATAATTGGAATTAAGGCTAACGAATCAAGTAAAATAAGAGAGAGTGAGTCCCGAAACCGAGAGGCCTACTGTAACTCTAGGCGAAACGGCTGGAACGCTCCCACACGGCTCTCCCCCTGGCTGGCAGGATCCAAGAGAGCGAGTCCAGCACTGAAGTGAGATTATATAGTCCTGGTCATATGACTGACCGTGGTGCTCCCTGGGACATGTAGTCTTCTTTCTGTGAGCAGCAGATTCATCAAAATTATCTATGCTTAACATGATGTTATGATGTGGAATACTGATAGCAAAATTACAACATTGCAAAACCATGACATTCCACCCCTTATTCTACATCATTACATTATGCTTATTATACACACACACACATATATATAGTCGTGAGCAATCAGCAACCTTATTTTCTTAACAATTTATATCTATTTTCATGCAAATCCTTAGGCTGAAAATAAAACTTTATATCTTAACACCCTATTATTTACTAAGTTGAGGAAATGGCAAAACTGCCGGAAAAGGAATATGACAGCGGTGAAAGGGAAAGGCAGCGCTAGTGGGGCGTCCCCCACATCAAGGTGCACCCATCCTTTCCCAACCACCACAAATTCCCTTTGAATTAAACTTCTTTCCACGTGTGCTCTACACATGCATGGCCAGTACATGATATAGAGCCCAGATGGAAAAAACTTATTTATAGGATGCCTAGCTTACGTATACGGAAAATGTTTTCTTAACATTAATCCATCTATCTTAAGTCCTGCACCATAATTGGACATTCGTCATATATCTTTAAGGCTCTACTTATATATACAAGAAATTATTGGCTGCACTCCCCCAGCATCAAATTCCCTTGTGGAACACATTGAACATCCCCATTTTTGTGCATCACCCACCAAGTACATCCAGGTCCCTGGGCAAAAACAGTACCTCGGAGAGGTTTTCCCTTTCCAGATGCTGGAAGGACCCAAACCGCTTTTCCTAACACGCTCTTTACGTGTACTACAGGAACCTTATCTCCCTCTACGGTACGTAGGGAGCTGGATTGGTTGGGACCACCACGATTACCAGATCCTCGAGTGTTGACCAACCAGGTGGCTTCTGCTAAATGGTTTTCCCAATTTTTATATGTTCCGCCGCCCATTGCTTTCAACATAGTTTTTAACAATCCATTGAATCGTTCAATTTTACCAGACGCCGGTGCATGATAGGGAATATGGTAAATCCACTCAATGCCATGATTTTTGGCCCAAGTATTTACAAGGGAATTTTTGAAATGAGTTCCATTATCTGATTCAATTCTTTCTGGAGTGCCATGCCGCCACAGGACTTGCTTTTCCAATCCTAATATGGTGTTTCGGGCGGTAGCATGGGGTACTGCGTATGTTTCAAGCCACCCAGTGGTCGCCTCGACCATGGTGAGTACATACCGTTTACCATTTCGGGATCGTGGCAAGGTGATATAATCAACCTGCCATGCCTCCCCATATTTATACTTTTGCCATCGCCCTTCCCCCCAAAAAGGTTTCATCCTTTTGGCTTGTTTAATTATAGCGCATGTTTCACAGTCATGAATGACTTGAGCAATAGCATCCATAGTTAAGTCCACCCCTCGGTCTCTGGCCCACTTATATGTTGCATCTCTTCCTTGATGACCCGACGTCTCATGGGCCCACCGAGCTAGGAATAATTCACCTTTGTTCTGCCAGTCCAAGTCTATCTGAGCCACCTCAATCTTGGCAGCTCGATCAACCTGATGGTTGTTTTGATGTTCTTCAGTGGCCTTACTTTTAGGCACATGCGCATCTACATGGCGCACTTTTACAACAATATTCCTTATTCGGGCAGCAATATCTTTCCACAGTTCAGCAGCCCAAACAGGTTTACCCTTTCGTTGCCAGTTGTCTTGTTCCCACTGCTGCAACCACCCCCATAAGGCATTTTCCACCATCCATGAGTCAGTATAAAGATGAAGCATTGGCCACCTCTCCCGTTCAGCCACATCTAAGGCCACCCCTCATGCCGGACAGCCGGGCCTCCAGTGGGCTGGATGGGGGCAGTGCAGTTCTCCTGCCCCATGGCCATAGCGGTGGGCGCCTGCTCAGCCTGGAAGCGCACCAACCCCTTCCAGATATGGAACAGACCCACCGGGAGAGCTGAGACCGGTGACGTCCGCTTGGGGTTGCGCTGCTCCGCTACAGGCTGCCTCGCCTGGGCTCGGGAAGGAGCCTTGCTCTGACCGGAGGTTGTTACACTCAGACTGGAGGGTGTCGTGCTCAGACTGGAGGGCGTTGCGCTTGGACTGGAGAGTGTCACGCTCGGACTGGAGAGTGTCACGCTCGGACCGAAGGGCATCTCGCTCAGACCGAAGGGCGTCTCGCTCAGACTGGGGTGCGTCTTGCCTGGACCAGAGGGCATCAAGTTCGGACCGGAGGGTGTCACGCTGATATAGGAGGTCATTTCTCTCAGCTCTGAGACTCTCCATCTCAGTTCTGAGACTCTCTATCTCAGCTTCAGAAACTTTTTCCCTCTCTGCCTTTTCAGCTCTGAGACTCTCTCTCTCAGCTTCAAAATTGAATAAGGCCCAATAGGCATTAGCCAGGCCCCAAATCATTTGTGCCTCCTGAGATCTGCCTGTGCCGCAACATTCCTGCCTCAAATATGCGATCAAGCTCTCAGGATTCTTCAAGTGTTCAGGAGTAAAGCTCCATGACGCTGAAGATGTCTGCCTTTTTAAAGTCTCCTCAAAGCCTCTCCACACTCCCTGCCACTCAGTATTCTCTGGTTCTGGGGAAGACTTCCTCAGAATGTTATAAATCCAGATACTGAGTGAGATTAATAAAATAACCAACAGTATGTTCAGGGAAATTAACAGTGTGGTCAAATGGGCATTCAAAAACTGCATAATGGATTCAGGGAAGGGACAAGGAGCATGCAGTCCCCTGAAAAGCAGTTTTACTAGCAGTTTTAACAGAGCACACATTTTTTTTTCCTCTCTTCAATAACGAGATAGCAGAGCTAAAAGTTTACAAAATATTCTGGGGTATTGGCCGTCCGCCTGGACTTTCAAGGTCAAGCTCCCAGGTGCAGAAACGTAAACTTTAGATAGCTTCTTAACGAAAAAAAAACTCGTAGCTCTGTAAAAGCTAAAGGAACAGCAGGGAAAACAGCAGCTTTTGCAGTTTTTCCCCACTTTTGCCCCTTTTTGCCCAAATTTCTTGGCAATCTGCCCGCATTCTCCACCAAAATCCTGTCGTGGGTTAGCCTAAAATCTACCTGCACCCATGACAGGGGGGCAGTCGGCCCGCAGGCCGCTGGCCCAGAAGGAAAAGAAATTCAGGGAAAATGAAATAAATACAGCGGCAGCGATCTAAGGAGGCACACTTATTTACTAAATACTATATCGAAATACAGAATAGCACAATATAATACAATATAATTGGAATTAAGGCTAACGAATCAAGTAAAATAAGAGAGAGTGAGTCCCGAAACCGAGAGGCCTACTGTAACTCTAGGCGAAACGGCTGGAACGCTCCCACACGGCTCTCCCCCTGGCTGGCAGGATCCAAGAGAGCGAGTCCAGCACTGAAGTGAGATTATATAGTCCTGGTCATATGACTGACCGTGGTGCTCCCTGGGACATGTAGTCTTCTTTCTGTGAGCAGCAGATTCATCAAAATTATCTATGCTTAACATGATGTTATGATGTGGAATACTGATAGCAAAATTACAACATTGCAAAACCATGACAGAAGTTCATTGTACTTGTCATATTTTTACTGAATCCCCAAGGTCATCTGTTTGATCAAAAACCCCTATTCTAGAAGTTGCTCCTAATGGTTTATGGGTGAGGATTTTGATAGGTGACTTTCACTTTTTGTGGTCTGGATGAATGTGGTAGTAACTTCAATGCTGAGGAAATAGATCTTGAGTAACTGTACCTGGCTCTTAATGATCTACTAATATTTGCAGCAGCTTTTCTGTCTGTTTCATAGCACTGGAAATAAGATTTGGAAGACTTATGTACTTGACCTAAATGTTTGTATATACTAAAATATATGATGTATAAGAAAACCGCAGGCATCTGACCTTCTGATCTCTCCTTCCACTCTGTCTTTGAACTCTATGAGAAAAGCTCCAAATACAAAGTGATTATTCAGTTTTTAGGAGAATCAGGCACCCACTGGGTACACTCTTGATTTTACTGATAGCTAGAATTATTCAACAGTTTGCAGCATTCAGTTAACTGACTGGTTTTATTGGCATGCAATATTCTTTGGTCTAATCAATTATGGTATGAACATATGTGAAAAGCCACGCTATTCTGGCAGCGCTTTGTGAGAACATTTTAATATATTTTAGTGAATGCTGTCAGAATTCCTTCCTGTGGTTGCTGTCAATATGGCCCTTTCAGAATAATATCCTGGGGGAATTTTGTGGAGATTAAAACAATAAGAATAATGTATGCAAAACAAGTAGTAGAGTGAAACCAGTTGGATAACTGAGAGTACGGAGAAGTAATAAATACTTTTCTACAACTTGCTGTAGTGTAAATCACAATTCTGGAACTACTTTAGTTTTCTATTGTTCTTTAAGTGACAATCCTATATTATATGTGAGAATGCATACAGAATTTCAGTATTTAGAAAACACTGTGAAGTCTGATTTTAAGATTTGTATGCAGTGTTATAAAACAAATAAAACCTTGTCCTGCTTACTTCTCATACTGCATAAATTACAGAGGCTGTTGCACTGTTTCTATGCTGTAGATGCACAGGGTCTCAGGTGACCTAATAGTGGCCTTTCTGTATCTAAAGGGGAGCTACAGGATAGATGGGGACAGACTCTTTATTGGGGTCTGTGGTGACATAACAAGGGGAAATGGCTACAAGCTCAGTGAGGGTAGGTTTAGGTTAGAAATAAGGATAAAAACCTTTTACAGTGGGGGTAATGAGGCACTGGAACAGGTTGCTCAGTGTTGTGGCAGATGCCTTATCCCTGGAGGCTTTCAAGGTAAGGATGGATCAGGCCCTGGGCAGCAGCCTGATCTAGTTGTGGTGCTCTGTTCATGGCAGGGGAGCTGGGATAGGGTGGCCTTCAGAGGTCCCTTCCATCTCTAAGGATTTTATTCATTAAAAAAAAAAAAAAAAAAAAAAAAAAGTCATTGAAGATGAAAACCTGAGAAAAATTACATGAAAAATACAGCAGTCTTATTAAAGATCAAGAAGAATCAATTTCAAAATGAAGACAGTCAAGGATGTAAAAAGATATTCTTTTCTGCTTGATTCTTTATTTGGAATAAACAGTACTTATATTTGCTACTTCATCTGTTATTCCCTTAAAGAAGGGTGAAATAGAACACTAACACAAGAGTTGTTTTATTTTAATAGTGGCTGATATCTTTAATATGCTGTTATTGAATTACAGCTGCTGTTAATATCATATTTTATCCATAGCTGTGGTGATTTTCTTGCAAAAAATTATTTGATTGGAAATATTGTAAAGAAATACTAGTGTAAGATGACAGGGTAGGGAAGAAGAGATGTTGTGTAATATTTTCCATAATGTTACCAGTTCTAATATTTTAGATGATTGGTAGGCTAAAATGTTCAGAATGTTCAGGCTTAAGTTTTAATATGTTCTGTGGCTGATGTGTTTTACTGGTTCAGTAAATAAACTCATTAATTGATACTATTGTGTTACTCATTACTTCTTTAGAGACAAAAGACCATTTTCATAGGTTTCCAGGGTATCAAATAAAGGTATTATAAAATTCATTTCCCTGAATAGGGAAGGAAAATGAAGTCACTGTCTTCTCTGGAGAGGCGTAGGGGAACTGATAACTATTAATTCTGTTAACTACTGTTCAGCACGCAGCAGCGTGATTTCCCAACTCAGTATGCTTAAAAGACAGGTGAAGGATCCAGCATGAGTCTGGGATCAAAAACTGTTTTGATATACAGAATGATTTGTTCATGTAATTTTTCTTGCACTACTACTATGTACGTACAGAAGTAGCTTTATCTGTTGATTTTTGATCAATTAACTCTTTGCTGGCAATAAAAGTGCTCCTGATGAACACCACTGACCTAGTGCCAGGGACTTAATTGCACCTATTAGCACTAGTTGCGCTAATAGTCTCACCTGAGTCCTTTTTCTTTTCTTGTGGGTCTATCTGAACTTATGCCGTGATAGCCAGGCCTTGCTTGAGCTATCTGTGTGTTTAGGACTGTCTTGCTGATTGTATTTCTTAGGAGGGCTCTAGATCTATGCTACAAGTAGTTTTTTTTTTGTTTGTTTGTTTGTTTTTGTTTGTTTTTGTTTTTTGTTTTTTTTTGTCTCCTAACTACTCCATTATGGGTTGCCTTATTTTTTGTTTGTTTGTTTGAATTTTCATTGAAGGTTTGTCTCAAACACTGACTTTAGTTGAACATTGGACATGTGTAGTGACTGCTCTCCATCCCTGACTTAGAACCTATTTCCTTCTGTTTCTTACTGAATGCTCTGCAAAGACCATTGTACTGGAAGGTTTTTTTGTTGTATCTATGGATAGATATGTACTGTTGTTACTACTTCCTGCTGTGGGCTTGAAGATCATTAAGGAAAGCTTTGCCTGCAGTGAGACTGTCCTTGTCTCCTGGCTCACTGTGTTTCTTCCAGTATGTCTGGTCTCCTGTACTTTGTGTGAAAATGTGGTGAATCTTTTCTTCTTTAGTCTGTTTATCAGAAAGGCTGAGAAACCGCTAATGTGAAATTCAACTGAATGAAGAAGGGAGTCTAAGTTAAGCATTAAGGAATAGTGAAGTATACTCTAATTGCCCAACTCACCTACACTTAAACGTATTGTGTTTTCTGGCTATATCTTTTGTTACAGTTTCTCCATTGTGCTTCATGAAGAATTAACAGTTCAGTAAATGAGCAGGTGTATTTTGTTTCTGTTTGCAAAATATAGCCTGGGTCTCATTTCAGTCATAGTAGTCATGCATGGAGGTCTGCAGGGCTTAATTGTGCTTGTATTTTTCCATGCTGATTGATGTAGTACACAGGTGGGCACTGAACTGATTATGTAAGATTTAGCTTGAGTATGACTTTATCTTTCTTGCATTGTAATTGACCAAATGTTCTTATTAGACAGTTATTAAGCTAATTTACCCTAACTGGAAAATAAGCTGCTTGTCTATGCTGTAGAGAGCAAGCAGGCTCATAGACACTTCAGGAGAAACTACTGATGTGCTGTAAGCTGTTGCCTTACCAGTTGTTTTCACATGCTTTCGCAGTATATCCAGACTATGAATTCCTTCATGTCTGGAGCACTTTGTATTCTATCTCATTCTCTTGCTTTTATCCCACTGACCTCCAATATGAGAGAGAATATTTAGAATTTCAACAAAATGAAGATTGACATCCCAATGGCAGACAACCAGTAACATATTCTTTGATGGTAGCCTATAAAAGGTTCAGCTTATAATCATACTGTAAACTTTGTGACCTTCTGAGGAAGCAATAAAAGCATTTTGCCATGAGTTCTTGTCTTCTGCATGTGTTCTCTATTAACCTATTCACATTTGCAGCACATATAGTGAAGAATTTATTTATTTACTTTTTAAAGAGAGGTCTGTATTCAGTACTGTGGCAATTCCACATAGATTTGACTTGAACTGTGCCTCAGTGTGTGTTTTTAATGTAGTGTATACAGAGGAGAGCCACTCATTGGGCAGGACTGTGACTGTGGCAGTACTGTTTCAGCTTTTCCTTTGTTGCTTGTAAATATGTGTGTAAATACTGATTGATAGTGTATGCTTGAAAGGTGTTACATTATTGAAAGAGCTTCTGCAGAGACTTGGGACCTTGATGGCTTTTCAGGAGGTTTGTTTTCTCATGCAAGGCAAAGTTTGTAGGTAAACACAGTAACTTTTATTAGATGATCTTGTCCGTCAAGCTAGCTTTTGTCTTTGGACTAAGTAATAATTAGTGGTGATTTGTTGGCTGTAAGAGGAGCCAGGTGGGGAAGGAGAAGACTAAGCAGGGGCTGTTTGGCTGATATGTAGGTAGCAGCAGATGCAGGGCCAGATGGTCTAAGGAGTGAGAAGTGTGACAGCCAGTGTGAGTTGTTTACTAGCGCTGCCCCCACGGGAAAAGACAAACCATCTGAGTAGTGAAGTCACATATATGAAAGCATATCAATTGTTATCCCAGAGAGCAGCCCAGAAGCTTTGGCTTGGACAGCTTTCTTGGAGAGATTTGAGTAATCTACAGTACAGTCTGAAGTTGAGCTCCCTCTGTAGCAAAATGAAGAAATGCAGCGACAGCCAGAACCTCCTGTAGCTTCAGTTCTCTCTACTCCTAACATAGACAGTGTGATCACTATCTGGGTGATCTCATGGAAGCTTCCGATGTGTAATTTTGTTTATGTTTAAAAATTCACAAGCTTGGATAATGAGTAAGGTTTGCATGATGTACTATTTCTGAGTTTACCTGCTAGCTTACATCTCTGCATTCAGATGTGCCCAGAGAGTGACTTCTTATAAAGCTGATTTCAATTCTACAGTCTGCATCTTATTTTCACAGCTGTTTCTCATTGTTCTTTGAAAATCAAGATTATTTTCTCAGCTGTTTATCCATCATCTTTCTTATTTTCTTTGAAACTATCTCACCTATATGAATTTAGTGATAACTTATTTGTAGAATCTGTGGTGAGATTCTGTAGAGTATCTAGTTGGTTCTTTATTGTTGGCATTTTCCCTTTTTTTGTGTTTCTCTTAGCTACAAGTGAAGATAAGGAGCTAAAGGGGAAGAAGAGGATGGGAAGGTATGGGAAACCCGTATCTGAACACTATTTTAGACAATTAACCCCAAGGAATAATAGGGAATGATAAGGAATCTAATGAAACTCTTTGCAGTGTGGCTAATGTGATGTTATAATAGCAGTAAAGAACTTCATGTTGCTCTCAATGAAATATATTTAAAACACTGAGAGAGGTTCAGTGACAAAAAGAATTAGTGTGGATTGATGTACAGATCTGGTAACATTCCAGGTAATTTACCATTTAATATCTGTTCTTCCAATTTGGAGCAGGCAAACCTGAATACTGAAGTAGACTTTGAAGAAACATGGGTCTTCCATGGATCTGTCTTCCACCCTTCTAAATGTCAGCATATGTATATGCAGATTTTTCTTCTGCAAATATTTCATTGCCTGAGTCAAGTTTTCTTAGTCATTATTTTACATGCTCTGTGTACAGTTTATTTTTAATGTGAATTTTTCAATGTAAGGATTATTTGGAGAACTTGGTGTGTACTCTATACAGTAATTTCTTTCTGACCTTTTCCACTTTCATGTGGTAATGCTGCTGAGTTTCAAATAACTGAAATAATCAAGTCTGGCATATTGAAGGTATACTCTGTTTGAACAATTAATTAAAAAAACTGCTTCTCAGTTGCTTTTGCTGCCTTGTGTCCATCTGAATTGATATACTAAATATGGTGTGGAGATCCATCTCTGTCTTGAAAGGATAGATGCAGATATCAGCAAAGGAAGGATGATATGATGCTGCAGGAAGCCATGTAAGTAGACAAAAAACTTGAGGCAATAGTTCCTGTAGTAATGACTTCCAGCAATTTGCTGGTAGAATGCATCTACTTAGCATGTGTAGTATGTGTTTTGGTGGAACACTTGCAGTCATCTGATGCTTGGACCGTGCTTGCACAAGATACAGAGTAAGATTAAGTTTCTGATAACTCTTCCAGGGCAGTTGTCTGTATTCATAAGCCTAGTTCATGCTGTAGTCCTCCTCCAATAAACATATTTTCCTAATTAGCTTGCATTTGTAAGAGGTGCATGAGTCCATGCATCCAAACTAGCTGACTGGCTTTGTGTGGTCATCCATAGTAGGTTATTCCTTCCCTCCTCCTGAGAAACTTCTGTTTCAAGGAAGAACAGACCCAGTGAGAGGAGGCTACCTCATCTGGCAATCCACTGACATGTAGCACAGCATGGAGCTTCAGTAACATGCTATGAGAACAGGTCTGAATATGATACCTGATTCAGGAAAATCAAAGTCTCAGCTGTTTGGTTTTTTTTGTTGTTGTTGTTTTTTGTTTGTTTGTTTTTGTTTTGTTTTGTTTTGCAGTAGTGAATGCTTTCTACAATGGAGGCTGTTCCTTCTTTCCTGCCTTGAAGCTGCTCCCAGCACAGTGTTCTGCTTTCATAAGTGGGGAAGTTTGACGTTGTGAGGGTAATATGTTTTAAAAATCCAATCTTGTGTTTAATACTGTATGTTCTGTAAAAAAAAATTGTCTTTACAAAAGAAATGAATTGTTAATGTTATTTTAGGGATTGTTGAATACTTCTCCTGTGTGTTACAGTTATCCTGTCTGAGACTTAAATGTCCTCACAGTAATAATATGGGCAATGTAACTCTCATCTGCTCCTAGAGGAAATAAGAATCAGTAAAATGGACTGTTTATCATGAAGGAATTCAATGCTGTTTATTGTAACATATGAATAATTTATAGAGACATGAGCTGTACATGTGATTTATTACAATAAATCAGTGTGGATGGGAGAGAAAGGAAGCATGCTTGACAGAACTATACATTCCAGAATGCCCACACTATATTTAAAATCGGGATGTTGTTAGATTATTTCAGTAAATTTTATTACTAGCACTTGTGACTTTATAATGAGCCTTTTAAACATTTTGTTATTTTACTTACCATGATCAAGAGCTGTTGCCATTTCTGGTAGCTTGAGATTCATGTACTTGCATGCTCAGAGTGCAAAGATAATTGACAGACATATACAGCCTGTTAGATTTTTACACAAGCTTATAATGGCTTCATGTGCTTATGTCATGTACAGGTGCTTGTGTAGTTTGTGAACATCCTAGAACAAGTGGAGGAAAAAAATGATTGACTGTGTCTTTGTGCTAGAAATTCCTGTTTAAGAAATTATTTTACCTTGACTCTGGCATAGTATCTGAATCAACTACTGAGTTATTGCTAATCCAAACATTTATTGCTCATTCAGTGCTAAGTTGGCAATTAGTAAATTGTCATTGTAAAAAATGTTATAACAAAAGAATAGGCTGAGCTGCTGGCTTATTTGCATAGGAGTGTCTGAAATTCAAGTTGCATGTGCAGCCTAAATGCCCAAAACACAATGAAATTGAACTTTAATCTTGTTCTGGGAAGTTGTAGTGTTCTTCTGTCCAAAGAGAAAAATAAATATCTGAAAAAAGAGGAAAACAAGCCAAAAGAAAAAAAAAAAAAAAAAGCCAACACTGCAAACCATAACTTATTTCTTATAGGTCAGGATATATTTTATATCAGTTATCAGTCATTAACAATTTATAACTCTCTTTTATCAGTTGTGAAGAGAGGTAAGTAAATGGCTGTATTTTCTGAGTGTCTGTGTGTACTATTGTAATTATGGAATTTAACATTGGTTTCATAATTTTCACATTTGGGAAACCTTTTTAACTTTGTGAGTTTGTGTTATGGCAAAACAGCTGTTGTATCAAACAGTGGCTTTTTAAAGTATTCTTAAGCATATTCAATATTATAGATTTCTAAGACAAGTCAATGCTTCTACCAACCAAATTTGTTTGTGGAATCTGTTATTTTTATTCTTTTTATTTTGTCCATTAAAAGTAATTGACAAACTTTAGCCATTGTAAAATGGATTCTTCTAGGAGCTGAGTGGGCAGGAGTTGAGTTGAAAAAACCCTCCATTTCCTGAGTAGATGCTCATTCACTCAAAGATGCATGAACACGTGGATTTTAAATTGATCTTTTATCAATCAGGTAACCTAGTGTCCAGTGAGGGAACCAGCAGGAAATATCTTTCCCCTCACTGTAGTGTGGTAACAGGAGCCACTCTGCTGAGTGGACAGCATGGAGGGAAGTGACTGTCTCAAGCTGCAATTCCAACATTCTTATTTGGGATGATTAATTTGGTCAAGTAAAGCAAGGTTCTGCTAGCAGCACATTTGATACTATTAATCTGAATGCCAAATGAAAATGAGAGAAACTTCTAGAATAAAAAAAGTGTACAGTAAAAAGCAGATCTGTCTCCCCTGTCAAAGGAAGACCACTATATGACTTTGCTAGTATCTCATTACAGGAGCTCAGCAGCCCTACTACCAGCCATAATACTGAAGATGACATCTGGTATAGATTTCTCAGCTTTCTGGAGACATCTTTAAAGCAAGGAATTCAAACTTCCTCTGGAATGCCCTCACATGATGTTGCCACTTAAAGGAAAACTTAAGTATTATGACCTTTGGCCATCTTTCTGCTGATTATAAATGTCTGAAAGGCATTTTCACATACTACAAGACTCTTTCTGCAGTAACAGTCCAGGGATCTGGTGCTCTGGATGTGGCTACTTCAGTAATGCATTAGGCAATTTACAGTCCAAATGTTTTAGATTTTTCTTACAAATGAAATAACTTGAAAGCACTTCAGAGTAGAAAGCGTTCAACACTGTAACTTGGCAAAATAAGGTGATTGCAAGAGTTTTTTGTCTTTAATTGTAGTCAGAAACTTCAGAAGTACTTTTTTTCCCTACTTTGACTTCAAAAATTGTATCAAGATGTACATTTTGTGACTTAAGTTTCTAAAGGGTTTTTCTAATATGTCTAACCTATATTTTCATTTTTCCAAAAGGAGAGTGTATAAATCAATTTTCTTTTGCACAATGAATTTGGTGTTCAGCTAGTTGTGAAACTAATTATTAGGAGACTAAAAAGCTTTTTGTTAATTTCTGAATTCTGGTTCACTCAACATTTTAAGCAATTTTTGCTAATAGCTTTAGGTCAGTCAAATATATTCCATTTCAATTTTGAAGTAGGAAATTATGAAATTGACATTCAAGGCCATTATCATGGAATGTGTTTAGTTAACGGCAGTTATAGCTTGGGATCATCTCTCCAGGTAATTATTAACTAATTACATGAACTGGTTCTCTTGGAAAATTCTCAGAAAAATTGCATTTTTCTGAATCTTAAAATAATTACCTCTACGTAGGCCTTACCTACTAGGAGGTGATTGGTCATTAATCTTCTTGCAAGAATCAATTAATTTTAATCATATTTGAACAGTATTAAATATTGTTTCCTTAGAGTACCTTAAGGTCTCTTGCAGCAGTTCTCTTGCATAAAGGTTGACTGCAACTGAAAATAAGTTTTGAAGTATGACATGAGAAGGCATGATGGCAAATGTATGTAAGAGCGAGTTTAAAAGATAGTTTTTATTCCAACTTAACAGCAAAAGTTGTGTGTTCTAGTTTAGAAGTTCTGTTGATAACTTCAAGCTCCTAGGTTTATCTGATCTGTTTCCTTTCTCAGAAGAGCTATAAGTCTACATTGTAGTTTAACATTAAGCAGACCTGAAGAAGAACTCTTAGCAGTTTACACATCATAACACAAGGTAGTCCTACGAGTGGCTACATTTTTCCCCTGTTAATTTAATTAGTTCTCCCCATTGTTAATGTTAAGCTTAATTATACCATAGTTTCTGAATGCACAATCCTCAGAACAGCTAAATAATTGAGTAAGAGAGGTTGTAGAGTCTTTTTCTCTAAATGTATTTGAAACTCACCTGGACACTTCCCTGGGTAGACTTCTCTCGGGAAGCTGCTTTAGCAGTGTTGGGCTGAATGATCTTGAGAGGTTGGTTCACTCCAGCTCCTATTCTTCTGTGAATGCTGTTTTTGTGGAGGGAGCTACAGTTTAGTTCCTCTTGAGGATAAGGTTGAATTTAAGTGAATCTAGTTTGCTAATAGTTTTTGGGCAGCATGTCTTCTCATGCTACCTGGAGTATAAGGTAGTCTTGACATGTGCTGTGGTCATTTCTTTATGCAGAAGGGAAAAGGAAATCTGATGTCTTAGTGCTTTATTTCTCTTTTTTATGTAGTGTTTCCAGCATATGATAAAATAATATTATAATGTTTGTTTGCTTTTTTAAAAAAATACTAATCCCAAAGGCTTCAGGAAAACAGTTTAAGTACTGGTTCAGGAAAACAGTTTAAGTACTAGAGGGGTATTTTCCTTATGGGTGGGAAACCTCTAGCAGTACTTAGAAAGGTTAAGTTTGAGGCAGCATTCCCTTTTCTGCTGCCTTTATGGTACTCACGTAAGTCAAACGAAACTCATTTACACAAATTAGAAGTAGCGAGGAGAAAATATCAAAAAAATATCAAAGAAATACCTAATGTTGAGCAGCGATATATTGGTATACAACTCTTTGTACTGTTAGCTATGTCTAGTTGCAAGCTTCTTCAGCTCTGTGAAGAGCTCCTACCTTAAGTAATTTGTAGTTATTTGTCTTTTCTTTTTTTTTTTTTTTTTTTTTTTTTTTTTTTGTAATGTCAAATGAACATTTACTGCATGACTTCTTTTGTTATGCAGTCTAGATTTATGAGACTCCAGGGAGACTAATCTTGGATTAAGGTTGTTTTTGAAAGAAGAGTGGAGGCAATGTTTGGGAACTGTCTATTTGAGTGCAATACAGCAACATTTTCTAGTAAAATAAGTTAGTTATTGTGTGTGATTCAAGACTTGAAATCCCAGATGCTCATCTAAAGCTATAGAACCTGGACCCACCTAGTAATTATTGTTTTAAAATACATAGAACAATCTTATTAGTGATTTGTTGTTTTTCTCTGCAATAAAACTTTGTTTTGGTGAGCCTAACAACAACTCATTGTAACTAATTATTTTTATAGGAACTGTAGTGATCCCAATTCTACTACTACTTTTGAGGGTAAGTAGGAAAACAGACCTGAGTTTAATATAAGTTGTTTTGCTGGCAGTCTGTGGAAGCAGATGAAAGAAAATAGTGATCAACTGATCTGAAAAACTGAATTCACAGACTTTCATATGGTAGAAAAAGTACAAATACTGGTATGGAGTGAATTCATCCTGAGAACGTCAATGTTTCACCCCCCACTCCCAACTCAAAAGGAATAGTATGTAGGTATGAAGTTGCTGGCAGATTTCGAAGGATTTTTTCTTTATTTTCTTTGCAGAGAAAAGCAGATGTATGCTAATAGTATTTTACTATGTAATTCATTTCAGATGAAACTGCAGGATTGTTTAGTTATGCATAACAGAATAAAAGGCAAGAATGTGAACTTAAAAATTAATCCTAGCATTTCTATTGCTCATCGGGAGACAATTCCCTAAACTGAAAAATACTGGAGTGTGAGAGGTAAGCCCAAACTAAACTTGAAGACCTAAGAGCAAAAGAAACTTGAGATAAAAGGGAATAGAGGCAGTATTGTTGGCACTATAGAATGCAACCATGAATCAGTCTTATCTCTGGGGTTGCCGCATTGAGGACTGTCATCATAAGTACAGTGATGACTGCAAGAAATGGTTTGGAAATAGTGGAGATCTAGTCTCATTAAAAAAAAAAAAAAAAAAAAAAAAAAAAAAAAAAAGTTCTGTGTATCCAGCTAAAGCTAGTGCTGAAACTGGATTAATTCTTCTCTAGAAAAAAAAAAAAAAATCTCAAAGTTTGAAAGTTTAAATAACTATATAAGAGGGAAAACTATTATTGATCAATTTAATACATCATTAATCCTCACTTATTTGTTTTCAGCATTATTAAAATCAAGCAACAGCTTACTCTAAGACATTGGGGTATTTTACTTCTACTGGAAGTAGATAATATGGGTGTGTACTCCGTAGGGAAGTTAAAACAATCTCTAAAATGGTAGCTGATGAAAGTTTTGAAGAGTACTGTCATTTGGTGGATGAATCAATCATAGCTCATAAAATACTTCACCGCCCTTTTTCTGTCTTCAGTTGTGTCTTACAACAAATGTCTGCTTCATATGAAGGTGGAACATGCAATTCCATTTCAGTCTGGTTAAAGGGGTTACATTTTCAAACAGAAAGGGGACTGGTTAAGTTTTGTCCTTATAATGCTTAGAGTTCTCTGAGACTCCATTGAAAGGTGAAAAATGCTGCTGGAATACTATAATTTGTACAGCAGTCCTGAAAGATTTTTCAAGATTCCATTTCAATCTTATATTTGTGAAATTAAATTTCCACATGTGTGGGAACTGGTTGTTTAACATGGTCTTAAAAGATTCTACAGCACCTCTCTAATCTTCCATGTCTAACTCTTTACTGACACCTTGTCCAATATGTTTGAGCTTGTCTCCGTACACTTCAAATGAACTTCTGGGGTTTCTTTAACATGTATCTAAAAGACTCAGGAAATATTTCATTAATGTGACAATGGCTGTGGAAGTGGAAAGTAAGCATAAAGCTCTTGGGTGTATGAGAATTTACGTAAAATGACCTTGTTATTTAGTTTCCTATAGTGTATTTTGATATGAGGGTGAATTACTTTCAAGCATCAGTTCACTTGTTGTGATCATTTTTTCCACTGTGATTTCCTGTGTGGCTTTCTGGTTTTGTAATTTCCCATCCAATCTGTTTATTTCAAATGGCTTCAGAACCTCTCACATTTTGCGAGTTTAATGCCAGGTATTTTAAATTCAAGAAGTTATGAAAAAAATCTCACAGGTTTCCTGCCACTGTCATGGTATTGCAATATCATCGGGGTAAAAGAGTATGTCTTTCTTCACCTTTAAGAAATGGTATAACACCTTCTTCTCTTGTCATTCATTGCGAGAGCATGGTTCTCTGGACTGTTTATCTTAAATAAATAAACCTCAGCTATAAAAATTTATCTTAATTTCATAAAATGAGTGCTAGCTCTAAAGTGAGATTCAGTTACTTGTTTAAGTAGTTTTATGTAGTTCTGGTAATTTTTGTAGTTCTGGTAGCTTTTTAAGTAGTTTGTGTTTTCAAACAGCTCATTACTTATCAACAAACACTGGGATAACCTATTCCATTTGAAGCACAGTAAATCACAAATGACAATAGTGGAAAAAAATGATTTTTTTTTAATTTTCTATTTTTAGAAATTTTTTTTTCTATTTTTTTTATATTTTTATTTATTTTTTAAGGCTAAGTAAGATTGATAAATCTTGTAATCAGGAAAACGTGAAATATATAATACTTACTCTTTGACAAATACTCTAAGTTCTCACAGTAAAGAATGTACTTCACTTGTGGGGTGCCTATTATGCCCACTGAAAGAATGCTATTCTACCAATAGTCCCTGTGGCTATATTAACTCATTAGAAGACAACATGGTGGTGGTATTATTTTCAGTGTCAGTGATGTTCTGAGAAACTTTGAGCTAACTTTAAATCAGCAGAAACTTCTTCTAAAAAATCCATGAATCTTAAAATGCTAAATCACTTCAGATTGCTTTTTTTTTTTTTTTTTTTTTCCTCTCCTCTTCCAGGAATCTTGCTGGCTGGTTGTTGTTAACCCCCTTCACAGTGAGACTAGGGAGAGAGGATTAAGGAAAAAAGCAATGTAGTCAAATGCATGGGTTGAGATGAAAACTGTTTATTAAAATAGAGCAGAGAAAGTGTGTGGGGGAAATAATTATGACAATCAGTATATAACAAGTGATGCACAAACAATTACTCATTGCCCACTGACTAATGTCTTATGGTACAGGATATCCCTTTGGTCAGTTTGGGTCAGCCGTCCCTCTCAGGTCCTTGCGTACCTCACTCTCTTGCTGGCAGGATTGTACAAGAAGATGAAAAAACTAAGACATCCTTGTCTCTGTATGTAAGTACTCAGCAACAACTAGAAACATTGGTCTGTGTTCAACATTTTTTTTCTCATATAACCAGAATATTGTGTCATACCAGACACTATGAAGAAGAAACTCTCCCACTGAACCTAAGATACTCAGATATATGAATATTGATAGAATCATAGAATTGCTCAGGTTGGAAAAGACCTTAAAGATCAAGTCCAACCATGACCTAACCATACTGCCCTAACTAACAACTCTCTGCTAAATCATGTCCCTGAGCACCACATCCAAATGGTTTTTAAACACATCCAGGGGTGGTGACTCAACCATCTCCCTGGGGAGCCTATTCCAATGCTTAACAATCCTTTCTGTAAAGTTTTTCCTGATATCCAACCTAAGCTTCCCCTGGAACAACTTGAGGTCATTTCCCTTGTCCTGTCACCAATGAGACCTCTCCATCTCTTGCTGTAAATACCTTTCAGGTATTAGAAGAGACCAATAAGGTCTCCCCTCAGCCTCCTTTCTCCCAGTCTAAACAGCTCCAGTTCCTTCAGTCGCTCCTCATGGGGCATATTGTCCAAGCCCTTCATAAGACTTGTTGCCCTTCTTTGGGCCTGCACCAGTACCTAAGTGTTCTTTCTGTATTGAGGTGCCCAAAACTGAATGCAGTACTCAAGGTGAGATTTCACCAAGTGCAGGGTCAGGATGACTTCCCTAGTCCTGCTTACCACACCATTCCTGATACAAGCCAGGATGCCATCAGCCTTCCTGGCCACCTGGGCACACTGCTGGCTCATATTCAGCTGACTGTCCATCAGTATGGTGCAATCCATCCAGCCCCATGGACTTGTGAGCATCCAGCTTCTGGAGCAGGTCTAAAAACATTGTGGATTATACATGACCCATCCCTATCTACCAGTGCAAGGGGCTGTGTTCCCAAGGAGTAACAAGTCTTACTATTAAAAACTGAGGCAAAGAAGGCATTGAGTACCTTAGCCTTATCCTGATCCTTGGTCACTGAATTGCCCTCAGTGTCCGACAAGGGATAGATTTTTTTTCCCTAGCCCTCCTCTTGCTGTTGACATATTTATAAAAATATTTATTGTTTTCCTTTACCTTACTGGCCAAGTTCAGTTCTAGCTGGGCTTCAGCTTTTCTTATTTCCTCCCTGCACAGCTCCACTACCTACTTGTAATTATCATAAGTAGCTTGCCCACTCTTCCAGAGACCATAATCTTTCCTTTTGCTCTTGAGTTCCAGCCAAAAGTCTCTGTTTAGCCAGGCTGGCCTCCTTGCTCATCAGCTCATCTTCTGTGACATGGGGATGGTCAGCTCCTGCATCTTTAAAATTACTTCCTTTAAGTATTCCCAGCCTTCATGGGATCCCGCGCTCTCCAAAATTACCTCCCGATGGACCCTCTCAATCATGGTCCTAAAGAGTTTGAAGTCTGCCCTTCGGAAGTCCAAGTCAGCAGTTCTGCTGACTCCCCTTCGTGGTTCAACAAGGATTGAAATATCTAGCATCTCCTGATCACAAATTTTGCTGATAAGGATTTCTAGTGATGTCATCAGGTTTCAGGTCTACTCATTGCATCACAAAGTGATTTCATTTTCCCTAGGAAGAAAATACTTCAGCTCTAAGATCTTAGGTGTGTTATGTCTTATAATTTGTTTGTCTGTTTGTCTTATAATTGAGGAAATATATCATTAAGAAAAGGAAGTAGAAATGACTTCATGTTTTATCAGCAGTAGTCAAGATCAAAACCTGTCTGTCCTGAAGCAGCGTACTTCTGCCACAACACATTGGGTAAATGAAAAGGAAGATCTATGAGTGGTGCAAATTTTATGCAGTAGTACTGGCGCACTGTGGTTGCTATTGCCTACATAGGCCTTCATAAAATCTGCTTCTGATCTCTCTTTGCAACTCTTAAACTATTTTTTTTTTTTTTTTCCCAATCAGGTTGGTTCTTGCTCTGAGTGGCAACTTGCTGAATTCACTTGAAGTTAATAGATTTTGTCTCACTTAGTAAAAACTATAGAAAGTGGTAGCAATTGAGCTATTATACGGATACTAGTTTTTAAACAACGTATTAAGATAAAATTGTAACTATTCAGGTATAATTTACTTTTTCTTTTATTTTGGCCTGATCTTGGAACTGGACTTCATATAGCTCCTGAACTTTCTGAGGGCAAACTGAACTCAAATCAGTCTTTTTACTGACACAGATGAAACAGTTGATCCAGATTCCTGAGCCAGGGATTTAATATATTTTGAATTATATAATGGAGTGAAAAGATGTTCAAGCTGACAACAGGATTTTTTGTGCTATGTATAGAATTTAACTATTTGTCTGGCATCTATCAAGGAGGAAAAATACCTTGTCTTGCATAGTCTACCCCCAAAAATTAGCATTTAGTTCAAATAGCTTCTGTTTCAACAGAACTTGCTTGTCTTAACTCTCAGGTTTCAAGAACAGCAGAACAATTATGATGTTACTTTAGTTAATTCAACTGACAGGGAATTAATGCACAATTATCTTACTACTTAGTCATTTATGTAAATATGTCTTCTGGAAACAGAGATGGAGATAAGAGTTAGCAAAACTTAGGCAAAAATGTCACATAGTCTTTCTGCTCTGTCCACTCTTTATTAGAGCTGGATTTCACTGCCATTTGATGGCATATACTCTTATGGCTCTGCCAACATAAGCACATTTTATTTCACTGGAGGCCTATAAAAAAACCTCTTTCATACTATGATAATTCTTAAAAGGAAATAAGTAAATATTATTTGAATGGTTTTGTTAGCAAGGCTTTCAACACCAGTTGACCCGTTGTAGGCAAAGCTATTAAAAGAAATACAGTGGTTTGGTAACTATCTTATTTTTTTATGGAGACAGATCTATCAATGAGAGGGAAGATAGGATATTATTAAAATAGCACTTTTTGATTAGAAGTATTTTGTGGTCTTTATAAGTACTGTATCTGAAAAATAATTTTTTTTATTTTTACTTCTCTATTAGTAAAAGTTTTTACTAGACGGAAGCGTGATTGAATTCTTCTTGAGGGCTGTTTTTATTTTATCAGAATTTAATTACTGTAGTCAAATGTGCAAGGCTGGCTATGATTAAAAGTCAGACTTATGAGAACTTTTTTCTAGTCCAGTTTATGGACACTACCAAAGGTAATTGCTTTGTCTAGAAAATTGCAACTCTCAGTTACAGTTCTACCATGAACAGAGTTGGAGCTGGTACCCAGCTCTGCCTAGACTGGGTCATTGGAAGAAAGGTGCTGGAAAGATGATAACGCTGTACTTCCAGCCCCTAATGCTGCCCACCTCAGGAAAGGCAGAGAAGAAGAAAACTAAAAAATGTGTATGGAATCTCCAAATTTTATTTAATGGCCTCTGTAGACTAGAGCCAGCATGTTGAGCCACAACATGGATCGTTTCTTCAGTCAGTTGCTGGGGAATACCTTGGTTGATGACCCTGGTGCTCTTTGTCTGATGTATCCCTGGGTGCAGTTCCCAGCTCCTGTAACTGGTACATGGCTTCTCCCACAGCATCTCTGGGGTCAGCTCTGGGAATCTGGGGCCTGAGACTGTAATGGGGAGCGACTTCGGGCCCGGGCACACCCTCCCTGTCTGGACCTGTGACTGACAGCTTCTGGAGAATCCCTTGAGGATCCTGATGCCCCCTGGCTGGCAGATATCAAGGTCCATCTCTCAGCAGCACTCCCCAGGGCTGCAGCATGGCTGTTCCCATGATGTCCTTGGAGCTGGTTATAGATGTCTTCATCCTGATGTAAATGTGAGTGGATTCTTTGTTCTGTCCTGGTCTGGCTTTTCTGGCTGCTGCTCTCAGACACCCTGGAACTGGGAGCTGACTCCAGTGCTGCCCAGCTGGCAGTACTGCTCTGAGGTGCTGCAGAGGCATATGATGGCCCCAGTCCCTGCTGGCTGGCATTGTTGGGGTCACTGAGATCCAAGTTGTCACTGGAAGCTGTAAAGGGATGCAGGAAGATCAGTCAGAAGGACAGGACCTTCAACTCTGCGTTAGAGAGGCTCTCATCTCTCCTTAGTGAGAGACATTTTGGCAAGGCTGACTTGATGACCAGCTGCAAAGCCTTTCCTAGCCCCAGCCCAGTGGCATGTGGCTGTCTGTCTCTTACCAGTGCCCACACTGGCACAGGTGTTACACTCCCAGGTGTCTGTGCTGTCACTCAAGTAGGAGCAGTGCCTGTGGGTACCTTCTGCAGCACAGGAACTGCACAGGAGTAGCTGCCAGGGCCTGAGTAGACAAACGTGTTTGTGAGGACAAATTGAGCCAAGCTAGGGAGTGCCTGACACATCTCTGGTGCTTAGTCTTTGCTTCTCCAACCCGTGATGAGGCTGAGATCCCAGGCACAGCCCCAGAGGTCTGTGAGAAAACTCACCCCTCTCCTTCTGCCTGCTCCCTGCCTCCTTGGTAAAGGCACTCACTGGCATCACAGTGCCTGTGCCTGTCTCCCAGCAATGCGTAGGCATCGTTGTCCTCCCACGCTGGTCTTCTGTCAGTGAAGGGAGGGAATATGGTAAGTCCCCACTGCTCCTGCTGATCCAAGGCATCCCTGTTTTTCCACCCTGACTCCATTTCCAGCTTGCCTGGAAATTGTCTTCTCCATGAAGATGAGGCCAACATTCACAAGCATCAAAAGACTAGGCCTGCTGGGGCAGTCCCTGAGCACAGTTCTTGTGCCTTCATGTCTCAAGAGTCAGCAGGACACCAACCTGTCTGGGATTTGGATTCCCATGATGAACATTTCTGATTTAAACTTGTCCTTGTCTCTGCAGAGGGGGCACCGGAAGCAGTTGATACCTGCTCGTGTCGCCTGTCCCTGCAGCAGAAATATATGCAGCATGAGTGTGAGCAGAGCATGGTGGTGCTGAGTGCTGTCACACCTGCAGGGTGAGAGGAGGGCTCCTACCTGAATGCAGGCTCGGTGGAACCATGCATGTTTGCAGGCT
The DNA here is from genome assembly GCF_039878825.1 of Excalfactoria chinensis. Taxonomy (NCBI): domain Eukaryota; kingdom Metazoa; phylum Chordata; class Aves; order Galliformes; family Phasianidae; genus Excalfactoria; species Excalfactoria chinensis. The sequence goes on from NC_092826.1 coordinate 70,695,041, forward strand.
GGGCACACCAGGGTGCTGTAGGACTTTTTGTCTCCCACAGGATCCATGCAGATGATGCAAATGGTGTCTTGCTCTGGAGCTGCTTCCACTGCCTGCTGAGGGCTGTGCTCTTGGCAGAAAGAACTAGGAAAAAATTGGAAGGATGGACAAGATGAGCTGCGAGGATGGCAGAGGAATGGGAAGGAGCCCCAGGCCTTGGCTGTGGCAGGCTGTTGGGAGGTATCATGGCAGGTTCCTCACTTCCTCAGCTGGTGCTGACAGCAGGGGGTTGGAGGCTAACAGGCTAAGCCTCATAGCCCTTACCTGTACTTTCCAAAGTGCTGACTGACACATTTGCCCTCGACGGTGCAGGGGAGATGGAAGCTGCGTTCACAGCCTGTTTCTGCACAGGTGATGGAAGCCCCTCTCTTGCCACAAATGAAACAGTGCTGGAAAGAACACAGTAGTCCCATCAGCTGTGGGCTGGCCCCACACCTCTGGGCAGGGGACAGGATGTGGGTACAGTTGGGTCACTCTGCATAGCCATCTTGTTGGCAAGACTCTTCTGCCAGAACAGGATTTTCTCCTGGAGCTGGTTGGAAAGGTATGTTCCTTTCTTGGGAGAAGGCTAAACTCACCAAACTTCTCCTGGCACAAACCTCCTTGCTACAGTCGGGACCTCACCTTCTGTTCTGCCTGCTGGATTGTGTGTTTGATGTCTTCAGGGCGCAGCACTACAATGCTATTCGATATTCTTGCTTTTTGAAGAAGGCTTCTGGAGAACATCTGTACAAGAGAAAAGAATAAGATCTTGTTTGGACAGAAAGGAAGGAACCATTGCTTAGAGGAAGGTAAAAATGCCCAAGGGGAACTCACCGCACAGAATGCATGGACACAGATACCGAAGTCCACATGTTTGGGCCCACAGATGCTTGGGTCGACATCTATCTGCCCACACAGCATGCATGCTGGAGAGAAGAGAACAAATGCAGTGAGCAGCTGGCAGGGCCATGTATCCCCAAGGGCTGTGCTCAGGTGCCTGCTCTGTGCCTGCCCTGCTAGCTGAGGAGCAGTGTGGAAGGCTGTGGAGGGGAAGGGGACACTGCAGATGCAGTGGTCCGAGCAGGCAGCCACAGACCAGTTGTAGCCAAGGAACTCTGGAGCCCTGCTTGACAGCAGCTGGGGAACCCCTGCATAACTCTCCTTTCAGTCACAAGCACTCCACCTTCACCCGTATGCCTGGTGGGAGGGGCTGCACATAGGGATACTTTGCTCTCACCCAGCTCCCCTGATTCTGGGGCCTTTTGCATCCTTGAGGACATGGTGCACGTTGACAGTGAGCACTTGCAAAGCTCCTGCCCTGACAGCTCTGGGCTTTCTCCTCTGCACACTCGTCTGCCAACCCTGAGGGAGAGACAGGTTGAGGGTGAGTTTGCAGCTTAGGGCCCCTCAGCAGCTATGTGCAGCCCACTCCTCTCTGTCCTTCCCGCACCTCACCAGGTCGCACTGTTGCTGCCTGAGCCTGGCAGCCTTTGCTCTGCTCCGAGCCCTGCATGTCATAGTGGGACCACTCCCTGCCACCCACTCTGACACAGCCACAACCTCACCATGGTGAGGGCCTTTGGTACCAAAGCAGGAGGATGATGATTCTTGCAGCCAGTGCACAGTGAGGTGCCGGGGGCTGGCCATGCTGCAGAAGGATGGCCTCCCTCCACCTGCTGGTGGCCCCTTGGCCAGGGCTAAATCCCTGGAGCCAACCTTGGGCATCCCTGCCCTTTCACCCCGATTCTGTTTCCAGCTTCTCTGTGAAGATGAGACCAACACTCACAGGTAGTGAAGGGCCAGGCTTGCCAGAGCAGACCCCGAGCAAGCACAGCTCTTGCAGGCTCAACATCTTGTGAACAAGCTGTTCAATACCAACTGGAGTGGGGTTTTCCTCCTCACAGTGAGCATTTCTCAACAAAATTGCTTCTTGTTTCTGCAGAGGGCCACTGGAAGCAGAGATGCCACTGTTCAGGGGCTGTTCCTGTAGCAGAAACACACGCAATGGGAGCATGAGTGGACCCTGGAGCTAATGTGTGCTATCTGCAGGATAAGAGGAGGGTTCCATCTGGATACAGCCCCACCAGAACCAGGTATGTGTGCTCTGCTGAAGGAACTGGGTACTCTCTTTTTTTCTTCTTCTCTTTTCAAAAATATTTTCATGTAAATTACAAAAAAGAAGAAAAAGTTTGGTTGCTTATATAAATTAACTAAGTATGTGCTTTATATGTGTTTCAAGACAATTCTTCAGTCAAAGTAGCCCAGACAAGCCAAAGAGTTGGACATTCAAGTCTATGCATAAATTACTCGTAGTTCAGCAAGTTTAGAATCTGAAACCACTATGGGCTAATGGATGCGCAATATTTTTAGCATGATAATCTACTCAAGGCTTGATTTCTCTGTTTTAGGTGCATCTTTGTTTTGTTGTTATCACTAAGGATAGCATTTTGATTTTACCTTTACAAAAAGAAAACTAAAAGCCATAATCCTGAGTAGATAGAAGTTCCTTTAAAACAAACAAAAATTTCACAGTACTGCTTATCTGAGGAATTGGTCATTGAGGAGGGGGAAAAATGAGGCTTATTCATAAAAGCAGAAATTTTTTTTTTTTTTAAGTTGTAGTGGGCTGAAGGGTACCATGTTTCCACATGTGGAGAGAAAATGGTAGAAGCAAAGTTTTGGGTGTGATCCGATTGCTTCAGTAGAAAATGTTAATGAATACTAGAAGAATTTTTAAATTTTTAAAGAACTAAAGAACCTTAAGGATGAGAATGTAATAAAACTGGGTTAATGGCAGGGATGAAAAAAGTTAGTAACTAGCTGTGGTTACAGTAAGTCTCTAGGAAATGATAATATTGGACTTAATATTATCTAAAACTGATTGAACAATGAAACTGATGCAGAAGAGAAATAGGAAAAAAATGTAAAGAAAAAATTAATGAAGTAAGTGTGAAGCTCATAAGCCGATAATGGAGAGAGTAAATTAATTATAGGGAATTAAAAATGCTGCCAATTATGAAATCAGATTTGCAGAGAAGTAGTTATATCTCTCTTATTTTATAACATTAATTGAAAAATTTAGATATTAATTATTGACCAAATTAATTACAGAGGAAGAGAACAAAGATTTGAAGTAATGAGTAGCTAGTGAAAAGCCTGATGGTATCAGATTTTTGGTGCAGAGCAAGGAGTGGAGGTTTACAATAGAGAGCATAACAGTCAGCAGCCCTTATGACCCTGCCAGGCCTGGTAACTGTAGGTCATTATTTCAAAAAAGGTAGCAGAGAAGAGGTAGAGGATCTTATTTAAAGGAAAAAGTCCACAGCAAACTGGGGTCTGAACTAAATTCATCACAATAAGAATGATTTTTTTCAGCAAGACATAGGTCTGTCACTCTAGAGTCTCATTTATATTTTATACAGTCCTAGCTGTTATGCATAGATGAGGTTAACACTGCTAAAATCAATACAGTTTATAGTAGTGCAATCTCTAGGGATGCAGTATGTGTTGGAACTACGTTCTATTTGCATGCTTTATAATGGGGTTAGAGAAGAAAAAGTAATTTCCAGTTAAGTGTATGATTCTTGCGCATGCAGGATGTGACTACAGATTAGGTTATCTGTGTCTAGAGCAGGTACAGAGTAGACCAGAGATGATGCCTAAGATTTTGATGAAGTGTGGGAGTTAACTAGGAATAAACATTGTCAGTCTTTCCTTCCTTTCCTGTCCTTCAAATAAAGAAGATGAAGTCTATTTGGAATATTTAAATCCCATTTTTCAAATACGGACAAATAAGCAGACAAGAAAGGTGTGCATGCTGCAGTTGTTAAGCTGTTATCAAACTTAGTAACTTTTATTTTCTTCCTGATATTGTGTCTGTGGAATCTATTGAATGGCTGTTTTTTTTTGTTTGTTTGTTTGTTTTGTTTTGTTTTTTTTTGTTTTTGTTTTTAATTTATTTATTTGTTTTGCTTTGTTTTGTTTTTGTCCTTTTTTTTTTTTTTAATCTTTTATTTTCCTTCATGTTACAATTTATGAGACTTCTGTTTTCTGTCTTTTATTATTGCTTGTCAGAAATGAGAAGACGTAAAACTAAAATTTGCTTCTGAATTTTTATACAATTGTTCTGTCTTCGGTCTGTGTTATTATACAATGAAGATGAAGAATAAGATAAGATTAGAACTGACCTTCACAGTGTAACCTTTCAAAGATGGCATGAAGTTCTTTAAATTACACACTTCTTAGCAGAAAATCATAAGCTTGTGGACAATTGCTGACAAGTATTCTGTGTGATATTTCTAAAGCTATACTCTGTCCAAATCCTTCACTTTGGAAATAGGCTGCAGTTGCTAAATAAACTCCTAAACCAGCAGGGAGATTGGCACTATGCCTGAAAAATCAATTCCTGTCCTTAAACTTCATCTGAGACATATTAGGAAAACCACAACAGGAACTAATTAACAGATTCCTGAGTTGAACGTGAGTATGGACCAAATTAAATTTTCTATATATTACAAAGGATTATCACAGTGTAGTGGGAAGAACCCAGCTTCCTGGTTTCATTTTGAATGTTTCCATTAGAAGAATTGAATTTCTTAAAAAGAAAATAGTTGCTCTTACAAAAACTTCAACATATGGACAGCATTATGGTGTATATATTGTGGTCTGTAACCCGTTCTGTACTTTTGTTTGCATCATTTTCATTCTTTGTACAAATAGCTTTGTCTGACTTGATATTCTAGACTAGAACATGGTAAGAACAGTTTAGGTGAGAAAAAAGAAGCAAGATTATTTCCATACAAACCCTACAAACCTTTCCTTACAGACCTCACAAACAGTAATGCTATTAAGCGCCAGTATTAATTACCAGTTTGTTACTTTTTGAACATGTAGGTACTTTTTACAGTTGTTAAGAACAGGTTGTAAGTCTGTGAAATGAAATAGATTGCTAATGTAAACTAATAATAATATAAGTAATACATGTAGCATCTAACTACTAGAAAACATTTGAATTTCTTGTGGACATTGTATAAAACTTACAGTTATTGAAACTCCTCCTGCTCAGTAGACCAAAGGCAGGTGAATATTAGAAAAGCAACTGGTTTATCAGTTTGTAAACTACTACTGAGGGAAGTAGTGAACAACCAGCTAGCAAATCTTTCATGCCATAGGCCAGCATTCCAGTTGTGAAGCAGGAGGCTCAGATGGGACTTACTGTGCTGCTTCATTCCTCCTCTAAGAATATGTAATATGTTGACTACCAGAAAAAAGAGCAGCAATCAAGGCTAGCAACTGTATTTGTCGTATAGATCAATTACACTGGGGGTTCTCTGTCAGGTGTGAGTGGCAAGGAGTGGAAAATGAAAGTCCGGAAAGGTAAATTTGGTACTTGTGTTGATGTAGCAATGGCCTTCTTAGTGACAATGCTGAGAATGCCAGAGTTTGGGGTACATCAAGGAGCCCTCAGAGTCAGGTGTGTGTCACCAGCTGTTGGATCAAAGTATTTCTGGAGATACCGGCTTTTGGATACAATAATATTATGATTATTACCAGACAGTTACTGAAGACAATGTGATACTTCCAGACGCATGGATAAGAAGGCTATTGCCTAGTTTTCATTATTACTTTCTGTCTGTTTACATATATCATGTTCTAAATGTAAGCTTTATTGTAGTAGTATTCCATTTTAGAATTGTCTGTGTTGAGACGAGTGGTAAATGATTGGTGTGTGTTTCAGTTCATTTGGAGAATTAAAACTCTAGAAGGTTCAGGAATTGGGATAGGTGTTCCTCTCATCCTGATTTTATTAAACTTGTGAAGTGACTCAGGGTGAATTATTTGAAGTGATTGAATTCCCAGAATGGCACAATATATGCAGCATTACCACCCTGCAGTATGGGTGGATTAACGGATTCTTCATGAAGCTGCTTGAAACAGAGTGGAAGTTGTTAAAGGGCAAAATACTATGGTTGTTACTGTGCTTAGAAGGTTCAGGATTCTAAGGTGTTTTAATGAGTGGAGCTGCCAGCAACTTCGGTTAGTAATGTTACCAAGTAATTTTTAATATATCATCCTCTTTAGTTGCTTCTGTAATTTGCTTATAAATATTAGATTATAAATAATCTCTATAGACAAGAAAGGACAATGGCAGTTGAAACTCAGGCTTGGGGAATAAAGAGAAGATGCCAACTTGAAAGCTCACACTCTTAGAACTGTTCTCAAAACACTAATCTCTTCATCCTCAGTGGTGTTTTCTTCTGTGAAGGAGTTTATAACGCATGTATAAACCTTTCCTGGAGATATTAAACAGAACCTATAAAAGTGCCACAGATTCAGTTGTACGCTTTTTTCCCTCTCTCCCCTCAGTAAGCATTAGGCATGTTTTGGAAGCAGACTACAAGGCCTGTTTTTTTTGCTGTTAAGATATTGAGCAGGGCAAACTTTTATGACAGATATAAAACAGTGGCAAACCTGGGAATGGTTATAAATACTGTTGGTCTGAGCATTTTAAACTTTCAAGGTATTTGAAATTGACTGCTTGCTTTTAGGGAATGAGGCTTTGCAAAAGGGGAGCTTTCTCATTTCAGGTTTCTCTCTTTTTTTTTTTTTTTTTTTTATTATGTTCTCTTAAAGAAATTTGACTATGTGTTGAAGAACTAATAGTAGAAGAGTACCTGCCACCTGCCAGTAATTTTGTTTCATGGTCCACAGTCTTGGATGAAACTACAGTGTTTGGAATGATTTGGATGGGCTTTCTCCTCTAGACATGAAATGTAGTGGACTGCTGCTGCTATTCAGTATTTACATAATGAAAACATGGTGTTCAATCATTACTCTTACATAATCAAATTCTTTCTTTTTGATCCTCCATTACCACACCTCTCAGCAAGCAGATGTGTCATCCTTAGTCTAATATCTAAACAGAACATGAAAAATGTTTTTCGTGAGCAGTGTGCTTACTTTACTTAAGTTTAAGCACAAAGAGCTGAAGTATAAGCATGCTTTTTACTCTACTGGTCCACAGAGGAGATCCTCTTGCTGTTATCTTTTCTGCTGCACCGAGAGCTCAAAATAAACTATTTTCAAAGGCCTATCCTTATTACCACATAGGGAGAAACTAGGGGTCTCTGGATTTTATTTTATTTTATTTTTGTAGCCCTTTTTGTTTAAGAATAGAGTGTGCTGGGTAGAGGGGAAAAATGTAATTCTCTACATTGCTGAGAGTTCAAATATACAATCAATTTATTTTTTTTTATTATGAGAGCAAGCAAATTTGGGCTCTCTTGAGGCTTTGCATATTACTTATCCCATTTTCCAGATCTATTCTGTAGGTTATCCTGCCTCTAATCTGTGGGGACTTGTTTCCTCCTGCATAACCCTCTACCTCACAGCGCTCTTGCAGCTCTCAAGAATTCCATCCCACAAAATACAGAAGTGTTTCTGTTGAGGAAAAAAAAAAAAGTACCACGTTTTTCTTGTCATGTTCAATATTTTTTTCCAAACATACTTGTTATTTTTAGCTCTGGTTAGGATAAATTATTTAAATCTGTTAGATCTTTCACATTACACATGCAAATAGAAAATCACCCACTTCATGGCTACCTGCTATTCCCTTTACCATATCACCTACTCTTTCAGCATTTTTTTGAGTCCACGTTTTGACTGCAATTTTAAAATGAAATGTGGAACAATTAAGCTTAATGTCTCTTAATATTATAATAATACAAAATAAAACAGACAGGTTAACTGCAGTCTGAGGAAATCATAGGCATATACCATAGGCATGCAAAGAATGTAAAAATAAACACTTGTAACAAACAGGTCAGGTTATCAATCCATTTTTCTCTCCTGTACAGTTTTGTAATTGTGACTATGATCTCTGCTGCTTTCCTTTCCAGATGTTTAGAAAAGATCTTTAAGAAGCCATATATTTTAATTGCCAGCTTATTTTTCTGCCAGTGTAGGTTCTATCTTAATTATTTCTCACTTGCTAATACCACTACTACAGCAAGCCTATTTACAAAAAGCCTTTTGCTCTTCTTATTGCAATGGTAAATAAGCAAAGTCTTTTTACACACTTATCGTGTACTCTCTAGTCTCTTGATGTGACTTCAGTGCCTGCTGAGGCCTGGTACACTTGGAAGATTTAAATAGATAGGCACTAAAAGATCCAGAGAATTACTAGTTTGGCACCAAAGCCATTCCTCACATCAGAACAAGGTGAATGTGAAAGACTTGCAGGTCTGAAGATTTTTCGGAAGAGAAAAGAGTTGCAGGTCCTGTTGGTATGCACATTAAGTAGCAAAGGCACAGAGTACCTCCGAACTTAAGTTGGATAGAGACCTACAAAGATGACAAAATTTTTTCAGTATCTAGTGGAGGATCGAATCATCTGATGTGACATGATGCAGCCAGGTTCTGCACTGATGTCAAAGCCATCTGGAATTGTTCTCACAAAATGCATGCCAAAGAGTAGAAAGCTTGCTAGCCATGCCTGTTCTTGCCTGAGCTACATGCTGGGGACTGGAGGCAGCTTAAGCAGTATGGCAGTGGGAACCAATGGGTAATAACAGCAGCTCAGATTTCCAGGTTAAGAACTTAGTTGTAAAGTGCCTTCCTCTACTGATAAGGCAAAACTGCATAATATTCTGTACTACCAACTCTTTTTAGATGAGTTGAAACACAGTAGTAGGTTTTAATTTTTGTCATGTCATATTGTGTTAATGAGGCAGCAGACTAAGTTCTAGTTAATATTGGCTATGTGTGCTGGCATTACTATTTGCTTATAAAAATCACTGGAATTCATAGAATAATGAGTATTTTACTAGAGAACAGATGCAGATTGCATTGTAGTTTTGCCTTCAAGCTTCTGTTGTCTGACTGATGCTATAGAAGTTTACAGTAAGCATACCATCAAAGAAAATTACAAAAAACAAACAAACAACAACACTTGAGAAACTATGGGAAAACTAATTTTCATTCACATTTTAAAAGTCTGTAAGTCCCCTTAATGATACAAATTGCTTCAGGCATTTGTTAATGTGAGAAAGTTTCAGGAATTGCAAGATTCTCACATTTTCTTATTGAAAATAATTCCAGATTTGTTAACCACTTTTGACAGCTTTTTTTTTAATGCATTTTTCTTTGTTTTAATCAATTGAGGAATGGATAATTATTGCATTTCTAGATAAGCACTGAATGCCTCTACACTGTTAAACTACTGAGTAACAAATTATTCTCTCAATATGTTTAGCATGCACTTCAATACTGCTATAGTTTAATTGGAAACAAACAAACAAAAACCAACCACATTTGCTTGAAGTATTTAAAAAAAAAGAAAAAAACCCAAAAAATTTCTGATAAGAAACAATGTTCCAGCAAATGAAATTTATTTATAGAATATTTATGGAGAGGTTCATTACTGAAAAGAAGTTTACTTTCACTCTGTAAGAGGCTTCAGAATTAATATTTCTACTTTAAAACTTTATTTATTCTTTTTAATGTACATGAGTGTTGAAATAATAGTTACCACTGTGGCATTATGATTTCAGCACTACATCAGAAAGAAGAGGCAGATGAACTGAATATTTTAAATAAATAATTAAATCAGGTGAATCTATTACTTATTATATAATGTAGTAAAAGAAATAGGAAAAAAAAAATGTAGTAGCTCTGCGAAAGTGCGTTTAGTTCTTGAGCTGCTCTTAAAAATTTTCACCCTGGAAACATTTCAAATACGCTGAGATAATGTGATCCTATCTTTAGAGATGGCCTGTGGTTTGTATTCAATATTGGAAGATAATAATACCTTCTCATTTTTATTTCACTTTTGAGTTAGAGAGTTCAAGTTGCCTGGAGGAAGATTTTGGAAGAAAAAAAGGTCTTTGTGAATCCTAAGTGTTCACTAATGGTGTAACAAAAAAACTAAAGAATTCTATCAGCCTCTGAGATTTAATTTCTAGAAAATTAGTTTTAACTTAAACACATTTTCAGCATCTTTCTGCTTGAGACATAGTTTTACAACAAGTATTTAGTTTGGAAAATAGAGGTTACTTAGATCTGTATTCCATTCTAATTTATTTCCTTCCATGATTTGTTTATGAAGGCGTACTTTAGAGATGAGGGGCTTTTATTAGAATTGAAAAGTAAAATTATTGCTCTGACAAACTGGAATGTCTAGGAGATATTAGCAGTTGTATCTGTCCATCAGTTCATCACAGGAAAGATAAGGAGGTACTGGAGCAGGTCCGGAGAAGGGCAATGAGGCTCGTGAAGGGCTTGGAGAATCAACCCTACAAGGAGAGGCTAAGGAGGGTGGGACTGTTTAGTCTGGGGAAAAGGAGGCTGAGGGGAGACCTTATCGCCCTCTTCCAGTACCTGAAAGGTGCTTACAGTGAGAGTGGGGCAAGTCTCTTCTCACTGGTGACAAGTGACGGGACAAGGGGAAATGGCCTCAAGTTGTGCCAGGGCAAGTTTAGGTTGGATATTAGGAAGAACTTCTTTACAGAAAGGGTAGTTAAGTACTGGAATAGGCTCCCCAGGGAGGTGGTTGAATGGCCATCCTTGTATGTGTTTAAGAGCTGTTTGGATGTGGTGCTCAGGGATATGATTTAGCAGAGGGTTCTTAGAGTTAAGGTACTATGGTTAGGCTGCGGTTGGACTTGATGATCTCCAAGGTCTTTTCCAATCTGGGTAATTCTATGATTCTATGATCATTAATTACTCGAGTCTTGTGAAATGACCAAACAGCTTGGGGAAAAATTACATGTAGTCAGAAAGAACTAAGAAATGTAGAATGTGGTCTGTTTAGCCACTATTCTATAATATTTTCTGTATATTCACTACAGTAGTCAGATATTTTTGTATAACAGATGATATTTTTAAAGGAAATCAGAATGTAATTTCAAACACTATCAAATCAGAATTAAAATGTTTGGTTTTAGGTCTATGTATGAACTTTTCTTAATTATTTCTTTAGAATGAAGAAAATCTCCTTTTGAGGCTTTATCAATAATTTCTGAAGGATTTTCTATTTTAGAAATTGTTTTGCACTTTGTGCTTCATTGGGTTGTAATGTGTATTTTATGTCTCTGGTCAACATCTCAAATACAAATGTGGAATTTTTACTTTTGTTGAGATATGCAGTATTACAGAACAATTAGAGTGCAAAAAAAAAAAAAAAAAAAAAAAAAAAGAAAAGAAAAAAAAAAGTGGTTCATGAATTTTCACATAGGTATGTATATACCACAGTGAATAGGTCCCTTATACTTGCAAAATAGAGCTTTCTCATTTTATTCTGCTTGATAACTTTGAGACCTTTCAAAAAAAAGTCAAAGGTAACTCTGACCTGCAGGAAAGGGCATGCAGCAATTATTTTGCTGATGCCTAGTAGCATACAAAATATTTTTGAAACAAATGTGAAATAATCGTTTGTTGAAGCAAGCAGAGTCTGGGTAGCTTTAACCAGTCATTTTCAAAAAAACAAATCACAGAAGACAAGACCAAGTACACCTTCAGTGATGGGAGCAGTATATGCACTGAAGACATTTTGTCTCACAAGAAAGCAGTAGTAGGATGGATGGACAGAGGCACATAAACTAGTTAAAACTGCCAGATGCTGTTATCGAGTTCCACTCTATTAGCAGCTACAGGATATGTATCAAATAAAGCTATTTCGTGTGTTGGTCTGAGGATTCTACATAGAAGAGTTAATTGCTCTAGTGTGAAACCTATGATAGCACCAGCACCATTCTACTTTAAGGCCATCCTTTTTTTGCTTTCTGGCTTATTTGTGTGCGTTACTTTGCAGAGTAGGAGTATGTCTACAGTGGTCACTGTATCTAGAATGAATGTTTTACAATAGCATATGTGACTTTAAATAATTCATTAGGATAAAATGGTTATTATTTCTGTTTTAGTTTGCTTAGAGACAATTATAATGATATATGCACACAAATACACTAACATTGCAAAGACATCACTAAAGTGAGTATTCTAAACACTGGCGTCTTACTGGAAAATCACTTTTAAAAGTTGAAAGTTTTCAGTGCCACATTTAGGTTAGAGCAAATCATTTGGTCTTTTCCAGTGTTTTAAACCTCATGCCTTGATTCTAGCAGCATTTTATTGCTCCCTTTTAAAGAATGAGTTGTTGAGTAGAGATTCCAGAACAGAGCAATGAAATGGAGAGTGGCAACATGCCGAGCTGTTCCACTTCAGAAAACTAAGCTCTTTAAAAAAATATTTGTATGGTCCAGTCTCTTACTGCTAATTACTAGACACATATCTAATAATTATTTTACAGCTAAAATTGCTGTCTTAACAAAAAAGGCAATAAACTTTGTATTATTATCTCATATAAGAGGACAACTGATAAAAGAGCAACTCCAAAATTATCTTCAATGTCTTTTTTATTTTTTTAATATGAAAACCCTCAGTGTTCTCACTCAATTATAAATCCGTGTCCTTTTGTTTCCATCTTCTGTGTAGGATGCATAGCATTCAGTAGGTAATGTTGGAAATATGAAAAAATCATCTATATAAGCTGTAACTACACATCCTCTGCCCTAGCTTCAACTTTCCTTTTCCCTCTTCTTTTCTGTTCACAAAGGAGTTGTAGTAAACAGTAAAGAAGAAGAATGCCACCTTCCTCCCTGCCTGAGCAAGGAAGATGTCTCCAAAAAGAGTTGAGTGTAGTTACTGCATCTCAGAGCACTGCAAAGTTGTGCTTTCTGTCCAGAGATCTTTCAAAATGAAAGTACCTCTTCCTGCTCTTACACTACATATTGTACACATTACACTACATTGCATCTTATTTTAAGAAAGAAGTTACTGAATCTGAAAATCTGGAATCTTGAATAGAAGTAAAGCTCTGGCTTTTTCCAAAGCTTGTTGCTGAAAACTTTATACGTCTACATTACACACTCCTTCTGCCCTGTCTGCTGTAATAACAACCTTGCTTTCAATACAATAGCATGGCATATTCTATACTAACCATTTTTCAATTGATTAATTCTTTTCTAAAGCTAAGACTTTTATCTTTTTGAACTTTTTTGTAATACTTGGCTTTTTGTTTTGTTTTGTTTTTTTGTTTGTTTGTTTTTGGTTTTAAAGGCAAACTTTAAGCATTTTTGATGGGGTACTCAGAAAATCCACAGCAAAATTTCCTTGTAATTGAACAGTGACCTATCAAACTCAAATATTTGCTAATTCATTTATCTTATCTTATATCTACCATAGTTTTAATGTATCTTCCAGAGATAGGATGTTTATCCTAAATGTATATTTATCCTGTTTTTATTTGGAAAAATTGCTATGTGGAGAACATCAGATATAGTTGATATTGCTTTGTTCAAGTTAGAGTCCTAATGTAGAGGTTAATTAGTCAAAAGAATTTGTTGGTTATGTGGCAGAAAATTGTGAAGGATCTGAGGACAAACTCTGATCAGGGAAGAAAAATATATCCTAAGCTACTACATTCCAAAAATGTTTTGGTCCTCTGGTAAGCAGTCTGAAAAGAAATACAAACATTCAATGATTTATCAATTTTATCATAATTTGTGTTCAACTTATGCTATGCCAGATGAGGAGTAGATACGAAACATTTTGAGAAGTCCGTGCTTCTAGCCTGGTTTTGAAAAAGTAATCAATCCAGACAGTTAAATCCAGCTAATGTTTGGAGGCATTCAAAGAGACACTTCAATTAAGTATTACAACACTGCTAAATTTCATTGGGATTAAAAGAATATAACAAAAAAACCCACATAATTTTGGTCACTAAAAGTTACTCTTATGTTAAAATTTTGCTTTGAAACCAAAGTTTGTTAGATGTTGAGTCCAGTTTTGTGTTTGCTGCATTTTCTTTTGGGATAAAGACTGAGTTTAATGAGTTTCACCAATATATACAATCTCTATATCAGCCTCCCTAATACGACATGACAGCACACCGGAAACATTCCTTGGAGAGAAATGCTACAGAGTATTAGAGGATTAAAAAAAGTAATGATTGACTCAAGTTGACAGACCAGTTATTTTTAAAACAGCTTCAGATAAGTTTTAAAATGCAAGAAATGCCCTTGCTGCCAAAATCTGTCCTATGCTAGTTATTTCAGGAACATGTGTGGCTTGACTTCTGTTCTTTATCAAGACAGTTAATTCTGATGTCTTCTACTTTGTTTAATAAAACTAAGATAAAGGTATATTTCTGATCCTGCCTAGAACAGTATCTTCAAGGCACAGCCTAGTCTTAAAAACATATGTAACTTTTGGCTGAGTTCAAATTTCTAGATAATTTCCTTATAGTCTAGTTTACAAAGTGTATTGACTACTCCCTAATTCTAGCTACATACCACATAATTTTGCTTCTCTTAGCTCAATATCTTGTTTACAACATAAAATGTTACAAGTATACTATAAAAAAAAAAACAACCTTTCTTAGCCAAGATACTAGGTATATTTAACCCAATACTGCATTTTTTTTAATATTTTGTATATTATTCTGCATAGAAGAAAGTTTACTTCAAGTATTAAAGCCAATATTCTCATTATTACAAATGATTCCAGTGAAAACATTACAGCTAATTTGATTGGACAATCTGTGAAGAGATGAAAGGTTGTCAGAGATATTATTTATAGCAAAAAAAAAAATTCCACATTTCATTGTTTCTACTTAATTGTGACTTATACACTGCCTTAAAGCAGGGAGTTATGACCCTCTGGACATTCCTTTTACTTCTGCTGATTGAAGTATTCCTGCAGTTGTAGATGGCTCAGTATGCTTCAGGAACCATCATGCAAAACTGTTCTGTTAATTTTGTGTAGTGAGTTATGAAGTGAAGTCCTTCCTCCATTTATTTTTTTTCCCCCCTTTTCAATGTAAATTGCAGAGGAAAATAAAAACAAAATTGGTTCAGAGAGCCATCTTTCAAAAAACCAGACTAGTAGTCACATTTTAAAAAGCTTGCATTTTAAGTCTTTTGAGCTGTTTGAGCTACCACTGTAAAGTATCTGGAAGAAATGTGGAAAAGTATGTCCAAGAAAAAAATGTAGACAGCCTTTTTTGATAAGTCTTCTTTATGAAATGTCCTGAGCACACTTTTCTTACTGCATTTTTTTAAAGCTTCTGGCTTTTCACAGATCCTGAATTCAGACTGTTGAAGCTATGTTCCAGCTGTTCCAGCATAGACTAGGTGGAAACAAGGGCTAGAAAGTGCTCATTTCAGCAAATTACTTCTGGCATTTTAATTGCCTGAAGACATTAAATGAACAAGGAATGACACTGATGGCTTTAGCAGGCAGCAAGGTACATCTGTCCTAACCTTGCCCTTCTATTCAAGGACTCTTCCAGGTTGCTGCTGATCTGGAGCGGGTGCTTCTTCCACTGCTCAACTTGCTCCTTTCCAACTACCCTCATTGGCAGTGTGTATATTCTTCCCTTTGGTTAAGGAGCTGCAGGAACAGTTTTGTGATCTAAAGGCTTAGTTCCAATCCCCTTGCCACTAGATCAGGCTGTCCAGGATCACATCAAACCTGGTCTTGAATGCAACCTGGGTTGGGGAATCCACAGCCTCTCTGAAATGTCTGTGCCAGTGCTTCATCACCGTCTGAGTGAAATATTTATTTGTAACTTGTAACTTAATTCTCCTCTCCTTTAGTTTAAAGCCAGTCCTTGATGACCTACCACCATAAGACCATGTAAAAAGTTGGTCCAGCTCCTGCTTGTAAGCTCCCTGAAAGGCCACAACGAGGTCTCCCTGAAGCCTTCTCTCCTGCAGACCAAACTAGTTCAGCTCCCCCAGCCTTTCTTCATAGAAGTGCTCCAGCCATCTCTATGGCCCTCCTTCGGACCCACTGGAACTGTTCTGCATCCTTCTTGTACTGGCAACATCAGGTTTGGAAACAATACTCCAGATGGGACCTTGCAAGGGCATAGTAAAGGGAAACAATCCCTTCCCTCTCCCTGCTGGCCACTTTTCTACCTTTTCTACCTTGCCCAGGTAGCAAGTACTAAATATTTTATTCTGCATAAGTGATAGAGCTGTGGTGATGAAATCATTTGGCATCTGAACCAGCCCCACCACCACTGTCCCTCTTCTCACTGTAGTGACCCTCAGCTTCTTCTTGTCTCTGAAATCCACTCCTTTATCATCATCATCATCATAGTATCATAGTATCATGCGAGTTGGAAGGGACCTTAGAGATCATCGAGTCCAACTCCTGGGATTCAAGCCCTCTAGTGTAGCAGAGTGGCAATTCTACCACTTGCACCACAGAGGGGATTCGAAGCCGGGCCTCCAGTGTTGCAAGCGGTGGTTCTAACACCGTGTGCCACTGTGGGAACACACTTTATGCACTTTATGCATAACATAACTGCTACACTTGGTATTTTTTAATTATTTTTTATTAAAAAACAAACAAACAACATTTAGTGAATTGCATCTACTCAGCAGTTAGGGAAAAAAAGGTTAACCAAAATTTATTTTCTGGAGACTTTCTGAAGTTCAGACTATCACAGCAGTTATTGTATATATACATGTCCAGAATCAGCAAGCAAGTTTGTAACTTTGTGGGAAAGTAAAAGCTTATAAACTTTTTGAAATATCAATATTATTTACAAAGAACAGATTTTATTGTTGAATTATCAGTACTGTTTAGATTTTTTTTTCTTTTTTTCTTTTTTTTTCTTTTCTTTTTTCTTTTTCCCCTGTAGACTTCTTGTCATGTACAAAGGAATATTTTTTATAATTTGCTGGTTCTTATTTTGCTCCCTAATTAGTAATGGGATACAGTCATCTGCTTTACTGACACATTCTTCCTCTCTTATTTTGAAAATGCTATATATAACTTTTGACTCACTGAATATGTTTAATCTTGTGCTTTTAAAACTATATTTGTAGTTATTGCTTTGGACACATGTCTAGATACAAAGATTTCAGTGCTGGCTGATAAGCATCTAATGAGTATAACAACTTGAAATCCTTAACAGGCTTCTAAATATGGAAAGTGATCCATTTCAAATATAAGATAATAAACTACTGGGGAAAGTTAAGATACTGTTCACAGAAAACTCCAACGTTTTCTCTATTTTTTATTTTTTTTGTATATAGGCATTTTGTCCATCAATCTGGAAATATCTATGCTCTTTGAGCACTAAAAGCAGCAAACGTTCTGTGATTGACTTGGAAGTTAATTCTAGCAACTTAGGATGTAGTGTTTCACCAGGCAGAAAGCTCTAAGACTTTACACAACTTCTAATTTATGGTTAAAGAACCAGGTAATTTGTTATTTGTTTGTGCATATAGCAAGTAGTCTGTCTATCTGCAGGAAACTCAAATGAAAAGAATGCAAGCTATATTTTGAGTATGCTGAGCTGTGAGTAACATGGGATAATAAACATTAGAAACCTAATTAAACCACTAAAACTTCTATAAGGTTCAGGCTGGTAAATGTCTATGTATGCTGTACTATGATAGGAAGAATGATTTTGGTTGCCTAGCAACTAGATTTCACAAGCTACCTCAGTGGAAAATATTTGTGTTTGATAACAAATTCAAAATGGGAACACACAGAAAATAAAGTCTTCCCAGAACCTTTAGCCAAGTGACAAATTCACTGCATATTATTACAAATTAAAATGGCATTGGGTTTAGAAATATTAGTGGGGATTGGGACTATTTCATGGGAAAACAGTGGCTAGTCAATATGGCTTAAAATTTTGTGGAAAATCTTGGAGTAGCTCATAAGTACAAATTACTAAGTGCAACCAAAGTACTAAAATGCACCACCAGACACCTCACCTTCTCTGCTTCCATCTATCACATGGCAACAACATGTAATCGAATATTGGTGGGAAAGTTCTACCTCTGCTGCCACCTCCCCAACATTCACCTCTGGCTTTGTGGGTCAACATAATAAAATAGGAAGTATTACATTCACAGCAGCCCTTATACATCAGCAGAATTATTCTGGATCCCTCCGTGGGTGCTAGGAGACCTGAATTTAACAGGGTAGTACTAGGTTCAGCGCACTGAAGTAGATCAGAACCGTAGGAGCTGGGACACTTGCCACACTGTACAGGACAGATCTCCAGAGGATTGTATGAAGTGGCTGGCTATGTAATAGTGACTGCAGGTTGGTGCCAGTGAGCCTATGACTGTGTGGGTTTTGTTCTCTGTCTCCTCCATAGCCCCAAATTCATACAGCTTGTGGTCTTAAAATGAAATATTTCTCCATCCAGTTTTACAAGTCTTCTAGCAGAGGATCAATCCTGTAAGGTTCATGTGCATAACACTATTACATCCAACACTTTTACCTCTCATGAGTCTACTGGTCTCTTTTGTTTCAGGAATGTCAAATGTGTGGATCTTGAGTATGAAGGACTGAAGTACACTATAATGCAGGGAAAAGCTCACTGGTCCAGTACTCCTGTTCATGTTACAGAACCATCTTCATTCATACAACTGTCAGCAAAAAAAAAAAAAAAAAAAAAAAAAATTATAAATAAATAAATTTAAAAGTATAATTATTTGCATTATAATGCAGTCTGCATGTTAGATGGCAGCCTCTATGTCCTACAGCCAATCATGAATTCACTGTTAAATAATGAAGTACTTCTAGTTATGGTGTCTGTAAAAATGTGAAAATATGTATACACATACAGTTATAATGACAATTTGTCATGGAATTAAACTTACAATAGGATAAGCCATGAAAATTTTGGTTTGCTTCAGGAATTTTACTCTTGTCTTCTCTTTGTGTGTTTGGTTTGTAACTCTGTTAAAAATTAAAGCATTTTTCAGTTGGACTTCAGAGATTATCTGATATTTAAAGAACAGTCCACACAGAACTGCTCAGGTGGCTTTCTTTCTACTCAGTCTTAGGAGCTATAACTCTTAATCTAAATGACTAGAGCAGATACATTATGCTAATAATGACCTCTGTTTCAGCTGGTGGGTATCAGCAGTGTTGGCAGCAAAGAAACTCATTGAAGTAAAATGGTTTCTACAGTGCTTTGATATTCTTTGATAGAAGTATTTTAAATTATTGTTCTTCCAGATTCCTATTCAGAAAGAAAACATTTTTACTTCTCAACATTGATTTGTTTTTAAAGCATGAAAGAATGCTATTTCTTATCATAATTAATTTGAAATGTAAAGTAGCAACCCTTCTAGCAAGTATTTTAAATAGATGTAGAGTTAATAAGTCAATAAAAAAGCAAACTGTAGCCACATTAAGATAATCATACTACGGATAATCAAACTGAATTATCTTTTAATTATTAGATTTGCCTGATCTCTTGTCTTATCAGCTACTTTAAGGAATGTGAATGTTTATTGGTTTACTACAGAATTGCAAAGTTGGGTTGGAAGTAAACTGGATGCCACCTAGTTCTGTCCACTTGTCAGGGTTTCCCTGACAAAATGCTGTGGGGCTGCAGTGTGAGGCCCCAGTATGGAAACAGAACATTCCTTTCCCTTCTCCATGCTATCAGTGAAGCAGTCCTCTGCTTCTTCAGATAGGAAAGAGCAATGGATGCTCCACACTGCTGGCATGCTGGCAGTATTACTTATCATTTCCTAGCCATGTGGCGCAGTTACACAGACTGTTCACTGCATAGTTGTACCTTTTTTGTGCTCTGAGTAAGCAGACAGATCTTCAGCCCCTGCCATCCTAACTCAGCACAAATTCTGACTCCATGAGAGGCAATTCAAACATCATTTGCTGGTCCACCTGATACTGAGGCACAGGTGATAAAAACAGTTCATAAATGTGAGAAGGGTGGTGAATTTGTTTTTATTTATTTATTTTTTTTTTTAACTCGAGTTTTTCCAAGGCCTGAAAACCATGTGGTAAATTTGTTCTATTAATTGAATATCAATAGAATGTGCTTGCTAACAGCTAATAAAAATTCAATTTTAAAAACATTTTTTTTTTTTATAAGAAGGTCTATAGTTTATAGAAGCCCTGTAGTTTATAAATAAATGCAGCCTAACATCTAGTAACTTTTAGAATTATATTACAAGATACTCTTTCAGGTTTACTGGGAAATGCAGATTTCATTCAGCCTGAAATGACAAATCTGCTTGCTTGTAAGTAAAGGTGTGATATAAGGGAAAGTTTACAGGAACAATGGTAATGAATATTAATTGAAAGAAGAAAACTTTGTTATGGTTATATGGGCAGTCTTTTTCACTGAAAAGTTGCTTGATGCAGCTTCAACTTAAGTTATTTGATGACAGTGTGTCCATTTTACCCTACACAGGGTTGGGAATGACCTACTACCATATCAGAGGTCAATCATAGAATCATAGAATCACCAAGGTTGGAAAAGACCTCTAAGGTCACCCAGTCCAACTGTCCACATCACCAGTATTTCCTACTAAGCTGTGTCCCTCAGTACAACATCTAAACATTTCTGGAACACCTCCAATGTCAGTGACTCTGCCACCAACCTGGGAATCCATTCCAGTGCCTGACCACTCTCTCAGAGAATAATTATTTCCTAATGTCCTACCTGAATCTCCCCTGGAGCAAACTTGAGGCCATTGCCTCTAGTCCTATTGCTAGTTACATGAGAAAAAGGCCAACCGCCACCTCACCATAACCTCCATTCAGGTAGTTAGTTGAGTTAACTGCCCTGCTATATCATGACCTGGCCTAAGGTGGTCTTGCAATTGATGGCACTGTCATTTTATTAAAGAAATAGAGAATGGGTATTGGCGGTTTGCTGAGGAAGCGTCCTGGGAGTGGAAGCAAATATTAGGCAACGAAGTCAGCCTCTTTGGCTTTACTGGCTTTATTATTATAAAGAATAGGGAAAATGACTATGATATGTTGGCTACTTAAAAGCAGTATGCTTAGGATGTGTGATATATGCATTGTTTCATACTAGAGATTTTCAATACATGAGAGCCATGGAATTATATAGCTGTAAAACCAAGAAAAATTAACAATGTAAGGTTTTTTAGCAGTTCAGAAAACATGACTCCAAGGAAATTTGTTTGTTTAGACAAATATAATACAGCTTGATAAAATAGTCAACTATGAAAATTATTTGATCAATATGCTTATTTGGTAGTGACATAGCTGGAAAATAGTAAAATTGCAAGGTACTTATCCTGCCATGAAGGAGTGGTACATTTCAAATCATTCACAATTCAGGCAGTGATAATGCTTTCATTCAATTCAGTACAAATAATGCAAATACTGTAACTCTGTACTAAATATGAAGAAAAAAAAATGATAACTGGGAAAACTATAGGTTAGATAATAATAGGTGCTCCTATACTTAGTCCAAAATAAATAGTATAGAATGCTTTAGTCTTTCATCATTCCCTGTGTTATTATCTGGTTTGGTGGAATTATAGTAACTGGCAGAAAATGGATTTGTTAGTTAACAAACAATGAAGGACTCAGATAAAGCAGAAGTCTGTTTTATTATGTGCCATGCATTCTTGTAATGGGAAACTGAAGAATTTAGGCCATGAGTTCAAAGCTTAATCACATAGACCTTTTTAAAGCAAAGCATTGCCTGTGTGTCTCTGAGCATGATATTGAAAACTGACCCCAAGCACTTATCATTAGACTTTCAGATGAGAACATGGTAATTTTTTCTACATTTGAAATTAGTTGCTAGTAAGTGGGCAAGCATTCCTGAGCTAAATTCTGTCTGAAACACTTAGACAATATCAGTATATCTGATGAAATAGCCTAGAAAGACATTTTTGTTGACATTGAAACCAGACAATTATACTGAAGATGCAGTGGACACCAGCTGTCTGGTTATTTAGCCTTTAGCTGCATACTCTTATTTATGCAATTAATTTGTCATGTAACTTCAGCCCCTATTGTGTTTTTGTCATTGTCTTCCATGTTGAAATTTGTTTTTGGGTAGCTTCACAAACTAGTTAAAAGCAGAAATTTTATACGTGTCAGAATGCCATTTTTGTCTTGTTCTATCTCTCAACAGCTGTGAGTTCAAAGACATAGTTAACATGAATTGGAGTGAAGAAGCAGCAGCTAATACTGCACTGACTGACAATTACAATTTCTGGTACAACAGAATCATGAGAAAGCAGGGATAAGGGGACAGACATGCATTGGTTGGTTATGACTCAGTGCTAGTAGATGGAGATCAGAGGGGAGTGTAGAGAATTTGCTGCAATGCAAAAAGCCAGAGTCAACCTATTCCAGGACAAGAAGTAAGACATGCCATAGTATACAGCGAGGAGTGTTTCTGTAAAAAATATTTTCTATCTCTATTCTACCTTCTCTAGCTACTAAGCTTGCTATTTAAGAAGCTAACTACTGTAATCTGTTTCAGTAAAACAAGACTTTTGACATTGAAACCCTTTTGTCCTCTTTCTGCCTCAAAGAGAAGTCTCTAAGAGAGAGCTAACTATAGTAAGGTCTAGAGAGACCTAGTTGGAAGAATTCCTCTCTTAAGTGTTTGGGCTTCTGAGATATAGGTCAGTATAATTAATTTTTTATTTTTTATTTTTTAAGGCTTTCTTTTAGTGCAGAATATTATTTTTTAATATAGTAAGGATTATTATCCTTTTCTACACTTCCTCTCTGGCATGAAACTGGTATTACATTCCCTTTCTGTAGATAAATTATACATAACTGTATTTTCACCTTAATCTCATGTCTTTAGGAGAAAACTGGAAAATGGAAAATATAAAATTTTATCATGTTATAAGTTCAAGTAGGCATACAAGCATCTAGTCTCTACTATTTTATTCACTTTTCATATGCTTAGTTTTAATATAGTTGAGGAATCTCAGTGACTTTAGTGTGTGACTTAGTAGTGACTTAGTGACTTAGGAGTACATTTAAAAATTTACAGCTAATAATCAAAGGCTCTGTATTGGCTAATGGTCATTTCACAGAATCACAGAATCATAGGGGTTGGAAGGGATCTCTGCAGATCATCTACCACAGCTTCCCTACTAAAGCAGGTTCCCGATAGTAGATTGCACAGGAACGTGTCCATGCAGATTTTGATTATCCCTGGAGGATGAGATTCCACAACCTCTCTGGGCAGCTTGTTCCAGTCTTCAGTCACCCTCAAAGTGAAGAAGTTCTTTCATGTTCAGATGGGACTTCAAGGAACCCAAGCCGTTCTATAATTCTAAACAGTCTCAGATCTCCCAGCCTTTCTTCATAAGAGAGCTGCTGTTCCAGGCCCCTAATCACCTTTGTTACTCTTGAAAGAGAAATTCTAGTAAAGACGCCTTTCTTCCTATTTTTTCTAATTATTCTAATTAGGAGTTCATACAATGGAGGGAGAATATGAACGGAAGTATGTGGGTGGATATGTATACATGTAATAACACTCAAATATGTAAATAGGTGCAATTTAACGACCACTCATATAACATTATTCTAAATGCATCCTTTGAGAAATTTCAGTATTTAATTGCTTTATTTTGTCCTGGAAATACTTATTTTGCCTTGCGTCTCAAGTGTTTTGCTTTTCTTTCTCCATTTAGAAGATTTGTGTTTGCTTTAATAATTAAACCAAGTCAAAGGGGATTGAGCTTAATTCATTAAAAAGAACAAACAAGGCTCATTTACAGCCTTATTGCATTCTTCTCTTTTTTTTTTTTTTCCTTCTCCATTTCTCCCACTTTTTTTTTTTTTTTTTTTTTTTTTTTTTTGTACATATTTTAAATTTTATATGCATATATGTCCCATATCAGTTAGGTGTTAAAGATAGATAGTGAAGATAAGCATAGTTCTTGGCATCTATATTCAGATGGTAATTCAGTTTTATATTTGGAAATAGTTTTATTAATTACCTGCCTATGGAGAATTTTATTTGGAATGCTAAAAGGTGGCTGTGGAATTAACTTGAGTTACTGAAATTAAATTTATTTTAGTTTGCACCTAGATTTTGGGAAGCTCAGGATCTTCACAAAACAAAAGGGAGTAGATGTTACAGGGAGATGACAGTTCTCTGTATGCGATTCCAAATGCTTGCCATGTTGCAAAGCTTTGGTTAGAGATATACAGGGATATTTGTCCTAAAACACTAAAGATTTTCTTGAACTATCATACTGAAAATCTCGTACTGAATATCTTAATTCTCTTCTTCATTACTTTACCTCAAAATACCAGAAGAATGCTGCCTTCTCATGCAATGGATCCAGTAGCAACTAGTTATCAGTACATGACATGCTATCAGTCTTTGCTATATTCTCAAACATCTGTACATACTTTCAATTGGTCTTTAGATTTTGCTTTTGAACCTATGATATGGATTGGAGTATTTTCTCTGTTTTCACCCATTTAACAGTATGTCCATTCAATAACTTACCAGATATGATCATACCAGATACAACAAGCTGGATGCCAACTACTAGTCAGTATTATCTCAAGCAAAACAGACCTGATTGGGTGAATTTAACTTTATTTATTGCCAATTAACATAAAAATATAATAACTTATTTGGGTATGCAGGAAACAAACAAAATTCCCCCAGATTTAAAATACTGTGGAAAAAGACACTTTTCCCTTTTTCCCAGGCTGATCTTTACTTCAGATACACCTGTCTTGTAACTACCCTTCAGTATGGCAGCAAACAGTGTAGAGGAGCTCTTTCTGCTACTTTTCATGTACTGCAAATGCTAAGTCACAACTTGAAGCAGTAATTGAACACCTGGTGGGAAGGCAGGGCCAACCAAGGGGAGTTCAGCTGCATGCAATGTACCTGAGTGACTGGAAGGGGTGGAGCCAGGATCCACTCCCTCCCAGACCTCATTTAAGGGTTGGCAGTGGAGGTAAGGGTGTCTTTTTTGGAAGTCTCTGCTTGCCTGTGAGCCTAATGAGCATTTTGGAGGCTTCATTTTCCTCCTGGCTGTGTGACTCATCTACCACAGAATGCCTCCTACCATTCTGATATTGGCAGTCCATCTGCTCTTTCTAATTTCTCTCAGTTCTCTCTGGCTTTTAGGCAGTGTTTTGCCCCTTCTTCCCCTAAGCTCTCCCTAGTGTGCCCATATGCATCTTCTGTGTCTGACCATGCCCTTCAAGGAGGCCTGTCGAAGTCAGCAGGAATAGTTTGTGCCCAGCGTTGAGCAGTCCTGACCTCACCTCAAGTGGCAGTCCTGCAGTGACCCACTGCCAACACCTTGCAATTTACGGCAAGTATAGCTCTATATCTGACACAGGTGTTGGCTACATGATCTTTGTCAAGAAACAGGAGAAACTTCTTTCTGAGAAGCTTCACCTCTTCCATACTCATACTTCCAACATGGTCAACATGTGAATAGTTTGAATATTTGTTTCAGCTGGTAGATTATATATATAACTTTTTTGTACTTGTACATATCTTTTTACTTGAGTTTCTACATATACAGAAAGGATGACATTTTTTTCTGTCAATTCCTGGCCCAGACTGGTGTTAGCACTTCAGGCAGGGAAAGGATGCTCTCAACTGGGCATGAGGCAGGGCCACCTGGTACCTCAATGATACAACTCCTTGATAAGTCTTGTTGATGAGTATCTCACTGTGTAGGCTGAGGAAAAATAATCCCACCCCTTTTCCAACAGTAGAAAAATGAATAAAAATACTTCTGTAGGAAATATTTAGAGAGGGTCTTAAAAGCCCAAAAGGAGCATGATTTGAATGTGGTACATTGCCCTGTGCTTGCATGTAAGAAATTAAGAAAGAAACATTAGTTTACAAGGTAATGCTCCACTCACTGTTAGGAAACTGGTTACCACATTGATCATTTTGTGATTTGCTCACAGTGTGCTTAATCCTGTTCTTTGATCAGCTCTTGGTTGGTTTCCAGGATAATCTACAGAAATTTGACTTGATAATTACATGTAGTTTGTTATAGGTGTGTTAGAAATATTCTTGCTTATTTATTTATTTATTTATTTTATTTCCCCTGCTAGGGTCATTTCAAATCTAGTCTGATTTTAGGTGGTATCTCAGGTTGCTGTGAGACAAATCCACCTTTGCTTTCTATTGATTTTACTGTACCGTAGCTCAACTCCTGTCTAGAGAATAATGAATATTATAGAAATCAAATATGCATAGGGATTGAGCTCTGCAAGGTGAGTCAGTTCTTCTTGCTCACCTTTTCCAGCCATGTGAAGAACAGCAGTAGAATTATGTGTTTAGTGTACAGTGGTTCAGCAAAATTTGGACTTTCATCATTCATTTCCACACTGAAGATTTTAGCCTTAATGCTTTGTCAGTATTACCTATTGAAACAGTGACAAAAGTTAGTCTACTGTTTTTAACTTTGTTTCCATGACATTCTATACACAGGCATAGATTTCTAAATATAGCTTCTTTTCATGCTGTTTTCTTGGGGACTGAGTTTATCTGTATCAAACAGTTGATTCCACTAATATGATGAAGATGGTGTTTCACCCTGATACGCAAGTCAAACATACAGCTATTTGTTTACAGACAATGAATTTGGAAACAGCTGTCAACATCACTTTCTCAGTATATCACAAAAATCTAAGGAATCAGGTCTGACTGCTTAAAAAAGCTGTTCTGAATGTGAGGGTTATACAATGAAATTGAAAATGTTTCTTTCCAACTTCATATACACACTTAGCAGAATGAGGCTCCTTTATTTGATATTCCAACCTTTTAATTTCTTTTAAATCCTAACTCTTTGTGGTTTAATTTTAAGATGGATCTGTCTTGAGAACAATGCAATAGATCTCCCTAAGTATGAGTTGAAGTTCCGACACAACCAAGCAGTACTGGAGTTTTAATTAGTGTGAGCAGGCTGGCATGCATCACAAATAACAAGTATTACTTACTTGACAAAAAGAGAGAAAACTGGAAAAACGTTCATCTCAACTGAGCAAAATAAGTAGAAGGACATTTATTTGCTGCTAAGCAAATGATGCAGATCCTCTCTTTTTCTGCTGTCACTGAATAGATGTGGAAGTTAAAAAACAAAATAAACCAAAACAAACAAACAAAAAAAACTTTCTCCACTGTTCCAGATTTACGACATTTTAGTTTCTAAGGAGTTTTTCTTGCTTTTTTTGTGACAGTAGGTAATGTATGTGTTTGCAGTATTTGATACTGATGTATTTTAACTATTGAATGAGTGTTCCAACTTACAGAAGAAACATAGGAAAATGAAAGCCATAAAACAGGCTCTTTTTTAAGTTACTGATTTTTCTCATATACTGAATTAATTTGTAAGATACACTATTACTTTAAATACTAGAAATAACAGGTTAAATTTGAGGGTGTCAATTTTAATATTAGCACTGAAACTCATGTTAAAAATATTAAATCAAAATTATTAGTTGTCTACAGTTTGACTTCTGTGACATGAAACAGTAATTCCTTGTACAATTTGCTGATATACTTCAGTGCTGGTAGTTCTAGTAGTTCAGATTTCTTTGTTGTTACTAACAGTTTGTGCTGCCTGGCTATTGCAAACCAGCCTTGTTTCTGAGTAAGATGAGGTTTTCCTTGAGAAATGTGCAATCTTCTGACCATGTGTAAGCACTAATATAATTTAACTAAAGAGATACATTTAAGTTAAACTGCATAAAGAGCAGAACAGTTTTTCATCTCTTTGTGCAGCTCCAAGCACATCTTAATAGCATAGTAGGTGTTTCAATGTGTTGTTTCTTTCTGTTTGTTTACTCAGAAGATAAGCTAATAAGCAATGACACTTTGTTTTTCTTATTATGATGGTATGAGAAACTGGGTGATAAAAAAATATATATGTTTTATCTCATAATGTAGCTGATGTGTTAAGGTCATCTTCATGAAATAATGATCAAACAGGGATACTTAGAAATATTTTGTCTTTAGGAGGGGAAATTATTATTGATTTTCTTTTTTAGAAGAAAAAGATACACAATAGCATAACTATACTGGTTTGGTTGAACAATCATTAACCATTCAAGATACATTAATTGGTACAAGGGTTTGCATGTTATATGCATTTTTGCATGGATGCTTTCCTCAGCACAGGGCAGAAGATGTTGTACAATATTCTAGCATAGTGAATATCAAAAAATCATTCTAAATATGTGACAGTTCCTAGGTACTTAAAAGATAGTGATAAAGACTACGGGTATTAGTACACAGCTATTACTAATACAGTTTAAACAAGTAATCAAAGTAAAATATTAATCTGTAAACATTCCAAAAATGGATGAAAGCTCAGTTGCTGCTTTCTTTTCTTTCCCTCATGAGTCCTGACCTCGGGTTAATACATACTTGGTACAAAAATGAAGTACGAAAAACTGCATTCATTTAAAGTATTATATATATATGTAATAAGTTTAGTTTGAAATAAAATCTAGTTGAAATGGCTTTAACCATACCATTTGTAATAAGGAAGCTAATGTTTTATATCACTGACAGATCTTGTTATGAGGCACCTGATTTCAACCATTGGTTTCTAACCTCGAGGCAGCTTCATGCGGTCTCTGGACTGCATTTTTGGATTATTTTTTTCAATTAGAATCATGTAAGTTGAAAGAGAAAGCAGAATAAATTCCAGTATAATATTAAAGAAGTATGAAGGTTGGGTGAAACCTGGGCAATGTATTGGCTTTTACTGAGAGTTTTTGTTGTGTTGAAGGGAAAATTAGCTTAAGTCTGCAGGAAGGTTTAGCAAGGAGTCAGCATGGAAACCTGATGGGGAACAGGAGTAAGTGGAACTAGAGCTTGGGCAAGACGCTGCAGCTGCAAGAGGCTCATGCTAGAACAGGGCGGGAAACCTTGAACATGGTCCTCAGAGTCGAAAAACATAGTAATTTGTTCCAATGTATGAACTCATGAATGCTGCCTCAAAGAGATGTTGAGGTTCCTGCATTTCACTATTGACTCTTATCAGCAAATGAAGAACACATTGTCAAGGTCTCTTATTTCTCTCAAGTACTTTTCCAAGCTGAAGATAAGGAAACTGCCAACTCTCCTGGTTGTTCGAGTATGTTGGCTACAGTGTTTTCAGCCCTGGTTGTGTGAGTTGTAATAGATCATTGCCTTTTTTGTTCTGTTCAAATTCCCCTTTAAAAAAAAATATAAGGACAGTGGCAAAAACTTACTCCTGAAGCTATAGGCCAAACATTCCAAAGTTGCTAAAAATGAAAATGTTAGCTGTGTACATCGTCTTCTTCAGTGCTTGGACTTCTCTACTATTTTATGATTTTTGTACTGAGTATCCCATAAGACCCCGAATGGTTCTGTATGCACTCTAGGGAATGTCTGATTATAAAGCCACTTGATAAGCCACCTAACTTTTACATCAATTAGAAAGCATGCAAGAAAAACAAAGTGCATCGGTCAAGGGACTCAGATGTTCCCCTGGAAATTTACAGTTGCATTCTTGTCTTTGCCAGTGATTTAAGTTTTAGAGAGGGAGAGTTTGTCAGTAGTCATTTGGTGAGGTGCTAGGTTTTGTCTGCTCAAGGGAGATACAAGGTCACAGTTGCTACACTTGAGATTAGTGAAGACTGTGTTTTGAACATGAAGTTACTGAGATTATCTAGCTGTTCTGAGGATGAAAGAATCTGTTTTGCATAGTCATGCTGGGTAAGCCAATTTTTTGAGTACTTTCTAAACTTTATCCACTATTGGAAACAGGGCATAGAGATTTTCATGATCCTTTATTTTGCACACGTTATAAAACTAGTTTAATATCAATAAATACCTAAATGTTTTATAAATGAGACTCATTAAAGAGTGTGTGAGGTGTATGGTTCTCTCGTGTATACCCTCGACCAGGGCACTAAAGCAAAATAAAAACAAACAAACAACAACAACAACAAAATAGGGGAGAATGATTTGCATGTTATGTAATTATGGAGAAGGGATCTCTTTAAGATGATAGCCCCTCAAGTAACAAATTTTAAAACCTAATGATTTCTATTAAAATGTCTCTATTTTCTATGTATATCAACAGTGAAAGCTGTTTCATTTGTATGCTGAAGATAAAGTAACATTTTTCATTTCAGCAAGCCACCATGGGAGATCAGTTATACAAGGCTTTCTGTAAATCACATCCTGATTTTACAGAATGGATGGCTTTAATGCACAAAGGACACCACAGCTTTGAAAGAACATAAACTATTCTTTTTGGGTATTATAATTTAGTATTCTGTTTAGTATGAGACCCTCCAATTTATGTTTATTTGAAAATTACCCTAAGAGAACTGATGAAACAATTTGCATCACATATGTTGTAAGCCCTTTAAAGGCCTTGTACAATACATCTAATAAGCTTCCAACATTGCTCCTATTTTGTTTCTTCAAAACCCATCTAAGTTTTAACCCATATAACTGAATTTTATTAATTTAAAGGATTTCAAGAGGAGGCAGTAGGAAATTAGAGTGGTTTTGTTCTTGTCCAAAAGTAATAATTATTTTATTCTTCAGATAAATGCCTCAAAACAATAAAACAGATCTGTTTAAGCAGAGTAGTAAATGAAAGCCTTTATAGCAGAAAACTACCAAATTTATAGTAATTAAATAGTGGACGTGAGGTTGAATCAAGTATTAAACCAAACTGTACTAATAAATATAATTATTTTCTAAAAAGCTTTTGTGTCCTATGAGCAGAGTTGGAAGCCTCAGTTTCTACAGTCAGAAGAGGAGACTAATGACATTAATTATTTTCATTACATTTCAAACTAAAAGATTTTGTACTATGTCCTATAATCATTTCATATTTTTCTGTTGTGAAAACGTTCATATATTTGCAATCTTATCTTGGCCTTCTAAGAAGACTATAATTTGGAGTATTCCTTCGGTTTGACCTCAGGGCTAAAGCACAGATTCAAACCTTGACTGCTAATCTTATCAAGTAGATTGTTCTTTCTGGAATTTATGCCCGCCTATCTTGTCTGCATCCCAGCAGCCAGCCTTTCTTCCAGAGGCTTAGTGTAATGGTGAGGTTTGAATTGGAGGCAGTGTGAAAATATGATTTCACAATAGCAACAATCCCTCTCATGCCCACATGAATACTGCATGCAGCTGTTACCATTATCTTCTTCCGTGGCAAAACAAGTAGTTGTTTCCATGGGCTATCAATCCAACTTTTATCCTAAGTATTAAATATGCTTTGGAAAGATCTTGAATCCATTTGAGTAGCTGCTTTAATGCTCACCAGCACTATCTAACTTAAATATAGATGCTGAGACATGTACTTTATATGAAACAGTTGTTTCCAGACTCCACCGAAGGCTGTAGTTAACAATAGTTCATTTTTATTATATCTGTGATCTGGGGCTTATTTCCAATAGTCATCTCTATGAAAGAGAAGGCATGTGTAGAGGTGCAGACAGCCAAAGCTGTCAGAAGTCAAATGTAGTCCTTTCAAAGGAATTCTTCTAAGCAACACATTCTAATATAAATGTGTTCAAAAGAACTGCTGAGCTGTTTTCCTAATGCTTAAAAGGAAATGCGCATGTGAAGTTTGTGACACTTGGAAAGCAGAAATATTGTAAGCTAAGGTAGATTTCAGTATGGAAACTTCAGGCTTCCCGAAGTTTCAGGCAACACATTGTCAGAGAAAACGCCAAGTAATATGCAGTAAAAGGGCATGAGGATGATGAGCATGCATTTGTTTCTTCTTGAAAGCGGGATTGATATTTTCAAAGCTCTGGAATAGGCTCCCCAGGGAGGTGGGTGAGTCACCATCCCTGAATGTGTTTAAAAACTGTTTGGATGTGGTGCTCAGGGACATGATTTAGGGGAGGGTTGTTAGGGTTAGGTTATGTTGCGTTTGACTTGATGATCTTTAAGGTCTTTTCCAACCTGAGCAATTCTATGAGTCTATGAAAGATTGAGAGACTTTGTTTTTACGAGTAAGTGTACGTACATGTATTAGTGGATATTCCATATGAAAAGGTATATTTTATATTTATATTTTATATTTATATATCTAAAATACCTTACTTGAATTATTTAAACAAAAGTTCTGGAGCAGCAAAAACTCTTGCTGGGGAAGGTCAGAGTGTCTTTGAATTTATGAGTTTTGGGAACGGGCTTGGGGGGAAACATAGGAACTCAAGAATGTTTAGATACTTGTATTTTATTTTCCTGTAGCTTTCATTTTATGAGTTTAACATCTGAAGAGGAATCTTCATTTTCTCCCTCTAAAATTCCTGCAAAGATATCTGTCTCTTTTCACATCTAGACGTTCTGAAGCACAGCTATTCCAAATTACTAACCAGTTAAAATGCTTTTTGGATTATGTTTTGTCAAGTATGTGTACTTGCGGAATAGGGCTCCCAGAGGACTGCTCTCAAGTACAAGCAGTCCCTTGACAGTAGTCACATTGTTATTAGCACCTTTCTTATGGGTTTAAACTCATTTTCAGGATAGATTGGTGGACAAAGGCTGGTTAAGGTGCAGAAGTGACTTTATTGTTTGCCAGAAAACAGCTGTCAAGCTGTTGGTGTAGCAGTATTATCATTCATAAATGGAATGTAACAGAAGAGTGACACAATGAGTAGAATTCACCAAAAAACAAACAAACAAACAAACAAACAAAAAAAAAGAATGAAAAAAAAAATATTTTAAATGTTTCACACCAGGTTTTTAAACCTTTTCACTATTTCCCCTGCCTGCTCAGCTATGCATTTGTTTTGTTATTTGATTATACTTTAAGTACTTTGAGTGGGAAAATATTTGTCAGCTAGGACTTAGGCACACTTTTCAGAACATCCCTCCACGCTTGGCCACGTGCTTGTTCTTTGCCATTGATGGTGTGTGTCTGTGTGATACTTGAAGCTGTGTGCTGCAGTAAGATTAAGGGCAGGGCCCAGGTTCCTGTGGCTTTGTGAAGGTGTCAGAATGAGGTGTGCATGAGGCCAGTGAATTACCCTGGGGAGACAATTTGTCTCAGGCCAGAACTGGCAGCTGTACGAAGCCACTTAGATGATGAAGGAATGGCTATGCTCCTGCAGTTTTCAGAGGGCATTTATTACTTTCTTGAACTAAGAGGATTTTTATGTTGTAAGAATATTTTCCAGGGGGAGGAAAAGAATGGGGCAGTACTTTACCTTTGCATCTTAACATAGGTATTCTCACAAAAATATCTAGCTATAGACATGAATTTATTTTATTGTGTTATTTTACAGTGGCTTACTATCAGATTGAACATTTTATCTGAATGTGAACAGTTGGCATTTTTCATTTCAGAAAGCGTTGTCTTTTTCTCACCTTCTATATCTTCAGGGCTCCTGTGGGAAAATGCCAAAGGCATTTGTTTTCTTTGCTTAAAGTCTTTGTTTCTTTCTTAATTTTCCTTTATTGAGGCTTTATGTTAGTGTGGAAGATTATATATATAAATACTTGTTGATAAAGAGTTGTTTGGGTAGCAACAAAGTTTAAAGTAACTATTCTTATGTGTTTATGGAAGAGGTGCATAAAGGAAAGGCTTTTAGACATTTCTGGAGGAGAGTAAATGGAAAATCTACTATGTAAAGGTTAAAAAATAATATTTCCTAAAGATGTCAGCTGTGGCATATAAATAATTTTCATGAGTGAAAACAGTGAATGAAGGAGATTAGTCTGAAAACCAATCAGTATATCACTATAACTAGGGAACATTTCATCAGGATGTTGTTGAATTTTTGGATTATGAAGCAAGATTTGAGACTCAAAGGCCAGATTTCTTATTCTGTGGGCGTTTGTGTATTACAGATTTCTAGAATGTCCATGAGTAGCAGTTTCTTCTTCCATTTTGTAGCGTTTCTCCTCTTTATTTGGATGGATATGGTTGGATGTGGCTCTGGGCAGCCTGGTCTAGTGGTTGGCAACCTTGCCCACAGCAGGGGGATAAAACTGGATGATTTTTAAGCACCTTTCCAATCCAGGAATTCTGAGATTCATTTTTGAATATTTTCTTTGCACTGGAAAACATAAGCTATTCATTCTTACTAAATTTAGTTTTAGTTTGGAGTGTCCACTTTGGCTGAAGGAGCCGATTTTCTTGTCCAAACTATTTCTGATAAATAAGTGCAATTCAGTGTGTCTTCTTAAATCTTAGATTAAAATTCTTTCTGCACATTCTTGCTCTATGGAGAACTGAATAAAAGTCTAAGCAGAATATCTGGTGCAAAATCCATCTCCTTTTCAGGGTCTTTTCAAGGTCTTTTCAGGGTCTCAACATTAAAGGTGCTTGCAAGGGACACACAACAGGCATTTTAAAATCTAGTTAAACATGTTTTTCTGATTGTTTGTTTCAGGCTCAGTACAAAAACTAACACTCTGAATTTGATTAAAGCCAGACAAAAAACAGAAGCACATTAATTATGCCCACCCTTGCCTGGAGTCAAAAGGTCACATCTTTAGTTCCCATTCACCAGGTTTCTCAGAGTTACGGTAGTTACACTGTGCAGCCTCCACCAGAAGGAATTTCTGGCCATCTTCAGCTGTTGTTGAGCAATCTTATTTCCAACTTAATGAGCAGCCTGGCTTCTTACAACTGTCTTAAAGCAGCATTCTGAGTTCAGGCCTCATCACGTATTACAGACTGATTATCTAACCACTTATCTGAAATACTTTTCTAAATAGTTTCTCAAGGCTGGAGCCTTGGGGAGAAAGGCCCTTAGTTAATATGCAACATCTTATTTCATGCTACTATATATTTACTTGTGTGTATGGTTTTGCTAGCTTTTTTTCTTTCTTTTTTTTGTTTTTTTTTTTTTTTGTTTTGTTTTTTTTTGTCTGTATGGCCATATTCGCTCAGGATACCATCCTAAAGTTTCTAAAGCTGTTTCTCTGGTTAGCAACTGTTCTGTTTTGAGAAATAAATAAATAAACAAATAAAATAAAAAAGGAATACACTACAGAATAGTTTTTTAATCATTTTCATGACTGTAAATAAAAACCATCATTGAATTTAAAGCTGACATTTAATATAGAGCTGAATTTAGCCTACTTAACTTGCAATAGACAAGAAAGATTTTAAAGAAATCCACAAGTGAGATTAAACTTCACGTTAAATTACAGTAAAAATTTGACTGTAAGCACAGATATTTTTGAAGAGAAACTAATGAGCATTACATTTCTTAACTATTTTGACAGAATTAGAACAGGTTAGTTAAAGTTCTTTATCTTTTATTCTTTTCCCCACTCTGTCATTTCCGCCCCCTGTATCAAGTGCGGAAGTTCTAAGCTACATGACTGAGAAGTGAATAATGAATATTCATTTAGAATTATTCATTTTGCTTAATATTTCTATTAAAAGACAAGAGATTGCTAGTGGTTTGTTCTGTTTACTAATGTTCCTGAAATTGTGATCGCTGTAGTGCTGGGTGTCTTACCCCAAATTGCAGTTCTCAATTTAGTGCACTGAGATTGATTTCTTCTTGCTAAGTAACAAGAAACTATTATAGCACGCGAAGTAAAATGATGATGTTATTAACACAGCCACTGCTTTTGTTAAGACTGGTCTGATATTTAAAATTTGCCTTGGAAAAATATATGCATTTAAATTTTTATTTTTTGCCCATAGAAGAGTCAAGTTACTCACCATATAAGTTCTCATCTTTGAGAACAAAAAGAACTAATCTGTAGGTATTGAGCTCTTACTTTAGATTTTCCTGAGGCCTATTAGCAAACATTAAATATCAATCAGTTGGAACCCTCTGAATCTCAGGAAATAGGGCAAGTAATGTACTTTTACAGTTCCTTAGAAAATTAAGACTTGGAAAAAAATAGAATTTTTCATCCTATCTTTAACACTTGAAGCTATCCATGTTTCTGTAATAAATTAAAAGAATGGAAGTAAAAAATATCAAAAATAGAAGCAATGTAGATTTGGCTTTTTATTGGGATCAGGACGACTAAGTATTGCTCTTGTGACATGTGAGATTTCCTTATCTTAAAATTTCACTTATAAAAGAATTATATTTAGAGGTTAAAACCCAGATTTACTAGCACTTTTAGATTCCCAATTCCTCTTATTTCTTCATATGTCTACAATATAAGCAGATGTGGTCTTATTCTGCCCTTACTGTAAGCCCTGATAGAGGAGTCACAGCTATTGCTGCTACTATTGGAATCCTTACCTCTGAGAATGTGGCAGCCTTCTCAGCACTCATTTTGAGTTACCTCTGTTCTGGAGATGCAGACTATCTTCAAGTCTACTGATAGTCTTTATTTTAACAGAGTTGAGATATTGAAAGAAACTTCTAAGCCTTTACTCCAGTTCAGTTAGTAGTGGAGTTTATTTAATTTAAATATTCTTGTTTTCTTTCCCAAATTATCAGAGAATTTCAAGTGTTACCATTAACTGAATGTGGAGAAAAAATGCAAAGGCAAGCTGTGTCTGTAAAATGAAGTCACTGGGAAACAGGCTTACAGAAGATGGTGGTGGTGTTTGCTTAGTATACCCCTTAACTTGCCCACTGTTAATTTTGTGCCCCATTAGTCTGTTGACATAGAACTAACTACCTTTTTTTCAACTTTATATGGAATTAATTCCCATCCTGATGCTAGCTCAACATATCAGCAGCTATGTGTTTTGCTTCTATTACACAAATGGGTCACAAACCCCTGAATGCTTCATCTACTCTTACCATCTTTGATCAACAGTATCCTTACAAGTCTTTACTCCGTTATTTCCATCAAAGGGTCACCTTAAAACAGGCAGAATAAGGGAAAATCTTCTTTGCATAAAGTGAAGTTGATTCAAATGATAGTTTTATATGTAGAAAAAGCTATATGCATACATTTGGTCTCAGTATGTGCCATAATACCTTACAGTTGCTATGGTAACTAGAGAGCAGCTGAGGTTTGTTTTCTCTATATTTAGAAAAAAAAAATAAAAAATCTAATATATCTAAACCAATTTATTCTCAGTGCTGCTGAGAATATTTCACCCAGAAAGGAGCTATCAATTATATGGTAAAAGCCTCTAATTTACCATTCTGAGGTATGTCTTCGTTGGGACACACAAAAGCAAACCTGCAGACCTGACTGACAACCTGTAGAAGCTGTATAGCCCACGGCTGACAAGATGCATGAATTCAGATGTAGCTTCAGGCTAATTTGGGCACCTGGATTAGAGCCAGTTTGGCAGGTTTGTGCAGGGCACAGGCTAATTATACTTATTAGGCACCTGTCCATACAAAATGTCTCAGATTTTCAGCTGGACTCCTAAACTGTAAAGTGGTTGGTCCTCTAGGTTATCCTGGCTGTGCAGACGAAGCACATACAGCCCTCATTCAGCACTATTGCTGCAGATGCTGCTGCAGAGCATAGTGAAAGGGTTGCAGGTATGTCAGAAAAATCTCAAAATGGTGAAAAATTTGGATGGCAAGATGCTACAGAAGCTTGAAATCTGATTATTCCTAGCTGACCTGTGGCTTTGTAGGGCAAGGCTGCATACTAGGCACATTTTACAGCTCACAGATAAAATGCAAGCATATCTTAATGAAAGTTCCATTTTTAAGTCATACAAGATAGTAATCAGTTCATGTGAGACTGAAAAGCCGCACCAGTTGAAAAGCCATCCTGAACTCTGGAGATCTGGCTACTTATTTTTTCAAAAGTGATGTCATAGAATACATTTTTAGTTTGCTTTTTGTTGTTGTTGTTTGCATAATTCATAGGGTTATTTTCTCAGTCACAGTATGTATTTCACTGATTGCACAGCATCTGTACACAAACAGTCAAAATTAAGTATCCTGTACAAACTGTCTTCAGAAATCTTATTGCTGAGTCATCAAGTCAGCTGCTTAACCAGTGGGTTTGATTAAATACATAAGTGCAGAAATCTCAAGTCATACAAAATCAGCCTTCTCCCTAAATTTTACCACAGGTGCCCAGCTAAATGCCTGTGCAGCAGATGGCTCAGCTATAGCTGGGTATTTGTACCTGTGAGTCTCCTTAAGGAATTTATAGAGGAAATAAAAAAACAAAAACAAAAAGCTATACATTTATATTCCTTAGTTAAAATTTCTTTAAAGGATAATTTTTATTACTCTCCCCCTACTCCTTTAAAAATGTTATTGGCTCATCCAAATTTAATTTACTGAACTTTGTAATAAACTAAAGGTGTGTTAATACTGAATTATTATTTTTCTTTTTGCATTTTTCTACATGTGGGTCAGGTCTGTATAAAAATAAAATTTGACAGTATGGTTGCTTAAATTGTAAATGCAGTTAACACTAAGCACCTTGAGGTTGATCGAGAGATCTAAAACACAGTTCCAAACTCCATCAAACTATCATCTATCAAACTCTCATCAACTATACTTTGGCCACCTCCAGTCTTGCATGCAGTGCTATGTTGAAATACCCAGAACCCATTCACTGAATGATATGAGTAGTTTCTTCCTATGTTTCAATTTCATGCATTGTCTGTTAAAGATAGGAAAATAGAATGAAAACCATGTGAAACGTTTATGAATTTACAAGTAAATATAGCACAATGTTCTCTTAAAAGGTTGCTCAACGATACTGCTGATATTTTAACACTTCTTACTTTCAGTACCTGCAAGACATATCCTTTTATTGGTTTATTATTGAAAAAAATGGAAGGATTTTCCAACATCAGGTCATTTTCATAAGAGACTTTTGGATCCAGAGCATAAATGTCCTCACAATGCCTTCATATTGATTGCTACAGTTTACTATTAATAATCTCTTTAGATGATGACAGTGTGTCTGAGGGCTTTTCCCTCTTGCAGCTTGACTACAGAATACTAATTATGTGAACAATGAGTTCATATTTGTTTAGGAGAGCAGTTTTAATTCATCCTTCAAGTGTTGATTATGTTACTGCAATTAAATCATATAATCAACTTTGAAGTTGTAGTTTTCAATCACAGTGATGACCATATGATACTAAAATATTTGTAAATGTAGAATTTTTTAGTTGGAAATAAATGAAACAACATAGACTGGTTTCTAGGAGAAGAGACACAATTCCATGCTAATGCATCTTAGTGCAATTTAGAGATGTCTTTTCTTCAAAATAGTCTTATAATTATTTAGCTACTTAAGTCTGTGATCTTAGCTTAAATAATAAGCCCGAAAAAAGACATCAGTGAGGCTTTTTCCTTCAAATACACATTTTCTTTGGTTTATAGTCTTTCTCCATCCTTAGTGTTTTCAGAGTCTGTGTTCCTATATTTTTATTATAGCTGATAATGGAACAGACAGTGTGATAACAGAGAATAAGAAATTTCATTTTTTGATGAAGGGAATGTGACCATTGTTGCTTTACATGAACCCTGTGTGCATATTGAATGGAATTCTATTCCAGCACAGTGTGGATTTTCTTTCACCCCTAGAAGGACAGTAGATAAAGAAATGCCAGAAAGGAATTTCTACTTGCTATTTGAACATCTTTGGTCAGCTTGATGTTATTGGTTCCATCAACATTAACAGATCAGCTGCTGGCTGCTTCATGAACAAGCTTCCAAGTGAAGTGCATGACAATGATTGTGTGACATTAATATTCCCTGTTTTCAGATTCCATGTTTATATTGAGTACAAGTTATCAAATACTACATGCCAACTATAACAACGAGGGGAGGCTAGTGTATGTCATCTTGCAAAAAAAAAAAACAAACAACCCCGTGCAGCACACTGGTCTCTTACAAAGTCACTGGGACTCTGTGTGTGGGGTGAGAAAAACAAAAATCTAAATGTGTTTCCTACCAAAGCTGATGTTTCTTAACTTAGATTCTGTAAGGTGAAATTGAAATCCTGTCTTCTGTTTTATGCTTCCTCCAGTCTCTCTACTAGTAGCCTCACTCTCGCAGGGTTACCTTGGAAACTAAAAGACTGGTATAGATTCTGTGATTCTAAGGAAGAGATTTGGCAAGCCCAGCTGCTTTCCCTCCATAGCTGCTGAACAGTCTTTCCCCACTTGGATTTTTTTAAATGGAAACATTTCTCCACCTGCTGGCTCTACAGAGGATACTGCAACCATCTGAGCAGGGAGCTGCACAGGCAATGTGTATTACATAATGGATTACTTGTGTAAGAAAAGCCTGTTTGGGACGTGACAACGTTTCTATGCTGACACTTGAAAATGGCTGCATTTTTAGTAAGTAGTTTAGAGTAGAATAGCCTATTTTTAATTCCTGCTGTCTAGGGAATTGGGTATATTCCAACAGATTATATTTCTCCACCTATCACAGTACAAGTGAGTCAACACTATGAAAGCAGGTTGTGCTGTTCAGTTGCAAACAAATGATTTAGGACCAATTCTTAAACCTTTCCAGGTGCTCAGATATCTATTTGTAATCAGTATTGTAACATCCTACTGACAATTAATATTTCTGCATATCCTTTGATAGGATAATAACAAGAGATGCTTTCAGATATGTTCAGCTTGTAGTAGTAGACCACAGATTTCTTTTGCTAGGATTTTTTTATTTTGAAGACTTTGGAGCTGGAGTACGTATTTACTTTACTTTTTACCCCGTAGCAGACAATATTGTATTATATAGTGCCCTGTTATGAGATTACTTGCTTCAGGAATAATAATGTGTAGAAAAATATAAATAAAAAGTCAAGAATGGAAAAGACTTCCTGTGGAAGTAGATGCAGTTGTGTTCTGAAAAGCATTGACCTTATAGTTTCTTCTGCCTGTCCTTCTAAATATCTGCAACATGTGAAAACAGCACCTCAATGAAGTGTGGCTATCCTGGGACAGTGCTGTATACTGTATGGTATGAAATTTTTGATTGGGTTGACCGCATACCTGTATGAGTGTAAGAGATGGAAGAGAGAAATAGAGGAAGATGAAACCACAGCCTTTAACAGTAGCTCAGGTTTGCATTGGCTTTTCAGAGGTAGGTTTCACAGGGAACATCTAAATGCAGGCACAGTGCTTTGGAAAAAACAAAACAAAACAAACAAATCACAAAACAAAAACAACACAACAAAACCACATCTATTTATGTAGGAAAAAAAAATATCTTTCTATAGAGTGCTACACTTTATATAAGCTGCTTGGCATACCTAGTTGTGCCTCTCAGGAGAAACATAGTGGACAGAAGGTCCTCCAGATGAAACTGATAAAAGCTTGAAATGTTAAGGTGAATACCAGTATCCTTTGTCTACAGAGGTAAATATTTCATTATCAAATCTGAATCAAAGAACAATCATGTCTGACAAGAATTTATCCCAGATGGTTTTATGAGCTGGACAGTCTATGGATCTTACTAAGAATGTAGAACTCCTTTCTTCAGGAAGTAGGAAAGAAACTAGGAAAAAAAAGTCATTTATTTGTCTTGTCTCTCTTTTGGGTTTTAAAGTTGTCTGATCTCTTCTTTAATTAGTTTGAGCAAGAGCAAGCCTGAGGTCAAAAGAGGTGCAGAGCTAGCTGGCACATAAAAAGAAAACACAGGAGGTCAGTTAACATCATTAGGTTACTATCAAAGACATCTGAAAAAGCTTAAGGAAAAAAAAAAAAAAAAAAAAAAAAGGATTACTTTTCTTTTTTTTTTTTTGCTTTAGAAAAGAACTTCAGGAATCAACTGTGTGCTCAAGAGTACGCATTTTCCTGGACTAAAGAAGGCATAGCTGTTCTTGGAAATGAGTGTGTTTTATAACAAAGCACATCATGTATTAGTTGAAAGATAACTGATA
Organism: Excalfactoria chinensis; assembly: GCF_039878825.1. NCBI lineage: Eukaryota > Metazoa > Chordata > Aves > Galliformes > Phasianidae > Excalfactoria > Excalfactoria chinensis. The sequence goes on from NC_092826.1 coordinate 70,736,634, forward strand.
AAAAGTAAAAATGTATTTCAATGATTTTTTCCTTAGCTTAGGCTTTCTGTTTTCAATTGTTCCTGTAACAGTTTCATGTATGTATGCCTATATACAGAAGGAAATCTGTTATCCCTCTGACATTTTTCTCCATTTTTGTCTAAACACAAGAGACCAGTGATCTTAAAGCATTTATTTTTGCCAGAGACTTCTTAAGTATGTGTGCAGATACCTATAAGCCAGTTCAATGCCTCATATCTTTCTGGGTTTCAGCGTAAATAATATCTCTTTCAGTGATAATGTCTCTAGTATATACCATGTCTTTTGTGAGGTGATCATAGATACTTTCGTAACTTCAGATTTGAAGAACTATGTGGTTTGTTTATCTGTAGGACATATCCTTTGCCTAAAAAAAAAAAAAAACCTCACCTGATTATTTGAAGTTGGTCTCCTTTTCTGCATACATGTTTTAGTTTACATGAGGTTAGTATATAATTTTGAAGATAATAGAGATTCATAAACCAAATATTATTCAGGAAAATAATTACTTTCACGTAATCTTTTGTAGTAACGGTTAATTAAGAAATATCTCTGTGTGAATTAAGGCCCCTAGGAAAAAAAGTGACATACTTTAATATGTATTTTAAAATATTTTAAAATATTTCTTTTGACTTCACTTGTCAGTATAGATAAGGATCGTTATCATAAGAAGTTTGGAATATCTTTGAAGGAAAATTCATGCACAAAGAAGAAAGTGTTACTCCTTACTAGAATAATTTTCATCTCAGAACTGAATGGAAATGTTTTATTTTCTGTCAGTTTAAAATTTATTTGATCATTTCAAGCTATTTCTTCTGAAAGGCTTAAACATGAGGTATTTGAGGAGGAATTTGAGATAATCCTACCTGTAACAATGCAGATGAATAGGTATTGTCTATGTCTGAAAGAATTAACACTTCCAATATTTAAGCGTTTTGAATTCGAAACACCATTAATGGGCTTCTTTCCTGACTGTATTTGAGGTGGGAAATGCTGATGTTCTCAGACTTGTTTGAAGAGGAGAATTTCTCACAGAACTTGTTCTGTTCCTACTATATTAACTTTCCTTACTTAATTGGTTTCAAAAGGTTTAATAAAAAATAAGAGGAGCATTTTAACTCATTTACAATGCTTAAAAAAATATGCATGAGCAGTTGTAGTTCATTTAAGGAAATACGTAATTTTCAATACTTGATGTCCTTTGCACCTCTTCTCATGCTGAACTAAGTATCTTTTCTGTTACAAAAACATTTAAAGGCAAATGTAGATCCATCTGTTGCATAATCATTCTGGGGCAAAAAAAAATCTGGTCAGCCTACTTCTTATTTTACAGAAGTGATGAGAAGAAGATTCAAGTCTATCACCTAAACTACTTACAGCAGAGTAAAGCTGAAATAAAATATGTATGGTTAAACTCTTTTGTGCAAGTACTTCAGGCTTGGAGACTAATATTTTCCATGTTTCTCACCTGAGACATATGCAGGAGATCCTCTTCACTTTCCATCTAGAAAGGCACTGCAAAAGTTATACTGCAGCTTAAAGGTTGGCCTAGACAAAAGCTGTGAGATATTCCAGGCAGGCTGTTTTCCACAGGTCACTGTGTAGATGTTTGTTCTTTATTGGATTGTGAAGAAGTCTTACTTTCCTTTAAAAAAAACAAACAAACAACAACAACCCAAACACTTCTTATAAGAAACCTAGTGTTGACTGATTATGAGATCCTTTAGGAGTTTCCATAACAGTGTCTGTCAGATCTGGTGCTGTGTTGGATCCTAGTACTGACACTGCAGGTGATAGTATCCATCTACCCATTTACATTGCTTTAGAAATCCAGGTTAAAAACTTTTATAGTTGCCATAATTTTAAGACCTGTTTCTAAACAAATGGTCGATTCCTGACTTTACAGACAGACATACGAGAAGATGCATTACTGTTTCCCAGACTGTCTACCATTACATGCCTGGCTATGGAAGACAGTGCAAAAAATGGATTGTGTTCAATGATATTACACTACACTGCACTGGTTTAGTAAATTGATCAATAATGAGTAAACCTTATTTTTGTCACCTGAGTAGCTAAATTAGATATTAAATTAATTAAGAATTAGTTCTTGATAAAAAGATTTGCTAGAAGAAAATAAATAAATAAATAAATAAAAGTATTCTTTTTTCTAGTTACATAGTTCCAGGAGGACCTTTTGGAATTTAAAATGTTAATTGTAAACTGATACAAGACAGAAAGGAATAATTAGTCATTTCTAGCCCCCAAAATGAAAGTACTTAATAACTTCAGAATTTGATTTACTGTTATTTCACCAAGCACATACCTCATTAGTGTGAATTAGAGGATAGAATAAAAACGTGTTTTATATTCTGAAAAATAATAATAAGAATAGTTTTTAAAGTAGTGTCATTTGAGATGAAAGCATCAAACTAAGTAGTATTCATTGGTCATTAGTCAACTGGGAATTATGTTCCAGAATTGCCTTGTATTCTCCACACAATGGAGCTGAATATCCAGAGGAATATAGCCTGCAATTCAGTAACTTGAGACAGAAATTCTCAGAGGATATAAAGCTATTCTAATGGCCTAAAACCAGATTACAATCTGTGTTTTCTGGTACACTGTGGAGATATATTTGACAAAAAGGAAATACTGACTTTGGCACTTGATTCTTAGTTCAGAAAACTCCCAGCTTCAAAAATATAAACACATATGGAACAATAAAAATTCATTTATGATTCTATTGTAGACAACTTAATTTCTTTATGCTGTAAAGAATAGCTAGTTTTTGAAGGTTACACAGTTTGTCCAAACCTTAGGATATATACTTTCCTGGGGGAAAGCTGTGATTTAAATTTACACTATTAGGTCAATTCAAGGTAAGACTAGAAAGACAAGACAGCTGAAATACTGTGGATTTTAGTAGCATAATATCTTTCTTCCCTTAGAAATAGTTCCATTTGCGTTTATCATGGATATATTTATAATTTCATCAAAGAGATGAAAATTCCATTTTCTTTGTGAACTTTGAGAACTACATGAGGGCATACTAGCCCTTGTAAGTAACTTCTTGAAATATATGAATGGAAGACTTTAAACAACATCTTTTAAAGAAAAGGACATTGATCTTCTGCTTTAGTTTATGAATTGGTGCACTTTTGTCATAGGCAGATATCAGACCAACAACTAAAGATTAAGATGCCTAGATAAATAACAGTAGTGATGAATACATAGTAATAATAAAAATGGTGAAATTAGCAACACAGGATAAAGATTTGAAGGCAGGATACTTTATCTGAAATGCAACTTAAACCAGTCAAATCTTGTGAGGAATGTTTTAAAAAATATGGTTAGTTCAGATGATAATTTTGAATATTAATTTGATTTACCTGTTTACCTTGCTGTCAGAGAATTTAGGGGCTAAGGCTCTCAGACATGTCCATGATAGTTCAGTCATTAGTTTCATGGCAGGGTGACAGATCTTCCAGCCCATTACTTCTTATGTCCAGCCATTCTTAGAAGTTCCACTCAGCAGATTGTTGAAATACAGGAAATACTGTTTTGAAGGATAACAGTCTTCCTGCAAGAGTACATGGGTTCCAATGTTTCCAAAAAAATCTTATATTTTGAACTTGTGTAGACTTTTGAGTTAATGCATCCTTTAGTGGAAACTTCAATAAAATGAGGTGAAACAGTTAATGCTTCAAAATGTATACATATATATATATTGTTTAAAGATGAAAAGCCTGAAGGCTGACATTACATAACACTCTTCTTTCGTCTTCATGTAAACTGCTGTGAGTTTCCATGTCCTGAAACATGTAGTCTTGAAATGTCTGTAGGTTAAACTATTAATGTTACTAGTGTGTTGCGTTTCAAAGTACAAACAGAATACGATGACCATCATGATGGTGTATTATGCATATCATACTGTTCAGGCATGTCTAAAGTGTGGCCCATCCTGTGGCTGCCCTCACCCCTATCCCATTGTGGTGGTGGCTCTGCCCCACTGTGTAGCCTGGCCTGGTCCTAGGTGTGCACCCCACACTAAGAAATGACCAAACAGTGTGTGATGATTGGCACTATCTGAGCAGAAACTAAGGCATGAGGAGGGCACAACGGGCTGACATTTCCTTTCTCTTCCACCACAAGCACTCGCTAATACTGAAATCCATATGTATTACTCATTACATGTGCTTACGCCACTTTTTGAGTAAAACAGTGATTGCCAATACTGATATTTCAAACTCTGTAATGAGATCTCAAAAGAAAAACAGAATCTCAAAAAAGAAAAACCATGGATAAATGAAGAGTGTTCAATAAAAATCTGTCAAATTAGTGTGCTCTTTGTCAAGACAAATAATTTGGCACTCTGCTTAATTTGCAAGGAAATCATGTCAGTTTCCAAAGATCACAATCTGAAAAGACATTATATGTAGAAACATGCTGCCAAATTTGATGACTATCAAGGAATGCTTTTGAAAGACAAAATAGTGGAACAGAAAATGTCCGCCATCTCAACAAAATCTTTTTTAAAAGTTACAGCTCAGACTCTATTATGAAAATTAAGAGGTAGCAAATTTAATTGCAAAAAAGTCAAAACCACTTGCTTATGGTGAATTTATTAAGCAATTTTTTGAAACATATAATCTATCCCGATTAAAAAGAAAAAGAAAAAAAGGATTTTCCTAAAATCACTTTGTCTGACCCAACTGTATCCAGGTGAATCAAAGAAACAGAAAAATCTATTGCAAGAAAATTAGAGAGTAAAACTGTTAATATCAAATTTTATGCTTTGGTAATAGGTGAAAGTAGTAGTGCAACAGATATGTCTTAACCTGGCATTTTCATTAGAGGTATTCATAAATGTGATATCACTGAAGAAATGACTTCTTTGGTGCCACTAAAAGAGACAATAAATCTCATGATTTTCATAAAGCATTATAAGATACATTAAGGTAACTGTCCTTAGCTTTTTTCAACATATCTGGCACTGCTACTGATGGCATCCTGATGATGACTGGTTAAAAAAAAAAAAAAAAAAAAAAAAAAAAAAAAAGGAGAATTATAAAATTAATAGAAGATAATGTATTTGCCACCAGCAACTCAAGTGTAATTAAATATCACTGCATCATACAGCAAGAAATTTTATAAGTGAAAGCTTTAAAAATGGATAACGTGCAAATCATCATCAAAGCTGCAAATTTGATAAAGTCCAGGGGACTGCATTATCACCAATAACTGCATCACACTGCAGTAAAAGTGTGGATGCTGATTATAGGAGCATTATTTACTTTTCTGATGGAAGATGTAAATTGCTAAAATACTGTATTTGTGAAATGAAAACAAGTTGTTTATGGAATCAAAAAGAAAATTCATGCTAGAACTTGAAAAATGGCTCTCAGATTTAGCGTTTTTGGTGAATTTGACCATTCATTTAAATGAACTAAACATGCACCTTCAAGGTGAACATCAATTTCTCTGTGTTACGTTCCAGATGACAACAGTTTAAAATAAAACTTAAATTTTGGCAAGCTCAAATGTCAACAGACATTTGGCATGGGTTAACATGCGAGTTTCTGATGGTTTACTTTAAGTTATACTTTCTTACATCATTTTTTTCCTTGCTACGGGGCTAAAAGTGCTAAGTTCATGAGGGGGAACGTGAGGTAACAGTGACACTAATAGGATTTCCTAGAACTGTTGTGTTATAACTTCCTAAATAAATATGTTAATTCAACAGTGATGGGTCACCGTAGAGTTGAAGAGAGATGAACTGTAACCGTTTAAATGTGTATTTTATCTTTGCTGTCTGGAGAGATGGAATATTCACGTGGAAGAAAATGTAATGTAGGACATAGACAAGTTATTTTCTGTACTCCTTAACTTCTTTTGCACATGGGCCAGTCACCCTCTTAATGTCTTTTAAATTCCCAGGCTAAAAATGTGAGAAAGAAATATACGACAATGAAAGAGGTTATCCAGCTAGCTGGCATTCATTGTGATGCAAATGACTAATTCCACTGACTGCTCCATACATTCCTGTATTAAGCTTTTTTTCCAGTAAGTAACATTTCTTATGCTATGAAAGCTTATAATTTTTGGAGTTCCTGCTCTTACATCCAGCTTACAGACACAAATGTTGTAGAAATTAATTTCTCTTTGCAGTTGAATAATCTTGCTGAATAATCATAACATGGGTGGGAAACAAGCAGCTGGATAGAAATGCAGTCTCAGAAATGGAAATAAGATTTACCAAAGTGAGGCAAAAAAATATGAAAAGGCAAAAGAAAAAAAAAAAAAAAGTATAATCACTGCTATACTTCAGCCTTTCTCAGTACTGTCAGATTCAGAAGAAAGACACTCAGGCTTAAGCTGCAGCTGAGAATTCAGACAAATCTGATTGCATATGTATCAGTAGGTACAAATTGCTATGCCACCTGGATTAAGTTAAAGCTGACAAGGAAGTCTTACATGATTTAGTAGGTTTATATTACACATTGAGGGTGTAGGCTATATTTGTTTGCTCATTGCCCTGGATGGCAATGTTGAGAACTGAGAATTTTGCTATATATTTTATGTTTAAAAATAGAGCTTCAAATGATGCTACTGTGGAAGCCTGCTTTGCTAGAGATGAGAGAATTAAGAGTTTAATCAATGAAATGCATTTTCCCAGGGATACTTCAGAATATCATAGAATGGTTTGGGCTGGAAGGGACCCCTTAAGATTATCTAGTTCCAACCCCCTGCTCTAGGTAGGGACACCTTCCACAAGACCGGGTTACTCAAAGCCCCATCCAGCCTGGCCTTAAGTGCCTACAGGGAGGGGACATTCACAACCCCACTAGGCAACCTGTTCCAGTGTCTCACCACCCACATACTAAAGAATTTCTTCCTCATGCCTAGTGTAAATCTAGTGAAAAGTTCTACTCAACAGGTTTGACAGAATATTGGCAACGGCACTTCAGCTCCACTTCATCAAGTGGATAATGTCCTTTCAAGCTCTCAGCAGTCCTCAGAGAGGATCTATTGCTGATATCATCTATAAAAATATCAAGAGGAAGCAGCAAATATTGGTAGTTCCCTGCAGTGGAGTCAAACAGGTTGTTGACCTACAGGATCTATCCATTTCTCCTTACCTCCTCTTTTCAGCAGCTTCTAGGATAGCACCACCTGAGCTTCTATGCTCAGGGCTATGTAGTCAATCCTGTTATGTTCCAGGTTTTCTGTGGCACTTGCCAGGTGCATATGTCAGGGCAAGAGTGAAGGCTTGGATAAGCCTCAGTGAATTTTCTAGAGAAGATAGAAAAGATCTTCAACAAGCTACAAGACCCTCTAGGCAATGAGAAAAGTAGGCAGATGGGAATCTGTTTGCTTCACAGGGAGTTACCAAGTGGTAACACTGCTTCCTTTTAACGCATCTTTGTGGATCATGCTTAGTCAGCATAGATTCTTCATTTGACATAGCTCTCAGTATTTCATTAGCTCTGAGGCTACCAAACCCATTTTGCAGTTGCAGGCAGAACAGTGGGACTGTCTCTTGTGGGCAAAAATCTCATGCTTTCCTCATGGTTGTTGTGATGATAGGCACCTGAATGAGAATTCATGTGTATAACAGAGTCTTACTTCTTTTACTTTAATTGGACCTGTTCCTTTATTGTTCATACCATGCATACCCAATAACAATTCTTGGCATTCTGTCACCATTGGATTCTTGACCTTATGGGTTGATAATTCCTCATGAGTTCACTTGAACACTGAATTCTGGATCACGAGTATCTGAATGCTTAGAGAGTTTGAAACAGCATAAAATCCTTTGTAGCTTAAATGGTATAATACTTCAAAATTCTTTCCCTGTTGTACAAAGTTATTTGTTACTGAAAGATGTTGTAATAGACTTCCTGTAAAAGAAATCTTAATCTTACAAATGAGATCATCAAGGTGAAAAAGCATCTGACAAGGACAAATTTAAAAGCTACTGAAACTAAACAATATATGTTTCAGTTGAACTATAAAATCAAGCACTTTGGTTAATGGATGGTAGAATTAAGATCACCAGGGAATGTATAGTCCAGTAGAGTTCACTTCCATGACACTTTCTGTATGAATATGCCTCATTAAAGCAGAGGATAAGCTTGTTTTTCACTGCTATAAAGATTAGCTAAAATCCTGCTCCATTTTCTACAAAAGTCGGAAAATATATACTGAATAGATTTATTAACAAAATCATGAGGTTTTAACCACAGAAGATTCTTGTTTGCTTTCTGGTTGGAGTCACAGAGTCACAAAATTGCAGGGGTTGGAAGCGATCTCAAGAGAGCATCGAGTTCAGTGCCCCAATAAAACAAATTCCCTAGGTCCCAGTACCTTAGTACCCAGGTTGCACAGATAGGCATCCAGATGGGTTTTTAATATTTCCAGAGAAGGAGACTATACAACATCTCTGGGCAGCCTGTTCCACCGCTCCATCGCCCTTACCATAAGGAATTACTTTTAGTAAGGTGCTAGCAATCAGAGCTCATGTTGAAGTGCATAAAACTTCAAAATATCAGGTTGTTTTGTGGAGAAAAATAAACTTTTGAATAGGTACAGACTGGGAAATGAGTGGCTGGATAGCAGCTCAGAAGAAGGGAACCTGGGAATGCTGATCCACAACAGTCTCAACATAAGCCAGCTGTGTGCCCTGGCAGCCAAGAGGACAAATCACATTTTGGGGTACATTAGACTCAGCACAGCCAGACAGGCAGAAGTGGTGATTCTTCAGCTTTATTTAGTATCAGGTTCACCTCACCTTAAATAGTGTGTGCAGTTTTGGACTCAATACTATAAACAATGTTAAAGTCTTTGAGAGCATCTTGAGAACACAAGAGATGGTAACAGGGTTGAGAGGATGGCCTGTGAGGAGAAATTGAAGATACTTTGCTGTTCAGTCTGTAGAAGAAGAGGTGACCTCATTTCTCCCTGCAGCTCCCTAAGAAAAGGAATAAGAGGGGGTACCATCACTGATGGCAGGATGTACAAAACCAAGATGTGCTAGGGGAGGACCAGACTGGACATTAGGAAAGATGTTTTAACTGTGAAGGTTGTCAGACACTGGAACAGGCTTCTTAGAATGTTTACGCACCATGACAGCCAGAGCTCAAGAGATGTTTGGGCAATGCTAATATGCTTTAACTTTTGGTCATTCCCAAAGTGGTCAGGTAGTTGTATCTGATGATCTTTGGAGATCCCTAGCAACTAAATTTGTTCAATTCCATTCCAAATTACTGTGGAAAATACTGTAATCACAATCAGCAAGACCAATTTGTTCCTTTTTAGAATTCTGTTGTCTTTCTTGCCTTTCAAACTTGCCACTGCTCTTGTTGTTATAATGATTTTCAGTGGAATCCAGTTAGGGTAAGTAAGTACTCTTGCTAGGAAAAAATCTTTGCAAAATTGCAGTTGTGCCCAACTGAAACTCCCTATAACTTATTTTCAGAACATTGTCAATTCAGAGGAATGACCTCTGAGAAGACTGTAATGGATATTGATTTAAGAGCTGTGCATAATGAAAATTCTCATTTTGATTATAAATGTTTTCTGTTGATGCTGGTCAAATAACTATTTTTAATGAATCATTAAATTTATTGATTAAAATAAATTTAAAATACATTATTCATAAGTATATTCTAAATATATATTCTAAGGCAACTGATGGTGTTATAATGTTATAGTCGCTGCTTCTATGTAAGAGAAGTATAGATGAGAAACTGAACAACTGCCTTTGAATGTATTAGCATTGAAACTATGGTCACAAAGTTGAATCAGCCCTGAAGTTTAGCTAAGTTTAGCAAATGTTGGATGCATTATGTTTAAACTATTTTAGAGAAACAAGTTTAATAACATTGATGCAATATGAGACTTTTGAAGAGTAGCAGGGCTAAATAATATTAGAAAAGTAAGTGATGACAAAGAAATGCTGGCCAAAATACTTTTGTCTACAAATGTAGATTTGAATCATCTGGCACATTTAGTATTTTTTTGTTTTTATTTTTTTTTTTTACTCAGAAGCATTATTGTCTTTTGAAATTATTCCAAATATATTTACTGTTTGTGTTAAAATTAAGCACAATACATTATACATTTTTATAGTTCCATCCTCCCTAAAAGTCATTTTTTTTTTTAAAGTATTCTTTCAATGACTTTATCTGATTGTGGCAAAATACTCATTTGCAAAGTTGCATCCTAGAAGTCTGGCCATATGTCAATCATAAAATCCTGTTAAGAAGGTCATCTTATATCTGCCTACTACAATATTCTATCACCATAAAATTTTAAAGTGTGTGAAAATTTCAGAACAGTCTTTAGTTAAGGTAAGATTTGGGCTGATATGATTTAATTATGTGAGAGCATGGGAATACAAACAAGCATTCATATTTAGGCAGTTAATACAGCATTAATAAACATATGTTTGGAACATGTTTAATTTTATTAAAATTTCCATTAAATGTATTTTAAAAGTTCCTTTGGAAATACTGCATCAAAGTCTTTCAGCTTCCTTTGAAATAGTGCTCCTAAAATCTGTTGTGGTGGGTTTTATTGTTGAACTGATTTTAATCTTTGTAATCACCCAAAGAATTATAACAAGTTTTAGAACATAATTTTGCAAAACAATCATAAGTATCTCACAAATTTTCAAATTTTTCTTTCACTTCAGTCTCTTATTATGGTAATTGGTAGTACTATTTGTACTTAAGAAACTGCAAATGGAGCATTTGTATTCTGTATCTATGCTGGTAAATTAAGTAGTGGACAGGAATGCATCTGTGCCCTGGCATTCAACCATCTGTCCTGCCAAACAGCTAGAACATAACTTGTATTGCTTTTGGCCTGTGCCAAGTAGCACTCTCTCAGGCTACTTGAGTTCAGTCTATGAAGTGATCATTTCCAGGAATTATTCCCGAGAGTTTGTACGCAACCCTGTTTTGAATGAAAAGCATTTAACATTTTGAATGCTGGCTTCAGCATTGGAGAATGGTCTCAGGCATAGTTGTTTTACTGACCTAAGCACAGTCATAGTGTAACTAATCTTAGTAAATTTACCTTACTATTTGATACAAAACCTCATCTTTGTTTGTAAGGAGTATATTATTTTGTACTATTATTGTACTGAAATATCAATTGCATTTAAAATTTATTCAAAAATGAAGGCTGGGTTGTATGTGTGTGTTTTTTTTGTTTTGTTTTGTTTTTTTTTTTGTTTGTTTGTTTTAAAGTAAATATTTATCAGATACTCTGCATGTTTCCCATTCGGTCAACAGCACCACTGGAACTGCACTGTATATGAAACTAGCCATGTCCTGGGATGCAGAAAAAGGAGTGATGCTAGCCACTTCTCTGGAAGTTTAGACAGAGTGCTAAAGATTATTTTACATATGACATATTCAGTGTTTTCACTTTTATTCCTCTGAAATTTCTTCACAGTGAAAATAAATCTCTCATTATGTCATATTTTATACACCTGTTAGATCTCCTGAAAAAACTGCTGAAAGATGTCTAAGCCAGCTTAAGTTTTATGGTACCATGGACACATGCAGTTTCAGCAGTGGTATATAAATGCTTTTACTTACATATGGCCTTAGTAATCATACATGCTGAATGCATATTTTCCACCAGTGTTTTGCTGGCTCATTTGCCATAGCATTTGGTTTGTATGTCACTGCACTTGCAAGTTGGCTGCTACTACCTGAGATAATGGATAGTCCCAGCTGGAGCAATGCTATCCCACACAGAGGATTGCTTTTTCTAGATAGAGTGCTCCCACTCGTGTTGCACTAATTGCTAATCATGAGATCTGATTTTATCATGCTATTGGGTGGACTTTAGGTTTCATCTTTAGAGCTAAAATGCCGCAGCTTTCTTCAAATGCCAAAGAGTCCTCAAAGGTTTTGTAAGCCTGAGTATTTATGGAGTGACAAAACCCCTGAGAAAACTTCCATAGATTTATACTTTCCTTCAAAATCAAGATCAAATTCCTGAAGTCTATTTTCTATTTGTGAGTAGTAAATTAATATTACCTGTGGTAATATCTGCAGAGTATAATTGTTATGTAAAACCACAACTCTTTCTGGTCAAGCTAGGCAGATACCTGTACAATTTCCTTCTAGAATAAATGGAATAATTTATCCACTTGTTCTCCTTGTTATCAGGATACTTTTATCAGTGGCTAGGTTTCATTTCACAGAATTCCTAATTTGAGCTGTTGTACAGTCAAATGTACAGTTAGAATAATTCAAGAATAGTTACATATAGTTAGAATAATACAAAAATAGTTGTAAATAGACAGCAAGAGAATATCTATGAGAAAAACTCACCAACTCTGAGGCCTTCAGTCAAGATGGAAAAATGTTGAGACTTGCCACCAGAATTCCACAAAGGGACAATCTCCAAAAAGAGAAAGAGATGCTGCCTTAGTGGTGGTCAGCCCTTAAATGCAATATAAGAGAGGTGGAGTCAAGCTCCACCCTTTTAGGAGCACAGCTGAGCTACCTTCACCTGTGCTTCCGCAGCTGACTTGACACTTGTCTCAGATGGTTTAATCAGAGGTTCATGCTGTGATTAACAGTTTCCCATACAGCTGTAATAGGGCATCTAATGTTTCACCTCTCTCTTAGCCTACCAAAACTTGAATTTATCCACTTCTTTTTGTGATGAAATGTGCAAGTTTCATGAATTGTCATTTTAATCCTACATTTTCCCATCACTTGAGACAGTGAGTACTACATGCTTTGGTTTTCTGTACTGGAAAGTGATTCTTTTTATAAAATCAGGATAAGTGTCAACAGAATATATTTTTTACTCAATTCTGGTTTTCCACCTGAAAAACTCCTAGAAAAGCTTTTTGCTTTTTTTCAGTATGACCAAAAAGCTGCTTGCTATGTGGCTTGAAAGAACTGAAAAATAAAAGACAAATTACAAAGAGATCTGGGATTAAGCATTTTCTTACTGTTAATCGTTATTTGATATCCACCATTAATCCTAATTCTGGAAATTAAGAGGAGTGTGCAAAGAATACTGTGAATATGCAGTGGATACACTATTCTTAGATTGTTAAAAAAAAACACAACAAAGCTTTCATTTGAACTGTTGTGGTGCTTTTTTAATCACAGTTTTAGGTATATTAAATTAGTCATAAGTAACCAATTCTGTTTTTACCTAGATTGGCTTTCCTAGAGGAGACAAACTTATATAAATGGGTAACTAGAGTTCCCCATATATTGAATTACATCTCCAAATATTCTTTTAATCAAGTTAGTGAAAATTATATTTGAGCCTTGATTTTATTTTTTTTCTCAAAAAATGTGTGTCTGTTATAATTTAGCTATACAAAAATATTTCCACACGTCATAAGATTTGTGAAGTTTTCCATGTAATGTGTTGGGCAATGTTTTAAACTGTTTTTAACCTAGCTGCATTGTTTCTGTTCATTTGAGAGCATGGCAAAGCAGTGCAGGCTCTTTTCCCATTTAGAGCTTCCTCATCTAAAATGTCACAATGCATACCTGATAAAGGCTCTGATCTCAGTGCAATTTTGTTTACTTGCAAAGCTGTCTTCAGGAGGATCAAACGAGCTTTATTGAGAATATGAGGCGTTAGCAGGCACAGACAAAGGGACTGAGAAAGACTGTTGTCTGTGGGACCCGCAACATATCACTAGAACAAATATTTAGCTGATATCTCTGGAAGAAGCAACAATCACTGATTAATGGCACTTCCTAAGCTTAGTTTAGAATGTGATTCTTTTTTTTTTCTGTAACAGAATTGATATCATAAAAGCATTCTATACAAATATAAAATTGGACAGAAACTATATGTTGTGTTTGTGGTTCATGAAGAATTTTCAAGATTCGAGAGGGAAAAACTACTCTTTACTCTTTACAGCTTTTACTCGCAGTAGTTCTTCATCCTGTTTGGTTCATTTTGAAGTAATGTATTTCTGAAATAACTTTGAAGCAGTAGAGTTTTGATCAGTATATATAATCTCTAAATTTCAGTGTACTTCAGAACATAGAACAAACAAGATTCAAATACTGTCAAAGCAAAATGATTCTTGTGTTTGTGAAAAGGAATATACCATCATGATTCTCCTTGGAGGGGCACAGGGAAAGGATGAGGGCTGATGAACAAAAGATGAAACAAGAAAAACCCTATTAATTAACTGTGGGAAAAAAAAGGAAGTAAATTAGTAATTAAATATTGGAATAGGTGTCTGGACAAGGCTAAGAAATCTCTACTGTTGGATAGAGCCAGAACTCAACTCAAAGTTATTTTAATATAATTTTAATTATTTTTTTTTACACCATAGAGAACACTCAAAGTAAGATTCTTGTTTACAATTTAAGATATTTCAATGACTTCCCAGATTATTTAATTTCCTCCATCAGCTAGTGCTTCAGAGGATGATGTTTCAAGGCAAATTCATGAGCTTATGTTAATAACATTTATTCTGGGGAATGTATAATATCTTAATTATTATTAATGAAACTCCTCAAGTTGTGTATAGAATTAGAAGTGGGAAGGAAATTAAGTATTATTTCACCAGCATCTGTACTGTTATCTCTTCTTAACACACTGATATTTACTTGAGAGTTGTATGTTGAAAAATTTTGACCTCATGCAACTCCCAAGATACTTTATTTACTCCAATGAAATTAGTAGATAATCTTTGTGTTCAAAGTGAGACTGAAAATGCTGTAGTACTAAAACAATTTTTTGTAGATAACTTGAATGCTAGAAATGATTTTTCACACCATCATCTTCTATCAGTCTTACTGATCTGCAAACTGACTCATGGCCAGCAGGACATCATTATAGAACTGTGACATCTGAAAGTGTAAGTGCTTAGCAATTGTGCTATAATTCTATTATATCGCTATTAATCTGTTCAGTATATAGTAAATCCATCTTTTACTGAGATTGAAGAATCTTTATTTCCACATAAACTGAACTGGATAAAAATAGTATTTAAAAAGGGAAAAAGCCCTTCCAATTTCAGTATTTGTGAAGAACAAGATGTCTCCCATCAGGAGGTAGCAATTTGAGCTATAGTACATCAAACCCTCCATTGCAGTCTCGATTCCTCTTTAATTGGCAGGCAAATATCACATCGCTGGTGCATAAGGCATCCCCTTTTAGCTGAGCACTGTCCTACATAAGTGCTATAAATACTTAGCCAGTTTTGCTGTGAGAAGACCCATTGAGCGCTGAAGAAGCAGCAGGTGACAAACATGAGAGACAAACAATTTTATTTATTTATTTATTTTTTTGTTTATGGCAGCCTAATATTCTTTTAACCCTAATTTTCTGGGACTTTTTAAGCAGATATTTTACACATATTATTGTAGAGTCGTAGGCAAATTGTCTCCAATTTAGTTGATATTTTGAACTAAAGCTATAGCATCTCACTGCATCTATACTTTCTTGCCATACCGATGTCAGTGACTTTATTGTAAATTTGACATGTTGTAGTTATTAAACTCATGCTACCTAAATTAAGTAGACGGAAGTAAAAGCTAATGGCACAAAAACAAAAGAACATGCAAAAAAAAATTGTTTAAAGAGTTATTTCTGTGATTCACAGGGGAACATGCATGGACTGCACAGTCTTGTAACGCATTCCTAATTTAGAAATCATCTACTGTTTCTAGCAGTATAACTCAGCTGTATTTTTATATAATTACTTCAAGTGCAAAAGTTGGTCTTTTTTTTAATTTTCTTTTTTTTTTTTTTTTTTTTTTTTTTTTTTCCTAATCAGTAAATGCAGTTCATTTCAGCTCTGAGTCAAATTATTTGACTTAGAAGTGTACTGGCAGGTTATCCAAAATGAATGTTTGTGCATTTTGGTGAATTCTAACTGTAGTTAAGTGTTATCTCCATTTATTGATTGATTGTTTGATTGATGTATTGTATCCCCATTTAGACGAGGTAGATCATTCCTCTGTGCACAAATGGATGATTCACAATCAGATCTTACTCTCAATATCTCATGCATATAAAAAATCTTTGTGTTTTTTGCAAATGTCAGAAGTGTTTGCTTCAGAAGATACTGTGTGCACAACATACATGATCACACCTGTTAACTGTTTATTAAAGTGCTCGAGTAATTTTCTAATGTAATTATATCGAAAAGAAGGTATCTTTAAGCATACCATAAAACACAACATTGGATTCCTGGTGTAAAAGTAAGGTTTTAAAATATGTTTTATTGCTCTAAAGACATTCAGCTCTCAGTTTTTCAGATATACTAGATAAACAGGGGAAGACACTGGGGCAATAAACTGAAGAAAGGAAAAGCATGACTTTTTGAAATACAGTGGGTTTGTAGTGGGAAATAGTGAAACAGGAGATAGAAAGAATGAACAAGCAGTCAAATAACTGACAACTCAGGTATTGAAATTTCCTTCCCATTTTCTAGGGAAGCCAGCTGCTATATTTAGGCTTAGTTCTGACTGTCTGATTCAACAGCTCCTTAGTGAAATTCAGCATGACATTGAACAGCTCCACAATGATTTTGCTTGAGCTATTGCTTTGAGTGCTGGTCTATCATCTTAACAAACTTAGTGAACACTTTTTGCATCTTTCTTTGATTTGGTACATGCAAGCCACAACAGGGAGTCATGAGTAAGTAATGAAACTTTTCCCTTAAAAAAATTTCCTTCCCTGCTCTCTCAAAACAAACAACAACAAAAATACAATCATATGTGTATTGTTTATATGAAAATGGAAATAATTGGGGTAAATGTTCAGCAAATCCATTTTTAATACAGTATCAATCAGCACGACTGATCAGAGACTCTCACATTCCTTTTTATGTTCTGAGCAAGAGGGGGAAGTATTCAGACTCGTAGTGTGAAGCTACCTGAGTCCACTACACCCATTAGTCATCTATATGAAAATTCCATTGGAGTTATTTCAAAGTACTGTCTGGTGTTTCCCTTCAGATGAAATTCTGTCCTTTATTTGTGTTAAGTCCTTGCAGGCTTAAAAGAAGAAGTGGTAGAAAAGGATTTTAAACAAAAAGAAAGACGAGAAATTGAACTTATTCATAGCTAGGGGTTTCAAAAAGTGCTCACAAAGAATTATCAAACATCTTTTTAGGAACAATGCCATTACATTTCAGCAGTGCAGAACTTCAAAGAGGCACACCAATCTACTTAATATTCTCATGGCCTCCACATTAAAAAAAAAAAAAAAAAAAAAAAAAAGGCTCTTATCACTGCAGTGTTTTAGATGGATATTTTTCTCTTCTAAATTAAACTGCCAGACAGCACTTCTTTTCATAAGTCCTTGTTAGTTTCACTATTTATAAGAAGTTTAACTGTTGTGAGAAAGGGTACTTGAGGATTTCAAATTGAATTTTAGAGTTCTTTTTCCTTATCTATAACATTATTGACTGATGTTCTGTAAGTATATTTTGAAGTATATTGTGCCAGTATTTTAAAAACAATGGAGGGCAAGCAGTAATAAATCAAGCACTGTTATTAAAATGCCTGCTTTCAAAGGAATGTGCTATTATAAACCCGACTGCAAATCAAGCAATTCTTTTTTAATAAATGTTTTTTCCTAGGTATTTGTCAAAGAATATGTTTTTAGATAAGGTACATTTGTGCCTGAATATCACTAAGAAGTTGCAGCTGTAAGAGAACAAATCCTGGGTGGCCTGTAATGACTCATAAGTCATTTAAAACTAAAGAATGAGTTTATCCCCCAACTAGTTGGTGTTCCCACCAATATAGTACTGAGGGGAAAAATGATATAAGAGTTTGTAGACAGTTAAACTTAACTATATGTATTTTACAGTACATCTTAAGTAGCAAGTCTAGGTCAGTGTAGGAAACCAGCCTGGGCATCTGGCCAAAAAGCAGGCTCTGGCACCGGTACAGGGCCAGGCACAGTGCAGCAGCCTCCTGGTTGAGTGCAGAAGGGCTTCAAGTCCTGATGAGGCAGTTGGGAGTTAGGTAGCAGATGGGAGAAGCTGGACAGGGTCTGGCTTTGTTCTTATGGATGAAGACAGTGAAAGAGGTCAGCCAGACAGCACAGACACAGATGCCTATTCTTTAATGAAGGTATAACTCCAGATAAAAGGTGGAGGTTATGCCCTACATGGTAAGTGTCATTAATATGAAAACCTTCCCATTGGTTGATGTACTGAAGTTTTCCACAAATGAACAAAGTTTATATAGTAGTTGGGGTTGTCTTGAGGGTGGGGAAAATTTTTATAACCAAATTCAGATCACCAGAAGTGAGGGAAAAGACAAGTTAAAGTTCAGGCAATGCTTATGTGGTGATTTTACACCCTCACAACAACTTCAAAGAACTGGATTTTCAGAAAAATTAAAGCACCTTATCTTTGGAGATCTACCTCAAAAGTCTTCCTTTGAATTATGTGGTCTTCTGAAGTGTGCCAGAAAGTTAAATAAAATGATTGTCAAAACACAGTTACCCAGATCATTTGCAGAGTGTAAGGAGAATACACAACGGGGACAGCCAGGCTTCTTAAAATAGTAAGAATGAAAACAAGCATTATTATTTTTTTAAATTCTGTTATTATTGTCATGATATGATACATATAATTATCTAGTGCTAATGTTAGGTATGTTCTAAGTTAGCTTTATGACACAGACACTTCTGGCCTTATTCTACCACTCACTGATAGCCTAGCAGTGATCATTTCTTGTTTAATAATGTACTTTCTAAGAGGGTGTGTTGCTTAATTTGAGCACTCCTTTCCACTAGTATCTCGATGCTTATCAATATTACCAAACAAAACTGTAACTTGTGATGTCATTTTGAGAACAGAAAGTATTTCCTGAAAATTACATGAACATTAGCATTTAGCATCATACCGGAACTTAATGAATTATTCTTGCAATCTTTTCTAACAGCTCATTTTCCTGTGTATAGTTTACAGTCAGCTGGAGGTAAATGGGCTCATTTTGCTAAGGATATACCCTATTTTCTGAAGAAGGATGCATTCTATATTATAACTCTACCTTATTAGGGTATGCAAATGACTATCGTGAATATTGTGAAGAAGTTAAGCCTATGAATTGTAGAACTGTGATAAGAAAGTCACAAAGTTAAAGCCAAGGTTAAATTTCATTTGAATCAGAAGAAAGACATACACATCCTGTCTCTGCCTGTCTGCCTGGTTTTGTGTCTATTTTTTTTTTTTTTTTTTTTTTTACATGTTTACATAGAAATTACTGTGTGCAATAACATCACGTAGTATTAGTATTAAGCACCATTATTAACAAATAATCATGGAAAACTTCTGATAGAAGTTATTTCCCAGGGGAAGAACCTTCCTAAAATCTGGCACATAAAAGCTGTGCTAGAGATAACATAATGCTAAAGGTCATTCCTTAATTACCTCATTGGAGGTAATTTTCAGAGGCTAGTGAAAGTAAAGTAAGAGCTTTTCTAATATTTCTTTTCTTTGAGCATAGCTGTAGACAGACCATCTGCATTACAGCACAAGGCTCTAAGTTTTAAAGAATAAAACAGTCCAACATCTGCTAATGGAATTTTCCTTGCTCATAGTTTCTAAGTATATTGCTACAGGTATTAATGCTTTTGTAATGCACATAGAGCCGTTCATGCCAAGCTGAGCTCTCAAATACTTCATAAATATTTTACATTGTTACTGGCTGAGAAGAAAAAGCTGGAACCAACAGCAGGTTGAACATTTTGGAAACTGCAAATGGCAGTGTTGCTGAAACTTGTTCCATGAGGCGTGGAAAAAACAAACAAACAAAAAACAAACAAACAAAAACAAACAAAAAAATACAACACCCAAGCACTTACATGTACTCAGGATTTTGAATGAGATAAGCTTGTGGTAGAATACACCTGTGAGATACATGGCTCATAATGTTCCTGTAACTCATATACATGTGGAACCATTTGAGAATTTCACAGGTAATGCTCATTTCATGTTGTTAATTGAATTCTTATAAAACTTTAATTTATTTTGAAGAAAAGAACTGAGCTGGAGAAACAGCATGCACTCTGCTGTTCACACAAATGTATTTCTTGTAACCATTGTGTATTCAGCAAGTAATCTGCTCAAACCAATGTATGTGGAAAATCTTTATTTGGCCATTGGCACATGGAGAGTGTGAGCTAAGCAGCAGCGAATCTGGAAATGCTCAGAGCCTTTCTTCAGAAAATCGTGCACTGTTTTTTGTGTGTTTTTTTTTTGACACAAGTGTGTCTTGCTCAAGATAATTCTGCATTATCTTGAGCAAGACACACTTGTGTGGAAAAAAAACCAGTGAATTTATCACTGTTTTAAACTAAATGTTTACTGGAATTTGCCTCATTATGCTGAAACACTTAAAATAGAGATTTATTTTTAAAATGGAGAATCAAAACACTTTTGTGTTTTGAAGAAGAAAATTAACTGTATCAATGATAATTTTGTTAATAAGAATGGACAACATACATGCCCAGCAGGATTAAAAAGTAAAACTATTAATACTATTGCTACTGGTTTATAGGAAGAACTTAGATAATATTCATGGTTATCATAATTAGTTATTTTTCATCCCAGCTCCATCTCTTTCTGGGAGATATGTTTTAAAACCTTTCAATTATGATGAGAAATGTTCAACTCAAGACGTTAAAAAGCTGAGTAACGCAATTCATCTATATTTGAAATAGATCTCAAAATACCTGGAAAATGACAAGAAGATATCGATGTGCTAATACTTAGATTAGTTTTCCTTTTGACAAGTGAGCTAATAAAGCTGGCTTCAGTGTCCTTCAGTGCCAAATCTACATGGTTCTTAAATACCTTCAGGAATGGTGACTCCACCACCTCCATGGGCAGCCTGTTCCAGTATCTCACATTCCCCACTGAGAAGGAATTTTTCCTAATACCCAGTCTGAACCGCCACTGTAGCAACTTGAGGCCATTATGTCTTGTCCTATCTCAGTTACTCAGGAGAATAGGTCAACCCTCACCTTGCCACGGTCTCCTTTCAGGCAGATGTAGAAAGTGATAAAGTCTCCTCTGAGCCTCCTCCAGACTAAACAATTCCAGCTCCCTCGGCCGCTCCTCGTAAGATTTGTACTCCAGACCCCTCACCAGTTTCATCACCCTTCTCTGGACATGCTCCAGGGCCTCCATGTCTTTCTCGCAGGGAGGGGCACAACACTGAACACAGCACTCAAGGTATGACCTCACCAGAGCCGAGTTCAGGGGGATAATCAATTTTCTGTTCCTTCAGGCTGCACTGTTTCTGATGCGAGCCATGATGCCACTGGCCTTCTTGGCCATGTGGGCACACTGCTGTCTCACATTCAGTTGAGCATCAACCCCCAGCTCATTTTCTCTTGGACAGTAGGAGACAAGTGAACAACTGTACATTTATTTGCTATATTTCTTCACTTAAGGTTTTTGTTTATTATTCTGTATTTCCTCTGAGGGATTTGAATTTGCATCTCATAACAATCTAGTCTAGTCTTTTTAGTAAGTAATGTTTCTGTCCACAAAGATTGTTTGACCACTTCCATTTTTGTTCCTACAGATGACATAGATACAATTTCTGTTGTTCTCTGAGTCTTCACACTGCTGATTAAGCTGTGACTAAATTAGTGTCCAAGTTGTGGCTATGATTTGTTTTGTTTTGTTTTTCCTAGTAAAATATATGTTGTTGTTTTTTCCCCCCCAACAGAAATCTGAGGGAGAGATAGGTCTGTGCTTATATCCAAATTTAAGTTACTGACACTCAAGGAGGATTGCTGACAAATGCAATTCTGCAGAAGCTTACATTTTTTGAGTTATTTTTTACTTTATGTTAGTGATTTCCTTCCTGGATTTCATACTTGAAACTCTGACCTATACATATGCTTATTTTTTGGCTTGCTACACTGGGAGAAGGGACAGAATTTTTGATAAAAGGTGAGATCACCAAGCCTGATATACATTCAATAACCTAAACTAATATTTCTGAGATTATAAAAATGTCTTTGAAGTGAAATTTCTGACATGTATTTCCTTTAAGGTCAGCTGCTTGAACAAAATCAAGCGCCACCTCAGATATGATGTTCAAACCTTCAGGGTCTCTTCTTAGGTAACATTTTGGCAGTTAGTTTTTTTCTCAGATGCTTGAAGCCAGAAGTTGGACTAGATAACTTCTAACAGAAGTTTTTCTGTGATTGCACATGTCTCACAGAGTGCTGTTGTAGAAATCCAGACCTGCACTTAAGAGCTATTGTATTTATTCAGCACCTATGCAAACAGATACTGCCCAAATTTTGAACCATGTTATTAATCTAGAATTTAAACATGCTATCAGGCTGTTCTGGATTCTCTGATAGAATAATAAAATAAAACTAGCAGATATAGAAGATGTACAAATTCACACTGTTTTCCTGTTTATGGATGTGGATCTACTGCAGTCTTGATTGGATCTGAGATGTAAATAAGAATACTTTTATTGGTAATCATATAAACACTTCAGCTATCTCTGGAATCTCATGAAATAGTGGCATTGATTTTAGGTAGCTGTCCAGAAGTATGCATTAATCGTGCAACATAAATCATAAATAATCATAAAACATAAATCATACAGTGAAGTGAACAGTTAGAAAATAAGACAGAAAAAAAAAAAAAAAAAAGAAAGAAAAGAAAATAGAGAACAGCATCTGATCCAGCTTATTGCTTTTAAATTTAGGTACTGAGTAAACTCTGTTTAATGTTTGATACTTAGAAATCTAACAGAGCATATTAAAATTTCTTAAAGTTGTATCCATTAAAGGATTTTTTTTTTCTTATTGCATATTTCATTAGAGCTGTTTGCGCTGCTCAAATACCCATATAATACAGGATGTAATCTATCAGATATATATTTTTTTCTTTCTCTGTTTTCAAGTTTTCTTACAAAGGTTGTCTCTAAGTATTGCATGTAAATGTGTTTCCACTTACAATCTGACATTTCCTGTGCTGAATACGAAAATATAACAGCAGTTATTGTTGCTATTAGTTGAACTACTGAAGCAAAATAAAGAGAAAGGACATAATCATAACATCAGTAGTCACAGATGAGAAGTTTACTTTGAAAAGCAAATTGCTTGCCAGAGAGCAGATGCTTTAGCTACTGTTGTTTGGACCACAGTCAAGCTAAGCAATTTATGTGAAAATTGACCTCTGTTGTGTATATTCATGCATGCAGTTTCATTCTGAGGCATAATTCTGCTTACATTCCTTGACACCTAAGGAAAATATCCCCATTGTTCTTAGGTTTTTCTCTAATAAAGCTAATATGGATGAAACCCTGCAACTGTGTACAAATATTTAGATAGCTAAATATGGAAAAAGCAGAATGTGACATATCTCTTTATCTTGTTATCTTATAGGGGCTTTGAGGAATCAAATAAGACAAATGCACCTGTATAAATGCAATCTCTTTGTCTTGCATATGCTCTTCTGTGTACTGTGTTACCTTATCTGAAAGAATAATAGATTTCTGAACATATAAAGTTTTTAGCATTTCAAAGACTGCAATCAAACACAAAGGAAGCTGCTGTTGGTGCAACAAGTGTAATATTCTGCTTGCCCCTATTCTGCTTCCTTTTGCAGTATTACTTCACAGACTTTCTCTGAATGTCTGTGTGAAGAACATCTCACATATAAGCTGCTGTTGTATACTTATAGAGTAGGTGTGTCAGCTGAGATCAAACTCTCGTCTCTCTGAGCTACAGATTAAGCAGTCAATCTGTTCTAATTAAAGTTATCAGAGAACAGACACTGGAATATAGAATGTAGCATAACTTTGCTTTCATAAATGCTTGATGAATAGATTTATTCTACCAATGTAGCTGGAGTCGAAGTATAAGTGTATATCCTCACTCATATGGGCTAATTTAGCTGTTTTCTTCTCACACTGTTTTGAAATAGGTAGAAACCTGTTGTTTTTGTTAATTATTAATTGCATAAGAATGAGCTTTTTCTGCTTTATAAAATTTGTATTGATTTGTATTTTATCTAGAGCTTCTGGGTAAAGATCAGATCTTCTGATTTCTTCTACTTTAAGGTTAAACAAAAGCACATGTTAGCATAAAACTTTTCCTAGAACCTTTTTTATTATTTTCTTATCAGAAATGCATGTCACTAGGGTGTGTACAAACTGAATTTCCTTCTAAGGAAACTAAACCACAAGCTCCTGATAGGTTTCAAGTACACTTCAAATTATATGGGGTCATAAGTGCCCAAGCCAAAAGCTGATCCTTGAAGCAGCTTTGAACAATTTTGCTTATGTTGCAGGAGAGCAGATTTAAAATCTGATTGCAAGTGAAAACATTCATATTTCATGTATTTAATATGTTGAAACTTTAGCACCAAATCCTTTGGTCTAGTAATTAACTACTGCTGTGCTTAATTGTTTGCTGCTGTAGGCATCTGTAGTATTCCTTCCATGAAAGTAATCTCATTTGTTTTTCTGAATTAAAAGATGGTAGGAACTCTACCAAATCAATCTCTGTTAGTTAGGAATGAACCAAAGGCTAAGAAAACTAGCTCAGCTTTGAAGAACTAGGGGCTACAACCACAATCCAAATCTCATGGATGTTTTCTTGCTTGTTCTGCCCCTCAAAACACCGTGGACTGCACATCTACCTTTGGGATTCTAGCTTAGTACACATGAGTAAGAATTACTGAACAAAGAGATTGACTTTAAATATTTAATTCAAAGAAAATATTTTAAAACCCACCTTTCAATGTATAAAACCAAGTCACCCGGTGATCAGTGCATATGGAAAAGGAATTAGCTGCTCAGCCCAGTTTAAGCTACCAGCTGCTAGAATCAGATATGGACAGGAAAAGTCACAGAAGATTCCTTTAGTTAGTTGCTTGATTGTATCATGCTTTGTGAACCTTTCCTGAATTCTTAGAACTACAGATACTTAGTACATTTTTAGTGCTATGAAAGCCCAAGTAGCAGTTTTGTATGGATAATTCACCCAATATTTTTATCACAAGAAACTCTCAGACTCAGGCCCATAATAAAAATGAATGTCCTTTGTGTAAAGAGCTTTACACACTGAACACAAGTGCTATTTTGGCGTTCTTAAAATTACTGATTGTGTTAATTCACAATAGTATTTTCTTTATTTCCCTATGAATAAATTGTTTTTTTTTGTGTGTGTGTGTGTTGAAAACTGAGCTGATATTTAAATCTCCCGTTCTCTAATTTTAACTTTACACGTGAAGCTATTTCAAAGAAATAGGATACGAAAAACCTTGATAGATATCTAGGAGATAGATTGCCATTCCCTTATTTAGTAAACCCCGTCAGCATATTATTTTTAAGACAAGACTACCATCTTGTGGTCATTGAACGAAACAACTAGCTGCATGTATGGATTTGAAGAAAATATGAAGAAAAATAACTATCACTTCTTTATTGCTAACAGTACGAATCTTTGAAAAAGAAAAGCTTGCATATATTTCAGTAGAATTTGGCTTTATGTATGTCCGACATAACAGTTATAGAGTCATATGTGAAAGTGCTGGTAAGTAGAAACCAGTGTTGCTGGAGATGCTGCCTATTAAGTCAGAATCACAAGCTCAGGGACTGTGCTACAGTCCCTGTGTTCGATGTGCATGAGGTAACTGGGTACTGCTGTTTTCCTGTAGCAATGCTTTCTGCCACAAATAAGAATGAGGGCAAATACTCAGCTGATTGTCCTCACTGATGCTGAAGTTTGGTGTATACTGCTATGAGCACATAATGTAGTTGATTTATATTGTTTATAGCTTGACTTTAAGTGAAATTCAGTGTACTTAATATGGTATTGGGTTGTAGCTTTGATTTAAGGTGGAACTTCTGTTTGTTGTATTTCATCTGTACTATGCTGGGTAGACGTCATCATAGTACAAATTAGGTCAAAATTTAATGTGAATTTATGAAAGCTGGGGAATAGCTGACTTGGTCATTTGCGGAAAATACTTAGATTTATGCTTTACATAACAACCAAAGGAAAGTACTACTTTGCGACTTAACATTCACTACGTTCTTATTTGTTTGCATTTTATATGGATTAACATGTTACGTCTTGGAAAATTAATATTTGCAAATTTTATATCTATATATAACTCACTTGAAAGAGATGTACATAGCTTAGCAACGTAGGAATTGCTCTTAATGATCTCTCAGCAGTGTCCATAGAAGACCAATGTCTAGTAGAGACACTAAATCTATTTCTTGCACTAGAGGCAGTACCAACATTGCTTTTTCAATAAAGTAGGACTTATGAATCATCTGCAGAGGTCACGGAGCCCATATAAAGACAAGTCATGAGAAAGAATGCAATGCTCTTTCAATACATCGATAAAAATATTATTACATTAGATTCCTCCTTGCTTTCCTCACGGATTAAATCAAACTAGCTGGAGATGGAGATCTATTAAACCGGGGTCAAAACAGTTAAATTTACTTTGAATTTCCTTACAAAACCTTCAAATTACTTTCTCTACATTCCATCAATCTGGAAACCTGTGAAAGGTAAAAAGGCATCAAGTAAGGCAATGTTAGGGAGTGAATCACTCCTTTTCGAAGGAAATTTGAAGCTTTACTTTCCCCAGTGGGTATTAATATTACCAGGAACAGAGAATTTGTTTCCAACTTTACCATGATATGAATTGTCCTTGTACAAATGAGTAGTGGAGAATAGGAGAGATGGAAAAGAATAAATCCTTAAAGGTATTTTACCCTCCCTCCCTCCCTCCCTCCCTCCCTCCCTCCCTCCCTCCCTCCCTCCCTCCCTCCCTCCCTCCCTCCCTCCCTCCCTCCCTCCCTCCCTCCCTCCCTCCTTCCCTCCCTTCCTTCCTCTCTCCTTCCTTCCTTCCTTCCTTCCTTCCTTCCTTCCTTCCTTCCTTCCTTCCTTCCTTCCTTCCTTCCTTCCTTCCTTCCTTCCTTCCTTCCTTCCTTCCGTCCTTCCGTCCTTCCGTCCTTCCGTCCTTCCGTCCTTCCTTCTGTCCTTCTCTCTTTCTCTCTCTCTTTTTTTTCCCCCTCTCATACAGATGATGAAAACTGGGGTAAAAATACCAATGTACAATTGTGATAAATAATTACACAAAAGAGAAGTAAAGTTGTTAATATCTTACTCTGTTTATAACCACATCTCTTAAGCAGGGGAATTTCTGTCAGAAAGATCTTATCTACAAATGTTCTCAAAGAGCTTCTGAGTTTGATTGCAAGACAGGAAACTACAACATCAAGTTATTCTGCTGTAATGGGAAAGATGGATGATTCAAAGCTAAAATTAAGATTACATTTGCCTTTCTACAGGAAATGTGTATTCTGCCACAGTCTTGGTATTGCTGGTCAGCTAAGACATGCAGTGAGAATAGCCAATGAGCTGATTGAACATGCCAGATGTTTTGAAAGAAAAATTATTTGGGGAAGAATAAATTCCATACTTTAAAAAGGCTTTCTTAAAGTTTCGTGTATCTGTGTATATCAGATAGGAACAAAAAACAAAAAACAAAAAACTCCAAAGAAGTAATAAAAAAATGAGTTATTCTAAGTAATTTCCACCTGTTCGTAAATGATGTTCTAAAGTAAAATGAATAACAGTTCACATTAACAAACTGCCCATAGCTACAGAATGAAAGTAGCATGATTCTGTTCTAAATGCAGTAACAGTCCTACAGGAAATTCAAGTTTCTTAACTTAAGACTTCTGACCTTTTCAAGAGGAAATTGTTCAGTTGTTGTCATAGAAAATACCAAGTATGAAGAAAGAATCCACAAGGATCAAGTCCATAGTGTGTTTTTTCACATAAAATGACTGAAACACTCATGGAAGAAGTAAAATCTGCCCTTTTTTCTGCATGTAAATTATTGATCTTTTAAATTATTGTACATTTGCCAGTTCAAACATTGTACTTTTTTTTTTCTTTTCATGTGCACACATACTAAGTGTATAGTCACCACTAGGTGTAAGAGTCTTTCTTTCTAAAATGATTCCTTGCAGCTATTTCTTGACTCTTTACATCATTACAGCTTGTGCCTCTTGCCTTTCATTATATCACTGTATAGGCACGAAAAGCTGCATCTTCTCTTTATAGCCCCTGTGCTTTGTCCACCTGATAGACTCTGGGGTTGCACCTGGGTACTTACTGCAGCTTGGTAATTCCTTCTGAGTCCAAAAGTGGATCCAGCCCACTTTTGGGTTCTGGCAAGTACTGTGTGTAGTCATTTTGCCTGTAGAGGTTCAGCCACATCTCTATCAGACTCCTGTGCTTATCTCACTGGTTTGGCCCAGTTCCATGACTAGTGGGGCAGAGGGATCCGTAGATCTGCACCTCCAGAAAGAATAAGCAGGGAACCCCAAAGTAATTAAAAACAATGGCAATGATCTGAGGATAAACAAACTAATGCACTAAATAGGGTATTGAAATGCAACACAGTATAATACAACATAATTACAATTGAAGCTAATAAATCGAATATAATAAGAGTGTCAGAAAAAACTAAAGGCCTTATACTAATGGTGTGCAGTCGGTACAAGCAGCAGCTAGAGAGCCTGGTGATCAAAAAAGATGGAGGTCAAATGACCTACTGAGGCCAGACGTGTTCCCCCTGAGCAGGAATGATAATAGCACAGCAGTCTTCTGGGGAATGCAGTTCTTCTCTTCTGTACAGGTGCTTGGAACTGGAGCATTAACTCTTTAACTACCAGTGAACTACATGATGTCACAATATTACCGATAGCCAAAAATCACAAAACCATGACAACCTTTCAACTTCGTCACCATGTGGTAGTTTGGCTCTCTTGGGATCTACAGATTCTTCCCATGAGTACCTCTGGGGTTGTGGGATACCAGGTTTTCTGCTCAACTGTCAGTGTTGATCCTCTTCTTGGGCTTATAAGATCCTGACCAGATCCTTGACACAAGCCAACATCTGTTATCAAGATAACCAAAGTTGTTGCTTTGCATTTGATCTCACTCACATCTTTTAAGGCATCTCTACAATGAATTCTTGTCTTTGACATGGAGCAAGTACAGGGGATCTCGCTCTCATTTTATGGAATTGTACATTTTCTCTCATATCTCTCTTATCTCCATGTATCCAAGGATAAGAGATATTTTCTGGATGTTTTTCTGGGGTGCCAGATAAATTGAGGGACAAATCTGGATGGCATGTGGCCCAAACCTGTACTCCAAGCTGGGCTGAACAGGCAGGTGGCAGCAGAAGCTACTGGAGTGTGGTAAGCAATCATATAGGCTTGAAATAGAGGGGACTGCAGAGCTTCTCCAGGATCCCCATTTCTATTTGGGAGCCATCCTGATGTTCTAATCTTGTTTTCCCTTCTCAAATGAGAACAGCATATAGTGAAACATGGAATGACTTCCTCTTGTGACTTCACTGTGGAGCTAAGAGAAGAGTCTGGCTGTGGGAGAATACTAAAACGTAGCTGAAGAAAGCAGAATGTACCTCATTTTCTTATCCAGAGTGACTCAAGTCAGCTGTGTCAGACTGTCCTCATGTGGCCTGTGCTCTGTCCTCATGCTCACCTGGGTTTCCTGGGCATTTGATGTAGCTTGCTAAAGATTTCCTTGTTTTTGTGGTGAGTCCTATTGTGGACTTGGTTCTTCTACTCTGGTCTCACAATCACTGAATAAGTGTGAGAATGAGTTCCTCAGCCCTGCTGTCATGAATGTGGCTAGCAATTTTGAGGATGGGAAGCAGAAAGATAGAATCAGTATGGGGCCTCTTCCCGATCACAATATACCTAGAAAAAGCTGAGCTCAGACTGCAAGGACCTTCCAACAGCAAGTAGAGAATGTGTGTCAAATGTTTTGCTCAAATAAAGATAATGAACATCTACTGCTTTAAATAATTCATTACATGGTAGAAAGCTGTCAGGTTGGCCAGGAAAGGAACCCATTCACAATTCTGAATGTGGATTTTGCAGTGCAATAGACAAGATTTGTTGTAGACCTATTGCATTCAGAGTGGATTCCTGTAGGAAAACATTCCTGTTGAGCATTTGGTAGGTGTCCTACTGAGCCAAAGAAAAGAATGAGAATTTACTGAAATATACTGATTACCAGTTTGAAATTCTATTTTATCATGCCCTGTTTAGGAAGATAATTATAATTTTAGTATGGGTGTGTATCTTTTCTGACCAAAGATTGTCTTGCTGCTTGGTGCTTGATATGACTCATTCAAATACCTTCCTTAGACAGCATGGTACATACCTTAAAGTCTCTCTCATGTCTTCAAGAAATTAATATTTTACTGCATCTTGCCAAAATAAATAAACGAGTAAATAAATAAAATGGAGACTTCAAAAATTCTTCACACAACACAATGGTGAGCAAGGTGTGTTTATCAGTGTTAATAGAATATGTGTGTTAATGAATTACGTATTTACAGTGCTAATGATCATTAATTTTGAAGGGCAGATTATTATTTCGGGGGATGTGTTGTCACATTAAAAATTAGGGAAGCAGAATACTTGTTACAAATGTTACAAATCTGGCTGTATATTTTCATAATGCAGTTACTTGTGTAGATCTGTATTTGAGAAAAAAACAAACAAACATTTTTTTCCAGATGTAAAATATGGTTAGTTGATAGTCTTTTGTTGACTAATTGACTTCATAGGATATTAATGGATTTTGGAGTTTTATTCTACCTCAAGGATGTTCTTGGTTGTCATATGGATGCATTTTGATAGTTTATAATTGAAATATTATTTTTGTTTTTAATAGGCTGAGCTACATGAAAGGAAACAACAAACAAACAAATAAACAAAAAGCAGAAAAGAAAAATAAAAAGGAGTAAAAAACAAACAAAAAAAAAACACCCTAAAATTATCCACAGAAAAAAAGAACTAATTTCTTCAGTACTTACATTTCATGTTTCCTGTGTATTTTCTCTTTATCTTTTGAACAATTGCTTTTTTTCTGAAACATTGAAATACCTCAGTCCCGTATAATTTTATGTTAAATTCAGTAGTATTCAGTAGTACCTTTTTAACTCAATTTTCTCCACAAAGATATAAGAAATCTCTTGGGTTATCAGAAATGCATGGCTCTCTGGGCTTTTCATAGAGAGATACCATTTAAAAGCATTTAGCTATGTAAAGTGGATTTCCGCTTCTCTGAAGTACATTTCATTTCCCACAGAGATTTTTTGTCTTGAAGGAATAGTACTGAGAATTACATCAAAAAATATCTTCTTACATCTATGACAAATGGAGGCTATGAAAATAAAAGTCACATATGTTCAACACTCTTTTGGGAGCATAAACCCGAGTGGATTAAGAAAAGTTAGAACATTCATTTCATTCCTCCAGGTACCCAGAAGAACACGTGAAGACAAATTTCTGGAAGATGTACATGAAGCTTCATCAGTGGATGTTCAGGCTGGATATAAGGAAAGGCTCTTCACCAGAGGGCGGTGGGCATGGAACAGGCTGCCCAAGGCAGCAGGTACCACCTTAAGTATCAGAGTTCAAGAAGTGTTAGGACAGTGCTCTTTCAGACATAAACTTTGGATTTTGGGTGGTGCTGTATTGAGCCAGAAGCTGGACTCAGTGTTACCTGTGGGTCCCTTACAACTCAGGTTACTTTGTTCTATTCTGTACCTATAGAAATCTCTCTTGTCACCCTTCACATTCCTGACCAGATTATTATCCAGGTGGGCTTTGTTTTTCTTAACATGGCATACTTTTGCAGTGTCAATGCTCCTCTTGGATTATATGACTCTTCTTCCATTTTTTTTTTTTTTTTTTAATACCCTGAGCATATATGTGGGATAGTGAAGAAAGGGAGTTATACTGAAATCTTCCATAGCATTCTGTGTGATGATGAGACTTGCTTAGCTTTTTGATGTGCATCATTGCAATGAATAGAAATATTACCTTACAGATTTCTGGGGGCATTTGGTTTTAAATAAGATAATTCTTGTAGCCTATCTCATTTGTGTTAGAACACATACTAGTGACTGAGCTCCATATTTACTCTGAGTGACATGTCACATATGCGCTCATTGACAAAGTTGTTTGCATGACCCAAAATAGGTATCATACATTAGCTTTTTCATTTCACCTTCACTCAGACTGGCTTTATCTTTAGCTTGTTTTCAGGAAAAATTAACCTGTCATGTCCAGAAAGTTTGAAATCTTCTTAAACCATCTGTTCTTTCCTGACAAGAATTGTATGCCTAATGCAAATGTGTTATTTATTGTGCTATTTCCCCTGCTCATGCTCCTATCTTTTCTGCTGCTTTTTAAAATTCATTCTTCTTTCCCTATTTTCTATTAAAAATCTGTATGCTACAGACATAATTTATGGTACAAGCATATCAGAATTTTATTCTAGATTTTGCAAGATTAATAAAATTAAAAGCACGGAAAGCTGATAATTTTCCCTACATTTCCTCTAATCACACACGAAGTATTGCACTGACTGTCACAACCTGGTATTAGCAAGAAAGCCACATCATTTCAGAATCATATTTCAAAGCTCACTGATCTATAATAAACTCGCATGTTCCAAATTAGCTATCATTTCTTATTGTGTCTAAAGGGATCATGAATCATCTTGCAACCGGCACTTATCTTCTAATGAATGTTCTAATGACATTTCCAACTTTTCTGACTTTCAGCATGACTCTATTGTGTATGACTAAGTTTTACTATATTAATGCATTCTTTTCATATTGAAATATCATGTGTTTAGTTCCAGAAATGCCATCTGATCAAATAAATGCATTGTTGTTTTTTTTTTTTTTTTCATAGTGTCACTGTCTTTATCAACAGAATGGATTTTTCTTCATATGTGCATTAAAGCCAGTAATAAATGCTTCCTATTTCAGAAATGGCTACTAATTTTTGAATGCTATGTTTAACATTTATGTGTTGAAAATATTCCATAAACTGGAATACAGTAGAATAATACATTTACAGTAGAAGAACTTTGCTATCTGAACTGTAGTTCATAATCATAGAACCATAGAATCACCAAGGTTGGAAAAGACCTACAAGATCATCCAGTCCAACCATCCACCTATCACCAATAGTTCTCACTAAAGCATGTTCCTCAACACAACATCCAAATGTTCCTTGAACACCTTCAGTTTGGTGACTCTCACACTTCCCTGGGCAGCCCATTCCAGTGCCTGATCACTCTCTTGGAAAAGTATTACTTCCTAACATCCAGCCTGAGTCTCCCCTGGTACAACTTGAGGCCATTCCCTCTAGTCCTATCACTAATTACATGAGAGAAGAGGCCGACACCTCTCCCCCCCCACCTCAATACAACCTCCCTTTATGAAGTTTATTAGTGTCAAAGCAAGTATTTCAGTCTGCACAACTACTGGCAAAGTCACAGAATTTTATATTTATTGATAACTTACAATTTATTTTTTTTTTACAGTGCATTGTACCAAGTTTTTTTGGTATCACTCCTCAAGCTCTACTTCCTACTAGTTCCCGTGATCCATCATCTAAAAAGACTGATTCATCAGATGACTTTTTTCCCCAGGTCTGACTATTTCTCAGCTGTACTCAATTGGTGTTCCTTTCCTAAAGCAGAGTTCAGCTTTTCTAAAACTGTTAGGAAATGGTAGTGGTAGGAAACCGCTGACAGAAGATCTGAATTGACAGGTAGACTGAACTGTTCCTGTTACTTCCTGGCAAGTGTGTTTTGTGGTAAAATGATTTCCTTTTCTTGTATTCTTACCTAATGCAGTATTTAATCATTAGTTCACTCTTGTTTCCTAGCTAATGAAGTATGAGTGGATGAGACTTTTACTTCTTTTGCCTATTATTCTGATCTGTAGATGTCACTCTAGGGCTGTCCAATTATAGTGTACTCACTGGGGGTGAGCTGGGAAGAGAGGGATCAGGATTCTGTTTACTCTTTCATTTTTTTATTTTTATTTATTTATTTATTTTATATACTTTAGTATGAAGATTGGGGAATTGCAGTAAAACACTTGCACTGAATTACAAATTACGGATCTTGGAAAAGACAGCAGGTTTTTGGAATTTTAGCTAAATGAATAATTTAAGTTAAAGAAACATAGTTCCACTGAATTACAATATTGTTGCATTTATGAGACCTCTGAAAGTCAAATCAATAGCTCAAAAATGTTTCACTTTAATCCCTATCAAAACAACCAATCTCAATTATATGGACATTTAGATGATTGTGTTAAGACAGTTACTGTACAAGACTTCTGAAAGTTGAATGATGTTTACAAAATCAGTTAGCTGAGCAGATTTCAGCCTTTCCCCTCATTCAGATTCAGTAATGTTTTATATGTTACTTTTGAAAATGAGACATCCAAATAAAGTTAGTTACGTTTGTTAAAACTCAAAATCTTGTTATGGACAAAACTGAATTAGCACAATGAATATATTAACAGCTTATTGAAAATACAACTAGTAGTGATTATTCATCATCTTACAGTAACACTAAAACACCCAGAGAACTGCAGATAGATAGACAAGCTTTGATCCTTGTGTTGTCATGTTAGGCATTTTTCTAGCAATAGCAAAATCAGATTTACCGAACTAAGGAATCATTGAGTCAGTGGCAGGCTTTGTGCTTAGTACCTAATGGCAACATAATTTGGTGGGCCCATGGCTTGGTCTGCCCTGGTCCTGGCCTCATCCCCAAGGAGATATTTGGCACCTGGGACTGGGGCTGCCCCCCTGCTCAGGCAGGAGCTGTGTACACAGGGCTGATCTGAATGAGGGTCCTGGGCCAAAGGTACAGGGCAATGCTGGGCAGGGCCAGGAGCTTGTCTGAAGGAAGCTGGGTAGACTATTTTAAAGAGGAGTTGGAAGTTAGATGTAGTAAATATATTCAATTTCCTTTTTACATGTGTTTAACTGCTTTTTCTTAAGTTACTAAAATTGCTACCAATGAGCTTTCTCTATAAAGTTTTTTCTAAGGAAGAATAATGTCTACTTGCTAAAATCCCTGCCGAAGAGTCATATTTTTGCAGGTAAAATATTCCTCACCACACTATTAAATTTCTCTTTTCAATACCTAATATTTATTTCTGAAATCTGCCAAGAGGTTCAGATATGCTGTTAAACGAATCTCAATGGATTTGAGAAGGTAAGAGTTAGGAAGAGGTTTTAAGCCCTTGAAAGGGAAAAGAGAAAATGAAGCCTCTCCTTATACTGAATCAAGTGAGAACTCTGGCAGGGAAATACTTCAGGCTTTTGAACAAGTGAGGTCATGAGAGGATGCAAAAAGTTGGTACTATATATATATTTATATGTATATTTGATACCATGTACTGCTTCCTTGGACCAGTTAATGAAATCAGCCTAGTACTGTGTTGACTGGGTAGAAATGAAGGAACTAACTTTTGTGTAAGCTAGGGGATGATTTTTCTAGAGGAAAAATATGCTTTTGGAAAATTACTTCTGATATGAAGTATTATGTTTGGAAAATGAGTGAAGATGATACTTTTCTGGTCAGTATATTAATGCCTTTGACAGAGAACTGTCAGCCTACTTCATTTGGTCGGCCAAATATCCTGAATACTGCTGAATACTCTCTATAAGACTTTCTATTTTGCCTCTATATTAGAAGATGTGATAACATGTTGAAAGTTACAATTTTATTTCTTTAGAATAGGGCTCCAACCCTCTGATCATGTCTGTGGCCTCCCCTGGGCCTGTTACGATGGGTTCATACTTTTCTGATGAAAGAAGCAGGTGCTTGCCTTAAATGAATCTTACCATACCCTTAAAGAATCACACTATACACTTCCTCTGAATCTTTTCATTTTTCTAACCTTTGACTTTTGCGCTAAGATGAATCAATACCATGTGCAACAGTCAACAATTCAGTATTAGACCACAACAAATAGAATTATCCAGTGGCACTGTAGCCATGGAAAAATATCTATAGTGTTCTATTTAATAAGAGATCTTAATTTTAACTTTATGATTATGGTTTGATTTATCTTGAAGACTTTTACTTGTAAATAAATGTGTAATCAAAAAATAACTTCCCCACTTCATTTCCCTGCTTTTAATGTCATAATCTACTTTTAATTGCTTTTCAATTTAGCTTTCAGTATATCTCCAGCAGAGACTTTTCCTGACAGTTCATCAAATCAATGTATTCAGTAAAATACTTTAGAAATAAATTTTTACTATGCTATAGTTTCTTACTGTGTCCAATGAAACACTACATTAATGTGATTCTTTCTGATATTATACATTGACTATTTAATCACTCATTACAGAATCACACAGAATCACAGAATTGTAGGGGTTGGAAGGGACCTCGAGAGATCACCGAGACTCTTGAGCTGTTATGACAATATAAACTGGGATATGTTTATATCATTTTCTTCTGAAGTTATTTGCAAAGACATTAGATCTTTCTGAACATAAAAAAATAGAGTGATATTTAAATACTATAATATTCTGGTGACAAAAACATCATTCTCGCATATAGCATCTGTGACTACAATAGCAAGCTCAGTTTTCCTTGAGGATGGCAACAAAACATCTGAAAAAGTTAAATATGGTTGAATTGAAATCAAATGCAAATAGTAATTTATAATCTTCACAATAGAACAGTTGAACATGCCAAGTAGCTATTTGAATACAAATATATATTGCTCCAATAACATCTTTAAAATAAGGACTGTTTAGTTTTGTAGGCTAACAAAGATCTTTACTCTTTTTGTGATGCACTCTGTGATCAAATATGGAACCCTGTTGTTGGAGTTTGAATGACAATATATAATGATAGGTGAGGAGGTTTCTGTGGTTCTCTGAATTTACTTGCAAGGTAATTTTCTCCTGTCAGTATCAATGCTTTTTCCTCAGTGAGAAGAACTCTAATTGAAATAAAAGTCAAAATTTTTGAAGTAAAGAACGTAGCTCTGCTTAGTGCAGTATTCTTCTTATTAACTGACATCAGGCCAGTGTTTTCCTGCTCCCACAATGTGAGGTTTGAATATAAGTAACTCTGTGACAGAGAGTCATTGGGAGTTGTAGGAAATACTCAGATGAATATGAAGTTATTAATGAGGTTGTTTGTGGTGGTGTTTTGTTTGTTTGTTTTGAGAACTTTCTCAAGGAAACTTAGGCTTTTTTATCCTGAAAATCACAGGAAAATCATTGTTGTTCATAAAAGACTATAACTTTTGAATCAAAAAGATTACTAAGGATACAAGAAACCAAAATTGCTTTGCAGGTTAATGGTTTCAGGACTTTTTACTTGGAGTGAAGTTTAAGTCACTTAAGCAGTGCTATGTTGTTTATTTGAAAATAGAGCTGAAGATTTATTACTGTGGATAAGCAAAATGAAGGAGTACCATGTACAAAAGTCAATAATTCAGTAGATATGGTGCCAAGACCACTGCAAGTAGAATTAACCTATGACACTGTAGCCATGATAAAAAAGCTGCAGTGATCAATAATGAAATTAATCAACTCCAGATAAATGAACAGACAGATTTGCCTCAGATTACAGGTCAGAACCCAGTCAAAGGATTCCTCATCCAGCTGATGGAAAATGGTGTGTGCATTCAGTGAAATTTTGGTTGAGAAAATGATTTGAATACTCCATGCATATGGGGTAGAGAGTTCTTCAGCATGGAAGCAAGTACCTTGTATCTAACCCAGTTTTGCTATAAGGAAAGGATTAAGTAAGTATAGGCCTTGTGCACAGCTCAGTGTCAACATGCAGTTAAGGTTAGTTATAGCTATGGAAACCTCGGCCAGGTTACAAGTGAGAGATATTATAGTGCTTGTACTAGCCACTTTCTTCCCTTTCTTCTTTTTCATGCATTTAATGCGTGGTGTATATTGTGAAAGCAAGGAGGAGGCACATGGCATTGCTTGTGAATGCAATTTTGCAAGCTAAAAGATAGTGGGGGAGAAAAGTTAACATGAGTAAAAGTTAATCTAATCTACTGACTTTGAAATGAATTCTGTAGTATTTGGCACAGCAGATTCCTTGCCAGTCTGCTGGATACCACCATCATAGATACCACAATGCACTTTTTATTAGGCATGTTTCTGATTTTTCCTCCTTGTACTATTTCTGTAGTCTTAGTGGAACTTGGGAGAATATTGCTGCAAGTGAATCTGTGGGGTTTCGGGCATGTATTTATAATATGAATTGAGTCAAAATTTAAAAGCTGCTGTACAATTAATATCAGTGCAAACTTTACTTTTATTTACTTCTTCATATTAAGAAATAGAAAACGTTTATAATTGTATCTTTATTGTTCTGGGGAAGCCACAGTAAAAGAGAAAAGCTTCAAGGTTCTGTTCCAAAAAAGGCAATATTTGTAGTGAAGTCATTTTCATATTATTATTAACTCTTCTAGCATTTTCAGTCTTTTAAATTGAATTTCTAACCAATGCTGATGTAGTGGATGTAGTTACATGAGACAGGTTTTCAGTAATGTGCAAAAAAAAGGAAAGCAAAAGCCAATTCAGAACCTGTCACTGAGAAACAAATTGGTAAGAAAACTGGATTTTTTTCTTGTTTGTACGTAAAAATCTGAAAGTTCTGCAGCAGCTGTATCAGGTAGACTGGCTTGCAGTTGATATCACAGAAATGTGAGCAGGACCAATATGTCCTCTTCCCATGTACTTAGGCTTGAAATTTATGTAATTACTTGTTTGAAAACCCATACTCCAAGCTGATGCAGTCTAAAATCATAATCTTGGATTATAACAAGTACCAAAAGTAATCATGAAGATATTAATACTTTCAGCTAATAGGATTTTTAAAAATTAATTTTAAAAAGGCTACAAATGGTCACAATATAATGGATATTTCAGCATGTGTTTGAGAGGGATTTAGCTTAACTACCATAATTTTCATCTATATTCTTGATATAGTGAGATAGTTACTGCAAGACTTATGCTTCTCATTTTTCAAAGTTCATACTTTATATAGAACTAGCTGTGGTCTATTTCTGGGATAATGTTTAATTCCTTCTTTGAATAAAAACACTATTTCCAACAAACTAATTGAATTTTTTTCTGTGTAGGTTTTATGTTGCTAATTAGTTATGTTCTTATATTGTTTCTAAAACATGAAAAAACAAAAGATATTCTGTGTAAGTATCTTCAGCTTTAGTGCTTTTTAACAGTTTTCAGTTTCTACATTAGAGATATACGATTGCCTTAGAAAGTCACCTTTGGGAAGAATACTCTTGGTTCAAGTTACTCTGTTTTTAGTATTAAGTAAAAAGCTGTAGATTTCTGAATATATATATATAATATACATATATATATATATGTATGTATGCATGTGTGTGTATATATGTGTGTGTATTTACAGATAAGGAACAAACAGTTCTAAAAGCTAGTCTAGGTGAAGGGAAACAGACAAAGGAATGCTTCCATTTCTTCTATTACCTTGTAATAAGGGATGCATCTCAGTAGGATTTGATGAATTTAAAGCTGATTTTCTGCTAATTCATTGCAAATGAAGTATGCTCCTACTTTGAAGAACATCTGAAAAAGTACACTTTCTTTAGTCTTAATGACAGCTCAATCTGTTACACATTGCAGTTCATCAAGAATTGGCTAAAGTTGAACACTGATAGTAAAACAGGTAATAATCAACTTTTCATATAAAGTTTTTTTATTCTCTTCTATTTTCTTTTTTTTCTTTTTTTTTAAATACATTTCTAGTCAGAGCATTCAATCAGGATAAGGTTTCAGCTATCTTGAGTTCAGTCTCTCCCTGCTACCTTTCTAGCTCCAGCAGAAATAGTCTGGTATGTGTATGTATGTTCTAATACTGCATTATGTGAAAAAAAGCATTATCCTTCCTTAACAAATGAGTAATAAAAAGAAGTTAATTAGGACAGCATTGCCAGTGAGGCAAACATTTAATTCCTGGCACAATATTTGTGTACAGCCCTGCCAGGAACAGAACAGATCTGACATAAGAACACAATGATTGTGCGGTGAGAGATCAAGAATCTGTCTAGCCTAGTAGCATCTCTAGGTGTAACAAAACTGCACCTAGGCAAGAATATAGGAACAAAGTATAAGTATGTATGATATATACCAAAGAATGTATCCTGTGTTTTATTAACCCTCAGTGAAAAAATCCTTGGAGGAAAATTCAAATTAGTTTTGCAACATTCATACATTCTTGTTGTTTTCTGTATCCTGTCATTGTTTTCCAGATTATCTATCCATCATGTGAAGGAAAAAAATCTTTTGTTTCTAACTGCTGTCCTCTAGTTTCATCTGACATCACTTAATTCTTATTTTGGAAGAAACAGTGAAAAATGATCCCTATTTTTTTTTTTTTTTACTACCACTTATAACCTTGCAGGCCTCTTTCATGTCTCTCTTAATCATCTCTTTCCACTGTTCACTGCACAGAAACCTTTCCAAGTCACTCTTTTCATCCTTACTCTGTGCCTTCTCCAACATTTCGCTGAATCTTTTGAGTATTTTTTCAGATGGAGCATACCCAGAACTGTACACTATATTCTGGATGCTACTGAAACACAAATTCATAATGTGGCAGAAATCACTTTGTTTCCTGTTTTGTTTTCTCAGTAATTTCTAGCTTTAAATTGATTATTTTTGACCACTATTGAGTGGTGATCTAACCTTTTTTAATCTATGACACTTCCAAGATTTCATATGAGCACTAAGTCAGTTGTGAGTCCATCATTTTGCCAGTAACCTTAGGATTGATTTCCCCTATCCAAAGTACAGCATTTTACATTTATCTACAGTGAGTTTCATCTGCCAGTATTAGAAATCACTTGTGTAGTTATTCCTTTTTTCCCATTACACCTTTAGTAGCTTAGCATCAAAAGCAAATCCTACCATCTTATTATTCTGCTCTTTTGAGAATATGTTGAAAAACACATGTTCCCTCAGAGATCTCTGTAGGGATGCTACTGGTAGCCTCCCTGTCTTGAGAAAATAAATCATTTTATCCTGTCATATCTTCCCAATCTTTTGATTAATTATTTATCCACTAAATAATTAAAGTGCCGTGAGATTGCCTAGAGAGGTCTTCTTTACTGAAGAAAAGTAGTGTGAGAAAGGAAATTTCCACAGTCTGTGGAATGGAGGAAGTCATGTTACTATTTTTGACTAAAGGGTCTAAGAAATGTGTTCTCAGATCTCTAACAAAGTACAGGGAATAGCTTCCAGTTCAGAGAACAGAAATCTGATTTGACAGTACAATACTCTGTCTATTTGGCTGACACACCTATCATGATCCCGTAACCAGTTGCACCACTCTACGCTTCCAGATGTATAGGAAAATATTTTCCATGAGTCTTAAAGTAAGGGTTTGTCAAACCTTCATTTTCTGCAAAGCCAGTGGATTAACATATTTGAATTAATCTTGGATTAAGATTAGCAGCCTTAATGTTCCTAGAAAGAGAGATGCCTTAACAACGTTTCTAGAATTCATGTCTTATTAGCCACGACTGCTCTTAGTTTTATAGCAATGAAGTTAATGGAATGTATAGTAGAAAGAAGATAGCATTCTTTCTTCACAATAACAGGCTAAAGTTTCAGTCAATTTTTTTTTGTATGAGAAGATCATTTTTAGACAGATTGCCAAGCATGGTTTGTGAACAACAGTAATGTCTTATTTCCCATGCCACTATATGTGTTGCAGGATAAAGGTAAAAGCAGAGGCTATCCCTTTTATGCAGAAAATATTTCATAAAGAGCATGTTTTCTGAGGATAAAGTATATATTATTACAAATGGAGACATAAATAACTCTACCCTGGCCTTTTGTGTCTTGTATTGTATTTAAGTAAAAATATCATCAAACATAATACATGACAAATATAAACTTTTAGTTCTGAAATTATATTACAATGTTGATACCATTCGATGTTGAGAGATTCTGACACATGTTGACATTTTTTATGGACTAGTATGAATCTGAAATTAGTTCACGCTGGTTTGTCTTGTGTTCACTTATAAATCAATAGGCTGAAATAATTTGTAAAGCAATGTAAACCATGCCACTGCCGTCAGTTGTCACGTGATAACACCACCCTCTAGTGCCATACTTCAATATGCACTACACCGTGAGCTTCAAAGAAAGTAAGTAATTTAATATTTAATTTGGAATGTAATTTCTTATTTTTAAGGTC
Organism: Excalfactoria chinensis; assembly: GCF_039878825.1. Classification (NCBI taxonomy): domain Eukaryota; kingdom Metazoa; phylum Chordata; class Aves; order Galliformes; family Phasianidae; genus Excalfactoria; species Excalfactoria chinensis. The sequence continues at coordinate 70,778,817 of NC_092826.1, forward strand.
ACAAAAGATACCTGTGGTTGACTCTCACAAAAAGAATTCATACCTTAACACAGCCTATTCTTCAATGCAAAGAAGCGGTGATGAGTTTCCTTAGTATTGTGCTCAAGTTTAGAACTTAAGCTATGTTTTGTCTAGAAACATCCACTTTATTTAAAGCAAACAAACACAAGAACCAAGGAAGATGTGACTGTTTATAATCCAGAAGAGAATTCTATGGTATCTGACTATGATTCCCGTATTTATCCTTCAGACCATTTTCCATTGCTTGCTATTCTCTGTACATGATTTTTGTGAATCTTTTTGATTGTGTTCTTCAATGTTTGCACTCTTGGCAAACCTACATAGATGAAAACTGTCAGTGGGGAGGAATCTACATTTAGAAAAGTACTCTTAGATATTTTACAGGCAGAGGAGTTGGATATACTGAAAAAGTCAATCGTTCTTTGATCCCCTGGCTGAAGCATTATATTTGATATATTTTTCTTCCAGGGTTGTAAGAAGCCATGCTTTTTTACACTACTGCCTCAAAAGTTTGCTGAAATGGACAAGTCCAGGCAAGTCCTGGGCACGGGATGAGAAATCCTTTGTCTGAGGGTAACAGATGGACAAGTCCAGGGGTAACAAGAGAGAGATAAGCTGCAGATGAATGGCCGTAAAGAGGTCTTTTTGTGTGGGCTTATCTCAAGGAAGATGGCCATCTCCAAGGTACTTACATGACTCTGACCCAAGCCTCCCTGGAATGTCACGTAGGCTGGGAAGAAGTAGGATAGAAAGAGCATGGACAAACCATGAATTTAGGTTTTCTGACATCAGATGCCTCCCTATGTGAACGCCTGCATGCTGAAGAAAATGCCTGCATGCTGAAGAACTTCTTGGTATCTGGCCTCAGATTCCTCCATTGTCGTCCTACTGCTGCCAGCTGACTCTCCTGGGCTTACTGCTCGAAATGTTGCTCAAGACCTCGCTGCTTCGTGAGACCTCGCTGCTCCCTGAGACTTCACTGCTATTTCTACCGCCTGCTCTGTGCTGCACCAGTCTGCTGCTTGCGGCCTGCCACTCTGCTGCTGCTCTCCCCTACGCTTGTTTTTCCCCGGACCAATGAAACAACGTGCAACGGGACGCTGCTGCATCCAGGAGGTGACCATCCCTGCTTTTACGCAATTCTTGCCCTTTTCCCACCTTTTCTGTCACCCACTTTCCCACCCCCATCACCCTAATTTTGATATTCGCCACTCTCCCTTCCCCATCCCCTCAGTTGTCTATTATTTCTAATAAACTGGTTGGATCAACATTTAAATGTTTTTCTTCTTAATCTCACACACATATCAAAAGAACCTTGCCTCTCCTAAATTGGAGCAAGACAAGGGTATAGATAAATTAATGGTGAATCTTAACAAAAATTAACAAGGTAGTAGTAATAACATTCATTTTACAGGGTGTACCTTAATATATCCAGGGTTTAGTTAATTTAAACATAAGCTGATTTTAATGCCTTTCTATATAAAGAAGTGTCAGGGCATTTTTTGCAATGATTTTTTACATTGGTCATTATGCTTACAGATTCTATCAAAAATGAGATTTCAGTGTTTGGATTTAAAGTATAACATTATATAAAGTATATAGAGTATAACATTCATAAAGGATACCATTTAGAGATCTCATACTCAGTGACTGACTGCCTGATGTTTTTAGGAGAGTCATTGTTAAGTTTGCAATAAATAACTTTATTTTCAAGTTTGTTGCTTTTGCCTTTTAAATACCATATATGTTCATGTGCATTTATTATAGAATTATCTGATGTTCTTATTTTGACAGAGAAAACTATTTGAGATTAGTTAAAAGTTAATGGAGCGACAGAGTGAGGTATGTCCTAGGATATATGATTTGTGACTTGTGTTTATTTTTCCTTCTTTTCTGATGTTGGATTTGTTTTCTGTCTCACAGATACCATTATTATCCTTGGAATCTAATAAGAGGGACTTATATTCTCTCAGAACCCACTGCAAGATTCCAAACATGGTTAGATATGGTTTTCTTTTTTATCTATCAATATCTCTTTAAAAGTTAAAAGCTACAGAGCAAGCGCGTTTGGATTCCTCCTTTGGTAAAGACAACAACAACAAAAAAGTAAACAGGTGAAGTTTAACCTGAATGTGGGTTATACTTGCAGCAGTATTTCTTTCTATTTGTTAAAAAAATAGTTTAAAACTGAAATGTTAACTTAGAGCATTAAGAAGCTTCCTACAATGCACCTGCAAGTAATAGAGTGCAATCGTATGTTTAGGTTGCTGATTATAACGTTGCTTCTATCAATCTGTACAGAGGACCTATTACACACTACACTTGATGAATGTGACTATCTATCTTAGCATATTTGATGCTGAGAAATAAAATTGTAATCATTTTCCAAATGCAAGAATTATGCTGAGAAAACTCCAAAGAGAAAAGTAAAAAGTTCTATCTCCTCTAGTTAGTAATCTGGAAATTTCCCACTGGGATCTGCATGTCTTGGTGAAAGAACACATTGGCTCAGTGCTTATTTCTTTTTGCAGAAGAGAGTTGACATTGTAGCATGGTTTTGACTGTGCTTTAATGCATGTCAAATGTATTTCAGTAACTGTGTTCATATTCGTATTTGACATTCAGTGTCAGCTTTTGTCATAGATAAAGGAAGCACAGTCATCTGTTTTGAAGAGAGCGCAGCAAGTATATGACATCTCTGGAGGAGTATTAAGACTGAAGTATCTTCAGAATGTTGCTTTGTAATCACAGTGTTCCATGGATGCCTCTATCAAATCCTTGCATATAGCCTTGATTCAGGAAGTTTCAAATGTTATATTCTATATGTAACTTGAAATTAATTTTGTATATGAATGAGTGGAAATACAGTTTGGAAAGAATTGAAGAATGTAAATATTTGGTATTTGACTTGAGAGGAAACAGCTGCAGGATCTATTACTCACTGTAGAGAAATGTCATCAGAAATTACTAAATCTTTTCCAAATAAACCAGTAAGAATAATATGTTAGTATTTGTGTGTTTTTTTTAACAAGTAAACAAATTGAAGTATCTGACTAATTTTTTGGAGACATATTAAAAATTTGTAATTATAAAACACTTGCTTTTTTATTAAGGGTAGAGTGTCCTTCTTCCTAGAACTTAAGTCAATTCAAGCATCACACATAAGCACCTTGGAAATGAAAATGAACTCTGAAAACAAATTCTCACTGATACTGTGAAATTTTGCATACTATTAAACACACTAAAATACAACTATCATCCTGTATAAGATTGTACCTATGGCTTTAGCAAATATGTTAAACTATTTTCATTTAACTTTGTGGTTAAAATTTCTTATTTGTTTTTTAGAATAATGGGGCATGGCAGAGCAAGGCAGAGAATCATAGAATGGCTCAGGTTGGAAAAGACCTTAAAAATCATAAGTTCAATCACATCCAAACCATACTACTCTGACAACCGCAACTAAATCATGTCCCTGAGCACCACACCCAAATGGTTTTTAAACACAATCAGAGATGGGGACTCAACAACCTCCCTGGGGAGCCTATTCCAGAGCTTAGCAACTGTTTCAGTAAAGAAGTTTTTCCTGATATCCAGCTAAGAAGCCCATGTTGTTAGAGAACTGCCAAACAACAAAAAAATTATGGTACCTAGGAAGAAACAAGAGAAACAAAACAAAACAAAACAAAAACAAAACAACAACAACAAAAAAAACCTACACACAGAAAAAAAAACAAAACAAAAACAAACAAACAAAACAAAACAAAACAAAAAAAAAAAAAAAAAGAAGCAAAACAACCAATCAAACAAAATGTACATCTCAGTGGTATAGCATGTAACATTTCTTTCCACTTAGGAAAGGCTGAGAATTTTCAAATTATTAATCCTAAAACACAAAAAACTATATTATCATCTAATGTTATTTTCTAACTCAAAAATGAAGTTGAATATAGTCAAATGACAAAACATAATTTTGATTCAAAATATATAACTGCAAAATATTTTTGAAGTTGTCAAAGGATACTTTTTGAGTTACACTGAGAACTGTTGATAATGCTCTGGAAAATGTATTCAACCCATACCGTGTGCAAGGTTGCCAAAGTATGCCAATAGCTGCTGTTTCATGCAGAGAAGCTTATTTAGCTCAGTGCAGAGTTCTACTTAAAAAAATGATGGTATCGTGGCATTTCACTGCTAAAAGCCTCAGTCTCCACTTCTATTGTTGAAAGTGATTTTTGACAAGACAGATCAAACACAAAGTCACCTAAGAAGGTTACCTTAAGGTAAATGGAAGGCAAACTAGAATGTAAGAAGAAATTCTCTTACACTTTCATGTAAATTTTGGTATTTGAAAGTCTGTGGTTAGTGCAGTAAAGAAGGAATTAATCAGAAGTGTCAAAGACTAAAGTAATTCACTTTTTACTGTTACAAAGTTATTCCCCCATGAGACAATGCATGGGAGAAGGAGATCCATTCCTATGTTTTTCTGCGAGAGAAAGGTCAAGATAGGTCTATGTGATATCCCATTAAAACTCAACAACATCTCCTAAAGTACACTTAGATTCATGACAGAACTTTCAGTAAAGGTTTAATATAAATGTTTTGTGGTTCAGCTGCCCTTGAAAGTGTCACAGATTCTTAATTGTTAATTGCATTATAGAAACACATAAATGCTCTGTCTGAACGTGAAGCCTTACTGTGCCAGCATGCAGAAAGCAATAGCACTTGCCTCACAGAGTGATGTTCAGGAAGACGAAAATGGAAGGAAAATGAATAATCAGTTCCTAGTGACAATAGTGTTCAGGCATCACTGCTCAGATTTGGCAGACACAGCTCTTGAATCCCTCACTGTCCAGGCCTTTGCCTTTATCCAAAGGCCATGTTATGTCGCACAGAAACATTTGTCGTCTACATAAATAAATTCATTTTCATAAGTCATGCAATCAAAATTAGCTTTAGCAATGTCTCTCAATTAATTGAGATTTTTCAGATTTTCTTGTCAGAATCACTTGGATTTGCAAGTTGCAAGAAACAACAATCAGATATAATTTGGCTTCTGATTTCCCTGTGTTGGACAAGAAGACAAAGCTGAAATTCAGCGTTGTAACTTGGAAACAAATAATTGTTAATTTCCTGATGTAAATGGTTCCTATTAACTTACATTTAATTTCACCTGCATACTATATTTATATCTTGGAGTGCATTATTGTATAAAATATGAAACTGGGAAGTCATGTTTCTTAGGAGAGAAATGTTTTACTCATGGTGGTTTTATTTCTTTTTTCTTCTTTACACTAGCTTGTAAACTGAATTTATGAACTTGCATTAAAATAGGTTGAATTCTCTGATATTTACAGTACCCAAGAAATCCAGCTTCAGCAGTTCAGTCATGAATCTTTCACATTTTGTATAATTTAGTCATCAGTGTCTCCACTTCTTGATTGATTGTCCAGTATTCTGTTATATGTTATATTAGGTTTATAAATGAGATCTTAGATCACTGTGCACAGAGTGTAATATAAGTTCTTCAATTTTGATTACAGTAGTCAGAAAATGCTACATAAATCATTCCTTCAAACCTGGCAAATCAAATGATATTTTCCCCCTTGAACTATAAACAAAAATCTGTCACCATAAAAAAGTAAATTGTTTTAGTAACATCAGTGTAAACTCAATCACATCCAGTGGCTGTGGACTTCAGACATAGCAAAACCAGCTTGTAACTTTAGTAGTTAAAAACGAGTAAATAAGTGCCTAGAACACAGTATTTAAAGCTGGTGAAAAACTAGTCTGGGGGGAGTAAAGGAGTGGGGGGAAGAAGCGGAGAGTGTCTCAGATTTAGGATCTTGATTAAAAATTTTGGGGAGGGAGTAGGGAGCAATTTTGGCTTGGAGAAAGCTTCAGAGAAATACTCTACTGTTTAGTTTAACTGTTCTAAATATTCTTTTATTTTATTTTGTTTCAGTCACTGATTCTGTCATTTCATTGTTGAAAGAAATTAGCTGTTGAACCACCTCAGGAATGAGCGTCATCTTGACTGCCCCAAGACAAATTAATTGTTACCACTGAAATCATGTAATTTTAAAACTGTATTTCTTCTCATCTATAATACCAAGTCTCTGTCCAGGTCTGCAGTCTTCCCGTGTGCACCTAAAAGAAGGCTTGTTCCAAGTATCACCTGTGTCAAAGACCTTGTCAAAGTCAAAGTAAAGAGTTTTCATGTCTCTCCACTCATGCATGTAATCTAATCATAAAATGGAATCAGACTCATCAAGCACACTTTACCTTAGAAATTTCATGTTGACTGTTCCCAATCATTACCTTCTTGTCCTCTTTGTCCTTGGATATGACTTCCAAGAAAACCTGATGTATCTCTTTCCCAGGAGATTAGGGTCATGCTGACTATCAAATGGATCCAAAGGTCCTTCTTCTTGACTCTAATGGAGATATGTATGTTTGTCTATTCCTGTTCCTAAGGAACTCCCCCAGTCACTGTGAACTTCTAAAGATAATACAGCATGACCAGACAGCGGAATCACTGAACACTTGCAACCATGTTGGATACAACCCCATATTCTCATGGGTATGTGTATGGCCAAGTTGCTCAGGTTTTCCCTGTTTCTTTCTTATTGTGCTGTGCGCTATACTATCCCTATTCCAAATTCCATCTAGTGACTAAGGGATCTGGAGGGCTTGAGGATAGACTTAATAATAAAGGCAGAAAAAAAAGGAAGCTGCCAGGTTCCTTTTCTGTTTCTCTGTCATAAATTTCCCTAGCCATAGAAATATATTTTCTTTCATCTATCTTTGGCTTTTAATGTGCAGATAGAGTTCCTTCTTGTCCTCCAATTCCATTGCCAGTTTTAACTACAGCTATGCTTTACCTGTCCTTATTCCTTCTCAGCATAATTGGGTGATGTTCCTATATTCTTCTTGATAAAGCCTGATAGTTTAGACACAACTCTCATGAGAGCTTATTAACACTTCTAAACAAACAAACAAACAAACAAACAAACAAAAAACATGATATTTTTTATATTTGTGCTATAAACTCTTCTGTTATAAAATGTTTCAAACTGTTGATATTGTTGATTTTTAGTTATTGTTGACGTAATGAGTCAAAACTAAGAATCTGTTGTGTCATCAGAAACTCATAGTAACAGGCATGTAAATATGATGCTCATGTGTGTTTCATTTCATCATCTCACAATGAATTCAGTTTTAAGTGGGTTTAAGAAATATACATTATTCACAAAGTAAATAAGATTAGTAAATGGTATACAACTAAGGTTTAGGAAATTACTACAAATAAAGATCAAGTTTATGAATGGAGATTGCATGTTAAGGATACTGGTACAGGGCAAGTTTCAGCAAGTCTTACATCCAGCAGTGATTGCATTCTGGTTTCTGTCAGTGGGCCTGATTCTACATTCATTAGAGGCATTTCATACACTACTTTGCATGTAGCTTGTTGTGAAATTAAATCTGTGCAATTATTCACTGTGAGTAAGGGTAATGAATTTGAACCCAGTGAGATTATCTCAAGAGACCACCTGTAATTTGTTGATGCATGGACACTGATATTGCTTGCTTTCCTCCAACTTCATCTCAGTTTAACCAAGACATTTTAAAATAAGCCTTCACATGTTTTGCTGTGCTTCATTTGTAAAATAAATAAATAAATAAATAAATAAATAAATAAAAAGGAGTCAAAGAGTGTTTGCAGCCCTGATGAAAAGGACATGGGGATACTGGTGGATGGGAAGCTGGTCATGTCCAGCAGTGTGCCCTTACATCCCAGAAAGCCAGCTGTATCATGGATTGCATCAAGAGATGCATGGCCAACAGACTGAGGGAGGTGACCCTGCCTCTCTATTCTGTGCTGGTGAGGCCTCACCTGTAATGTGTCCACATGTGGAGTCCTCAGTACAGGAGAGACATGGACCTGTTGGAGTACATCCAGAAAATGACCACAAAAATTATCCATGAATTGGAACACCTCCTAAGAGTCCTAAGAGGACAGGCTGAGAGACTGGGGCTGTTCAGCCTGGAGAAGAGAAGGCTGTGAGGTGACCTGGTAGCGGGCTTTCAGTATGTAAAGGGGAACTACAGAAAAGAAGGGGACAGATTCTAGCAGTGTCCATGGTGATAGAACAAGGAGAAATGGCTTCAAGTTCAAAGAGGGTAGATTTAGTCTGGATATTCTTTATATTCTTTAAGTTTTTTTACAGTGAGGGTAGTGAGGCACTAAAGTAGGTTGCCCAGAGATGTGGTTGATGCCCTGTCTCTGTAGAGTCTCAAGGCAAAGCTGGTTCAGGTCCTGGGCAACTTGATCTAGCTGTGTTGTCCCTGTTCATTGCAGGGTGGTTGGACTAGATGACCGTTAAAGGTCCCTTCCATCTCTAAGGATTCTGTTATTCTATGATATTAATCTAAGTCAAACAGCAGAAATGACAGAATATGGCAGAGAAAGGATGAAGGAAATCTTTTCCAACAGGCGTTTTAAGTCCTTTGGAAGTATTTGTGGCAGAAATCACAGCTTAGCCACTGCAAATTCCTCCTACTAGGGAAGTAACAAGAGAATAAGATATAGTGCAAGATCCTGAGAAAGAAGATCTCTTCACTGGTGACATGGTGGGACATTTTTCTGCATGGAAGCATTATCAGAAAATACACTTTTGTGCAATGTAATGTATATTTGCTGAAGTTTCTGCTGATTTCACAGAAAGAATTATTCAAGGACAATGTTTTTCTAAACTTATAATAAATTGAAAAAACACTTCATAGAGGTGTATTATGGCCACTCTCTCTTCAGCATGTACCTAACTGGAGAAAAAATACAGTGGCATTGTGTTCTTAAATAATACAGTGTGGCACTTCAAAAATTATTGTGCTCATTATTTTAAAGAAGCAAAGAGAACATTTTAACTAAGGAAGAAAAATTGATAGGCTACTTTCAGTATTTTTCACTTTAATTTTCTTATCTGAGCATGAGATTTCCAGTTATTTAATACATTTCTGTATTTGAATCTAGGAGTTTGGAAGCAGTGATGTCATGCATGGTCATTTCATTTGAATTGCTAAATACTTACTGACATCTGTGGTGTCTGGAAAGTTTGAAATTGATTATGTTACTATGAGTACAAAATAAAGCAGTTGTGTCACAGGCAGAATTATATATAAAATAATAAATTGATTACTAGCATATGTTACTTTCCTGTGAAATTATGTTCTCATGATAATTTCAGCAGAAAGCAGTGATAAGTATAAGACAATGGTAATAATGTGTAGATGGTTAGACTATTATTTCAGAAATAATGTAGGGCATGGAAAGAAATTTATCCCTTGTTTTGATGTAGTTCTCAAATTGAAGATTTCCATTTGTGTTATTTTCTTAACAAAAATAAATAATCCACATTAATAAAGAACTTCAGAATATCACAAAATCTATAATAATGCAAGCAATTTTCCTCTCTCATCTCCTTCCCTTTTCTGGTGTACACACAGTCATCTGTACTAAGCCAAACAGGGAAAGGGTATTGCTGGATATTTAACTGAACCTAAGTTCACAACCCTAAATCATACAAAATACCTGTAGTATTTTGATTCTAAGTTCAAAGGATGGCATCACCTTTAATATAAATGCCTACTTTAAGTAAGCACATGTTAAAGAATCATGTAAAAATAAGTACATTTTATACATTTTTTCCTTCTTTTTGTGGTTGCTGTTGTCAGTACCAGTATCCTACCTTTCCTATTTTTTGAGTTATCGTTCTGTTGATTTTTATGGAAAAGACATCTCATTAAATTTTAATGTGAACTTTGGGGAAAAACATCCCATTCCAGTGGATTAGTTCATTTTTGATATAGCAGCTTCCTCATCCTTGGAAAAATAAATGGTCAGAATTTTATACTTTTGAAGGTAAAAATAAATATTATTCTTTGAAAGAGCTATAGAAGAGCCCTTACTCTCTCATATTTGCATATCTCTAGGTATAACTTCCTTTCAGATGTTCTAATCTTTAAATAGTCTAATCTCAAGTGTCTAATTGTATTTGGTTAAATGAATTACATAATTGTTTTTACATTATCTGTTTCTTTGTTTAACTAATTGAAGCAAATGTCACAAAAGAACCTAGTCATATATTCTGTCTAGAATGACCCTCTTGTTTAATCTGGCAGTTTCTCGTTTTATAGACAGCCCATTTCCAATCTTAGAATCATAGAATTACAGACTCCTTAGAGTTGGAAGGGACCTTTGAAGGTCATCTAGTCCAACTCCTCTGTAATGAACATGGACATCTACAGGCCAGATCCAGCCTTGTCTTAAAGCTTTTCTTTCTTCCTGAAAGGTTTTTTCTATTCCATAGATAGTAGGCAGTATCAGTTGCAGAATTACATACTTCTTATTCATTATGAAGCATGTGTTTGTCTGTTGCTAATATTATAGTACTCCAAACTGTTTCGGTGTATCATAGTAGTATCATAGTAACATAGTATCGTGCGAGTTGGAAGGGACCTTAGAGATCATTGAGTCCAACTCCCAGGATTCGAGCCCTCTAGTGTAGCAGAGTGGCAGTTCTACCACTTGCGCCACAGGTGGGATTCGAACCCGGGCCCTCCGGTGTTGCAAGCGGCGGTTCTAACACCGTGTGCCACCAGTGTGTGAAGGTTTTTTCCTAGAATGTGTATTAATGCCAGTTTTTCTTTTCTTTTCTGGTCTCTCTGGGAAATTATGAGAATATCTATGAGGAATGGCCATAGAGACTTGGGCTATCGATAAAATTTAAACCTTCCTAATGATTCATCAGGCCTTGCAATTATAATCCTTATATTATATATGGTCCCTCACCACATTCGTTTCTCTAAACTGGAGAGTTATGGATTTGAAAGATGGACAGTTTGATGGATTAAGAATTGGTTGGCTGGTCGCAGCCAAAGTGTTGTGATCAGTGGTTCTATGTCTGGGTGGAGGCCAGTCACAAGCAGTGTCCCTTAGGGGTCAGTCTTGGGACCGGTGCTATTCAACATCTCTATCAATGATACAGACGATGGCATCAAGTACACCCTCAGCAAGTCTGAGGATGACACCAAGATGAGAAGTGCAGTCAATTAATTAAGGAGGGAAGGGAAATCATCCAGAGGGACCTGAACAGGCTGGAAAAGTGGGCATGTGGTGAACCTGCTGAGGTTCAATAAGGCCAAGTGCAGTGTGCAGGGGAAGGCAAAGGGCAATCTCAGGTATTTATACAGACTTGGAGAAAAACTCCTTGAGAGTAGTGAAATATAAATCTTACAGCCTACTTTCATTTATAACAGTCCTTTCTATCTGTGTTTCAAGAATTTCATTTTCATGAAAAAGCAGAAATGAATGTAGATTGGTAGAAAGTTAATTCTGGAGGAAATTATAGAATACAGAAATTATGCCATATTTCAGTGGGAGTAGTTGCCTTATTATTCCCTGGATTATTATTCCAAAATGTACATACTGACAATGTATTCCAAAATAATAAAAATAAAAAGATTGTGATGATCCATTGCAACAAAAACAGAGCTTCAGATTATATTTAATTTAGTAATAGATTGATTTCCACATAAAGGCAAGTGTGGGTTTTTTTTTTTGTTTGTTTGTTTTTCCAAGATTACTTCATTTGAAAATAAAAAGTTTCTGTGATTCTGAAAAAGAAAAAATGCAATCATATGTTAAGAAATACGTTTAGGCAGAATCATCGTTCAGATATTCCAGAATGTTGGAAGAATTAGCTGCTGCATTATTTTCTGCAAGATATTAATTGTCTTATCTTCACAATATGTATTTTCTTGAAAATGTGATGAGCTGTTAAGTTCCATCTGCCAGTCTTAGCTTTAGTACTTTAGAAAGATGCCCTTTGTTCTCTTTCCTGGATCTCCTTGTAATTATATCTCTTACTGAAATATCAATTTCTATCCGAAACGGTAAGAAAAGTTAACCTATGGTCAGCCTTTGGGAACTTATAATGTCACCATTTCATGTTTAAGAAGGAGACAGGAATGCTTTCTTCCACTGAAATGAAAACTTGTGGTGGTCACTATTTTGTTCAATCCAACTTCAGAGATGGATTGAACAGCATCAAAGAGATGAGATATATCTTCCTTTTCAAGTACTTACTGAGCACTGCAGCAAGAAATCCAGCCCAACAAGTAGTATTACTCCATATATGCCAGGAAATGGGAAATTCACTCAACTGCACATTGTGACAGTGATCTCAATATATCAGGGTGTTCCTATGTGTTAAAGAGATAGCTAAAACCTGACCCCAGACACCTGCATGATGCCCATGTCTGCCTTGCAACATCAATGGGTCAAATATGTTCCAAAAAGTGAAGAACGGTTGTTTGATATAGCCCAGGTTTTGTCCACATTTGAAAAGGAATCATTAGGCTAGATGGCATAACTTATAAATAGCAATTAGATTTCATGGTATTTAAAATACAATTTTTTTCCCACTTAGTGGGTGCAGAATATAACAGCAGTTCAATTAATGTTTTCAGTTTGCATTGCTTTACCATATTGATTTACAACATGTACTGAATATATTTAATTACTGAGCAATACTTGGGATGTGAATAATAGGTTTTCTCTTTACTGTCATTGAAACAAAACTGAGCATAAAACTTGCAGCAGACCTATTGGTAGAGGTAGTAAGTACTCCACAACAATTTATCCCTTGCATTTATTTGCCTTATCAGCTTTTCAAAATGTCTCTGAATACATTTATTCAGAATTTGGAAGGTCTAAGGTGCACCTCAGCTTCCTCCATGCTCATTCATTTTCATTTATTTATTTTCTTATCAGATTTCAGAGAAGAGACCATCTGATTTTCTTTGCGGACCAGTTTCAGGTAAGGGTTTTAAAAGTAATTTCTAAAGAAAAACATTTTCTGTGCAGTTTTTACATATTTTGTTGTTTACTGCAATTAGATGTACAAGAGCCTAATAATAAGTAAGTCTTAAGAAATGAGCAGGTGAAATTTGATGATTTTTCAGGAATTGGCTAGTTTTGCTTGATTGGATCAGTCCTTGAGAGTTTCTATTTCCTAGGCTGTATTGTGTGTTCAAGTAAGCAAAATATAAATATTGCAACTTGAAAATTTGCAGCAGCTTTCACAATTCTGCATACTATGAAAAGAATTTATCTGATCCTATTCACACTAACACTTTCAGAAAGAAAAAGTGATATAAACACCTCAAAATCAATTAATTGCAGACTTAAATGAACACTCACCACAGTTTGCTTGTGGTATTCACCAGCATTAAGAATCTGTATTATTTCAAAAATTCAACTCTCTGGTTTATTTATTTATTGGTATTTGGCTGTAAAGTCACTGAGTAGAGGATCCATATGAACAGAATCTACCAAAAACATGTTGTTCTTACTTTGGTCCACAGCTTACATGACGGAAAAAAAGACTATGCTCAAATAATCATCCTTGTTTTTAAGCCTATGCCCCTGTAATAGACAGTGCTTGAAACTGCTGTTGGGCAGATACTTTAGGAGCTGGTGTGCAGCAAGCATTCAATACACACATCCAAGTGATGGAAATGAAAACTCATAGTCTATTTCAGTAAGAGATTGGATGACAATCAGAGCAAGTATTATGGGAGGGCAAAGTGTCAGGAAAGCAATCAGCAGATGAACAGATAAAATGGCGGTGGAGCAGTATCACATATCAGATGAGGCTGTGAAGTAATGGTGGAGAAAGGCTAGGGGAAGATGGAATGGATATAGAGAGGGATCCTGTCTTTGGCTCCCCCACGTGTCTTGCAGTGCTTGATGTAAAACTGCTGAAGAAAATAATCTGACTGTATTGTAGTAAAAATGACATTTGCCACACACACACACACACAAAAAAAAAAAAAAAAAAAAAAAGCTACGGAACTGAATTGTATTGCAATATACATTATCTCATTTGCTTAAATTATTTTCATTAGATGAACATGACTCTACTTGAACTATTTCTTACTTGCAGAAATATGTGAAGCACTACATGACACAGAACATTAATTCAAAGAAAGCATCCTACTCAGAAAAAACAATCTTATAAATTTTAAATGAACTGAAAAATAATCTCAAATTATCAATTTTAGATCAGGTGTTTTAAAGGAGCCCAAATAATGACTTTTCAAAAACTCACAGCCTTTTCTCTTTGAAAAACTTGGAAATAAAATAAAATACTTGGATACTTTACAGAGGATTTCTTTTTTGCTGACTTCAACCAGAACATGTTTTTGCTTACTCCAGTGCTCATTTCTTTACATTAACTTGTCAGAACCACGGGTGAATGAAGTCGAACTGAATGAATGTGTGCTTCCAAGCTTTTTTCTGGAAACAAGTTTGCTTAGGCTGACATTATATTCTACTGCAGTGTTGTTTTCTTGATAGTTCACACTCTCACCAGGGGTATGAATTGCCCAAGTTCCAGATCTTATTCCAGTAAATGTTTCCTGATTGAAGATATCAGCAGGCAAGTTTAATGATAGACTTCCAGTTAATAGATTTTTTCTGGTAGTCAGCCATTTGGCTTCAAATTCTGTCAGGGCAGGGTTTTCAGCAGAAGACTTAATACCACAGCTATGGATCCTACCCAGTACTTATTGAGTGAACAAAAGGAGTTCACCTGAAAATATAGTTCATACCCTCCTATTTTTATTCCAGTGAAATTCATACCCCAAGTCAAATTTTGATCTAGGAAAGTATGCCTATAGAACATAACAAAAGAAAGATGTATCCAATGCATAACATGTAAAGTAAGATCTACTCATTGTTTTAAATTTTGTATTACACTTTGATATAATTTGATTATCATGTGCTTGGAAGTTCTGTCAGGTACTTAACAAGTGGTGGTTATGTTTTAGTTGGCACTATTTTATACATTTATTAGAAAAAAATGTGAAATTTTCTACTGCTTTTTCTTCAGCTACTGCTGAACACAACTGCTTTTGGGGTAATGTTTGTATCTGGAAAGAACAGAATAGAGAAGTTTCCTCAGGCTTTATTTGTTGCCTCCATACTTGACATGTCTCTTGCAGCCTTCCTATTACAGAGGGGCCAGAGGAAGCTGACTAGAGTAATTGGAGAAAAAGAAAATAGAGTTAAAAATGAAAAATAATAAAAAGTAGTATTACTACTGATCCACTCTGGGTTTTCTTCACAAAACAAAAACAACAACAACAAAAACAAACAAACAAACAAACAAACAAAAAAAAACACCAATGATTGTTTTCACTCTTAAAAATGTGCTTAATGTTTATTATATGTCAGTAAAAACAAATTGTGCTGGGTCATTTGGAAAATCATCTTTGATTTTCAGTTTGCAATTGATAAGATTGTTGCTGATACACAAGGCAGGATACAGTTTCCTGTGATAAATATACTGAAAATATGTGCACCTACACTTAATTTATTTATTTATTTTTACTTTTAATAGACTTTAAGAAGTAATCCTTCAGATATAGCTGAAAAGGCCTTTTTAATCAGTAAAAATAGTATGGTAACTTCATATCTGTTACTTCCTTCTCACTTTCATGAATTATTTAGCTATAAATGCTTTTTCCAGCACAAAGTTCTTCTGTCATTGTGGCACAGAGATTAGGTTTAGTTTCTCAGTACAAATCTTCCTGGTCTAATAAGTGACTATGTGGCTCTGTTTTCTATTCAAAATTATCTACACTGAAATATTTTATAGGTTTTAGTGGTAACTTCCTTTAATAAGTATTCATTCTCTGCTTAATTCAGAACACATTTTTTAATAGGGAAAATGTTTCGTATTGCTTGTGAACAGGTGATACTAGACATTATTTAGTTTATGCTCTGATGAATGCCATGCTGCTCTTCAGTGAAGATTAAAGTGAAGATTAACTGAAGCTAACAGACATTGGTAGTATTAACATTCATTAGGGGACTTAACACTGTTGTTCAACATCAGCTGTTTATGAATCAGAAAGTTGCAATTAGAAGTTGTGAAGTCTCCCTCCTTTGAGATCTTGAAAAGCCTCCTAGACATGGCCATGGGAAACATGTTCTGTGTGTGTTGTTTGTGGCCCTGCTTGAGAAAAAGTTGGACAAGAGGTCCCAGTCAGCCTCAAACATTTTGACATTCTGTTAAAAGAAACAAAAGAAAGGTACCTTGAGCAGTCTGTTGGCAAGGGTGAGTTTGTGTTTTCACTACTCCTTTTTTGAGTTTTCTACTAGAGGCAGCATCTGCCTCTAGATGACCTTTTTTGTTGTAGTTGTTGTTTTATTTTTGTTTTGTTTTATTTATTTGTATATGCCAATACGCTGAAATAATGCTGCTCTGGGGAAAGAATCAAGGGTGCTACTTGAGAGCACCCTCCTATCTCCCCATTGAGAAATTTTGTCACCAGTCTTCAGACCTACCATTCCTTTTTGCTGTTGCATTTCCCGTGACTGAGAACTGGAGAAGTCTGGATCTGGTCCACATCTCTTTAAAATTCTAGGCCAAGAAAAACGTGATTTTGAAATAGAAGGACTAAGTATTTATCTTGTGTTGTTTCTTGTGGTACACAGTACTGCTTAGCAGATCAACACTGCTTCAACAAGTTGTGTGTGCTTGTATCCTCAGAAGTATGTTCTCGTATTCTTCTGTCTGGGAAAAAAAAAAAAAAAAAAACAAAACAAAAAACCTGATATTTGAAATTTCAAATATGTACAATTTGTTTATATCCACAGGACATTTTAAATAAGATTCTGTTCATTTTTTTCCCAGACTTCACTGTAGAAGTCTGGTGATTTCGAAAGTAAATGAGGCTGACAACTCTTCTAGTGTTCAGAAAAAAAATTGCTCAAGCTGTTCAAGGATGTGCAAAAATGCAGATTTACACAAATTGAGTCAATATTATTGAAATCATTCCTGCAAAGCAAGCAGTACTACCATGATGAACAACAGTGCAAATATGAGGGAATGACAATTTTACTGATAGTGAGTCATATCCTTCTTTTTAATCTTTTTGAATGTTAGTGTATTTTCTACTAAACATGCAAATTCTGTATATTATTTTAAAACAAAAACACTTCCAGAAGAGCAAATAAAAAATTAAAGCCAAGCTGTGTCACTTATACTGAATGGCTTGAAGTATGACAAAGGTAAATTATTCTGATCATTGGATGTATAGAAATTGATTTGAAGGGTCCCAGAGTCCCTGGCATGTCATTCTGCCCATCAAATAGAAAGGAAAGAGACACAAATTGAGGTTATGGATAGAAGTTCAAATCACAAATTTTATAGCTGATTAGACATGAAATATTTCTCAGAGATATTTCTCACCTTTTGCTGTATAACTATCTGCAGTTATTGCCAGTTTTATTGCCAAATGACTTCTGTCATATCCTCGGTGGAGCTATGTTCACTCTCAGCAGACCTTACAGCTTTCTACCTGTCCAGATCAAGACTAATCCACTCGTATCACTGTTACCGTCAAAATGCTGAGGTCTTTCTAATTTAAGGATTTTCAATGAATTTCATTCACAAAATTGCTGCTCTCCTCAATGTAGTATTTTTCCATGTTTCTGAAAAACAAAACAAAACAAAAAGTTGTTACCTGAGGCTATAGAGGCTACATGGAATCCTTCAGGGTTCCCTGGCCACAGGACTGTATAATTAGAAATTTATTCCTATGGTTAAGAAAAAAAAAAGTAGCTTATTATCTTCAATATCTAAGCAGATCAGGTCATTACTATTATCATGCAGCGCATGATACATATATAATCTTTTCCAAGTCATTTTTATGTAGAACAGTATGGGCTGTTGGCATTTTAGTGATATCAGTACTTAATTATAATCTTCTGCGCCATCTGAACACTTTATTCCTACCGTTTGTTATATTACATGTCCTCTTTCGAATAAACTCTTCTCTTTTATCAGATCATCTTAGTGCCCTGAAATTTATTACTCAGCTACTGATCTCATCTTCTACGATGAAGTAACTGTAGTAGTTTCTCATTGAGGGGATCTACTGATGGTTTATATAATAAACTCCTGCTAAATATCCATGTTATTAGACATATTTTTGTTATACAACAGTAATAATGACTCCAGGTTTTGAAGGACTTTGTGCACTGTCAACACATTAAAATTCTGTAATTACACTTGACAGTTAATGAGGCATCCTACCTAAACTGATCCAATTATTTACTAAGCAATTTTCCTAAGTAAGAAGACTTCACACATTTTCATTAATGAAACATGTGTGGTAGATGTGGTTTGACATACCTTCCAATTACCTGGATCTCAACTATATAAGCTGGATCTCAACTGTATATAAACTCAAACATCCTTCAAACATACAAAATGCTGTCCTTTATCAGATTTCACAGCTGTTTTTGAAAAATGAGGGAAAGTGGGATGGGTAATTGAAGAGGTTATTGTTCACAATTTAAATATGAGAAAACTTATGTAAAATGATTCCCCAGCTTAGTATCAGTAACTAGATTCATGGCAAATCCAGTACTGGAATCCAGAATTCTCACTCTCAAGGTTTTAAAAATTACACAAATATTACTTAGGTCAATTAGTTTGAAGCTCAGATACACCACCTTTGTAAACCACATAAAGTTTTAAAAGTGTAATGAGAGCAGAAATGTTTATATCTTCATTAAATTATTAATGCTTAAAACTGAGGTACTCAGAAAATCATAAAAAGAAAAGAGTTACCCTGGAAAATCTTCTCAGCCACATTCCACATCCTGCCTCTCTTACTGGTTACATTATTGATACATAGTTCAGTGCATTAAACTTTATGTTTAAAAAACAGCAATGGTATTGTATTTTTATACAGAATGATCAAAGCAATGATGTAGGATAAACATTAAACGAGAAAACTTCCTGAATTTCCTTAGTGCCTCCTATTTCAGTTGTATAATATGACAAAGCATGTGTCGTCCTTTACAACCCCAATTAAATTCCCCTTTTTCCTGTGCTGGTGAGATGATAAAAGAAATTAAACACAATCTGAGGCTATATTGGTCAGCTTATTTTCCTTGAGGTTATGTACTATGTTTTACGAAAAAAGCTGGCTTATTTTTGCGTGCTCTAGGTGCTATGAAAGTCGCATCCAGAGAATCGATGCCCAGAAGACCAAAGCAAGCATCTAAAACAAATTAATAGCCAGAGAGAAAGCTCCTTGTGTGTAATTTCTATGGGTGGAATGGACTGTTAGTACATTTCAGGCTCACATTTTCTCTAGTCCTATTGCTATCATTAGTTTGACATCTATTGTGTATTTTCATTGCTGATTGAAGTTACATAAGTATAGTTTTATGGCATAATTCAAACTGTGTTTACTAGTTAGCCAGCATGACACTAATGCACATTGCAGGAGTCTGTGTTTATAACATCTATAAAACAATAAAGCAGAGATTCAGGCATGTGTACTCCTCAAGTTTAAATTAGATGCAACAAACAAGTCACACATAATAGAACTATACGCAAATATTCAACATGCTATGCATGCAGTGTCCAAGCCTTCAGCATCCTACCATGTTTTCAGATTTGTATGGAGACTTACTGCTGTACTCGTGTTTTCTTTTATTCTGTATGCCAACCAAAAGACCATGTTTGTGTATAAGTCCCATGACAAGACAGCATTGCAGGAAGGCATGTATATAAAAAGACTAAAATTCTGAGCTATGAAGAACAGCTAAAGAAATTGTATATTTAGGATGATTATCTATCTCCATACTCTAACAAGCAGTGTAAATGACATTCAAGTTCATCAATGAAGAAGTTGTAGGTCCCATCACACTGGGCCAACCCCAAAGTAAATTTGTTTCATTTTCTACTAGTAAAAAATGTCCCAATGGAAGATATAAGAACCTGGCGACAGCCACAGTAGTTTTTGTAATGGTACAAGCTAAAACAGAGTACTTTCTCTTACTGTTTGTTGTGAATTGATGCTAGTGTGTACACCATTTGTACTTAAAAGAGAAAGGAAATAAGACTCAGAAAAATTTTGCAAACGCTTTTACATTTTCAGTGAGTCTGGGCCCCAAGTAGAAAGCCACTTGAGGGATGACAGACGCAGGATAATCTGTGCTACTTTTGCTTTCCACGTTGTTTTTCACAGTGCTTTTTATAGTATTAGGTTTTAGACTGAATTTCTGCTCTAGATATGTTTGCTACCAAAGTAGTAACTGAATAGAACTCCAAGGCAGAAGAAACTCAACCTTTCACATTTTCACATGCCCCACACACATTTCTTGTTTCCTTCCTGTACTTCACCCAGTATACCCTGTGCACTCTTGCACTCTTTCCAGATCACCTGCTGCTTCTGCTGCTTGTACCTTACCAGAAGCAACAAAAGAGGTGGACCAACTTCTCTCATTTCCTTCCAGCATAATTTCTACGCAAACTCTTATGTTCTCTACTGCAGTTCAGTGGTTTGCAAAATGATATTTTAAATCAGGTCATTCTGAAATGGCTAAATGCTGCAAGTGTTTATAGGATAATAGCATTTCTTGAGTGCTTGCTGAACAATGATGTTATGGGTTATCCATACCACTTTTTCAGCCATTCAGGAGCATCAAAATATGATGCTTAGTTGAAGAAATCTACTTTTTCTCTTTTTTTCCTTGCTAATGATCTTATGCAGAATATGTATTACTTGCTAGAAACTTCTAAGCTCTGAGCAGATCTTAAAGTTAGCTAAGATACCTGAAGCTTCTTTTTTTTTTTTTTTTTTTTTTTTTTTTTTCTGGACTTCGCAGGGATTCTTGTTTTGATGGTCTTGTAAGGATATTCCTGAAACACTATGGAATTATTGATTAAATTCTAGATATATTATTACATATGATGTTTTATTACTCTAAAATAGAAATGTTAATTCCTATATTGCATTTTAACATAGATAATTTTTTTTTTAAAGTAGATTAAGTGATTTTTTTTTTTTTCTACTTCTCTGCCACTAATAATTTCAAATAAATTTAATCCATCTCTGTTTCAGATGTTAGTTTTATGGACATTGATTCACAAATAGTTGTTTTTCCATTATCATTAAAGGAATTTCCTTTATAATAAAAGGAAAACATTAAAAAATGGAATTGTGACCAAAAGTGTTCACTAATGCATCAGTACTCTGCGTGACAGACCTTTCACCACCTTTGGGAAGTAGCTTCTTTTTCCTTTCTGCATAGGAAGGCATACTGAAAATTAAGTTCCCTGGATTACTATCTATCTATAATAGTTTATCCACCATTAATTTTAGTTGCTTGGAAGTTATGTAGAATGCTACATGAAACAAAAGTAAGAATCAGCAGAAATGTTATATAAGATAAATAATAGCTATTTGCTATCCAACTCTGATGTCTACAAATAATATACTCATGGCTTTGGGAATAGAGGAAGTACTTTCCTGAACATTTTTTTACCTGTTGTCTGAGAAAACAGATATATAGTAAGACTTCTATTTGTACCTCTTCAATTTGCAAAATGACTGTAGTGTGGAAATGGATATTCTGATTTGTTAAACAGATAGTGATGTTAATAAATGAATGGCCTAAGCAGACTCAAAAAAATCTCATTGCATTACTGAAATATTTAAATGGTTTGAGAGAATCTAATAGATATGCAGTTTTGTCAACACTGCAAATAGGAGAAGTACAATAAAATAATTTCATTCCATCTGTCATAAATGTACAGTTCAGTTAGTTAGATATGATGTAACTGAGTGCAAAAGAACATGAAAGGCATATCAAAACTATACATTTTAAAAAATATAATTTTGCTAGGCTGTGGCTTATTTGTTCATGTATTAATTTTGGTATGTGTACCTCCAATTCCTGAGAATTCAGAGGAAAACAAAATCATTCTTTCTTCTGATAGATTCCTTTTAATATGCTTATTTCCTTTTCATTCTGTAGACACTGAAAAGATATCCAAGGGTCTTCATGACTGTCTTTTGAATTTGCATTATTCTTGCAAATATTATCTTTGACTATTGCCAAAAAAGATTTTATAAAACAAACATAAAAACAAACAAAACCTGAACAAAACTAAGTAAAATAAAATAATAATATCTTGGAAAGATGTGGCAAGAAAATGCAAATATGAGTCTAATGTGATTTTTCCTGTCATTCTTTGTAGAATCATACAACAGTACACATATCTGTTAATAAATGCATTGGCGCCACCATAGACTTCAGCTGTGGCAGTTTGCCAACAGAGGTCTTGGTAAACTGTGCCCGAGTAACCGCTTTTACATGAAAATAAAACAAAATGTTTCTCTGTTTGGGTACTTCTTTTCTTTGTGGAAATCTTCCTTTTTATTCATATTTTAAGTAATTAGTAAATGTTTATTTCCATACAATTTCTTACACACAACATTGTGAAAATAAATAAATAAATAAAAGGTAATGCTATTGAATGTAATTGACAACTATATTCAGTCCACATTTACATGAATAAAGCAAAAAAGTCATGTTAGAAATCACAATCTTAAATACTCAGAAAAAGATATTCTATTTCTTTTATTTTGTGAAAAATTTGCACTAGGGAACTTTGCTTATCTTGCACAATTCAGTTAGATGTGAAGACCTCTTAATTAACACCAGTTTTGGAACAAAAGACACAGATTTTTTTTTTAACACAAAGTACCTTTTCACTGTACTTAGTACATCAGTACTGGTTCAAGTGACAACACAGTATTTTTTTGTGCTTATAGATTCTTCAGTTTACACAAGTGTCCCTAATGCTTTGCAGTGTTTATATTGGTTGATCCTGCAACAATCTTGTTGTCTTGTATTCCAGAGAACATGTGCATGTTATGTCATCTGGATCTGTCAACCCACTTACAGTTATTCAGTTATGCAAACCCAAGATTAAAATGATAAATAACTATGTCCTAAATGGGAGATTATTTTTCACAGCTTTGTACTGGGAATGCGAGTGAAGGAGAAGAAAAATATTAGGTTAACAGAGTAACACCCAGATGCAAAGAGTTCCCAGAATCAACACCAGATCTGAGGGAGTGCCCCTATTTCTCAGTTAGATTTGAGCTGAACTACATTTACACGATCATTTTTATTCTTGTCTCAGCATTACCACTGTATATTTTGCTTCTTGTTTGTCTGAGAAGATCTTGGTTGCATGGTTTATCTTTTGTTCTGGCCTGATCTAATCCAGGTGGCACTCAGGGACATGTAGGGAGAAATGTTTCAGTGATTCCAAGTTCTGATTTTTTTGTATGAAGGGGCAATAGTTTGCAGATTTCAGTGGTGTTTTTCTGTTGAGTTTGATTTACAGATAGACTAAAATATGTTTTGCAAAAAAGCAAAAATCCATAGTTTCTGATAAATTACACAGGATATCTACTAACTAATCACACTGAATTCTAAAGCCTGATACATAAAGAAGCAGAGTTCACAGATTCAGGATCAGCAAGGTTGTTGTTTTTGAATCATGGCAAGATGACTTGTTCTCATTTCACTCCAAGGATGATGATATATCGTCCTGTACTTTAAGAAAGCTGAAATCCTTCAAATCCAGCTCTTGGTTTATGTTTGTACTTCTCTGATCTGTCCAGTGGAAGGTTCCTTCTGTCTTCTACTCTATAGAGTCTGTATTCTATAGGCACCCTTCTATAAGGTGCCTGTTACTTCTAAAACTTCGGACTTTCAGACTGTGTAGGTGGGGAAAAGTTTAATGGGAAGTCTTCAGCTAGACAGTGTCAGGCATACATTGAAACAAATTGAAGCAAACAATTGTTTCTGCTTCCT
This sequence comes from Excalfactoria chinensis, assembly GCF_039878825.1. Taxonomy (NCBI): domain Eukaryota; kingdom Metazoa; phylum Chordata; class Aves; order Galliformes; family Phasianidae; genus Excalfactoria; species Excalfactoria chinensis. The sequence goes on from NC_092826.1 coordinate 70,802,605, forward strand.
CAAATCTAAGGCAAAATTGCAAAAACGCTGAGAGGAATTGCACCTTCATATTCTTGGCTCTTTTCTTCTCAGTTCTGTTCCATTTAGTAAATTTTTAATATTAATCAGTGAAACTATGCAGTTTTGTCAGCTATATAGTCAAGATGTAGCATCAAGTGAAATGTGTACCAAAGATGCAGATAAAGAACAAGTTTGAGAAGGAAAACAATGAGATAATAGCAAGCTTAGGACATGCTATGCTGTGTAAAAACATAAATTTTGTCCAGGTAAGAATGGAACAAAGACTAAATGGGTTGCTGAACTGAATAGTTGGTATTAGTGTGGGGCAAAGATATACTGAGCATCAAGGGATGGAAAGAAAAAGGTGCAGTAGATAAGAACAAAAGAAAAATGAGCACATAGTTTCTGCTTGATCACATTAATTCATCTTTCATGGAGGTGGCAATTACAGTACTGAGTCTATGTTGACTTGAGACTGTATAAAACAACGCCCTTACTTTTCTCCTCATCATGTGCAGACAAGTGGAGGTAGATGCTGCAGAGAGGGACAGACTTAAATTCTCTACTTGCTTGTTGTGAGCAGCATACAAAAGTATGTAAGCAGAGCAGTGAAATTTAAAAGATATAATCTAGATTTAGAACCATCAATTACTTTCTTTTAGCTGCATCCCAGGTGACTATGTTACATTCAATGTTCATCAATCAACTCTGTTCAGGACTTCTCTCTAATACCTACTGTCTGCTCTGGGAATTGAAGCTTCTATACCCTACATCTGCTTATGCAGTCATTGGTGTGTAAAGGAGAATAACACAATGTATTACTGTAAAATAAGGACATCTCTGCCCACTACAATTTCGAAGCAAATACTGCTTTCATAATTTCTAGTCTATACCTTCCTTTTCAGCTCATTGCCATCTAATTGCTCACAACGTGGTTGGGGAGGAGGAATGAGGTGCACTAGTTTGGCATGAATAAATAATGTTGAGAAGGTGGAAGCTTTATTGGAACCTGTACAGCCACATTGAGAAATCATCATTGATGTTTAATATAAGCTTGAAAAATGATAATCATTTTGGTGCTGTGGTGCACTGTTCTGTAATTTCTGCTCAGAAAGAGACCACAGATCTCAACAAATAACAATTGCTTTATGAGGAAATTCTATAGCATATTTTATTTTAATATTGTGGTATGTCTAGTGTCTTCTGGAAGGGAATGAAGACTTGACCATGATTTTTTCTCCCTAAAGATATTCTTCATTTTGAGGTAGGTTCAGAGAAAAACATAATTATCTTGTTAAAATTCTGTGACAGGAGTTAAAAGGAAAATGGTTATCGGAGGATTACAAATCTCCAATTTATTCTATCTCTACATGACATTTTTCATAACTGACAGCATTGTCTGTGATTTCAAGATAGCAACATAACTAATCTGGTTTTGTCTGTTTTCAAATTGTTTTATTTGCATTATTAAATAGTGTTGACATTTTAGACAATTTGTTTTTTTAAAAAACATGATCTTAGAAGAAGAAATGGTCTTCTTTGCTTGTTCTGCCCTTAATATTTCATCTGAAAATGGCAGTGTAATTTGAAATGTATATTTTTTAATTATAGTTCTTGATCAAAGGATTGTGGAGCTTTCAAAACAGATGAATTCCTAGATTAAACTGTTCTGTAGTTACTTGATAAATATGGTTTCAAATGTTGCTAATGTAAAAGTGTTTGTTCAGTTTGAACTATTAAATAAGATTAGATTAATTAAGATTAGATTAATATTTACATTCTTTATTTATGGACATTTATTTATATTACACATTTATTTATATTTCATTCAATATTTACATTTCTTCATTGATGACTTGGATGAGGGAACTGAGTGCAAGCTAAGTAAGTTCACAGATGACACCAAGTTGGGAGGTGGTGTTGATCTGCCTGAGGGTAGGGAGGCCCTCCAAAGGGATCTGGATAGACTGAATCACTGGGCTGAGATTAATGGGATGAGGTTCAACAAGGCCAAGTGAGGGGTCCTGCACTTTGGCCACAATAACCCCATGCAGCGCTATAGGCTTGGGGCAGAGTGGCTGGATGACTGTGAAGAGGAAAGGGACCTGGGGGTGTTGGTCGATGCTCGGCTGAACATGAGCCGACAGTGTGCCCAGGTGGCCAAGAACGCCAATGGCATCCTGGCCTGTATAAGAAATAGTGTGGCCAACAGGAGAAGAGAGGTAATCATCCCTTTGTACTCAGCTCTGTTGAGGTTGCATCTTGTGTACTGTGTTCAGTTTTGGGCTCCTCACTACAAGAAAGACATTGAGGCCCTGGAATGTGTCCAGAGAAGGGCAACAAAATTTGTGAGGGGTCTGGAGCACAAGTCTTATGAGGAGTGGCTTAGGGAGATGGGATTGTTTAGTCTGCAGGAGGCTCAGGGGAGACCTCATTGCACTTTACAACTTCCTGAAGGGAGGTTGTGATGAGGAGGGGCTTGTCCTCTTCTGCCAGGCAACAAACAGGACCCAAGGAAATGGCCACAAGTTGTATCAGATGAGGTTTAGACTGGATATGAGAAGGAACTGTTTTTTTCAGGGAGTGGTCAGGCACTGGAATAGCCTGCCCAGGGAGGTGGTGGAGTCTCCATCCCTGGCAGTGTTCAAGAAGCATCTGGATAGGGAGCTAGGAGATATGGTTTAGGGGTTTTTCTGTAGGTATGGTAAAGGGAGGACAGTTGGACTAGATGATCTTATAGGTCCTTTCCAACCTTGAGATTCTATGATTCTATGATTCACATATTGAAGTAACAAAATGCTAGTGAAGAATTTACAGGAAATACTGAAAATACTGACAGGGAGTTGTTGGAGTTTTACACTGTTATTAAAAGCTACTCCTAGGAAACAACAGAGAGTCCTTGATTTTCATAACTTAGGGCACAGAATCTGGATGATTTAGGAAGTTAATTTGTCATAATTTGAATCTCAAAAATGCATAGAATCACAGAATCACTGAATCTGCTTGAAGGTATTGAAGGAATCAGCAAGGAACATGGATCCCAACTCCTGTAGAAGTCACACTGAAAATTTTTTCCTCCTTAATTCATCTCAATCAATAGTTCTTTGAAGTACTGGTACAACACAGGTTGATGAAACTGAGTGTGTACAAATTTAAGGGGCCTGATGACATACATCCTAGGGACCTGAAGGAACTGGCTGATATAGTCACCAAGCCACTCTCCATCATATTCAAAAAGTCATGGCGGTCAGGTGATGCTGTCAGTGACTGGAGAGAGGGAAACATCACTCTTATTTTTAAGAAAAGAAGAAAGGAAGATCATGGAAATACAGGGTGGCACCTGTGTACCTGGGTAACTCATGAAACATATCTTCCTGGAAGCTATCTTAAGGCACACAAAAGACTATGTGATCCAAGGCAACCAGCATAACTTCAAAGGCAGATTGTGCCTTTGAAGTCTGGTGGCCTTCTATTATGGAGTGATGTCATCAGTAGACAAAAGAAGAATGACTGAATCATCATACATCAAGTCATCTACCTAAATTTAAGCTAGACATTTGACATGGTCCCATATCACATCTTTATCTCAAAATTTGAAAGATATGAATTTGAAGGGCGAGCTATTCACTGGAAAAGGAATTGGTTGGCTGGTCATAGCCAGAGGGTTGTGGTAAATGGCTCTTTGTCCAGGTGGAGGCTGGTAATGAGTGATGGCAACACAGCCCACAGCAGTGTGGCAAGGTGGGACAATCATTTTTAAAGTCCTTTCTAACCCAAGCCATTCTGAGATTCTATGTTTCTATGAGAAAAGTAATATGGCCTATATATATCTGCTGTTGCAGTTTCTCAAAGGAGTATTTTCTTGGTCTGCAATACTTAAACAATTCAAATCATATGATTATAAGCATAACTTCTTGGAAAAAAAAATAATAACAAGCCTAATTAATACAAAACTGAAACTGTGACATTAATCTCAGTATTGGAGGTATACATTGTTCCTTTAAGTGCTTGTTCCAAACTCTTACTACCACCTCAGGGAGAAGGAGTGTGTAAAGTTAAATTTTCCAGTCTCTTATTTGTTTCTTTATCGTTCTTTAGATATTTTTTTCTGTAATAAAATCCAGTGGGGCAAAAGACACAGATATCATTTCATGAGAAAATTCTGACATAAATCTAACACTGATCAAAACTCTAAGTTTATGCTTATGAATGCATTATAAGTTTTCCACTAATACACATAACTAAACCCTATCTATAATGGCTCACTTATATTGTTAGGCAGGAAACAGAATTCCCTGTGAATAGTTATAGTTTTTAATACTTGTTTTTCATGAGTAGTCACAGGCAAATTAAGTTATTCAGAGAATTAAATTTAAACTTTGAGCAATGAAACAAAGAATTGATTTGCTTCAATATCAAATAACAAATAGTGCTTTTTTTTTTTTTTTTTTTTTTTTGGAAAGAAATAGATAAATATTTTTTCCACTATCAATGCATACATAATGAAAAGGAAAAATAATTAAAATAATTTAGAGTAAACGTGTTTTTCTAATTGAAGAGGTATGGTGAAAGACACTATGTAAGCCTAGTTTGTTATAGAAAGATATACAAATTTCTTTTTCTGTAATATATGCCTACACCTTAACTAGCTTTGAACTTGTCTTTGGGTATATCACAGTTAAACTGAACATATGTTTGTGAACCAGGATATTAAAACTATGATCAGCTTCTTTCTTCATTTTCAAAGTTTCGTACAACTGCCACTGTCACTTCCATGTAATTTCTTTCCCTTCAAATTTATGCAGGGCTAAGAATCAGTAAGTTAAGGTTAATATCTGTGAATCATCTTATGAAAAGTTAATGATTCAAAACTGACATTTTATTCAAAGTCATCTAAGCAGATCCCTATGAAGTCAAAATCCTGGCTATTTATGAGACTAGAGTGTGAAATGATAAGACAGATGCACATTAGATGCATTTCAGAAAAGAGGGTAATCTTTGCTCAATCCACAATGGCAAATATCAAAGAATATCTGAATAGGCTCTGAGGAAGTATTACTCTTCTATGCTCTTCTATGAGGAATTCATCAACTAAATCCCAATAAAATTACTGAACAGCTTCCTCAAGATATCAGTCTGTTACGGAAGAAAAATTAGGACAGTAATAAAAAGTGAGAACACAGCTATCAAAGCACTGTCAATACATTCGTATTATTTTTTTCACAAACATCTTGCATAATCAGGCATCATATTGCTAGTTATTAAATGGCATGACAGTTGGTTGCAATAGAACCTGAAGCATAAGCCTGATTCTGAAAGGTACAGTTCTTGTGTTCTTGCCTTACTCTTAAATTGATCAATTTTCTGTTCAGCTGCTTGAGTACGATATTTATTTATTTCCATAAACAACCATGGTTTCTAAAGCCATTTCAAAGTTTACTGATAATTTAATTTGTAATTTCTTGATCTTTGCTACGGTGGGTTTCTTGCATCAATCAGCATTGAAGCAATTATTTAATTTACAGTTAAATATAAGCACAGAGCTTTTACATAATTAGTATACATTAAAAGAAAAAATAGTGACATAAATATGATTTTGACAATGATAAAGAATGACAATATTTTATTTTGTTAAACAAGTAGAAGAAAGTAATACACTTACAGGCCTGGATATGGAATGATTAACTTATTATTGATGTGATTAACACTTTAACTGAATAAAATTAGATAACATTGTGTTAAGGTATGACCTTGTCTTCCAGCAGTTAATGATGTAATGGCAGGTTGGAATGTATACTCTGAATACAAAGGGCTTCATTTGAATTCTGACATTCACTGAAGCCTTCAAATTCATTTTTAATCTGCTAGTAAGGGCTTTTCTTTTCTATTTTATTTTCTATTCATTTCCACCCCTTTGCTTCATACACACTTCCATGTCAGAGACTATTTTGTCAGTGTCTTTCAACTCTTTCTTTTCAACTTTTCAACTCTTTGAAAAGGTAGATAATAGCCGGACAAGGGACATGGTTTTAAGTTAAAGGAGGGAAGATTTAGGCTGGATATCAAGGGTAAGTTTTTTGCTATGAGAGTGGTGAAGAGCTGGAACAGGCTGCCCAGAGCGACTGTAGATGTCCCATCCATTGAGGTGTTCAAGGCCCAGTTGGATGGGGCCCGGGGCAGCCTGGTCTAGTATTAAATGTGGAGGTTGGCAGCCCTGCATGTGGCAGGGGTGTTAATGCTTGATGATTCTTGAGGTCCCTTCCACCCCAAGCCATTCTATGATACTATGATTCTATGATACTATGATTCTATGATATGATTCATACTGACCCTGTGCTGCCATCTGTTGCATAGCAACAACATGTAATGAAATACTGACCAACGTCCACCTCTGATACTGTGAGCCAACATAAAAAAATAGGACACATTACTTTTGGAGAATCCCTCAGATATTTGATGAGCAGAAACTTCAGATGCAAGGCATTGGATGACACTGCTTCAAGGCCAATGTCTCAGTTATCCCAATTGGTAGCTCAGCTACTTATCTTGAGTAGTCAGAGATTTATCACATACAGACTGGGATTCAGCTTGAACAGGTTCACCTGATTTAGACACTGGTGTTGCAAAGGGCTATGTAGTTCATGTAGTTCATACTGTAGAAGAACATGAGTTTTCTGCAAGCTTTGACAAAAATAATAGCATTAACTGTGTGCAGCCATGGAAAGTATTGATCTTTTAACCAATCTTTTAAAGTAATCCAAATTCCCTGTTTCATGCGCTGAGAGAGCAGGCCCAAGGCGTCACACTGTATATATGGCCAGTAATCAGTGCAAACGAATGACATATTCTTAATGTCTGCTTTATCAACTTAGCCTTAGAATCCATAAATTACAGTCTCATACACTGTGATAGCTCATGATCTTCAATGTAAAATTTCCAAAACTTTTATAGGAGTATCGGTATTTAGATGTATTAGAGTTTTCCTCTATGTTGCTGCTGAAAAGCCATGGCCATTACTAAGATGTCTGCAAATATGACATAATTTATTTGCTAGAAAAAACATTTAACGATTATTTTACTGAGAATGTATATATTTCCATTTTCAGTTGAACTAGAAAAATGATGCAGACCATAGTTTGTACCTTTTGATAGGTTAAAACCTACAAAGCATTTCTGTTAAATGAAAATTTTAATCACAAGATCAAAAAGAACGGTGAACATCCTCAGTCTGTTTCTTGAAATTTGAAGGAAAAAAAAATCCAGTCTTAGAGATTATGAATTCTTAAAGAAAGAGCTCATCGGTTTTACTGTCCGGACCAAGGTATCAATCACTATTTTAAGATTTAATATTTGTGTGAAGTAAAATTTAGAATCATAAGTGGATTTCTCACCCACGCCCCCCCTTCTCATAATATTGTCCATATTTTGATGACACAGTACTCTACAGTTTGTGGTTGATATTCTTTTTTCAGTATTACAGAACTTTAAGTAGAAATTGTAAGCTTTTAGATAAAAGTGATGTTTAAAAGAACTTTAGGAAGGGACAATGTCAACATATTTGATCATGTGGACAAAATAAGAAATTTCAGGGATATCCTACTATAAGGAGCTAGGAGACATGGTTTAGTGTTTTTTTGTAGGTATGGTAAAGGGAAGACGGTTGGACTAGATGATCTTTTAGGTCCTTTCCAACCTTGTGATTCTATGATTCTATGATTCTATTTAAGTGGAATTATATTAAATATATACTTACTACAACTCAGATTGGAAAATAAAAGACAGGAGAGTGTTATTTTGTAGATATTTTTTATCTTATACTGTGTCAGTATGTTTTTTTGGTTTGTTTTTTTGTTTGTTTGTTTTTTTTGTTTTTTTTTTTTTAAGAGATCACAAATATATTACTTGCAACATTTGAAACTGCTTTATGAAAAAGATATGGATTATGTTGTGTTTTGTACTGTTTAGAAAATGTCTTATTCTTGAGACTGCTGTTCCCCCGTCATAGTGATATTTTTTCAGCAGCATACAAAAATTATTAGGAGGCATATATTAATATGGACATATATATAAGGAAATGAAATCTATTGACCTAGATAGTCAACTAGAAGAAAAAGGATTATAATGCATGAAAATTCTGCGTAACATTATGAAATATTCTGAGGAATCAATAATATCTTCCTCAGTGATGTCAGTAGGGTGAAATATGATTTCTTTCTTTTAAACGAGATAAAGAATAACCTGCATTTGGCATTCACTAATTCACCCACCAGCTCAATTAGGCTAGCCTTTTCAGAGGTCAATGGGAACAGCCAAACTATTAGTGTTTTCCTGTTAACAAATGTCACTGTCTCTTGTATGGCATTCCCCTTAATCTTTAATTAGCAAAAATGTAACCGAGCTCCAACAATTATCGCCACATTAATTTGAATTAATTTCTAAGCTGAAATAGCTGTCTGAAGTCTCATATCAGATTGTATGCTGTAGTGGTTATCTGCAGTGTATTTTACTCATGAACAAGCAGCCAGACAAGCTGACTAAAAATAAATAAATAAATAAACTCCCCATAGCTAATTTTTATGTCCCCAAAGCATTTTGATAATGAACTAAATATATTGTTCCAATCAGAGCCTCAGTACTTTCTTTCATTTCCAAAATCTTAATTACTTTATTGTTCTATAATTTGTAGAAGTATTTAAGGAAGATTCAGTAAAGTTTAATAAAATTAAAATGAAGGCAATAATCACCTTTAGACAGCCAATAGAAGGAGATTAAAGTAAACTTGTATGGCCTTTGAAATTCATAATTAATTGATTGTAAAGCATTTTGTTTAAAGAGTCCTGAGTCAAAATATTCTATAGAAAAGAAATAAAGAGCAGTGAAGTCATATTGGAAAAGAAATTTATGTTCTTCATAAGGTTTAAGTGCACTAGAAGAAAGAATATTCACATGAAATAAGGTCGTGGTCATAGGTAAAGGAGATAAAGTTAAGAAAGGAATAAGACAGAAAGGAAAAGAAAAAATGTTATTAATGAACTGAACTATATTCATGCTTTGGTAAAATAGCTAAAATATTTTTTGTACTGGTGTTATATATGCTAATACTACACAACACAATGGAAGAGCTTGGAGTGGTATGTGATGAGAAAGCCAACACAGAGATGAAAAATAAGCTAAAATAAGAACTGTGACCAAAGCAGAAGCACTGTTATATATTCATGGCTCAGAGAGAATGACAATACAAAAATTAATGTGATTGGATAGTATTGCATGTGACTAAACAGATGTAATAGAAGGAAGATAATTTGGATAACACAATATCAGTTTTAGCAAAATTATTTTGAGAATACAAATTTCTATTTATATACTGGTTTGAATCTCATGCACGTTTTCAAGGTTAGTCTAGCATAGCATCAGAAGTCACCATGGGAAAGTGAAGTCACCAAAACCTAGAACTGCATATGTAAAGAAAAAGATGCATAACCACTGAGATTTTTTTTCTTAAAACAAACAAACAATAAATATCAGAAGTCAAGGGATTCAAGAAAAAATCATTAAAAATCTATCACGTAAGGGAAGAAGCAAGGCAGAATAAATATGAAAGGGTGAATCTAGCATAAAATTAACACTGAACAGAAATGGAAATTGGGAGCAGAATAAAATGCAGTAGTTTTATGAATCATGCTGGACTAATGGCACTTTTCTCCAAGGTGAGTAGGTGTTTTTGAAACAAAAGATGACTAACTGAAGACCAGAGTGAAACATATGATTTGTTACTACATTTTAAACAATATATTTAAACATTAAGATATGAGTAATATTACAAGAATTTTGATGAAAAAAAAAAAAATGTTGTGGTCCATGTTAGTTGTTAATACTGTCACATTTATTTCTGCGTTTACAAATTAAAATTATGTGTCTTCTTTGGTCATATATGAAATCAAATCTGGAAAAAACTTTTTCACATTTGAAACATACTGCAGCTCTTAGTAAATTCTGCTGTGTTAAATATGAACTTACACATCAGAAACTCTTTTACACAGAATAAAGAGTATAAGCAATAAGTCCTGCAATCTTAGACAATGTGCATATACAATAATTTGAATAACAATGTTCCCTTTATTCAGGGCAGAAAAGTTCTATAACACAATTCATAAGAAATTCTTTTCCTTCCAAAAAACAAGACTTATTTGCTGCCATCACCTTACTTTATGAGCCAAAGGAAATGAAGAATTCTATTTTCTGTAGAAGTTTCTAAGCATATTGTGTTGCTACTGTGTCCCCCAGTAGCTTGATATCTGCCCACGTAAGTCATATATCTTCTCCAAACATATCCCAGCTTGGAAAGATGTTCACAAGTTGAGTAACTTAAGAAATTGAGCTCAATGCCACACTGACAATAACTCATTCCACATTGTGATGTTGGCCCTGCTTGATGCAAGTTTATCCAGTCTTGTTCATTTAGTATGCCCCTTAAAAGCTGCAGAATTGACTTAACACCGTTGTGGCAGGCAAGTGGAGTGAGCAAATCAGTGACTGCCAGCAGCAAATCTATTGAAAATTTTTCCTCTGTGATTCTTTGAAATATTACCTTTGTTTAAATGATGCTTATTCTCAGAATTCAGATGTGTTATATGGATCAAGTTGACAACTTTCTGCAAGTAGTAAGCAACGTTGGCTAAATCATCTTCTTTCAGCACTTCTGCCCTGCCTGTATATTCCAGGCTTAGCATGCACAAATAGGCTGTTGTCAGATCTCTGAAAGTATTTCATTGCTTGACAAACTATTTTTCATCTGTGCTAATGATCTGTGTGTGTTTGCATTGATCTCCTAGAAGGAGAAATGTATCATGCCCAGTGAGGAAAAAAGAAATTAGACAAGGAAAGACAGCTGAATACCAGCCAGGTTGCAAATCTCTTTTTTTCATTTAACCAGTTAGACTTACTTTGTCATCAGCAACTTACTGCTGTTGTATCTGAGCAGATCCTCGCTTGCTGTGCCTTGGGATCTTGCTTTTCTGTTGTCTTATCATGCTCTCAATCGTGTTACAGGGCCTTCAAACTAAGGAGTTCTTTTACAAGCCAAGCTATGCTAAGGGAAATTAAGTAACTTGCCAGATCTAAATGTTTTGTCTAAACTAGATTTGATGAATTTCATGTTTTGTAACCTCTGCTGCAGTGTTGTCTTTTTTTTTTTTTTTTTTTTTTTTTTTTCTGCTGGGTCTTCTGCCAACTTATTGAATAATTACACCATAGCTATTGGAATTAAAGGACTGGTGATTACCAAGAGACGTTTAGAGATAAGGACTGATTGATTTCTCTCAGGCATACATTATTAATTTGTTCATATCTTTTAGCCCAGTGTGCTTCATTAAACAGCGCACAGTCTGAATTCACTGGAAACTGCTCATCTGCAATGATCATCCATTGATTAATACAACTATTATGACACATAGCCCAAAGGAATCAGTGAGAAAATAATGATGTTGAAATGTTCTTGGTAATTAGATAAATATCAGTAATATCAGTAGATAGTTTATTTACATAAGAAAATGTACCAGTACATTTTACTGAATTATCACAGAATCACAGAATTGTAGGGGTTGGAAGGGACTCCTAGAGATCATCGAGTGCAACCCCCCTGCCAAAGCAGGTCCCCTACACCACGTTGCACAGGTAGGCGTCCAGGGGGGTCTTGAATATCTCCAGAGAAGGAGACTCCACCACCTCCCTGGGCAGCCTGTTCCAGTGCTCCGTGACCCTCACTGTAAAGAAGTTCTTGTGCACATTCGTGCAGAACTTCCTATGCTGAAGTTTCAGCCCATTACCCCTAGTCCTGTCCCCACACACTACTGAAAAGAGACCAGCCTCGACACTATGGCCCCCACAATTCAGGTATTTATAAACCTGGATCAAATCCCCACTCAGCCTTCTTTTCTTAAGGCTAAACAGACCCAGTTCACTTAGTCTGTCCTCATAGGGGAGATGCTCCAGGCCCTTCACCATCTTTATGGCCCTCCACTGGACTCTTTCCAAGAGATCCCTGTCTTTTTTGTACTGGGGAGCCCAGAACTGGACACAGTATTCCAGATGACGCCTCACCAGGGCAGAGTAGAGGGGGAGGATCACCTTTAAGAGCCTGAAACTCTTCACTTGTATTCCATGAGGAAATGTGTGGACCCTAATTAGGCACTGATAGATGAGTCTGAAGCCACAGCATTAGTCTATGTGATATGAAAGAATTAAATTATATTGTCAATCTAACTGCTGTTAAGTGTTCTTGTATGCCTCATGAGAGAAGAGATCTTTAATGAGTGGCTTGAAAAGGGACACTGTGGTAACGTTATAAATGCTTTGGAGAAGCTTATGCTGAGCTTAAAGGTCAGCACAGGAGATGTTCATTGTGAAGTCTGACAAATTAACAGATTGTGATTTTCTTTATGAATACAACTTATTGAATACAGTGTTTTTTAATGTCCACCCACATACAGACTCCACTCTGTAACTAAAGAAACCATGGACTGACAGGGATCCTAATGGCACATCAGGACTGTGACAATGAGTCTACTTCTAAAGCACCCAAGGTGAACTTAAACTGTATAGTTAGTTAATTTCTGCTGTATTTACCAATTCTAACCATATTACTGTACACCCTAGTCATTCAAAAACAATTCATAATGCAATATTTCTGTGACTAGGCTAGATGAGCAGCTGACTATCAAAATTCAAGCTGCACCAGGGCAGATTTATCCTGAGAGATAATACAGCAGTAACACAGCTTTTACTTATTTTTCTCATCTTTCTTGATCAGAGCACTGCTGGAAAGAACCTCTACAGTATAAAATTATTCATGGTCAGTTTTGCTGGTTTGGGACTTTGCTTTTCTGTCCTTAAGAAGTCAATCCCAACCGGGCTCAGCTAAGACTTTAACTCCTTTTGTAAGAATTCAACTGTAGAAACAGCAAAAAATGTAAACCTGAGATGATTTCAATCCAATCGAGATACAGTTCTTTAATCTGATTCTTCTGAATAGCTAATAACAGAGTCTCACATTAAGAGCAGAATTAAGAACCACCTGTGCACTGCTGTTAGAATGGGTCCGTAGAGAAGGTTCACAGTCAAATTATCTACTTCCCACAGTATTGCTTGTAGCAGTGCCCCTGGCAACAGTTCGGGGCACACAGGTGTGACCTATGTGTGAACTGATATAATAGCATGAATTTAACTGGTTTGGAGGTGCTTAAAAATTTATGCGTCCTGCAGCTTTTCCCTCTGCCCTTACCATGATAATATTGTGCAGGCTAAAGCACTTAGCACAAGTGATGTTTTTTTTTTTTTTTTACGCTGGGTGCTGCACGGGTGTAAGAAATTTGTGAGGAAGCAATACACAAGACTAATTCAAATTGCCAGCAAAGATGTTATGGATGCTATTTTGTACAATATTTAGGAAGTGGGGAGTTTTCCTTATGCTGTTTCTGCCTAGCACATTAGACATGCAGTTAGTTAAGTCAGATGAACCTCTGTAGTGCCAGATTTCTTTAAACACTTTCCCCTCCATGACAGTAAGAAAGTTAAGAAGGATTTGAATTATGTGAAAGTGAATATACTTCTAACTTCATCAAGATCTGTTAGTTGACCAGTTATTTTTCTATCTTTTACCATAAAATTTGCTGACAAGTCTTATTAAGCAGGAGTACAATAACTCAGTAGTAGGACGTTGTAAGGTATATAATATGTATAATGTACACATTATATATATATATTTATATATTATGTATAGTATAATATACTGGCAGTGTATATATAATAGTAGATTATGTAATATACTTAAAATTTTGCCTTGGGTAGCAAGGTTTTGATAGTGGGAGGGCTATTGGGGTGTCCCTGTGAGCAGAGCCCAGCAGTGCCACATGTCAGACCAGAGCAGCTCCAACTGCTTCAAAGGGGCCCACTGCTGCCACGGCTGATCTGAGAGTAACACAGGGTGTGTGCCTGAACAAGAGCAGATCTAAGAGGGAAAAATCTTTGAGCAACAGCATCTGGGAAAGAGGAGTGAGAGGTGTGAGAGAAACATCTCTGCAGGCACCCAGGTGAGGGCAGGAGGAACTTCAGGCACAGAGCAGTATCTTCCCTCAGAAAACCCTTGAGTATGTGAAACAGAGATATTATGAACTGAGAAAGGATTGCCTTCTATTTTCTTATCATAGTAGTGCTACATATTTTTTAAGTAAGAAAGATAATGGTTCGTTCTTAACATATAGAAGAATTCCCCTCTGCCTGCTTAGTATGTCAGTTCTTCTATAAAGAGTACTCCAAATTAATGTATTAAATTGCAAAACCTGGACTGCTTTGTTAATCATACATGGCATTATTCAGGCAATAAGAACAACAACAACAACAAAACAAAACAAAATATATATATATATATATATATCCCCTCAGAAGGACATTCTCAAATATACTTCAAGAAACTAAAGCTTATCCTGGTCTTGATGAGGTGGTCAGATCAGATTACCTCCAACCCAAACTTTCATAGTAGGTATCATGGTAGTTTGGATAAAATGTAGACGTACATGTTACAAGCTATGGTAATATTAATTTTAATGATTTGAGTGGGGCCATTGTTAAGCCTGGAACTGAAATATGAAGTGTTTGGCTACTATTGCAATTCCTCATAACACAGCAGGGAAATGACTGGTGCTGCTGCTCCTTCCATTAGTGCCTGCCTTCCTGCTCTACCCAAGCACAATCCTGGATTGGACTGTGCCTGTTAAGTCTGCTTGTGAAGAATGCAGTCCTCTCCTGTCACTGTCTGCCAAATGTTCAGCACTTCACTGACAGCTGTTCTGTGAGAAAGTCTTATTTCATTAAGAACAGAGGCAGAAAAAATATCAATGTCCTGTAATGTCTGGTATCTCTTAATAAATCCACAAGAGGAAGAAGGCATGAAACTTCTTACTTACAGTTAAAGGTGTCTATTTTAGATGAACTCTGGTTTTCCTGATAACTGGTAAAATGATGATTCCTCTTAGGACAGTGAGCTTAATGAGCAGCTCAGAAAACCATCAATGGCAAAGGGGAAATTCATTTTGCTTGGGAAGGAGTAAAGTGCAGCAGTTTTTGATGTGTCTGGCTCCTAAAAATGAGGCAATTACTTTTTCTAAAAATCGAGCTATTATTTTTACAAAGACAGCTTTCCTACCAGAAAGTAGCAAGAAAGAGGAAGGAAGACAATTTTTGATCAAAGTATAACTAATTGTTAATTTGCGCAGTATCACTATGTGCACATTTAAAATGCATTTGTTTAGGCATTATCATACACAACCATTGAGGAATGAGAACGCAGTATTTTCAGTAATATTTTATGTTCCTTTTTAAATCTGTGCACTGTTATCTTGCCTGGCTGCCTAGTGTTAAATGAAAACAGTATGTCTAAAGCATAGCAACAAAAAGTTATGCAGTAATATTAAGCTTAGAGATACAGTATAGAACATGATTAATTGGTGAATGCACACTCTGCCTTCACGTGGAGGGATGGTCTATGTTTACTTTTTATAGGATTGAATTTGGTCTAGTCTAATATCACAGATAGCCCAGAGCTGGGCAGGAAAGAGACTGAGAAGACTATCAGTCTTCACCTGGTTAAGAGTTTAGTGCACACAGATGACAAGGTGGGAGACATACTGGTCAAAGAGTAGGAGTAGAATGCTGTATGGGAAACTATTAATCACAGCCTGAACCTCTGATTAACCATATGAGGCAAGTGATAGGTCAGCTGCGTGAGCACAGGTGAAGGTAATGGAGTTTTGGTGGCAAGCCTCAACATTGGCGAGTATCTTGACTGTGAGTCTCTTCCTTATATATCTTCTGACTATCCATTCACTTTGTAATTATAACTATGCAAATACTTAGAGAAGAGAGAACACTCATGGTGGGGGGAAGAGGAACAAGGCAACAGAGGTTGTGTCACAAAAAGTTCATCCCCCATGTATGAAGTAGCACAGAGGCATAATACCAGTCAGTAAAACCCCAATAACGTCATTAGATGAGTTCATCCTGACTATTCTGAGGGCTGTTGTCAGTAGGCCACTAGCCACATGATCCAGGGGTGACACAACAGCTCTACAGATCATCTTTCATATTTAGATTAGGGAATATAGAGAAGTAACGGCTTGGAATTGTACAGTGTCTTGGGATGCTTAAGCAAGAACCAAAAACAAAGAAAGGGGTCAAGGCTGCTTGAGAAGGAACAAGTGTGTGTGTGGAGAGAAAGGTGATGGAGGGGTTGGGGAAAGGAAAATAAGAGGCCAGTCATCTAAACAAATATCTGGCAGTATCCTTATCTGGCCATGACTTGTGCATGATCAGTACAGTCTCTCTTATTAAACATTTGTTTTCCTCTTTAAAAGTACTCTTTTAACTGAAGCCTGTGTGTAGGGAGGTATACATGCCAACAGCGAATAGGATCATATGCCATAGGGCCACATGAGGTTAGGATACAGTGACTGGAGAGAATGGTGTATGTATGTTTGTGTGAGTGTGCAGTCACTAGCTAAATATAAGCTGCAGTAGCTGCTGACAAAGGGAAGAGGCTTAGGTGGCATCTATTGGAGAGAGACCATAAGTCTGGACCAGATACTGGACAGACTAGGGGAGTCTGAGAGAGCCACTGGAGAGACTGCTACTGCAGTTCAGTATGGCTAAGGCCACAACCCTAGACCAGATTAATGTGTATGTGTACTACAGGCCATGAGGAACTAGGATACCAGGAGAGATATAGGCATCAGTGATTGAAGAGACCTAGCATCAGAGGCAACTTAGTGGAATAATCCATAATGCATGTGTTTGTGTGTGCCAGAACCTCTTACTACCAGTAGCTGGATTGAGGCTGTGGGCTTAGGATTTTGTACTCCCAGCAGAACCTGGAGATCAGGAGATCCTAGGTAGAGACACTGGATAGACTAGCTGCTGGAGGATTCCATACAGTCTACACAAGCATATTTTCCACTAATAGGATTTCATCCTGATCAACTTAAGAGGATTTTATGGTATTTGTGTGTATGATATGGTCCCTGTCCGTATTGAAATATCTGTGTACGCATGCCTGTGTGCACAGACTTGATGGGGCCTGGGAACAGGGAGCTGTGGCAGCCTTGTATTTATTTTTAGCAGCACACAAAAGGCATAAAATCTCTTCTAGTTTTATCTTTTGCTTGAGTATTCCTGAATAAAAAAATAATTCTTGAAGTTTAAACCTTTAAGCAACATTATCTGAGAAGAGGTGGGTGCTGTAGGGTCAGCATCCTTTCTGTGCATTTGCTGAACAAATTAGATGTTTAAATCACTTTGGTTTAGGGGCTGTAGATATTCTTTTTGTGTCATACTGTAACCAAAGAGACACGTTGTCTTAAAACTTGAAGAGGCTACAGTCCTAATATTCCCACTAGCTTACCAAAACAGGAGGAAGCTCATGTAAAGCATGTCTAGATTGGAACATGCTGCAGACTCTCCATGCGCATCTGCTCTGACATTCTTATAAAGGCATTTTAATCAGCTTCCTTTGTAGAATGCTGGAGGGCAAGTTCTTACTGATACAAAACAGACTATGAATACGGTTGGTGAACCAATGATTTCAGTGAAAAGAGATGTTTTTTGGTGTGATGGAGTTAAGACCTACAACTTGAAGGGTACTGTTGTGAAGCCTGGATCTGAAAATACCAGAACAGTGAGCTTTTCTGTAATTACATAATAGAGAGATCTTTTGATATTTTGTCATTAGATGTTGTTTATTTGTTGCTGAAATAGTAACACATAAAAAATTGGTTATCAAAGATTTCAAATCCCATTTATAACACAACAAGTTATCATAGTGCTTCATTTCTAGCTTTCAGTCAGATTAAGCAGATTTCTGCTGCAAATTAACAGCTTTATTTGGTATTTACTTGTCCAAAAGATCAGTTGGAGTAGCACGTTATCTTTGGATTTTGGATGCAAATTCACCACATTTGAGTTTTCTGCTTGACTGTTTACACAAATAGTAAGCAAAGTAGGTGATTAATTCATGTATCATGTATACTTGTCAAGTAACTTTACAAACTGGACAAATATGAAGCTACTAGTCAAATAATTCAGCACTTATGTGTATTCTCCAGGGCAGCTGTGAAAGTACTTAATTTTCTAATTATCTCTTTATACTTTTGCTTGAATAGTGAAGTAACTGACCCTAAGCCTTTCTTGCAATAAGCATCATGTGACAATTTAGTGGATTATCTATATTTGTGGTAATTAATAACACATGACATGTAATTGTTGGTTTTGATGATGTTTAGAGGTTTATCTTGTGGTTGAAATTATTGTGATAGGCATTATGTGGGTGGGGAGTGGGTTGAAGAGATGATTCTCTTGCTGCAGTGAAACACAGAAGTCTGTTCTACTTGTGTCATTGTAATGTAGCCTTATTTAATTTCACTAAATGAAGAAGTGTCAGAAAGAAAGGCCTATGGCTTTATCCTAAAGGGCTAAATAGCTTTCCTTTTCAGTTTTGATTTGCTACATATTCAACATGCACAACAGCGTGGAAGAAGGTTCCTTCCAAATATAACCATTTTCCTCTGATTCTACAGTGTGACCCCAAATCTTTACTCTCTGAATTCAAGAGGTTTTACCAACAGCTTCAAATTACCACATCTTCACAACTCCACACTTTAATCCACCATCATAATATAATCCTTCTTCTTGCTTTGTTTAGGGCCACATTCAAAATGTGTAGCCCTGAACTTCAGTGTAGCTATGTGTAAGGCTGTTTCTCTAGAATCAGAGGAGGGACATGGACACTGAATATTGATCAAGGCAAGAGGTATTTATGCAACAGATAATGTTAAGTAAAACTATTCAGCCTGGAAAATTAACTGAGAGGGAATATGAGAAAGATTTATGCATATACTGAGAGACAGAGAGAAAAGTATATGTTTTCATTGCTCTTCTCATAGAAAAGAAGTAGGAGCATTAAATTCAGGTAGCAAGTTCAAACAAAGGAAAAAAGGTGGTTTTCAGTGTAACTTCTAATTAAGCCAAGTAAGTGCCTGATGTAGTATAGTATCAGTGCTGAAAGTCTGTTAAATTTAAAAGGAAGTGGTTTGTAGACAAGAAATCCATCAGAAGTTATTCAATACTTAGAAACTAACACTGCTTTCAGAAGTGTTTGGGGATCAAATAGCTGAAAAAAATGTATAGTAATATATGTGTGAATATACGGTAGTTCTTGTACTCTCACAGACTTATGCTTTCAGCCACAGAGCTTACGGGAACAACTGCTCATGCTTTTATGTTTCTTTGATTTACGTGTTTCCACAGCCTTGTTGCCTCAAGACTTAACATACTTTGTTAGGATGTTATCTACTCATTCTCCTCTCTCAAAGAGGTAAGAAAACACATGACACATTTTCTTTTTCTCTGTGAAGTGTTGGTTCTTACACATCTGTCAGCTCCTATGTATCTAATGTATACAGCCTGGAACACAATTGTAACTTGTAATACATTCCTAATAAGAATCACTACTGGAAATGTTGGAAGCTAGTATAGGATCACAGATCTGTCCTTTAATATTGCAGACCTCCAAATATTACAGTTCTCTTAATAAGCATAGAAACTTAATAACTGTGATTTTGTTCTCTATTATAACCAAACAGCTCCATTACTCATACAGGCAGACTGTTCCTTGTTACTTTGAATAGAATTTAATCCATTCTTCCTCCTGCTACTATTGTTCTTGGTATCAAAATATTCCCTCTTAGTTCTGCTAGGATAAATAATTAGCAATTTTCTCATTACCTTCCATAAACTAAACTCTTTATTCTCACAATCTTGCTAATAGCTGTCATCTAATACTCATCTCCTCCTCCTTAAATTAATCTTCCTGGACCTGGATTAACAAGTCTGGACCTCAGACTTCAGTTTATGGTCACATAAATGACTCATTCTTCACATTAATAC
This sequence comes from Excalfactoria chinensis, assembly GCF_039878825.1. Taxonomy (NCBI): domain Eukaryota; kingdom Metazoa; phylum Chordata; class Aves; order Galliformes; family Phasianidae; genus Excalfactoria; species Excalfactoria chinensis. Next base: position 70,822,594 of record NC_092826.1, read on the forward strand.
CACTGTATATGTCTTTAAATTCCTCATACACTTCAGAATAAGAATCACATTTTTATTTTCAAGACTGAATTGTGTTGATGGCTTGAATTTTGGTTACTTAACACTACCGGTCTTTCTCTGTCGGTGCTCAGTCAAGTTAGAGAGCTCTCTTAGTTTCTTGTAGCATCAGAATAGTGTATCTTTATTGTGTTCAGCATACATCTTATATACCATTCACTTACAAGCAAGACATTCCTGTTCCTCTAACAGTTCTTCTAATCAGTTAATTGGTCCCAGCTTCTCCCAGACAAAGTGAAAAATGATGAAAGGTTTCTTAAGAGTAACAGGATTAACAATGCATATCCATGGAACCTCCTGTCTACACTTAGATGCAAACAGTCACTGCTTGCTCTTCTCTCACACTCTGGTCTTCCAGGGTTTCACAGTGATAAGGTCTACCAAAGAGTCTGATAAGCTCTTTGGTGACTTGCTCACAGTTACATCTACCCCCACATTTCTCTTTGCTGGTTTCCATTTGAATATTCTAGTTTATAATAGAATATCTGATATCAAGCTCAAAGTGCACAGCCTGGCATCTTTCTGCTATTTCAACTTGCTACACCTTCTTTTTTTTTTTTTTTTTTTTTCTCCTTGCAATTCTACCTACTCAGCTGACAGTTTCTTCAAAAGTTTTATTGTCTGTTCCATCTCCAAAATCATAAGCATCACAGAATATACAGATAAAGAGAACTTCAATAGTCTGTGTATATCTTTCTTCAGTTCCTTCCCTAAATAGCATTCCTTATGATATATACAGAACTCATCAAGTAGAGTTGCATCCACCAATCACTTTGCAATAGGAGACTGAAAACTGTGTATAAATGCTCCAGATGTTACAATTGTGCAGTTCTGTGTTCTCATAAGATGAATACAGTGGTGATACTTGTTCATCTCAGCAGGGCTGCATATAATGGAATCACTTACCTTTTCTCTTTTAAGTAAAGCCTAAATAAATCTCTGTAAAAACATTTAACACTGCATTTATAATAAAATGTTATTTGACATTTATGAGTTCACAAGATCTTTTTGCATACAAACAAGCTTTCTAGATTAGAAGTAGAACCATTTTCTTTTTCTTTGCAAAACTAGGCTGTAGTCATGTATTGAATCAAGAAAACTCCCTTTACTGTGAGTAAATTAATAGCACTTAAATAGTTCCTAAAGGTCTGTTTAATTTATCAGAGTTTCTATACTGCTTTTCTCACTTGCCACCCAAAGTGTTATTTTGTTTGAACAAAACTGAATTTCTGATTGTATTGGGAAGGATCTGGATTTGAAATGAACACGTGTAATGGAACTAAACAGGAAAATGTGCATATCTTTCTCTTTCAGGAATACTAGTCAGAGTTCTACATAGTTGCTTCTGACTGCTATTCTCTATTTACTGATATCTCCCCCCAGCTAAGAAAAAAAACGTTTTTTCAAACTGTACTGATGGAATATCATACTGTTTCATGTGAGCTCTTTTTTTTTGCAAGATAATACAATAATACAAAGAAGGATATTAGATTGACATTGCATTGTACATGGCTACTCTCAATGTAAATTCCAAAAACAAATATAAGATTCAGCTGCATTTCCATATTCAGAAATACTGAACAATATTTTGAAATGCTAGTTGGATTCCTATATTGAGATAAATTGTGTTAATTTCAAAGTTATTTTTGCTTTCTCATGCATAACTGTGTTCTCTGTTCTTAATGATAACACCTTCTATGATATATACTATTTCTGTCTTATAAATCTTTTGATCAGCAAGACTAGACCATTCTCAGATATTGGTTGACTAATGCTTTAAAGATGATGGTGCATATTTCTGGAGCCTTTTTTTTTTTTTTTTTTTCCTAATCAATTGTAAGATTCCACTTACCTCAAACCAGCAAAAATCTGGGAGACAGAGCTACTGCCCTTGCCTTTCATTAGTGAAATGTCATCAGTCTTTTGACATGTGGTCCTTGTACCTAAACAGCTGTGATTACACAGCTATTCCCTATTCACTATGTCAACAAATGTATTTTTGTTCATATTATAATAGTCCATATTACTGTGGACTGTTGAAAACCACCAACTTTAAATTCAAGTGTTTTCAATATTTGTCAAACCAAAGTTCACAATGGAGAATTTATAATTGAATGTATGACTTGCATTTTTATGACATAATTGTTACCTAATTACAAAGTATGAAAGACAATCCAAGCAATGACAGTCTATGAACTTTCAACTCAAACTGTTTATATTGCTAGGAACACAGAAGCAATATAAGCAGGTATCCTCCCTCTTTTTCCTCCTATGGAAATCTAGAATAATAGTCAGTACTACTTTCTTCCTACCACATTTTAATGCTGCTCTTTCATCTAAGATTGTTTCGTAAGATTAACTACAATTTATATATATATATATAAAGCATATATATATATATGCTTGTTGGTTGATTTCTTTGGGTTTTATTTGTATTTTTATCCTGTATTTTATGTATTTGTTCTTTAACATTCTGAAATTAGCTCTTCAATTATGCCCTTTTTTGATTTACCGCTAGTACACTTTTAGTGAAGATCAGTAAGTGATTAGACAAATTATTAGACAATTAATGTCTGCATGTACCTGTTGTAGTTCATGAAGAACCTTACAGAGCAGCAGCCATGGATCAAGATAAGGACTTCACAGAGCAGCAGCTGTGGAACAGGATAAACAGCATGAGAACCAAGGACATCTCTAGGAAAAGAATGAATGGCTCGTGGCTTTGAAGGGGGGTTTTAGGGTTGTTATTGCAGTAGCTTTCCTCCAATTAGTGTGTGTGATTTTTGGACGCCCTAGTCTGTCTGCTATAAAAGTATGGCTTTTGGGGCAATAAATTGACACAGCTATATGTAACCATATTGGTGTGTAGCTGTTTGTCCCAGCGCGCTGACCTTTTGCCTTTCAGGTTCGCCAACATGTACCATTCTCTTATACTTCTAATTATTAGTTATGGTCATGGTGGCGACAGGATATCCTGCCAGTAGTGTTGACTGAAAACTCTCAATCATCTGCTGTATTGGCTTGATAACTGATGCTTCCCTCCATCTGTTGCTTTCTTCTCTACCTGCAGAGATTGGCTCCTGCCAGACTCCTTGCTCTTACACTTCTGCAACATTGATGTCTATTGTATGCTTCAGTTACCATTACCCTTTACTTTCACTTTGTCCTAAAGTTTATAAGTATACAGCTATTGGATGTTAATTGTCACCTTATAATTCCGGCTTGCATGTTCTCACTAGGATTGTATCAATTGCTGTAAAATATATATATACACATTCTTAATTTTTGCTGAAAAAACAAGCAAGAGCAACAACAAAAAAACACCACTGGAAGAAAAAATAGTTTGTTCAGAAGAGGATGGTGTAGTGGATTAAGCTTGGCAAATAGCCACAGTCACTCACTCCACCTTTACCAGAAGATAGTGGAAAAAATGATTGAAATGAGTATAACAAAACTCCTGGGTTGAGATAAAAACAAGGAAGAAACTGTGATCAGATGAGCAAAATTCCTTCTTCTTGCTCAAGGAATATTTGCTGGGATCAGAAGAACAGAGAAATCTTACGTGCATTTGTCTGAACTATTAGAATTTTTCAAGGCCAAACTACTTGAAGTGTAGTGAAGGCTCAAAGTTCTTTTCAGCTCCAAGGTTTAAATTAGAGCACACACTGCTGTCATGGGTAGCCAAGAAAGAGAGCTACTCCACCATCTGCTCTCTTTTGAGCCAAATGTATTACACCTATATGAGGTTTTTACACATAGTTAAGATTAGAATTACTGAAAAATACTCTGGAAGTTATCATATATGAAGATATTCATTCTGTTAAGTACAGGAAAAAGAAACTAAAAAGGACATTGGAATTTTGTTCATTATGACGTTGAACTAAACAGCACTCTTTCCAATTCAAAATAAGAAATATAACACCATAGGAACAGCTACCTTAATGTGATTTTGTAAGCTTTTCACTTGCTGACAAACTGTGATGAGTTCACAGTAATAAATCAGGTGGACAACTATTAGGGAAGTACTACACTTTTTTTAACTAGATATCTAATAAAAATGAATATATCATGTGTGAGTACTGTGTGTTAGGAAAATAACTCTTTGCACTTCAAACTGTAATGATGATCCAAAAAAGGAAAGCTGGAAAGGTATGGAAATAAGAGTCAATGGGAAAATATGAAAATGGCAGAATTTTTCTCTTGTTATACTGTAAGCACTATAAGAGGAGTAGTGAATAAACTGTATTTAAGGTTTGTCAATGGTTTACGGGCTGGTTTGTCCCGGTTCTGTGAATAGTGGGGCTGATGAATTTTGCAAAATCCATGCCTCTGAGAAAGGGAAAGAGGACATCAAAAATAATCGAAAACAGTTGCAAGTTTCTGAAAAGAAACAAATTAATTTACTAAATATGGTATCAGAAGGCAAGATAACACACTATAATACAATATAATTAGAATTGAAGCTAATAAATATAGTAAGAGAAAGAATGTCTGAAAAGCAGAAGGCCTTACACTAACACTGAAGTGATACATGCAGTTGGGATGGGCAACAGTGAGGGGAGGAGAAGAAGAGAGAGATCAGGTGGTCTTGCCTGGAGTTATATCTTCTCTCTGACCTCAGAGCCCCCTGGGGAATGTAATTCTTTTCTTCTGGACAGGTACCTGGAACTGGAGCATTAACACTTTAACTCCCAGTGCCCTACATGATGTTATGATGTGGAATACCAATAACCAAAGTCATAAAACCACGACAGGTTCATGTGTCACTTCTGCTTTCAGCCTTCTATTTAATATAAGTAACTAACTTTCAGATAGAGAAGAAAAAAACAACTTTCTCTTTATCTTGAGCCTTTGAAATTAATTTGAACTGCGTGTTTTGCTCTAAATCCATTCATCAGTGAGTTTCCAAAAAAGATTATTTATCTGGCTTTTGCCCTCTAAAAATTGTTTTCTCCTTTTTGTCATAATAATTTGAAAAGTGACTTTGCATATTTTATGCAAAAATCATTTGGTCTTTGCTGAACTCAAAGACATTTGATCCACTGACTTTGAAAACTGACACTGTATGACAACTATCGCATAAAGATGTGAGCTGTACATGTGGCTGTATTTACCGACATGAACTGATATATTAACATAAATTCTGTGTGTGTGTGTGTGTGTGTGTGTGTATAACAGTAGTAGCAGCTGGGAAATGCATCAGTTTCTATTTGGAAGCAATTCCCAGATGGTGATAGTACTAGGAGTGCTTCAGATAGAGTGAGAGTTGTTAAAGTTAGTGGATTGTATTTCAATAATCAGCTTTCAAAGCAGAAGGTTATCCTGAATGGTATAAACATAGATGTTGAGTCAAGTTCTATTCTAGAAAGTCTGATAGTGCCAACTGTGAGTCAATTTTTCTTCTAATGAATTAGGAAGAATATGAATGAACCTAATTGACAGTCTAATTGGATTTCTGAAAGTCTTTTTGTGAGGTCCATTTTTAAACATGTTGTGGAATAACTTTGCATAAATAAGAATTTAAAGCTTAAGTAGAAGTAGGTATATAGGAGTTTTTTATTTTTTATTTTTTTAGGGTAGAAGATTGCAAAGTGGAGGGTATTGGTCTTAGGTGACAAGTGAACAAGCAATAGGCTGTAAAGTGATGGCTGCAAGTTGCACCAGAGAGGTTTAGATTAGATAAAAGGAAAAAATTCTTCATGAAAAGGGCTGCTTAGGGAAGTGGTGGAACTGCCATTTGTGGAGACCAAGGAGTACTGCTGAAGGGTGATGTGAGCCAACAGTATGCACTTACAGCCATCAGTGTAATAGTGGATAAAGGGAGGCAATTTTCCCCCTCTACTCTACTCTCCTTAGACCTTACATGGAGTACTGTTTTCAGCTCTGTGATCCACAACTCATGAAAAATATGTAGCTGTTGGAGCAGGTCTGGAGGAGAGTCACAAAAATAACTGGAGGACTGGAGCATCTCTCATATGAAGAAAAGCTGAGGGAGCTTGGGTTTATTTGGTTCAAAGAAGACTCCAAGAGATTGTGACATACAGTAATGATCTCTATTGCCAAGAAAATTCCTCACGTGAAAACTTCTGGAGGACAGTAAAGTCTCCAAGCACTTGCACTTCTTTATACTAACCTGTTTTATGACACTGCCAGTGGCAAGTGAGAGGGCTGTATCTATTGGCTTTTGGCCTTTTGCAAGAGTATTGCTTTTCCAGACATGCAGGGAAGAGTCTACGTACAGTAAGTATTCTCCTCAGGTTTTGAATTCAGTTTCTGAGACTGAGAAAGGGCGTGTTTGTTTTTGAAGTGTAATTTATTTTTAAAAAGCAAATGTTGTCATTGGTCTCAAATACTGATTTAAAATAAAAGTGGTCAGTTTGAGAGACTGCACAGAAAGAGCATTATAAGATACAACCTCTGGTGGTATCCCTAGAAATACGTTCCAGTTTAAATGAAAAGTCTACACTGTTCATCTGCTGCTATAATCAATTAAAACATTTTGTGGAGTGCATAAAATCCTTGTTTAGTCTTTTTTTTTTTTTTTTTTTTTTTTTTTTTGTATGTGTGTAAAGTGGCTGCTTAACACACAGGATAAATTTAAGGAGCTTATGAGCCAGAGAATCAGAATCAGCATTCATGTCAGATGTAGATATAATTTCTCATTGATTGTTAATTATGTTTTTCAGAAATTGGGTTGGGAAGTATTCAGTGCGTACTACTCTGAATTATTTCAGAAGTAGCCCACTGCCCTTATATTGATTTAATTCCAAACTGAACATTGTACTGCTGTCATCATGAAATGCTTAATTACAACTGTATTTATTGCTGTGCACTGTAGTGACCTGATTGCTTCATCTATAATCTATGCTGAAGACATATCACCAAGAAAACAATTTTTGTAAGGGGGACAAAAATTGTATGCAGTACTTATCACAGAATAAAGCAAATCCAGGCAAATAGCAAAGAGAATAGGGAATGAAAAGCATCTGAACAAAAAGAGAAAGGGAAAATCAACACTGAAACCTGTTGAATTTTGAAGTTTTTTGTATTTGAAGCACTGTGAAAGGTAATGTTGACAGAGAAAGTCTTCTTGAAAGCTTTTACAGGAAGTTACTTTTATGGTACATAAATGGATGGAGCAGAGTTGCCAAAAGACGAAACTAACATTCAGTTAAGTTTTATTTCCTTTTTTTTTTGATGTAATACAATATATAATGGATAAAATTTTCACGTGAACAGAAATTCTGCTGCTCAACTTAGAGAAATAAGATAAGGTGGACGACTTCTTATTTACTAGGTAGGTTAGTAACTTACAGTTTGTCTGAATGGCCTTTCCTTGGCCAGTGTGAATAAAAGGCTGGCTTATCTTCCTCCCTCTTTCCCCGTCTTATGAGGACATAAATCAGGTAAATCAGATTTTGAGCAAAAAATAAAATCTTAAAACTATTCTGTGTAATATAAATGGTAGGCTTTTAGATTAAAAATAAATAAAAATAAATGAATTTACCCAAGGTAAAATTATTATAAGACTATTTTACTATAAGCTTTCTTGTGAGATGATATTAAGACCCAGCCTCCACTGGAAGTAAAATTAACACTTGTAACAAAGCTAGATTAACACACTTTTGTAAGTAAGTTTGCTTGTATAGGGTTTTATATTAGTAGATTCTGAAGTGATGTTTTCAAATAATCATTTCTACCTCCACATGGCTGTTCCATATGTAATCCCTGCGGAGTGATGAACATAGGCTGTAAAAAAAGCAAAGCAATTTTGTCAGTATTTTGTACTTATTTTCCACTTTTACTTAATAACAATATGCTGTATGCATGATGATTTCAGTCCAAAAACTGCCATAGAGCATAAGTAAATGCCTGACTTCACTTTTAACGTTCACCAAATTTCTCAGTTCTATCTTCAGCTCTCCCTTCTAGAATTATTGATGCCTACTTCAAAGTATTTTCTCTTGCGATAATGGCTTTGTCCTATAGAAAACATACAGTGGTTAGTGATATATTTAGATAAAAAAATAAAAAGAAGCTCAAATGAAACAAAATTTAGCAACATACCTAGCTACCTGTTTTCTATTTTGTTGTTCATTTGATTTTAACTTTTAATAGCCATTAATAAAATGACACTTGTTTCTCACTTCTGATTTACACATCTCATTAGGGAAAAAAAACAGAAATGTCCAGAACTCCCAATCTTCACATAGGTATTGTTTTCCTAGTCTGTTTAACACTGGGTAATGGAATTTGTAAATGCAGATTACAAGACTTGATCACAAGTTAATCTGCTTAGAAGGACTCCTCCATCCTGATATCCCACTGTGAACACTTTGTATTAACTGAATCTCTGACTTGTTACTCCACCAAAATCCAGCTACCAAAAATGTGTCTGTGTCAAGTGTAAGGACTCACACCATGCAAATAAACACAGATGAAAAGCATAAGATATTAAACAGGTACTTTTATTGCGTATCTATTTTTCTACTTGCATCAATTCATCAGTTTTGTCTTGGTTGATTTCTTACTGTGTATCTCATGCCCTTTACCCTTAAAAGCAGGGATGAGAAATGTGACTGTCTCAATCAAATCCATCCCTGCAGGCTTTTGCTGTCAAAACTTCTTAAAAGCGATCACTATAATGGTGGAGAGAAGGGATTAAAGAAGGCAAAGTTGTGAAATTGTGTCTTTCCTATTATTCTCACCACAGGTAACCACAGAGGAGCTGACTTTAAAATCCATTTCAGATAAAAGTGAAATTGAAACAGTTGCTTTAAAATACATACATCCTTCGAAGTACTATGTCTTGTAAAAGTAATAATAATTGAAATATGACATTCTATATCCTTAAGTTGTATTCTGTGCTGATAAGCTTAAAACATCACCAGGCACTCCCGTAGGCAGGCACAGGAAGCCGTCAGTCCCTGAAAGGTGGGACCCGCGAGACAGAGCTGTGCTGGGAGAGCAGCAGCTCACTGGAAGCGCATGCGGATCAGTTCGGGAAGGGTGGTACTGTAGGAAGGACCCGTGTCGTGTGGGGACAGAGAGTGACAGTGAAGGAAAGGCAGAGTTAAAGCCTTATGGGCTGGCCACAGCCCCATTTCTTATTCCCCTGGGCCACGTGAGGGGACAATTTTCATTGCTCTAGTAGTAGGCTGTATGAATCTGTACGAACTGTATGAATCTCCTTATACTGAGTCTATTCAGCTTGTGACAAAATGGTGAGTGATATCCCTTTCCTTATTTCAAGTCACAGGCCCCTTTTCATCATATTTGCTCCCCTTCTCCTTTGGGGAGGGGGAGTGAGAGGGCAGTTGCAGTAAGTTTAGCTGACCATCACAATGAAACCTCTGCATATGTCATGGCAAAAGTTTGAAAGAATTAAGCCTTACACTTCTGCTAATATTGTACTATGTGGAGAGAAAAACAGCCAGACAATTTGGTCATTCATTTATGGAAAATGACCAAAATATTACAATTTTCATTTGGATAGCTGTTTTTTGTTTATTTGCTTTTTTAAAAAAAAATTATTATTATTTTTTTTTTTTCTGAAAGGCACAGAAAATAGGGTGAAAAATCTTATCATGTTTTAAACAACACTCCATTTCTTAAGATAGGGTGCCAAAGGTAAGATGTAACACCATAAGAATTCCTGTTGCTTAGAGAAAGGCACAATCCCATTATTTTCACCTGTGACATGCTCAAAGAGCACAGCTCTAAGAATCAAAGTCTTCTAAACACAGTTGAAGCAAGCCTTCCTGAAGGGAGGTTGTGATAAGGAGGGGTTTGGCCTCTTCTCCCAGGCAACAAACAGGACTCAAGGAAACGGCCACAAGTTGTACCAGAAGAGGTTTAGATTAGACATAAGAAAAAACGTTTTCTCTCAAAGAGTGGTCAGGCAGTGGAATGGCTGCCCAGGGAGGCAGATGGTGGAGTCACCATCCCTGGCAGTGTTCAAGAGGTGTATGGATGAGGAGCTACCAGATATGGTTTAGTAGCTGTGGTAGCAATGGTAATGTAAGGAAGATTGGACTGGATAATCTTGTAGGTCCTTTCCAACCTTGTGATTCTATGATTCAAACAGGTAGAACTGAAATAAGAATAGTTCTGGCTGTCGCTGGTCTGAGCAGTGTAGATCAGTTTATTAGCCTTACATTTCTCATCTTAATTTTTTGTCAGTGAGGTGCAGTGTATCATTTTAATGATATACAAACCAACCCCTTACTCCAGAGTCTTCACCTCTGAGTCAGATTTTTGTATATTATTTTCTTCTTTCAGTATTTAGTAATATGTATCCTTACTAATATTTTTGTTTTGCATGATTATTTATTCTCATTTCTCTCCCTTTTACAGCACTTAAAATAAATAAATAAATAAATCATTTTTCTGATTCCATGTGGTTAGTTACATAATATCCTAGCTGAGGGTGGATGGTATCCATCCTTCTCCCACATTCAGATGGAGCTTATTAGATACCAAGGTAGCTGAACAGATAAAATTCAAAATGATATTCATCTTTTTTTTCTTTTTTTTCTAGGTAGGTCTAGGAAACTACAGTTACCTCAGCAGAGGTTCTGCAAATGAAAGGTGACAATTTCAGATGTTATTCTGCAGAGGAAATACTTGTGCACCTAAGTTCAACATTCTTGTGTCAGAAAGCATTCCGTGATTTCTAAGAAACTAGAAAAAAATAAATAAATAGACTTAATGGAAGAAATAATCAACATCAATTTAATTTCCCCTCCCCCTTTAAGTCCTGGCTGAGGCATGCCCATCCCCTGGGCACTTGTCACCAGACTGCTGCTTCTTGAAGGCTCTCCACACCTTTGTAACTGTCTCATTCTCAGATGAGACAGATTGTTGAGTTGTGTATGCTGGAGGAGTTCAGCTCTTTTAACACATGACACTGAGCTATAGGGTTAATGAAAGCTACTGTGCTATCACAGTCATCAGCCAGACCCAAGCTGTGACAACCACCACAGTGCTGCAGAACTAGTCTGAAGATACTATTGATTAGCTTGATGGTGTTGACACTACCCTAAATATGGCTGTAGTTTGTGTTGTGGACATACTTACTTTTCAGCACTGGGATCATAAAGGCTTTTGTTGTTACTACAGGGAATCATGGAGATGAAGTAAATCACTTTAAAAGTGCACTCTACATGCATTTGGGTATTTCTTTTGGTGGCTCAGCTCTGTACATATAATTATGATCCTCAATTACATGAACCTTGCTTTTTTGTTTCTAAGGAAATCTTCTGACTTCTCATATTGAACTCTCTGCATCACACATGTTCAGTTTATGAAGCTTGCAGTGAGGTCTTGCAAGAAAATATTCTCTGCCCCTTCCAGTTTTCTGTGCTCACCTATTCCTTTGATCTCTGAGATGCTTTGCCTCTCTTTTTGATGTCACATGAAGGAGAAAGATGAAAGAAATGTCAAAACAAAAGAACAAGAAAATTGAGAAAGCGATAGAACAGCTGTGACAAGAAAATAATGTGAGCTTTAATCAATTAGCAAAAGATTCCAGATTCTGCTAGAGATAGAATGATTTAAATGAAGAGGGCGTGAATGGCTGTACGTATGGATAGAAAGAGTGATGTAGATGTTAGTCACTGCTCTATATCAGCACCCACAAAGTTTTACCATAAGGATTAGTCCATTCACATACCTGATTCATGCAGTGCATAGAACAAAGTTTAAGGATAAATTTAGGAGCTCTGCTGAGAGGGACCTGGGTGTCCTGGTGGACGACAGGTTGGCCATGAGCCAGCAGTGTGCCCTTGTAGCCAAAAAGGCCAATGGCATACTGGGGTGCATTAAAAAGAGCGTAGCCAGCAGGTCAAGGGAGGTGATCCTCCCCCTCTACTCTGCCCTGGTGAGGCGTCATCTGGAATACTGTGTCCAGTTCTGGGCTCCCCAGTACAAAAAAGACAGGGATCTCTTGGAAAGAGTCCAGCGGAGGGCCATAAGGATGGTGAAGGGCCTGGGGCATCTCCCCTGTGAGGAGAGACTTAGGGAACTGGGTCTGTTTAGCCTTGAGAAAAGAAGGCTGAGAGGGGACTTGATCCAGGTTTATAAATACCTGAGGTGTGGGAGCTATAGTGGCAAGGCTGGTCTCTTTTCAGTAGTGCGTGGGGACAGGACTAGGGGCAATGGGCTGAAACTTCAGCATAGGAAGTTCCGCACGAATGTGCGCAAGAACTTCTTTACAGTGAGGGTCACGGAGCACTGGAACAGGCTGCCCAGGGGGGTGGTGGAGTCTCCTTCTCTGGAGATATTCAAGACCCGCCTGGACGCCTACCTGTGCGACGTGGTGTAGGGAGCCTGCTTTGGCAGGGGGGTTGGACTCGATGATCTCTAGAGGTCCCTTCCATCCCCTATAATTCTGTGATTCTGTGATTCTGTGATTTGAACTGCATTGTAAGAATTTTAAATATACTTATTGCATGTTTTTGTATTTCTTCTCTCAACATTAAAACTACCCAAACTAGGAGAAAGGACGTATTCAGTGGGTGCTAGTGTGCATAGGTTTAGTCATAATTTAGGGATAGTTTAGGATGGCTGGTGAGTTGTTTACATATTTCCATTTGACTCCATTAATTTAATAGCAGTAAAGCAGAAAAAAATGTATTGCAAATGTCCTCTTAACTGACATAGTATTCTGGATTGCAGATATCTTTAATTTGGAATTTCAAAGTTATGGTTTCAAAAAATAAAAGAATAAAAAAAAAAATCAAACAGAAGTTGTTAGGAAAGGCCATAGCAAAACTGCTACTTTGAGTCAAAATTAACAGAAGATACTAAATACAGTTCCCTTGCAAATTTCTGAGTCTCTTTAATGTTTAATTGGCACCAGTTAACAGTTAAAACAATAAAATAATTTTAGTATTTTTTTACACTGCATTCATATAGGAATTTTGCCATTATAAATGCCCCCATTTGAAGAGGAAAAGAGGCTCTTAAACCATCAAAAGAAATTTTGGAAGTCAGAAAAAGACAGTCATCCTGCTGCACTGTTTCATAACTCTTAATATTTGCCTGACAGTCAGACTTGGGATTCATAATTGGCTTTTGTTGATAAGACTCTGCTATGCAGAGGAAAACAAGACATGGGTAATTAAGCAGGTGAGAGAAGCTGCTTTATTCAGTTGTCTGGAGTTTAAAGAGGTGAAATTCACTGAAAGGAGAAAAATAATTTTTAAACTCTCCTCTCTGAAATAAAAACTAAATAAAGAAGCACACTATAAACCAAAATACACAAAATATGATTTCAGGTAAAATATGAGACTATCTTTTTAAAACTGAACACAGCTCATGAATTTACATGAAGAATATTATACAAAATATTTAATCGGTAAAAGAATCAGTAATCAGAGTTAATGTTAATTGTAGTCTTAAAGATGAGAAGAACAAAACACAGATTGTTGTCTTTAGGGGAGGTGATGAAATTCAAAACTGTTGCCTGTAGATAAGCTACAGTCTGCGGATTTGAGATTTTGCTCAAATAATTGACAGTAACTCTACATCAGAGAAAATCTTGAAAGAAATCGTGCTAGTAGAATGTAAATCCATTTTATATGGACTGGGCATGCATTCTCAGAACAGGGCAGGTAATTGTTTTGCAAATTCCCTGTGTGTGTTTAAAAAACATTTGGATGTGGTGCTCAGGGACATGATTTAGCAGAGGGTTATTAGTGTTAGGGTAGTATGGTTAGGTTGCAGTTGGACTTGGTGATTTTTAAGGTCTTTTCCAACCTGAGCCATTCTATGAAATTTAGGATCAAAATTTCAACATGTGGAGAGTATTGATCAAAAGTTTCTGGTCAAGTTTGGATCTCTGTTTTGGCTTGTTTCTATTTTTCAGTTTAATATCTAGAAGTATTCTTACCTTAGAGAATATACTTAATCATTTTCCTTTCCATCCCTTCTGACTTCCAGCCTGTTGTATGCCCTAAAAAACAGTCTTCCAGTTCTCTTACAACTCAAAATTGCTTCTCTTAGATGCTACTATTCATGTGACCACATGGGAAAACAAATAAACATACAACAGCTTCTTTACTCCAAGCTTTGCAGGTGACTGACACTGAAACTGCTAGACATTGTACACATCCCTGATTAATTATATGTGATATTGAACAATTAACAGAAACAAATCATTTGCATTTTAATAACATGGTAACTACCTGATAAATGAATCCATTAATCTTGATTAGCTGGGTATCAGGTACTGGATTTTATAGCTCATTGAGGTGTGTATAGTTAAAAATGATTCTTAAGTCATGTTTTAAATAATTCCATCTATCAAAGGACTATTCTACCTCAATTAAGATGATATAAGATACTTATCTATAGTCACAGTAGGGAAAGAAAGGTGATAAATGTAAATAATATGGAACCTGTGGCACAAAACAAGTGGCTAAGCAATCAAGACAAAACTGGTACTTTCCATCTATCTTATGATATTGAGATTTTCAAGAATATACACTCTGTAGGTTAAAGATGATAATCAAAGGTGAAGCTGAAAATCCTACTGATATCAGCATTTAATATAGTTAAAAATAATTACTGAGTGAGAAGCTTGGGAAGGTCATATACTTAGCATATGGCTCTGCTTAGGCAGAAAGTCAGGCTGGTTATTGAACACCTATACAGGTTAAATCAGTGTTCCACATACAAACGTTATGAAATGAATTTGAGGCAATATATTATTTTTTCTCCCAAGTGATGTTGCCAGATTTCCATTCTCTTTTATGAATAGTAGTTGAAATTATACAACAATAATTTTCTCATTATGTAACTTATTTTTAGCTAAATTCTTAATTGCTGCAGAGTAGACTTTGTCGGTATAAACTATGATGCTTTAATCTGAGTGCATTTGTAACTGCCTGTGGTGTTTCCATTCATGCTCGTTGTTCCTTTGTTTCTCCTCAGTTAATTCTCAGTGAAGAGAACGTGGACTGTTTCCAGCACTTCTGTGCTTTCTTAGGTGTATTTTTAAGTAAGGAGAGCAACTTTAGTCCCTGTTTCCTCACTGTTACAGAGGTGAGAACTGAATCAATAGTAAGCATCATCTCCATAGTTTTTGTTTTTGTTTATTGTTTTTGTTTTTTCCTGTGATGGTAAATAATAAGTAGCATCCCTGTCTCTCCCTCGACCCTGCAAGGTTTTCCACATAATTTACTCCCTTTTTTCTGTTAAGAAAGGTTTTCCACTGGTCAGGCATTTGGAATCCATCCAAGGTCAGCCAGCCACAAAATCTGGTATCTATTTCACTAGAAGCTTCATGGAACCAATTATTATAGGCCTCAAGTGTCCTGAAATGCAATACTTTAGCTCACAGTGCATTAATTTATAAGTGATTTTTAAGGCCTGGAGGTGTTTTGTTTCTATTTTTTGTTTTGTTGTGCTGTGCTGCCAGTCATACATTTGTAAGATCTTTCTGCAGTTTTTCAAACTTAGTTATTGCTTTTAATACTCTGAATAACTCATTATCAGCAGTGTGTTTTCAGAGAACTGCAGGGGTTGGAAGGGACATTGAGATATTTAGTCTGACCCTCTGCTAAATCAAGTACCCATACAGTAGGTCAAGAAGGCATCCAGGAGGATCTTGAATATCTTCAGAGGAGACTCCACAACCTTTCTGGGCAGCCTGTTTCAGTGAGCAGTCACCATACTATAAGAAGTTTTTCTGTGTGTTTGAATGGAACTTCCAATATTCAAGTTTTAAGCTGTTGCTCCTTGTCCTATTGCTATGCACTACCAAGAAGAACCTGGCTTCATTTTTTTGCCTCTCACTTCTCTTTAGATAGTTATAAATGTTAATCAGATCTCTTCTCAGCCTTCCTTTCCCCGGGCTGGATAGACACAAGTTACTCAGTCCTTCCTCATGGGGGTGGTGTTCCAGGCTCTCTATCATCTGTGTAGCCCTCTGCTGGACTCCTTCCAGTAGATCCCTGTCTTCCTTGACCTCACTATTCACTTCTTTTTTCAGACCATCAAAAAGCAGTTTGATTTAGTAAAGCAAATGTCACTGGGACATATCTGAGGGAATGTGCACAGTGACTGCCTTCCGCTGACAGTACAGACTACTTATTCTCAGTCATTGGTTCCTCTTTTTTTACTGATTTATTTATTTATTATTCAAGGATTTCTGGTATTTTGCCATGATTGCTCACTATGCAGAAAAGTTATAAATTCCTAAGTCTCTGAAATTACTTTAATTCTAATTGGGGGGTGGGGGAAAATAAACAAATAAATTAATTAATTAATTAATTAAAAAAAAAAAGTGTCATTGCACTCTACAGCTTCCTGAAGGGAGGTTGTGATGAGGAGGGGCTTGGCTTCATCTCCCAGGCAACAAACAGGACTCAAGGAGGAAATGGCCGCAAGTTGTACCAGAGGAGGTTTAGGCTAGACATTAGAAAGAACTTTTTCTCTGGGTGGTCAGGCAGTGGAATGGCTGCCCAGGGAGGTAGATGGTGGAGTCACCATCCCTGGCAGTGTTCAAGAGGCGTCTGGATAGGGAGTGCCGAGATATGGTTTAGTGGTTTGTTGTAGCTACGGTAATGGGAGGACAGTTGGACTAGATGATCTTGTAGGTCCTTTCCAACCTTGTGATTCTATGATTCTATGATTGTGATGGCCATGCAAAAATCTATAGCCTGGCCTGAAGATAGGGATGAAGTCTAACATTCACTGTAACTTTGAAATGGAGATAGTGGAAAAAGCATTTTTTCTGAAGTTTTGCAACTGACTCTCACCCAGTCAGTTTCTTGTCGTTCACACTTCCTTATAGAACTGAAGTATCACTCAGCTGATTTAATTATTAAATCACTCAGGTGATTTAATACTGTCAGTCATTTCAGTATTGCACTTCAGTAGATAATAGTAAATAGTAAAAAGAAAAAGCAAGAAATAAATTGAGAGATTCCATTTCTCTGCTATTAAATTGTAATATTTGTTTGTCCATGATACACCGTATACTACTTTGAATCCATTATTTTCAGAGAAAATGTAATTCCTTGCAGCATGAAATCTGTCATGAAATCTGGAGGAGAACTGAAAATACTTGCATGTAGCTCATTTTGGTTTTACAGCTTATACACACTGCAGTATTCCGAGGAGTTTTCTGTGGTGGTGTAAAATTAATTTTATTCACTGCATGACACTCTCCAATGTCTATTCTTACAGAATGTTCCAAACACTGTATTGTGTTCATCAAGCACACTGTATGATATTTTCTCTTCTGACCTTATACCACCATTAGTAGAAGGTCATCAGAAATGATTCTGGCATTCTCAGACCACATGGATGGTTGCTGTGACAACTGGACACAGCTGCTTGTCTATGCCTCTAACCTGTGTCTGAATTACCAGTAGGTTGTTTTCATTGTTCACTACTCCTGTTATGCTTACTTTCCATTTTGCTTCTTTCTCCTAACTTCTTTTACAGAGAACTTACATTTTTCGTGATACTTAGTTTCTTCCCATGTTTCTCAGCAGCTTACCAGTTTCTGCACCCATCAGTCCCGATTGCTTCCAAAAGCTGAGATATTAAATGAGCGATTATGATGAAAGCATAATTTCTAGAAAGGCTACCCTTTCCAAATATAGTTACAGTTATTAAAAAAATGTTTCAGCACATATGGTTGTACTGTGAAATATTTTTTTCCTTTCCAAAGCATTTTGTACTTGTAATTGCTTCAAAGGGACTTAAAATTCAAGAAATCAGTGAGATGAGATGGGTTTCTGCTTCCCTGCTCTGCATGTAAAGGAACATTCCTTCACTGAAAGACAGTTTAATGCATTATATATGAGAAAATGTGGCAAAACAGAAAATAGAGCATGCAATAGGATTATTTGAAAATCAAAGTACCTGAGAATTTTAATGAATGAGATTGTACATAATTCAACTGGGAAAGGACCTATTAAGTAGAGATTTTTCTTGCTTGTGGTATAAAGGGAATATAGGATGACATACCTGTAACTGTTTTCTTGGTGGGAGACGGTATGATCACATTGCTCTCTTAATAATCCTGTGTCTATCCAAGGAATGGGAACTACTGAACTACTGAAGAGAAAATTTTCATGCTTAACTGTGAGAGAAGGATATCACTGGTAAAGATTTTTTTGAATGTTTGATACTTTTGAAGAATTGTTTTTATTGAAAAGACAGTATTTCATTCTGCAGAAGAACAAAATTTATTTAATATATCATAGCTTTATAGTTTATGACATGAATTATTTTTCAAGCCTCTACCATTTTACATCCAAAGTTAAGTGCATAGGTATAGAATGTTCTTCTGCAGTTTTTTTTGCAGTTCTTTTATTGTCCTTTGCCAAAAAGCATGTACCAAGAGGCAAATTTTCAGGAAAAATATGAATGTTTACATCAATAACAGCCTCAAATTAAAACCAGCTCCAAAACCAGGCACCTTATACGTATCAAGTAAGAAGCCTCCATAGCTACACTAAACTTACATCTTTCCCTATAGAATTTCTGTAGCCACACTGTAAGTAGCATGTGCAGGGCTTATATCTTACCAAATTATATACTGCTGTTTATAAATGTTTTACAGCCTAGGTTACAAGATCTTGGAGGTTAGTTCTGCATTTAATTTTGATATGCAATTTCTTACTTTAATATTCGGATTTGGCATAAAATGCCACACTGATTTTTTTTCAAATATTTTTTACTCCTGCTCTAAATTTTTTAATTTGGAAACTGTAACATAAGCATAAAAATCAAGTTATTTCTGAATTTGTTTAGTTTTGATTACAAATAAAATAATGTGAAGGGAATTTACCTCCTTTCAGAAAAGGCATTAGGAAATAGCTTAATAGGAAGTAGCATTTTATGAAAATACGTAAGAAAAAGCAAATATAGTTAATAGGGAAAAACAAAAACAACAACAAAAAAAACATTCCCTTTCAGGGTACATCAGTATACGCAGAAGAGATTTAATTGCTTTTTGTTAGAGTAGGTTATGTAAAGCCTACTGAAATAAAGGTTGCTGGCTTCTTAAGCATGCAGCTTTGCTCTACAAAAACTCTTTGAAGCCTAATTTTTCTCAGTTATTTACTTCCACGGTTAGTCTTGTATGATGTACCGCTTGACACAGTTCTGAAAAATTCTTTAGGCAAGTAACCCAAGCATTGCTTATTAATAAAGTGAAAATCAGACTTAACTGGATGGTCAAATAAGAGGGCTAAGGGCACATACATGCACTGCATAGCTGTCAGAAGCTTGCCTTACTCTTTGGTAGTGTGTTCCTTTGGGAAGATCTGGGCTTAGAAATACATCCATGTATCTAACTGTTCCTCATTAGGTTTACTAGTAGAGAAAAGTCATTATATTTTGTAACAATTTGATAGTATTGATAAACTGATAAAAATATTTACTAAGAAAAAAATACTTTTTCTATTTTTTCCTTGCACCCAAAATTATTAGAAATGGTCGTAGTGATTTTAAATGAACTTCTAAATCTTTTTTTTTTTTTTTTTTACTTAGATCACTTAAGGAAAATATCATCTGAAAGGATTTTGCATAATAATACAGCTGTAACTGAAAGAGTATGATTGATTAAAGTTCAAATTCATATATAATACATTTTTATTATACCTGGCACTACTGATATCTACCTTAGAATTTTATTTAGAACTTAAGTTCACCTGCTAAATTTTACATCTATTACTAATGTAATTCAAAAAATAACTGATTCCAGTTGGATATTTACAAGTGTGAAAGTGCAGACATGGCTACCTCCATTACCATTACAGTTCACAGTAAGATGAGTGGGATAACATTTCACACTTTCCTTACATTTCTTCCCTATAATAATCGGATTAATTATGTAAGGCTTGATGAAAATATTTGTATAGCTAATGGCTTGAAACTATTTCTAATTTTCCCATTTTAACCTACTCATTGAGATATTATAAAGTCACTTATTTTCTATTCTTTTCATAGCTGGATATATAGATTGTTATCCTGGACTGCTTCTGCAAAGATCACATGACTTTGACTCTCTGTCAAAGTTGTCTGTGTTGTTGGTGGTTTTTATCTGTTTAGATCTAGAACAAGATTTACTTCAACTACATCTGCTGTTTGTTAACAGACTGATTGGTCAAGATAGAGCATGTGACAAGAAGACTACAGTATCTGTGTGCTAGAGGAACCTCTCTATTTCTTCCTTAAGGAAAAAGAGACGTGTTCTACCAAAGTTCTGTATTCCTTTCACATAAGGCAAATACAACTATGGCCAGTTTCAACCACACCAGCTACATTTTTATAACTTTAGCCATTCCAGTAAGTGTTCTCTTCTGGTCCCCCATTCATCTGTTGTGTTAAACTGTATAAACTGCTGTGGCTTAGATCAATACTTCCATGTCTGTAATGTTAAACAACTGTGGCCAGGACCATGCAGCTGGCATGAAATAGCCATCATCCATCCTACTAAACTCTCTCACCCCTCAAAAAGTCTGTTTGGCCTATGACAGCTCTTGGGGAACAACCAGAAATGGTTTGAGAGTGGGCTGTCTTGTCTGCTCCGAAATCATGTCAGGGACTGTCGTAGTACATTGACTACGCACACACACATAAAAAGAAAAAGAAAAAAAAAAAAAAAAAAAAAAAAAAAAAAAAAAAAAAAAAAAAAAAGAGGAAAATTTCATGGCACTGTTTAATTTAGTGACACAGACACTGCTAGATAGACCTAGTTTTTATGGTACTAAATTTTATTTTCTCTGGATTCTAATGCCAGATTGGCCCTTGTAGCCAAGATTTTGGCTCGTTATACTCCATGAGCAAAGAATTTGTAAGTAGTAATAATTTGTAATAAGAAAACTCACACCAGTCAAGATGCTGAGAGTTGAATGCATTAGAAAAGAAATGCTGAATGGAGAAGCAGTTAGTCCTGGAGGAGATGTAATGCTTTTGGTGTCTTTGCCTCATTGCTTCCTCCTAGAGCTAGATATCATGTTTGTCTTCTGAATTTTACTCTTTTCTTCCTACTTAAAAACCGTGGTAACAGCAAGACTGAGAATGATCTACTCTTTAATCTTTTATCCTGTAGCAAGAAATATAACTTCAGAGTGCCATCTTAAACTAGAAAAAAATCAAAACCACATGCCAATCTTTTAATGAAGAACAGTAGTTGCCAGGATCTAGAGTAACTAAACATGTGGATGTTCTACACCATTCATTTTACAGATTTTTTTACAGATTTGCGGAATATAATCCAAGGAGAAATTCCTCTTGGCTAAGACATTCACTTAGAAGGAGGACAGAATTTTGTCTTCTGAAGTATTTTATATGTTTGTTTACTGCAAATGACATGGAAGCAAGCATTTCAGAACTTTGAACATATGGAAGCAGATCAAAAATTTTTAAATTCTTTTTCAAAAGTCATTATTTAGTATGATTAATAATCCCTTAATCTTACTGTCACAATGCATGTATTTATGAATGGTGGTCTGTAACTGTTGTAATGTTATGTTGTTTTGTTGATGAGAGCTTAAATATGTTTAGTGTGGGATGTCATTATGTTAATTACTGTTAAATTTGTATTGATTTTTCTACTCCAGGAATATAAAGAGCCATTCTTCTAAGTCTAGTCTCCTTACTCAGGAACAGCTCTTTTCTGAGACATTTTTCATAATAAGTGAAAGCAAAGAAATTTATCTGGGACAGTATAGTTCCAGTTTGCCTCTCACCTGAGCTGGTCAAAGTTTTCACCTGACCACAGTCAGGAGAATTCTTAATTAAGTTACACTTTGGTATTGAGTTATTTTATACCATATTAGAGATAAGAGATTATCATCAACATAATGACAGGCTAAATCAGAATTATTTTTATATTACAATAACCCCATCCCCGGAGGCATTCAAGGCCAGGCTGGATGTGGCTCTGGGCAGCCTTGTCTGGTGGTTGGCAACCCTACACATAGCAGGGGAGTTGAAACTAGGTGATCATTATAGTCCTTTTCAACCCAGTGCATTCTATGATACAATCCCACTCATTATCTCCATTTTAGAGATGATAGTAAGAGGGCACAATTTTAAAGTAATTGCCCACTCAGGCCTCAAGTTAATTTTTTGTATGTATGGCAACAGTGAAGTCTATTTCCCTCAACACTTCCAGGCTGGTTCTTAGTTCTACAGTTATAAGTTTATAGTATGTTAAAATTAAAGTAGCACCTGAGTTAAAAGCAAACTAATCAAGTAAAATCAGTCTATACAATGACTATGTGAAACGACAGTAAGGAGAAAGCATGCTACAAACTATTTATAATGAAGAAATAATCAGTTTCCACACTTTATAGTGTTTTACATCAATTGCATAATGAATTAGCAGATACCAAAAAACAAACAAATAAAAATAGCAACTAGTTCTTTTAGGGTGTTGTCCTTTTATCTCTCAAAACAGTTTGGTCCTTTTTATTCCTTTTTTTCCAAAACATTTCTGATATTGATGTACTCTTGTCTGAATTGTATGTTCCTGATGTACATGGTGTCTGTCACAGTACAACAGCCTTTGGAGGTTCCTTGTTTCCAAGGCTTTTCATGTTTCACAGTTGCTAAAATTATTTGTAAAAAGCATTTTCAGAGCTACTTGGAAATAGACAACTCAGCCACTCTTACAATGTGTATAGACGAATGTTTAGAAAGCACTTTGAAATAGTGCTTTGCATGTTTGAAAGTAATGCTCATATTTCTGACTCTGTCTTGTGGTTTGGTGATAAAATATGAAAGGTCATCTTCACAATGCTGTTCATGGAAAGCTATTGAAATTGAACTTAAATTTTCTGAAGGAAATAAAATTCTGGAACCTAGGCTCAAATGTTTAGAACTCTAACAGGAAATGAAGAACTTCTAAACTAACATTATCTGTTTCGTTTACAGAAAGCAGATTTCAGAAGATTTCAGAATTATGTCCTTAGATTAACCAGAAAACTTATTCATGTTGTTTTAGAGACAAAGTCCAGAATGATACAACTATTTTCATTGAGTTTAAACTTCCTTAGCCATAGAATGATGATTCCTGCCTTGTGCAAGGAGGCTAACTCTTCCTCATCAATTTCAGAACAATATTCAATTGAACTTATAGCTAAGGAACTTTGTGTCATTTATTTCTGGAAACATTTCTTATGTTTTGTTTAATGGACAATGTGTGACAAAAGGAAGATATTTTTTGTGTCTCCTGAATGGAACTGATACAGGTGCAAAAGATGTTTCTTTAACCACATTAAAAGCAATAACAACAAAAAACTGTACTTTATTAACTAATTCATTTAAAACTTCAATAGGTCAGATGACTTTGAAATTTCTATGGATGAGGGAGGACAGTTTGGATACACTAGAAAATCTTTTCATTTAATATTAAAGTCTGAGAAGCAGGAAATATTGTTAGGCACAGCTTAACATAATATTTGATGACTTCACCAAAAATTAATCTTCTGTCTCTGTTACGTAGAAATACATAACTGAATGATGAGGTTTTATTCTGCTGTCTAGCTCTGCCAATATGCAACAAGCTGTTATTAGGTGTTTCCCTGGATGATGAATTAAAATGCTGTTTTCACCAAGGGATTATTCTTCGTTTCATTCTGTAGAGTTTGTTTTTTTATTTGTTTGTTTGTTTTTTAAATATATTACTGTCAGTTTGGTACAACTCTTCTAGTTTTTGATCTTTGCAAATGGGCTTGAATAAATACTTAATCTTTATAACTGTGAACTCTGTGGGTAGTATAAACACAGTCACGTAAAAGTAAGACAAATAAATTACATAATGAATTATTAAAATATCAGTTTTACTAATTTTAAAAACTACTTTTGGTAATTATGGTGCAATCAAATCTTACTTGAGGTCCTCTAATATATATATTTAATGGGCTATATGCCAGTACTGCCATTATTAACAGTCAAATGAATAAGGAAAATCTAAGGATTTGACCCCAAAAACTTGGGTCAAGTACATAGTCCATGTCATTAAAAATTATTCAATTAAAATAAAAGAAATACATGGGATGGACAGGATAAATGCAATTAACTCATTTTCAGCCAGAGGATAGCAAAACTGCTGTATGCAATTAAATCAGCAGGGAAAACTACATGCAGTTACTGGAATAAACTCCAAGGACAAAGCTGTTACTATTGTTAAGAGGTTCTCTAGATTGAGAAGGTAGAATCAGTGCCATGCATCAATAGCATAAATATACTGTTTTAACTACCACACACTAGTTGCCTCTGTACTCGTAGCCAGGTATTTCTTACTGGTGCAAAATGTAAACTAACAATCTGTAGACAACGGGACCCACTAAGGACACTTTTTTGCAGGTCAGGCAATGGAGTAATGTGATCTAGCTTGTAGTGAGGTAGAATACAGGAAGCATTTGTGCCAGACTGACACAGGCAGTCAGTGAACAATGTGCTGGGAGGTATGTTTTAACAAATATCAGGCAGGTCTGATCTGTTCACAGTGAGACCTTGGGAGCAATAGTGAGCTTACTGTAAACTCAGCCTGCTTTACAGTTTCCTGACTTCCTGTGTGAGTGAATCCTATTAAATTTCTAGCTAAATTTAGGTACTGCTCCTGGTCTGGATCGATTGTCTCAGTCTAAACAGACAAAATTTAAAGGCACAGTTTGTCAGCAGCCAGACAAACTGGAAAACATGGAAAAGATTTGCCTTGACTATATTTTCAGCTGGAATGCCATGGTTTTATGTTTGTTAGGAATATTTTTACTAATCATAGAGGATCCGACCTTTAAAAAAATAATTTCTTTTTAATGTGACTTTCACATTATGTGGGAAATCCTGCTTTTGAGGAACAGTAAAGGTGGGCTACCTCATAAAGGAAGGTGACACTGGAGTGGAGCAACAAGTCACAACAAGGCAGCCAGCAGATCAGGATTAGGGACAGTAATGGTAACTGGCGTCAGTCTAAAGCCAAGTGAGCACCCAGCAAGTTCAAAGTGATGAGGGAGGACCGAGGTCAAACAGGAAGCCAAGTCAGAAGGTTGCAGGTCTGGATCAGAAAGTTATAAGATGTTGTCATATGAAAAGGACAAATAAGTTTGGCAAGAAATAAATCCTCTTGCCATTCCAGCTTGTCCTCAGATATCAGTGGGGCTGATGGCAGCTGAGCTTAGTTTCTGAGTGATGCCCAATTCAAAAGTATGCATCCGATTGTGTTCAGTATATGAACTGTCATGGTTATGTGCACAAATAGTTCATCGCCTAGTTTTTCTAGTCACATTCAGATGGCCTGTGAGGGCCACTATTAAGGAATTTTGAATGAGCTGTGACAGCTAGAATGGTAAATAGTGCAGTTTATTGAAATTTATTAAAGATTATTAAAATCTATTGAAGATTATGGATTCTTCTGGATTGCTGATGATAAATGCAAAGCATACAAGGTTAACCAGGAAGATGAAAAATATGGCCAATAACAATCAAATTAAGTCAGCGAGCTGGTCTTGAAAGCAGCCTGTTAAAATTTTAGGAGGAAAAGAATGTACTTTTTTTCTTTCTTTTTTTTAACCTCCCTGTGAATCTGGCTCACACTCACCTAAAGAAAGTTGCCACCCTTCTGAATGGTACTATTTAAGTGTAACAGGTTGTTTTCTATCTTCTCCAAGAACAAGTTCATCAGAACAGTCCTCCCTACTGCTAGCTGTGGGTCTTTAAGTCCAGTTTAGAAGAAGAACCTCAGTCTAAGTCATGGTCTTTGTATTTTGAAGAGATGTCCAAACTTGCAAGCAGGTCTAAATGTTTTTGCATTGGAATACGTAAAAGAAACAAATCCCATTTATTAATATTTAGCATTAAGCTGTTTTAGCCGTGAGCTTCAAAAGTGTCAGTAAGCTTCATCTGTTCTCAGATTTATTTGGGTCTTCTCTTTTTACTTTCTGCAGTTAATTTATACATGTAAATTAAATATTTGGTTTTGATATTGATGTTTGATTATCGAAGAACAGTTTTTAGTTATTCTTCTACATTTTCCTTGTGATTTATAGTATCAGAGAGAGATACTGATAGTTATACTAAATCCTCTTATGTTTTCAGTTACTAAATGACATCACGTTTGCTGAAAATACTTGCATGTTTGCATAAAATTACTTTTTACTATGGTGATTTAATGTTTGTGTGACTGTAGAAGAGAGGTTAGATGGATGTGAATTAAAATATTAACTTTGTTTGGAAAAAGTAAAGAAATATTGCATGGAAAGAGAGATCAATTCTGATAATGCATTCCTGTAAGACTATTGTAAGTAGATGACATTAAGTGCAAGTATATTCTAGAGCAGTTTATCTGGATCTGTATATTTCTACAGATACGTGTTTTTTAATGGATCATTGCTTTTGTGGGATGAATAGGTACTGACTCTACAGTAACTGTGTGTGTAGCCAAGTATGTTTTGCCAGTAAACATTTTTTTATGAGTATTTGGTTCTGGAGGTTGAGGTGGTCAGGCTTAATAGCTCATTGCAGTGGGAAGATGAAACTGAATTGGATGTTTTTTTCACTTCTTTCCTCATCTACTGTGAGGCACCTATTTCACTTCCTCTGCAGGCTTACTTTGGTTTTATGAGACCTATCTCCAGTCTATCTATTTCAGATTTTACTACTTGCACACTTTTTTCTGCTTATTTTCTTTTTTTTCTACAGCTGTACTATCAGTTCGCTAGTTGGCAGTTTCATATTAATTTCATGCTTAGCTAAGATTAAAAGAAAAAAAATTGCTTTTTTGCTTGTTACATTATTGATAGTATTACTGTGTTAAAACTTGCTCATACTCTGTTGTTAGTATATATTTTTATGTTGAAAGTCTTTCCACATTCTGCACTTATCTTGCCTTTTCAACCTTTATCAGGGATATAGATTAAGCAGTGATCAACAGTTGAGTATAGAAAAGGCTTAAGAAGCTCAAATCAGAACACAGAATTTCCTAATTATTAGTTTCAGAGAAATAAATGTTTATTTGGAATACAATTATAGTAAGCAAGGCTCTCCACATTGGTTGAAAACTGCTTCTATCGTGCTAAAATACTTTTGTTTTCACATTCTCTGCATAACACAAATTATGGGAACATATTTTGTAGTTCCTGCAGATAAGCTGTCTAACTTAGGATATCAAAGTATAATATTACTTCAGTATAAAAAGTATAAAGCTTTGTCTAGGTTTGAAAGTCATGTCTGTAGATGGACCTGAAAAAAGGACAGGAGGAATTGCTGATAACAACTGTCAGCATGAGAACATGGACATGGTAACCAAAACCAATGCATGCACACCTGTAAATCTGTCATCCTTACTGCTAGAAAATGTCTAAAACAATGGAGGTTAAAATCATCTCTGAAATGTTGTTCTTAGGAAAATGCAATTGCTGAGTGGCAAGGAAGTCTGTATCAGTGAAACACTTGCATCTTCTTGTCAGCTCACACATTCCTTCATGAACCTACTGTGGTAGCATAATGCCCATAGGGAAATTAGATAAAATATGAAAGACTTTTGTAGTCAGTACAGGTAGTGAATTTTCAGGAAGGGGCTAAGTTTCTAAGGATGTGCATTCTGAAGTTCTCTCCAGTTATGCAAAAATAAATTCTTATATGGCTGTTAATTTGGTAAATTATCATGAGTAAATATATTGTGAACCATTTATTTTTGGTTTCGTTGTTTGTTTTTCCTGTTAATAATATGGTGCAGTCTAAGTTTCATTAAGGTAGTGAATATGTCAGAACATGTGGAATGGGAGTTCAGCAGAGCATCATGGCTTGGTGCCTTTTCTTGATGATACTTATATGAGAAAATCTGCATATATGTCATTCCTTCCCAATCTGTTCTTCCCTCTATTTTGCTCCTGGTTACTGAAGGAAATCCATGTGCATGATGAAAGCATCAAACTGCTCCAGCAAGTGCAACAGTTTGGACCCTGAAAGATTTAGATACAAAATCACAGTCAGAAGGAGGAAAAGGACTCCAGAACTACACTGAATTAATTCTCCTGTTCAAAAAACCAGTAAGCATGTATTTCATTTCATAGAATGCCTGCAGGAAGGCCTGTATATTCAAAAACTCATCTGTGTCTGTTCTTCCGCTTTACCAGTAATTCTTTCTAATGGATTTTTCCCATGCCATCTCACCAACATCAGGAATTCCAGAATATGTCAGACCAAATTACTCTGCAGCTTCTCAATCTCATAGTTATCCTTTTTAAAACCCCTGAAATCTACGGAAAAAAAAATAGATTATTATTATTACTGCTACTAATTTTATTCCTATATTTGATATTACTGATATAACTATTGTTCTTCTAAAAGTATGTTTCCCTAAGCTGGAGACCGTATTTTAGCTGGAGTGTGATCGGTTCTGAGAATAGTAATTTCCAATATAACATCCATACTTGATATATATCCACCTGTTCTTTACTGTTTTTTTTCAAGATTAGTTGATATTTAGTTGTTGACCTCTTCGAATGCCCATGTTCTTTTTATTTGTCTCATTCTGCATTTGCAAACTTGACTTTTCTGTTGAAATGTGATATCTTATCCCCCTCCACTCTTGACCTTATTATCCTTATGTTGTTTACTCAGTAATAAAAGTGTCCTTTTATAACATTCATTCAGGAAGATGTGCC
Organism: Excalfactoria chinensis; assembly: GCF_039878825.1. Classification (NCBI taxonomy): domain Eukaryota; kingdom Metazoa; phylum Chordata; class Aves; order Galliformes; family Phasianidae; genus Excalfactoria; species Excalfactoria chinensis. Next base: position 70,851,294 of record NC_092826.1, read on the forward strand.
TGTCTCCTGTTTAAGACTTAATACATGAACTAATCATAATTAGAAGACAGCATCCTGTTACAGTTCACTTCCCTGAAAGAACTATGGTTTTAGCCTCTGTGATTGATAGTACTTTTAGCATGTGAAAAAGAATCTTGTTTTCATCTTAAAACAAAAAAAAAATCTGTGTTTGCAGTTTCAGGTCATGTTGGATTCTAATAATCCTTCTCGTGCAGTTGCAGTTCTTCAGGGTTTCCATTATTTGCAGTCATAGTAAACACTGAATGATTGAATGTATTATTTCACTGATACTATGAAGAAATAATTCACTTTATAAAAAAGCCAAACAAAACAAAAGAACTGAAATACACAGCATAAATCTGGGCTATATTGACAGAAACAGAGGTAGTAGACTGGGAGATATTTTAGTGTCTTTTTTTGACACTTGTTAATGTCAGTCCTGGACTACCGTGAGCAGTTTCAGACAACGTGAAAGAAGAAAAATGTTAATGACTTAAATAAGTTCAGCAAGGAACTTGCAAGCTGGAAGGAGATTAGTGGGGAGAGGAAGGGTTGGAGCATTCATATGGGATAAATAATTCTAGCAACTCTTCCAAGTTCCTCTCCCCCTTCCTGCCATGGCTGGTTTTAAAACAGTGAAGTGGGGAATGCTCTGAATTATATTGGCATATGCTGTGTCACATACTGGAGCTCCACTTATAAGGTCTTGCATTATTTCTAGTTCAAGACTCCTTGATATGTGTGCTTGATATTATTCACAATAGATGGGAAAGCAATCAAAATGGACATGAAGTTACTTCTAAACAGGCTTACAAATGTGTCAGTTTCATCTCTTATTCTAATTTTTTCCAGTGTCTTTCATCACTTTCTTTCCTACAGAAGAAAACTATGTCCAACATAGGACAATGACTGAGAAGTTTGTTATGAATCATTTTCTTCTGTGATAAAAAAATTGTAGTCATAAAAATACCAAAACGGAAAGGTTTGGGGAATCATTATGTTCTTGAGTAGGACAAGAGGTAATGACCTTAAGTAGTACCAGGGGAGGTTCAAATTGGATATTTTTGGAAAAAAATTCTTCTCAGAAAGAGTGGTGAGGCACAGACTTCCTAGGGAGGTGGTGAAGTTGCTGGCCCTGGAAGTGTTCAAGAAATGTGGAGATTTGGCACTAAAAGATATGGTTTGTGGTCGTAGTGGAGTTAGTAGTCAGATTAGATGGTCTTAGTGTTTTTTCCTAACTTAATTACTCTATGACTCTATGATAATATGATCTGAGAATAATATGGTGTTGAACTAGCTTTATGAGAATTTGAAAACTGGTAATTTCTTTATCTTATTCAAATGTTACTTAAGAAGCAAGTTGAGTTTTCTCCGGTGTTTATTGTCTTCTCATCTTGAACAATACTTATATTCAAACAGTTATGTTCCACCCTGATGGCGATTCCCTCTGTTAGTATGCAGAAATCTTTGAAAATAAATCAAGCCTGATGAATTCAGAGAGTTTGGCTTTGCTTTTCTCAGTCTCGTGACTTCTGTATAAAATGTCTTTGTTGTTGCTATGCATTCACTCTTTAAGTTTTTGTGATATAACAATATGGAAAGAAACCTCTTGCTATGAAACCTTTGTGATGTTTGGACACTTCTTGTAAGTTGAGTAGAGATACTTATACAGAATGATACAGAGCAACTTTAGTGAGTCATCACTTACTGAGAGACTATATAGCTACATTATCAGGGTTCTGTGCTTGATTTTTAGTAAAACTTAAATTTTCTACATTTCTAGAACCATTTAAAACAATAGAAAGTGTCATTCTTACTGATAATCTCTGTGTTTATGTTGAATAGGACAAACAGAATTCCATCAGTTTGTGTTTATATGTGTGTGTTCTACAAATTGATGAGAATAACAATTTCTAAGATCTTCCATAGAAGAAAAACTGAATTATTCAATTTCTTCAGGTTTACTTGTGGCTTCTCAAAACTCTCCTGATCCTTTCTTGTGCTCTTTTATTTTATTATTATTATTTTTGTCAGATAGCATGAGAAACAAAATAACTTTGTGAAATTAAACTAGTTCAACACTTCTCAGTAATGTAGGCAAACTAAGGAGAAAATTAAATTTCTTCCTGCAATGCTAGTTCATACCCACAACAGATTCTCTCTAAAGTGCTGAAGGTAACTCTTGTAAGTTGGAGTACTTGGAAAAGGTTATTTTTTTATTTTTTTTTTTTTAATATTAAATACAAAATAACACTCAAGATAACTTTTGCTATCTGATAGCAGACTTCTGTCAGAGAGTCTTGCTGAATGCCTCACTGACAGGTTCTTTTATGATGCCAAAATATCTAAACAGCTCACATTCCTGATAATAGTTAATCTTTCAAAACTGTTGAAACAAATCAGAACTATTATTCTCATTTTACAAGAGTGGTTCTTAGTGACACAGAACTGTTGGGACTTGCCACCATTTGGATTAACAGGCCATGGATGAACAAGCAGCTGTAACCCAGTTTTCTAAGAAATACTGGTACTTAACAGAGAAAAAGAACAACAATCCTTTGAACCGTGAAAGAATCCTTTGCAACTAGATAGCATGCTACAGTAATTCATCATGTTGGAGTTGTGCTGATGAGCAGTCTTTTACTGATATAGAAGAGCCAGGCTGTTGCACTCATCAGTGTGCTGCACTGGCTGCAGAGGCTCAAAGGCCAGACTGTGATCTTCATTTTCCATTCCTTGTCTGAGCAAGGATAGAGTTCTGTTTGAAAGGAAAATTCAGTTTCTGGAGGAAGTGAACCTTTCAGGACACTGTCAAAAAATTCCTTTATCTGAATAAAGAATGATATGGATTCCTGTAAGAACAGTCTCCACAGTACTGTTAAAAGGATAATTCAACACAATAGAGAAAATACATAACAACAAAGCATATTATTATTTTTATCTTAGAGAATTTCTGTTTTTCTTACTTTCTACTTTGAAATACTGTGACGTAAAAGATCAGTGGAACTTTTCTGATCACAATTGTTTTTTCATTAATTTGCAGAAAATATCTTCTTGACTTAGACATTCTGTATTATGACAATGATTTTGTTATGTCAGCCCCTTTAGCATCACAGCATAGTAGTTCTTAATTACTGGTATCTAGTGCAGAATTATAATAAAAGCAGAATTACAATAAGGAACTGTGATTCCTCAAGGTGTACTGCATCTCCTTTCCCACTTTCTCATTGCAAAAATACTGCTAACTTTAGTCTAACTCAGAGGTCATTTTCTAGGCTTATGGTCCTAGATTTCCTATTTTTGACAGTAGAACTACTCATTGCTATACATAATTTTACATTATTTATTATTTACATTACATAATTTGTACATTCCTATCCAATGATACAACTGGAAAAAAATGACTAGTATAGGTATGCACCTAGCTATTGTAAAGGCTTTGCAGCATTTCTTAGTTCTAATGTATCCTCTCAACCAATTTGTGTCATGAAAAAATAGTATTTATTTTGTGACAATGCTCTTGACCATTCTCCAGTCTGCCCTGAGTGCATGTCTGTAGAATGCATTGTGGAGTAGTGTAACTATATCGTTCTCTGGCAATACTGCATATTAAAATATTCTTTGTAAATTGACTTTTCCACAGTGACTAATTTGTGAACAGATGCTAAGTCATCTGTGGGTTGCATTTTTCCCTCCAGAGTATTTTCTGGTGGATTAGGCATATTTGCCAGGACAATGCCACCTGCTTTTCTTAGTTTCAAGAGGGTATGTGTAGGTACACAGACAGCTTACTCTCCTGTCTGGTCCAAGCAGAATAGTTGTAGTATACTATAATATACTATAAATTTGCAGTATTGCTTTTGTAAGTTGCCACAGATGATCCAGATAAAGGATCTTGATGTTTAAGAAAGGATTAGTGGAAGAAAGTGTGAAATATTACACTTAAGACATACAACTGTGTTTTGCCTTTGTCCAAAGATGATAAACAGAAGTTTTAACTGTTCTCACATCATGGAGTCAATGGAAGTTAAGTAAGCACCTGCTCTATAGTAGCAGTTCCCATTTCATTTTTTCTGTTTTTCGTAGCAGTAAAGGATGCAGAGGAGGTGGCAGTGGGTTTTTATTTTTTGTTTTGTTTTGAAGAGGGGAGGTGAAAAAATTGTTCCTGATAAACAATAGGAGTTCCAGTTCAGGATCATGTGTTAATAATAACTGCTAGGCTGGAATATAGGCATACTTTCATCCATTAAGTACCTGTGTGTTTTCATTCTAACACTAAAGTGTTATATTTCCTATAATAATAAAGCAGATGTCTGTAGTGGGCCTTGACTTTGCAACTTAGCTGTAATATTTCCATGTTTAATCTTAGTTAGTTGTTATAGGTTCATTTTGAAACATTAAAGAAATAAAATTACAAGAAAGGAAACACCAGATGACTAGGTGATTAGGATATTTGATATGATTTAATGACTTTAAAGAAGAACAAAGCTGGTAGATAGCAGTTACAGTAAAATCAGTCTTCTGGGTGGTGGCAAGGAAAAAATATATTATTTGTCCCTTTAAGAAAAACTATACATGCAATGGAAGCTATATAAGGAATCCATCCACTACTTCCACCAGCAGGCAGATGTACCGCCACTTCCTGGAAAGCAGAGATCATCACACATAATAGTTTATTGGGAAGACAAATACCATCACTCCAAACGTCCTCCCTTTTCCTCCTTCCTTACCTCAGCTTCTATTCCCAAGAATGATGCCATATGGTATGAGACAGCCTTTTGGCTAGTTTAGGTCATCTGTTGTGGTTTTGTCCCTTCTGAACTCCTTGTGCATGTCCAGCTGCTTACTAGCAAGACAGCATGAGAAGTAGAAAAGTCCTTAGTGCAAGCAGTGCCTAGCATCAACTAAAACATCAGTGTGCTAACACTATTTTATTAAAAATACAAAACATGGCTTTATATGAGCACCTTTAAAGAAAATTATTCTATCCCAGCAGAAACTATATCAGCTGGGCAGTGAGAGTATGTAGCAGCAGCTTATTTATCTAGGTAGCTTGTTTTGTACATCAAGATAAGCATTCCACAGCGTGTAAGAATGTGGTTTCTACCTCTATTAGATTCTATAATACCTATCCCCCAAAGTCCCAAGAATCTCTCTTCTTAACAGACTATAAGTTCTTTTATTTTGCTTGACTATTCTCTGTTTTAAATCTTAAATTTGGAGAGAATGGGAAGTTATTTTAAAAAGACAAGGAAATATGTCTGTTAATGAATCCATTGTAATGACAATTTCTGTCATGTTAGAGAAAATCTAATAGAAGATTCTTACTCTGCCTCCATTTACATCTCATCTGTTATTTACATACATGGAAAATTCAAAGAAATGTGGCTATTTTGTTTCTATGGAGTGAATGCTGTAATGTTATGGTATAAAAACATCCTACTTGTAATACTATCAGTGGATCTGTTAAAAATTGCAGTCTTTACTGAGGCAAACAACTTGCTCTTCAAATATTTTAAATCAGGGAGTAGAGGACTATCCAAATGCAAACTGGAATTATCCATCATCAGATTTGGCCCTTGTTACCATCATGATAAATCGGTAGTATCAGAAGTGTTGCCGAGTGCAAATATAGTTCAAATCCCCCTTGCCCAGGTACTAGCGAAACCCCCGCTAGGGCCAAGAAGACCACCGTGATTCATCAAGAAAGGTGGCAAAATGGCATTTATTAGGAGTAATCAACACCTTATATACCTTAATTACTTCGTCTTCGCCCCCTAGGGTGCACGTTTGAAATGCGCGCCCAAGGTACATCACAAGGTAGGGGACAGAAGAGGGGGGGCTACTATCACGTCACATCTCGAAATCTTCGCTCACGGCCTAAACATCTCCCCCCCTCCAAATACTACAAGGTTCAGCCTCATTAGCATCTACAACACAGAAGACCATTCATACAAGCCGCATCCATTATCTTGGAAATTTAATGAGGAAAATGTTCTAAGGAAACCTGTTCCCAAAGCCTTACAAATTCAGAATGGGGATTTTAAAATTTCAGCTGTATTCTTTTTTGTTGTTGTTGTTGTTTTATTTGTTTGTTTGTTTGTTTTGTTTGGTTTTTTTTAATGCTTATTTATCTGAGGAAATTTTTGATACCAGATAAGGTCTTATAAGGTCCTTTTCCTTATGTTGTCTTCTCTTACTTATTATTTCATTAACCAGGTTATTTCTCACTACCTTCCCTGTTCAGTTTTTTTTCACCTGCTCTCCTGTTTCTAAGTTCCCATGAAGTGCATGTGCCAGCACTTTTAAAATCAAGATATGTAGTGTTTTATTCACTTTTAAAAGGTGCACAGTGTCTGCCAAAAATATCTCAGACTACCTGCATATTTATGAATTCAAATATCATTCTACTTTTGAAGATGATAACAAATTACATCACTGAATATTATCTAATTAGCTGGTTGCTTTTCTGTGGCTAGTTTCCTCCCATACATCAGACACATACACCAGATAAGAAGATAAAGGTGTCAGAAGAACTCTTCAAGGGAAAACTGGCAAATAAGATCAAATGTGACTGAGCAAGCTAGTCAGTATGCCTCATTCTCTTTCACTTAATGCAGAATTAAAGGCACCAAGCAAACATTTATCATATCTTTTGCTGTTGCTTTCAAAAAATATTTTCCCTTCTCCTGTGAATTTGATCCTATTGAAAAGTAAGAAAGCAAAGCACAGGAAACAAACAATGTTTTCCCCTTAGCTCTTATTTTTATAACACACTGTTCTTTTTTAACATGTGTTGTTCAAGAGTTTTAAATAAGGGGAAATGTCTCTGACACTCATCTCTGTCAGAGGGGGAAACAGCCATTCATCAAATACTTTCTCATGGATTTGGGGCATCTCTCAAGTCCTCATACCTCTTTAGCTGGTAGTTAAATGATACACATGCAGACGTGAAGTAGCTGGAGTTATTAAGGTTCTAATTGCTTAGAAACTCAATCACTATGTTTTTCTCCATTATTGTGTTGAAAGAAGTGGTTTAGTGAGAACCATTGGTGATTGATAGGTGGATGCTTGGACTGGGTGATCTTGTAGGTCTTTTCCAACCTTGGTGAATCTGTGATTCTATGATTGTTTCCCACATAGAGGAAAAATAATTAAAAACCTGAAGACAAACAAACGTTCTGTTGACATATTTACATAGTGAATTTAACAAATGTGTTCATATTTTCTCTTTTCCATGTAAAACTGGCACTTTTATCCTGTTTTCAGCTAATGCTTAATAATGTTCAATTTTTTAAATAAAAGTAGAGTGAATGTGTTAGGAAAGGAAAATTCAGAAACTTGATTGCTATTTATAATTTCATGTTGTTTAAGCATGGACTAATTAGATCTTACATCTTACAGTGTTTAATCCATCAACAAACATGAAAACATCAACTACTGATTAAATGCATCTCAAAAACATTCAGTCGTTGAAGATTTGAGTTAAAATGTCAGAGAACACATTTGTGAGTTTCCTTTTTTTTTTTTTTCTTTTCTTTTGTTCAGGTAGGCAGCCTTCTTATTCTGTAGTGGATCCAATCCTTCATGAACACCTCTGAGGTGAGAGAATAGAATTTCTGTTTACATTCAATTCTTAGACGAGGAATCTCTATTGAGGTAATGAGCTTGAGTGTGTGAAAACCGTGATGTCTGCATTTAGCCGAAATGATTGAAAGTTCATTGATTAGTGAGCCTGAGATACAAAATAACTTTACATAGACTGACTTGCTTTTTTGTGTGTGTTTAGAATTTGAAAATATTTTAATGAAATCTGGTGATAAGACAAAAATAGGATGCAGAAACTGTAGTGGTCCATGTCACAATAAAAACTGTGTGAAAGGTAATGGTTAAAATTCTGATTCCTTATTAATTTTAAACAGTGTTTCAATCTACCAGATACTAATTTATACATTTTTCACTTTCCAGTAATGTCTTTAAGGTCTGATTGCCTTCAGAGATTAAAAGTTCAGAGAGTAAAAAATAAAAATAAAAATAATTAAAAAATAAAAATAATTAAAAATAAAAATAATTTTAAAACAAAAATAAAAATAATATAAAAATAAAAATAAATAAAAATAAAAATAAATTAAAAAGCCATTTATAAGCTAAACTTGGGTTTACACAGATAGTAATTTTAATTATCTTAGAGTATGCATTTTCTTGGAAGCAGGTATGAACAACTATTGGGATTTGTACTAATTTAAATGTGTACTTGCTATAAAGTCTTCAAGAAAATTGAACATTAGACATGAGTAAATTTGTTTGTGGATGAAAAAAAAATGTTTCATATCAGTGATATTTCAATTGTCTGAAATGTACAGTAGTTTCTTTAGGAAAAGCTCTACTGCTTCAAATACTTTCTCCACCATTCATCAATAATTAGTCTTGTATGTATTATTAGATTTACTCTTAGAAGGAGAATGAATTTACTATAACTCCAAATTGGAAAATAAATATTTAATATTCATTTGGCTTTTTTATTCCCTTTCATTACAGGAAACATGGAAGTAATTGGTCTTGAATGACTGTTACTGAAAATCTCATACCAGGTGTTTCATCATGAACAAGCTATGATGTCACTGTTGATTTACGGTCATATTTTCATTGTGAATTTGTCAACAGTCAGCAGACCTCTGTTCCTAAACAGTGTCTTCCTGTACTCAAGAAAATCTGCCTTCACGTACTGTTTTTGGCTCAGATGGAGTTAATTTTCTGTATAGCAGCCCGTATAGTGCTATGTTTTGTGTTTATGACCAAGCAGTATAGATAGCACACCAGTGATCTGGCTGTCACTGAACAGCACTTGCACAGTGCCAAGGACTTCTCTTCTTTCCACTCTGCCCCCCAAGCAAGTAGGCAGAGAATAAGAGGTTGGGAAGGGCGCAGATAGGACAGTTGTCCCAAACTGACAAAGTGGAATGTCATGCCCTGCAACAAACTGGGAAGCAGTTGAGCCAGGACTTGACCCTGCTCAGGGATTTGCTGGGTGCCAAATAGCTGGAGATGAATGACTGTTTTTTGCATCACTTCTTTTTCTTTTCTTTTGTTTGTTTTGTCTTATTTATTTATTTATTTACTATTTTTTCTTTTACCTAGTAAGATGTTTTTATCTCTTTCCACAAATAACCTAGCTACTGAGGTTAACTTGAAACATCCAATCCAAAAATAAACTTTCAAATCACCACTGGGATAGCAGAGTTTGGAATTTATGGTGAAGGCAATCTGTTTACAAAACATTGTTTCCTGAAGCTTCCTGAAAAAAGGCATATCTGTAATCAAGCATACAAGCATAAGAAAATAGTGCAGATGTCAAAATATCTATCATGATATTACAGTATTTTGCAGCACTCAGTAAGCATAAAGCATACCTCTATATTCAGTCCAAAGTCAAGGGCACAATCTCCAGACAGAGCTTTCTTGTCTGTGCTATATTTTACTGCCTGGTTTCCAAGCAACATTTATAAAGAGGAAGACATTATCTGTTTTTTCATAATACTTGAGATCAATGGCAAAAGAAGTTCAGCAAGGTCACCTCTGACAGTTTTAGTTTACTTAGAGAAAACTGCGGATTGTATTTAATAATGGGATTGTGCAAAACCAAAATCAAAACCAAAAACATATGTGGCAGAAATAGTTGTTTTCTGGATTTTAAGTTGGGATCAAGTGTGTGTAAAGAATAGAAGTGAAAAAGAAGTAGAATCATAGAATAGAATAATAGATCATCAAGGTTAGAAAAGACTTCCAAGATCATCCTGTCTAACTGTCCACATCACCAGTATTTTGCCACTTAACCATGTCTCTCTGTACAACATCTAAATGTTTCTTGAACAGCTCCAGAGATAGTGACTTAACCACCTCCCTGGGCAGCCCATTCCAGCACCTGACCATTCTTTTAGAGAAGTGTTTCCAAACATCCAGCTTGAATCTCCAGTGGTGCTCCAGACCCCTCACCAGCTTAACCACCCTTCTTTGAACACACTCCAGAGCCTCAATGTCATTCTTGAAGTAGGGACCAAAAATGGAAGGCAGTCCTTGAAGTGCATCTTTTGAGTACAGAGGGATGATCACTTCTCTGCTCCTGCTGGCAACATTATTTCTAATGCAAGCCAGGATGTCATTGGCCTTCTTGGCCACCTGGACACACTGCTGGCTCACATACAGCTGAGCACCTACCAATATCCCCAGGCCTGTCTGTGCGGTTTTCCAACCACTCTTCCCAAGCCTGTAGCATTGCCTTGCGTTGTTGTGGCCAAAGTTCAGGATCTGGCAGTTGGTCTTGTTGAACTTTATCCCACTGGCAGCAGCCCAACTATTCAACATGTCCAGATGCCTATGTATGGTCTTCTTACCCCCAGGCAGATTGACACAGTAGTCTGTATAAAGGGAAAAAAATGTGCTTTTACATCTGATCTCAATACCTGAACCATGCAAATTGTTTGATGTAATTCCAGCAAACATTAATCAATCTGTTGATTGCTGTCAAATTGTGAACCATCACTTTAAATAAGTTTATTATGAGGTAGCATTATTGCTTTCTAAGTAATTGACTGAAATATCTTAAGTGAATAAATGATGAATTGTGTAAGACATCTTGACTGAGGTCTGGCTTTCCATTGCATGCTCAGTGTCAATGAAAATGAAAGACTGCTTGCTCATCCAAACTTCTACAAACAGAAAATGGGAGTGAATAGGAGTATATCTCAGAAAATCTTCATGATTATTGGCTTTGTTACTCGCAGAAAGTGCAAAGTAGTACAAAATACATAGGTCAGTCTGAATATAAGCCTCCTATTCATTTCCATCAAAATTACAACAGATAAAATGGGCACCAGTAACACTGTTTGATTGAGCAGCTTCTCAGCTACGAATCACTGTTTTTCAACACAGTCATCACCATCAGCAATGCTTTTTCACCTACCATGAACAAGAGTCTGCATGCCATACTCATAAAAATATGCACCAATGGTGGTGCTCTGTTGTCTCACAGCTGCCAGGATGGTGTCCTTGCTAGGAAAATGTTGCTCACACAGTCATGAAGCTGAACAGATGGAAGTCAGAAAGTGCCAAATCCAGATTTTAATATGGATGTGGTAGGCCAGTCCAGCCAAGACTGGCAGTGTTCAGTTTTCAATCTTGTATGGGATCTGGTGTTATTGAGTTGCAAGAGTGGGGTTGTCTTCTTCTCTGTTCTGACTTTAAAAATTTGAGCATTCATCTTAGCCAGTGATGCAATATAGTAGTGGTCAGAGTTGTCGGTTTGTCTGGGCTCCAGGAAATACATAATACTCACCCCTTTGCTATCCTAAAAGACAGTGCACAACACTAAATACTGAAGGCTGCATCTAGCATTTTTCTTTGGTGGGAAACTCACATATCGCTGTTCCATGGACTGCCATTTTGACTCTGGCTTGTAGTGGAGACAGCATGTCATGTCAGTGGCAGTACTGTAATATTATAGTTCAATATTCAAGCTGCACTTTTACTGATAATTACACATTTCATAGATGCATGGAAATACAAGAAAGAAGACAAAAAGCTAAGTTCTCTGAAGGAGTTTTGTATCTCTTAATCTACTTCTGATTTACATACAAAAATTGTTCATAGACCAACTACTTTGCATACAATAGTTTTGTTTGTTTAATATGTACTAGGAAAAACAAGGTTTCCCTTTTGTCCTTGCTCACAATCTTCTAGTGTCAGAGAAATGTGCTGGCTCACTAGTAGTCCTTTTCGATATGTCTGAAATACAGAAAAGACTTAATGAATGAGCTAAAAAGCAGTCTGCATTTTACTAGTCTGCGTATAATAAAATGTATGCAAAGAACTGGGGATCTGTACTACTCAGTAAAGGTTTAATAGTAAATAATAAACCTAAAAGTTGCAGAGCTATGACAGATCTTATACCTCAGCCATCTCATTTTATATTGTCTTGGGTATTTTTCTGTATTTTTCAGCTAAAGCCTCTGCACTATGTGTAATTTAATATCATTTGTGCTCCTTTAATAGATAATGCTTCTAGACTAGTTTAGAAATGTAATATCTTTACTCAGCTATACCATTCATCTACAAGCTGAGCTATTTTACCTTCTGCCCCCATCCCATTTTAGAAAGTAATACCAACATTATTTTCCTTTATACAGTGTTTTGTCACATCTTAGTTAAAACAGCTACACACAATGTGTACAAATTTACTGGTACGTAAAAATTAACATGATTTCATTTTAATTTCTACTATGGGTCCATTAATATATACTGAGCAGGACATAAGTTTTATCCATAAGAGATGCAAAATTACAATGCATTTTGAACCATTATTATTATTTTTTTACTTTATGCCACTAAGTAATTTTAAAACGATTTTATTAACTTCTATTACCTTTCTATAAAAAATCAGTGCTTAATTTACATACTGATTAAACATCTTCCATGCCTTTCTAAATTATTCTTAATTACAAAGGCTGTTTCCATAGTTACAATTTATATGTTCATTTCATAGTAGATTTATTTCTACTTATTCAGCTCATTCAATTTATCTACCTTATTTATTATTTGAACGACACATAAACTTCAGGGCTGCTTATCACTTACAGCTTTTGAGAAGGAAAAAAAATGTATTAAGATAAAGATTAAAAGTGTTTAGTATGCAGCTAGCTCAATTAACAGGGAATATAATTTAGACTTTTCTCTTTAATAGAGATACAGGCCTTTGAAGAGAGTCTATAAGAAAATAAACCAAAGAATCAATTAGATTCTCCTAGAATTCAATAAAATACCATAAGCACCGTTTAAAATGTGTAATAACTTTTAACTAACAACCAGAATTTTTACTAGCTTTGTGAAACACAGATAAGTCATGGAGACATTTAAAACACTTCTAAACAATTGTAATGCTTAAAGAAGTCCATTAATATTTTAATTAAAGATGCAAAATATTGTTCATTTCTCTTTATTGTGCTTATTTCTTCATGGAGGGCCGACTCTGGTCAGTATATCACTCCGGATCCATTTCATGCTTCAGCTGTATAATTAACTGACTTGTGCAAGACTTCCCTGAAGTACTTAACTACACTTATGAATTTGTTCTGCTTCTTTGTAACATAAATGACCTAATCAAATTTTAAAAACTGCAGAATAAATTATATGGAGGATGTTCTGCTCCTTGAAATTAAATACACAAACATGTATATGTTCTACAGTGTATTATACGTATATTCCGTCACATGCTACTGGAAATGCCAGTTTAGTTCTTTCCATTAAGTGATTACCTTCTGAACTAAAATTTAATATGAAATGTTTCCCCTTAAAAACACTAAGCTCACACACAGAGAATACTTTCAGTGTCAAGGCACTTTTTTTTTTCACCTTACTGAGATAATGTACAAACCCAGACAAAAGTTATGCTAGCACTTCACTGTTCTGTTTTTTTTTGTTTGTTTTGTTTTGTTTTGTTTTGTTTTGTTTTCTGTCACTGTTGTTTTTTCTCTCTATTGGTAGACTTGTTTTCATAAGTCCTGTATCACACCAATATTTCCTTCAGGGCTACTGCTCAGAATGCAGAATGTGGTTTTGGGTCAATAAGCATCACTCATAGTTTTCCCTTGACCCACTGAGAGTGAAGGGACACAGAGGTGTTGTGCATGTGCTGGGCACCTCACAGGAACAGATGTGAATCCTGTCACTTTCTTTTGACTTGACAACTTTGTGTCAGTGAGGAGCCATCTATCTATATCTGCATCTATACTCTAGAAATAAGGGAGGAGATTTCCTTCAGTGTTGTTATATAATACATTCAAATTCCACTGTTGTGACCTAAATTCTTTTTAGACAGTAGTTTAATGAAGTGATTGCAAACTTCGGTTCCTGAAAGCTAGCAACATAAAAGACACAACTGGCAAATTAACAAAACATAAAAACAGACCTCAAACAAAGAACCTTAGAATAAATAGTGTGAACTTATAAACTGTATATGGCAATTTCTTTTAAGTCCTTGAGTGTGAGACCTACTGACACTTAGTAGAAATGACCTGGCAGCTCACTTGTGAATAACACATTCATTCTAAGACTGTGTGTAAAACCTTTACAGCTTGCTTCAGTTTTATATTTACTGAGTCACTGCAAAGCAGTTTCAATGTTATTTGTTTTCTGAGTTTGAATACATTAAATTCAGCTTTTGGCAGTCCCTGTTGTTCACTGATACAGTGCTGAACTAGTCAAGAATGCTATAAAAAAACAAACTAACAAACAAAAAATATAGTTACCATCCATCTCTTGATTAAAATATACTCTTAGAAATTAATTTCTCACTGTTATCTTAGTTTGAAAGTGGTGTTTTTAGTAATCAGTATTCCTTGTCTTCCAGGTGGGGCTACCTTTATATTAATTCATTCCTTAGAAAGCAGTGGAGAAATGAATTATATCCTCCAATAAAACTGAAGAGTGCTACTAAGGAAGTCTGCAGTTGCACAGCTTAAGGTGTGAATTCTACGCTTTCCCCTTACTGCCCAGCTACGCTCTGAGACTGGGGAGCTCCTGCACCTTGAAGGTTAGCCTTTAGGGAATTTGTAGACTGAACTGTGGTTACTGAATCAGCAAAACTGTCTAGTCACAGGGGCCAAATCAAATGATGACATAGTCAGGCTGTGTTCAAGCTAGATCTGGAAATAAGATTCTAGATTATTTTTTGTAGCATGAGACAACTGCTGGAGGTCAAAAGGTTGTCGCTTCACACTGTCTGTAGACATAAGCAATTATGCAATAGTCTAAACTGCTTTGGTTTCCAGCATAGCAACATTTATCAGTTTCTTTCTATTTCTCCTTATTCAGGCAGTCATTCTGTGTCACGTTTATGTAACCTTTCTCTTCTTCCAGTACCTGGATTTTGCTGTAGGATATATTGATGTAAAATAAAAATAAAAAAATCTAAATCAATTTCTAGCCTGCAAGGGGAAACAATCAATTTCATACAGGGTTGATCAAAAGCAAAGAACAAAAATATTGCAAGCATATTTTGCATCATAGCACCCGCGACACTCTGAGAGCCTCAAATTTTCTTGAGAGGTCATTTTTGAAGACCCCTGGCTTCTCATCATCTCACACATGGTCCTCTGCCCTCTGCTACTGATTATCCACTTTCTGGACCCACTTATCTCTAGGTTCCCAGACTTGTTTCTGATGCATCCAATATCTGTTATAATTCACTAATTGCTGCTCCATCAATCCTTGTCCTTTGAATCAGCTTCCTCTAAAAAATATGAATCCTGTTTCAGTCCCCCTCCTGGTTTTTATTTTCAGCTCCACTGTTGTTCTCAAATGCCACTGCAAAAGACGATCAGTATGCTTGCTTTTCTCCTTCGCTCTAGCCTGGAATGTAGGGGAATGTATGGTTCATTCATAGACCACTTGTTCTGTTCTGTCAGCTGCAAAAGAAGAACACTCTCAGCAAAAAGAGAGTTTTCAGTAATTCTTAGTTAATTAGCTCCAACAAGTATCTAGAATTTCAAAATGTATACATTTTATTAAACATGGTTGATTTTGTACAGGTTGAATTCAAGTTCAAACGTATTTCATCAGAATTCTTTCAGTATTTGGCAAATTACCCCCTCGTCTCCCTACAACTACCTTATTCTTTAGAAAAAAATTGAATTCCCTGCTAATGAAGATGAATGCTTTTCCTTTCCTCTTAGATCTAAAAAATTAACTTGTGAAATATGGACAGAATGACTGAAGTCTGGCAAAGTCGTTACCAAATGAAAATAAAATTCTAACTGAAAACATTAGAAAATTCTAATAGACAAAGTTCAGCAAACCAGTAGAGAAATTATTTCTCTGCTACCCTTGGAAACTTATTTGGATTCTTCTGTTTAAAAATCCATATAATTCCCATCTTGTAGTCACATTGTATTATTTATCCTGTTCCTAGGACATTATTTATTTATTTATTTATTTATTTATTTATTTATTGAAGTTAAGAAGTACTTAATTTTTTTGCCTGATTCTGTGATTTCAAATTACATTTTAAAAAAGCAATTCCTGTCAAAAAATTAGCATATTGTAAAATGCCATGTTTCTGCCTCAGATCATAATTCTGGTAACACACTCAAAAATCTTACTATGTTATTTGTTAAGAAAGAATGAAAAAAGTCAGATTGATCCAACTGTCTGTGATTGAAGGTGGACTATTACTTCAAGAGGCTGAAAAATGAATGTGCTCTTAATAATATGCAAGTAGCGATTACCAACTTTCTTTTCTTTGTTCCAGTGGAATATGGGATAAAGATCAAAACTGAGACATGTTCTCAAAGCAACTATCAGTGAAGTTTACTTCAAGGAAACAAACTTTCTCTCTTATCTGCTTCAGAGTGATGACTGTAGCCTTCATTGTATTTAACTGCAGGTCTTTCAGATTCAGTTGACAAAACTGACATCAAATTGACAAAGAGAGTACTTTATCTATTTTGATTTGGAAGTAGGGTGGCTTTTTTTCTTGGTCTTATAGGAAAGACATACTTCATGCTAAACAATCTCATAAATTTACTTTGCCCCATTCATCTTTTGCTATAATATTTTAAGGGAAGTGACATTTAAGGAGCCATATCTTATCTCCCAGCAAAGATTAATTCATTCAGAATGTACATTGAGCAGTTCATTTATAAAAGGCTGTCAGTATCACTGAAGAAAGTTAACTATAATCCAGTGAGGCTGTACTCCTTGTATTAACTAGTATATGATGAAGTGTCTCATATTCTTCGCACATTAAGTTTAAGGTATCATTCAACCTAATTGTGTTTTTTCCCTAACAGTAAAAAGGATGGGTATAGGCCTTTGCAGCATAGCTTAAAATTTTATTAGATATGTAAGATATGGAAGAAAGAAATGTGGATGTATGGCTTGATTGAGATTTCAGAAATAGTGGATACAAATGAGAAAAGACAGGAAAAGCTGTCTGTAATCTTATTCTGCTACGCAGAACAGAAGTGTGACATTACCTTTACTTGAGTGGCCTCTTCTGCAATTTGTGTTCTATTTGGTAATCTCAATCTCAGTAGCTCAAATAAAGAGACTGTTCTTAAATTTTTTTCTTCACAAGGGTACGTGAGAGTTAAAGTACAATCTCTGCCATTTCATAGTACATGAACTGACAACCACAGACAAAGTATTAGTAAATATTTCAAATATGGATAGTTAGTTGCATTAAACCAATTGTTTACATTGCTTTAGCTTAATCAGAGTAATTTGTCTGTATTTATTAACTATCTGGTTTTTACTTACACAAAATAAAACGTTTGTTTAAGCATGCTCAGTTTGTTTGAAACTGGCTCAGTTGACTGTTGAAAACACATTGAGATGCTTGGAACATTGGAACATCTTCTTTCACGAACATAGATGTAATGAAAATCTATTACTTGATGCCTGGATTTACAAGATTTTGTAGAGGTGGTAGTGCTGTGTTAAACTTTTTGTATGACTTCCTCATTCTTAAAAGTTGCCTTCTCTCCCACCTATTAAAATAAAATAAAATAAAATAAAATCCTGCTTCCCAGCTTGGCTTATGCATGACTTTTAAAATTTATTGTGGGCAATTAGATGCAGCCTGAAACTGTTGACTTTTTAACTGGCTTGTGCCTGTTGCATATGCCTTTTAAGAAATATTTTGAAATTATATTAAATTTCACTTACTTTTTGCAGTGGAAAGAGCTACTTTCTATTATGAAAAGTTAAAATCATTGCTGGAGAAAAATTACTGTTTTATGTTCTGAGCAGAGCAGCAAAGGGATGGCACAAATGCAATAGTAAGAGGTTAATGAGGCAACGGAGAACCAAGTTTAATTGAAAAGAACTAAGATTGCTTCATGTTACTTACCAGTGGAACAACTAGAATAGTTTGCCATGAACAGTCATACTGTTTTTCAGGATGTCTCTGGTGTGTGTCTGTTTTCAAGTTTTCAGGAAAAACAGTCATGTGAGGCAGGATTTTAAACTCTTGATTGAATCATTGAAGTTAGAGAACCAGATACTCTAACCAGATGTGGAGTATCCCTGTCAAGCTGACTGTCAAGAATAACAACAAGCCAAGCAAATAGCCAGTCTATAATCATTGTGAAGAGGTTTTATTAAATAGTCCATTTAACTATAACCTCTGGTATACCTTTTGAATCTGCATCATCTTATTGGCTAATTGTTTCTCTTCAGTTCCCACAGTCTGCTCATTCTCATTCATGTCATACTCATTCATGCTCATTGTGTTACTTATGGCTTAATTACAACCTTCAGAATGATTAAAGGTTGAGATGTATAGGGGAATACTGAGCACTGCACCAGCATGGTGTCATACGGCAGGGCCCAGTCACCCTTCAGTCACTGCCCCCCACAGCTCCCCCTTGGCTGCAGCTCCACCAGTCCTCCTGCCCCACCATGGGCCACACCTCTGCTCTCCCAGAGACGCAATGAGTGCTGCTCACTAACACACACACAACAACAGTTTTTTGGTCTCTGAATGTATGGAACCTAGTTTACCAGGTTAATCAAACTATTTCAATATTCACCTTCAATATAGTCATATTAATTGTCAGATTATAGTCACTGCCAATAATAAAATGAAATGAATGAACAAAATCCCTGGAAAGTTTCTATCTTTGTTTCAGACTCTGAATACTGCCAGGAACTCTGGAAACACTCTTGTCAGTGTTAAATCATTTCTGCCCATGTGAACCTGCATTGGTCAAAGAAGTGACAAGGTCCTTTCTGTCACTAATAATTTATCCATGCTGCTTTTGGCTTTGCAGTGTTTGAGATATCTTCCCTGACTTTGAAGAAGCCAGCTCAAGGATAAGAATCACTATAGCTATGGTGCAGACTCTGAGGTTAAATTTCTTATGGTACATATGCTCCTATAGCCAAGACTAAACTACTTTCAGAATTCAAGCCAGCTGGTTTACTGTATGGTCTGCTGTTTGTGCTACAATTAAAAATTGCCAAGTGAGGTCATTAAGCTATGACAAGCTGATCATTAAGGTAGCAATTTGCATAAAAGACTGCTGAATTTTAATGACTTTTTTATGTGTTACTACTTGGAATAATGCCTGAGTTATATGAAATTTTTAGTACAAAAAAAAAATAAATTGTAACAAAACCATCACATTTTAGACAATTCTAGATATGTAGGTAATGTTATTTGTAAATTAACCTATTTTTGCAGGTTTGCCAAAAGAATTTACAGGCATGCATTCAAAGTGTGACTATGTAAGTAGCATTTCATTGAGTGATTTCCATTTTCCATTGCTTGACCCCTCTCCGACAGAAGTTATTTTTTTTTGAGTAGTCCATATTCATTGTTGATCAAAAACTGATTCACTTTCAAGGAGTGTGATGACTGGTTTGTAGACAACTTTAAAAAAGTAGGTTTGGGGTTGATTATTTCAGGGATGCAAAAAATGAGCATATGTATATTTTTTGACACCTTATATTCTGTCATTTGAGTACTTTTTTTTTTTTTTTTTTCTTTTTTCTTTTTGTGGAAGTGGCTTGACTATTATCTGCATGGCATTTGGGGTTTTTGTTGTATTTATTTGTCTATTTTGTTGTTTTTTTAACTTCTTGAACATACTTTCTATTGTTGAGCTGCTGCTTTTTAATACATTTGTTTTATACTGAGAAATATAAACCAGCTTGAAAATAGTTATAGATTTTAATTTTATAGCCTTTTTCTTGGAAGTTTCCAGTGTTTTCTCAGATGTACTTTAGGCCTATTTCATCATGTAGTATCTGAATTCAATGTCCTTGAAAGACTTCCATGTTCACAGCGAAATTTCCACCTATTTTGGGGTTGTATTTATTTACAGGATACCTTTGCAATATCTTTGTTAGTTATGTTACCTTTTTATACTACCCCAAAAGTAATGCTTTGTATTTTATGATGTTGGCCCATAACGTCAGACACATGGTGGTGTGGCAGTGGAGGCTGACCCTTCCTGCTAATATGCCATTACATTTTGTTGCTGTGTGACAGATGGCAGCAGAGGATAATCTGATAAAATGGCATCTGACATGGAAGTGTCAATGAAGCAAAGGTGTATCACTGAATCCCTCCATGTGGGAAAAAATAGTACCAACTAACATTCATCAATGCTAGATGAATGTTTATGAAGTCCAAACAGGGAATGTGAGCACAGTGGATATGTGAGGGAATGTGAGATGGTGGGTAGTGTGTTTCAGCAGTGGTGACAGTGACAGGAAAGACAAGCCGTGTTCCAGACAGCCATGCAGATATTTATGAGAGTTGGGTGCTGGCTCTTATTCATTGCTGGTGAAAATGCATAGCTAATGGTTGTGTCTGTTGAAAGATAGTGTTTTGTAGCTGAGAATTTGCTCCATCTACTAGTTTTATTGTGCTCTTTGTATCTGTTTTAGTTTCCATGGAAATAAATAGGACTCATTACTTTCAGAGTGACTTACAGTGTATGATGACCTGCTGCCAGGCCTGATGCGTATATGACCAGGCTGACTGCTCTGGTGAATGCTGTACTGTGCTGATGTCTGCTGTATCTGGAAAGATTAAAGATTTCTTCTGTAGATATATCAAACATATCTCGCTAACATATCACATATCTTTCTGCCCTGTTGCCACTGATTCCTGAGAAGGTGTATATGAAAGACCTTTTTTTTTTTTTTTTTTTTTTTTTTTTTCCTCCATATTTCTGGTGTCTTTTTGTTTTTACTTAGAAGCAAAATTGCTTCTAGGTAAGATTTTGTAAGCTGACAGGAAAGGTGATGAAACTTTTTTATCACTAATACTGGAATGAAGTCTCTTCCTGAAATAAGATGTTGTTTGTTTACTTCTTATTTTATTATACTGATTATATGACAGTGTTTCTTTCACAGTTCCACAGAATCTCAGTGTTTTTGTTGTTGTTGTTTGTTTGTTTAAATTTGAATAAGGGTGAAAACTGTTGGCTTTGAGTGTCTTTAATAGGTAATTCAGACTAGTAAGAGTGAAGTAACCAGATGCTTGGGTGTATTATAAGTGGTTCACTGATGTATGTGCCAGCTGCAAATTTACAGACTAGTATTTTATATTTCACGGCAAATGTACATAATAAAGACTAATTTTCGATAAAAATATTATTTGAAAGTCCCTAAGTCCCTCTTGAAGATTCACTCAACTTCTTAGACTTATGTTTAAATATTTGGTAGTGATGTTTGGATATTATTGAGTAAACAATTGTACCACTTGCCCTATCTCCTCTCAGTCAGCACTGAGACTAAAGAGATTGCAAGATTTTCCTTGTTGGTTGTACAAAATCTCTTCTACATCTTTGATCATCTTTTATACATCTTGCAGGTTACACAACATAATACGTCTTTGATGAAGTGAAGTTACTCTCAACCAGACAGAATATCTGTTCTTCATTATTATTGGTTTTTTTTTTTTTTTCCAAATCTGAAAAATTTATTTTGAAATTTTAGGAAAAGGGGAGAAAAATACCTTTAAGAAAGAAAGCTAAAAATGAATCAGTGATGACAAATATAGTTTCTCCTTAAGTATATTGCTATACTTGAAAGAGAAAGTAAAAGGAATGAGGCAAAAAGACTAACAGAAAGACAAAATAAAATAAAAGCACACAATTAAAATTTGTGGAAAAGAATAGACTTTTTTATTATTTTGTTTTAAGATGTGAGTACTTTAAATCAGCTTTAGTCACTAAGTGCACTTTACTGTGTAATTGAGGTGTTAGGTGTGTTTTCTGCCTGTTTACACAAAGCAGTTGCATTAAGACATCTGGATAATGATGAGTTCATATGGCATGATAGGAAATGATTGCCCCTCTTACACTCATGTCATTTTTGTTACAGTTATATAGAATGACTGCATCTCACAAAGTATTTCCATAATTCATGTTCAGCAGAACAAGATCATGATGTCTTCAGTTCTTTATATTTTAAAACACTTCAACCATAAATATGGAGTGTAGACTTGTCTGGGCTTAACCCCAGTAGAGAGCAAATACCCACACAGTTACTTGCTCAATTTCTATCCCAGTGGGATAGAGAAGGGAATTGAAAATGCAAAAGTACAAGTTGGTCTTGTTATCTTTAACAGTTAATTGGAAAGACAAATGGAGTAACTTTAAATATCTCCTTCCCTTCATAGTTTCCTCAGCTTTTATTTATTAGCAAAATGTCATAGTGTATGGAATATCCCTTTGGTCAATATGGGTCATCTATCCTTGCTATGTCATCTTAAAACCTCTCGTTTACCTTCAGCCCACTGAGTGAGGGCAGCTTGAGCAGCAAAAAAGACATTGATCCTACATAAGCACTGCTCACAAGAACTAAATCATTGGTGTGTTATCAACATATTTTTCTTCACATGTGCATAACACAGAACCATGCAAGTTACTGTGAAGAAAATTAACTCTGTTTCAGCCAAGAGCAGTACAGGGCTATACTTCTGCAAACAAATTCCATTTAGAACTCTTAATTCTATTTAGATTATAAAGTTTCATTTGCTTACTCTAGTAAGTAGAGTGTTTTTACCTGAGGTAGTATCTTTACATAGCTTTTTGAACTCCTTGATTAGCTGAGTAGGTAGTTATAATGGTAGGTGTAAAGTGTAGTTTAAAGATTAGTGTGTAGGTGTGAAATAATTTAAAATATGGAATTTTCAGCTCTCTAATGTGGAAACCTTTATCATTTTAATCTGTAAACCCTATTTAACAGGGGATTAATATTAATAAACTTCTTATGGTTATTTCTTATTTTATTTTTTAATAAAGATGAGGAAGTATTAAAGTATTTGGAAGCAAGGTCTAATATTATCTCAATTTTTCTCTTCTCTCCTTTACTAAGACTCCTCTCAGTAGATTCACAACTGATTCATGATAGCTATTTCTCTTCATATTTTATATGGCCGATCAACAACTGGCTGTAGACTTTACAGTGATTTATGGTCATACAGACTTCACAAAAATGTCATGCTACTAACTTATTTGGTATTAGGTTCTCCTCTACAGCAGTCTTTTCACTTTAGATATGTTAATAAAGTATGATTATTTTGGACTCAAACACCCTGAGGTCTCTGGTTATAGGTTAATGATAATAGCCATGTTTTTATAATACTGTGAAACTTTCTGGATAAATAAAATCTAAAAAAAAGAAAATGAGTTATGAATATAATAAAATGATAATATACCTGATTTAAGAAGGGTAATACAGTATTATTCCTTCAATTATGCTTACAGCATTGTGGCCATAATAAATTAGTCACAAAGGTATCTTAGATCACTTTCAAAGATAATCAGTTCTAAGTTTTTATTTTATCTTCCTTATCTTGTTAAAGTCTATTAATGACTGTTAGCACATTCACATGAATTTCATTTTATTGTTGGATGAAGATCTTAAGAACATTGATTGTGGTAACTGTTGAACTGAATCTAGCAATGTTTATCCAAGATGGCAGTAAAAGAGTAAAAGCTTTTCAAACCTGTGTTGTATGTACATTTCTCCAGAACAGACATATTCTATGAAGCATTTTTGTATGCACTCTGACAAAATAGCAGCATAGATAGATGACTTCAGGTAAACAAATGCATGTATGGAAGGTAGCCATGTCAGTATTATTTTCTGTTTCTCAGTATCCATATTTTGTCAGGAAGTCTTGGATTTCAGACAACAAAAGTAAACATGACTGCGCAGTAGACGATTGCGGGGACCCGGTTATATGAGATAGTTCTCCCTATTGCCCCTATATACATATGCTTGCTTGAATATGGATCTATGCTTAGAACAAGGTCAGTATGACCTTGAAGAAGTAGTAAACAAGTTTTGGGGAGCTGATCAAGAAATACAACAATGGAGAAAAGATTGTTAAGGAGATTACTGATGTGGTGTGTTGCTTGAGCCCCCCCAATCAGTATATAGGAGATTGTATCCCAGACCAATCAGGGATTGACAAATGTACTAGGGGACTATAGGACTATAAGAATAGACGTGTTACTACAATATATGGCCTTTTGCTGCTCACCAGATTGGGGTACGCCTGCAGTTATTGGCCCTGACCAAACGGTTGGTCAGACATGCAAGGCTTAACACACAGGCTTGAAGAACTAGGTGCAACACATGACCACACTCAACTGTCATTTAAAATCTGCTGTCACTGATATATGGTGGTGCACCACAGTTTTTTCTCATGATTTTTGTTTACAGTAACCACTCAGATGTGTGACATATTAACAGATTAAAATGTTGAATCTGCGAATAACAGAACTGCGAAGTCACCACCAGTGCTAAGAATGGACTCTGCAGTGTCATTGGCGTGTGATCCAAACAGCTTGTTGGGCTGTGTGAAGAGGCAATGAAGAAGACAAAGCTACATAATTCCATAAACTGAAAGAACCACTTTGCTGACAGTATTGTGCTGTGGTCTCCTAATCACAAGAGCAATTAGCAAGAGGTCAGAATCTTGGCAAAGAAAGTGCTTTCAATACAAAGGAGGAACTGGCAGGAATTAAGAATCAATTAATTTAGAAAAACAAATAAAAGAGACAGTATAACATCTCTGCAAAAGAAAGCCTCATGAGAAAGATGTCATGCCCAGAATGACTCCCTGTCCTCAGCCAAGGGATCTGGAGCTTATAAAGCAAGAAAGAACAATACTGGCAATCTGACTTTATCTCTCACAGAATACACACTGTAGAATTTTCATATCTTTTTGAAATGGAAAATAGCCCAGAATTGCTTTAAAAGTCAACAGCAATAGAAAATTTATGACAGCCACTGCTAAATTCAAGACTATATGGGAAGAACATACCTGTTTAAATCTGCCTTCAGTAGTCCTTGACTGGAAATGTGCCTCTACCACACAGTTTGAGGGAGCTGAGCTTGTTCAGCATGAAAAAGAGAAAGTGTCAGGGAAACCTCATTGCAGTCTTCCAGTACTTGAGGGGAGCTTATAAATGGCAGAGAGACCAACGTGGGTGAATAGTGACAGGAGAAGGGAAAATGGCTTTGAACTAAAAGAGGGGATATTTAGTTTGGATGCCTAGGAAAATTTTTACTTGGATGACAGCAAGGTCCTGGCACAGACTGCCCAGAGAAGCTGTGGATTCCCTACCCCTGGAGGTGCTTAAGGCCAGGTTTGGTGGGTGGCAGTCCTGCCCATGACATGCGGTTGGAACTAGATGGTCTTTATAGTCCCTTCCAACCCGAGCAGTTTTATGACTATTGAATTTGGCTTACTTCTGCTGGAAAGCAGATTTTTTTTTTAAAACATTTTTTCTCTTTGACCGCAAACTGAAAATTGATAGTTTTGATCAAGAAAAGGAAGAAATCCATATTTCAGCTTGTTCTGCATAAAAAAAAAATTCATGTGAAAATCATAAACCAGTACCTCGTCATGGAACAAAATGCATATTAATGACTGTATCACTGGAAGGTTTTTGAGAGAATGACATAGTGTTGCGCTTTTAAGTCTTAAGTAGGTGGTATGTGTTGTAATTGAATATGCATGTGTATGTACATTTATACATATACAGATATTAGTGTACCAGGAAATGCTGTCATGGGAGCACTTAAAAATAAACAAATCAAACCAGTACTTTACTAGGCTGCCATTAAGAGTACATGCTTAGTTAACAACTCAATCATTAAATTTCATTTGGCCTCCATGGTAGGGTTTCGGTACAAGGTTGGGGTGAGGGGGAGAGGGGTGCTGCAGGGAAGCCGCTGTGAGCAGACCCAGCAGTGCCCTATGTCAGAGCTGATTTCATCCTGATGTAGTTTTCCTCACTCAGGAAATAATTTTGCCTTTTACTTTTCATGATTCTGTTGAGAATTTATTTTGCAAAATGTATTTTGTATGTTTTCAGGTACAATTATCTTTCTGCAAGCTTGCTTGCATTTCTCCTGAATTGTCATTTGGAAATGTCAGACTTCTACAAAGGGAAACTTATGTTAGACAGTCTTTGCTGTCCTCTGTGGTTCCTTTTTCTGTGTGGGATAGGAGTGATATTTTTGTAGTAGTAATGCTTTCTCTTTTATGATGTTGGCACATGACAGCAGAGACTGATGTTGGTGGAACAGCGCTAGAAGTTGAGCCTCTTGTCATCACTCAGAGTATCTGTTCACACTTTCCTTTAATTAGAGAAACAAGTTTTTTTAAGATGGAATAATAATCATACTCATTGTATGTAACAGTCTGTTATCTCTTTCTTAAGGAAAAAGAATTGGAGCTGACACTGTTGAATAGAATGGGGCTGAGTACTGCTGAACATAAGATTTTAAATATACATTAGAAATGCTTGACTCTTTCACTGTCTTTTAGACTACTCCACAAAAGTCTGAATTCCTTTCTTCTGCCCGTTTAGAGAGATGTTCCCATGCAAACTGACCTAAATACAGATTAAGAGGGAGGTACTGGATTCTTTTCATCTCCAGATATGCACTTCCTACTGTCATCTTTCTAAGTGCACTACTTCCACGTGCATTTCATTTTGCACTGAGATGCATGAAGTTAGACCATGGAACAAATTAATGACTTAAATTACCAGATTTATTTACATCAGTACAGATTTATTCCATGCCTACCATGACATGTCATGGCTCCTGCTAATCATTCCTGGTGGAAATGTAAAACTGTAGAATATAAAATAGAAACATTAGCAGCATTTAGTTATTTTGTAGGACATAAAAATATGAGGTGTATTTTACTTAGAAATGATGCATATGACATTTGACTCCAATTCTTATTGAATTATGAATGAGGAGAACATACTAATAGAAAACTGTAAGATACCTTTAGATCTTAAATTGAGACAACTGTGTTTGAAAGTCCATAAAGTCTTCTTTTTAGGAAAACAGATAGGAGGTACTGAGCACTGCAGAACTGTTACCTCCATTTGTAATTCCAGGTAATTTCTTTTTAAAATGTAATTGTATATAACATTTACTTTGCCTTATGCACTGTCCCAAGGAAAAGAGCTAATGATCATGCAAAATTCAGCAACTGAAATTTGTACTTTAGATCAGATACAACGCTTGAGTAATGAAGGCATTGGTGTTAAATCAGAAAGGCATCCTAGGATGATAGACATCCACATTGTAGTTGTAATGAACTGTAGTTGCAATATAATGTTTCATTGAAAAGCACATCTCTGATCATAACCTGTTTATAGTGTTTTTGTGTTGTGTTTTTTTTTTCCTGCAAATAAATAGGGAAACAAACAAACAAACAAAAAAAAAAAAAAACACATGAAAATCTACACACTGTAATTTTTTTATAGCTCATAAAACATTATTAGTATTAAATCTGGTAAGCATTTTTTCAAAAATATTGTATTCCATGGAAAAAGTGATGAGTTTATGAGTTTCCTGCAATTTGCTTCATATCTTCTTTTTTTTTTTTTTTTTTTCTTATTATTTAACTTGTTGCTGAAAACTGACATTACAAATTGCTTACTAGCACATTTGATATAATAATCTTATTTCCTGGTTCATTTTACTTTTGCTAGTCTAAACTTTATAAATTAGACTTTTATTATTCTGTAGAGCAGAAAACTATTCAGAGCCCAAATTCCTTGGATTTGTTTGTGTGCCTCTTTTAAATATTACTAGAAATTCATTCTTTTCATCTTAAATGACATTTTCAATTTCTACGTGGAAATACTGAGATATATTCCAGTGATATTTTCAGTCTGACTCAGCTGAATTAATTTATAAATTAATGCCTCTAAAGTAAAAAGGAAAAAGTCACCCACAAAACTAATTGTTTCTCTTCTTAGTGTTTCTCTTCTAACACTTCTCTATAGTGTTCTTTTTTTGTTTGTCTGTTTGAAATTTGTATTATGGTTTCACAAATATTTCAGTATTATTTATAGCTGTATCATCCAAGAGAAATCAGTGTGCTGATTTAGGTTAAATCTGAGTCCTCAATGGTCTTTTTTTCTTTAAAACGACTGTATCTGTGAGTTGGTTAATTGTCTGTCTTGCTGAGAAGTCAACATAGCTGGAACTCTATTCAGTACGTTGAACGACTGACTCCCCTGTGTCAGCAAAAACATTGTGATTTAAAGGTGATTCCATTTGCCTCTGAATTAGTAATCTGGATTCACAGAGAAGTAATGAGTACTGTTAATGTAGGTCTCTGACTTGGCACATTCAGATATTTTTTAGACTTCTTCAAGATTCTGTTAATCTGAAATTATGCTGCCCAAAGGGAAGGATGGGTGAATTGCATTCACCTTTACAGCAGGGGTGAAAATTGCTTTTTTAGCAGCAGCCAAGTGTTAACTGGAGAAACAGCTATGCTCCATTGTACACATCTCCAAGGCAAATCACAATGACAGAAAGGTAAGATAGACGTGGAAATTAAGATTCAGATTATTAAAAGAAGTTAACATGCTGGCATGTTCTTCCTTCCTAAAAAGGAAAAAAAGAGGAAGAAGAATTAGCTGGTGATAAAACCACTGTCCTCTCCCTCCCCACTCGAGATTATTTAAGATGTCTGTGGATGAGGTGAGAAAAGACTTGTGCCCGTAGGAAATCTTGCTACTCTAAGTGAAACCGTTCATCCTTTCACAGTGATGCTTCTGTCCAAAACCAGTATCACCAGTACCTCTCTCCACTCACCCTGGGTTCTGCTGTCCTGTTTGTGTTCCAGTGCCATCATGATTACCTGAATACTGAGCAAAGCACCTGCTAAATGCATGCCAAGTATTTATACTTTTACTACAAGAATTTAGCTAGCAGCCTTTCTGAAACAACAGCAGTTCAGTGGAAGTTATCATAAATATTCAATTTTTCCACTGTAGGCAAAACCAATAGTAAAGATAAAATATTTCTTTAAAACTAGATTAAAATTAGCAGGAATTTTTTACAATTGTTCATAAAAGCATGCCGTATAAGTGCTTTTTAGTGGAAACCATCACTGCTTCTTTTATTTTGTTTTTCTTGAAGATTATCCCTTGTGGCATATTAACACTGCATTTGTTAGTGTGTTTCAGGATATCAAGGAGGCCTCACAAAACTATTTAGTTTCTTTGTGTGTGTTTGTTCTCTAAACTTTATGTTTAGAGACTGAAAACCCAGAGAGCAAGCCAAATCTATTAGAAGGGCAATTGATGTAAATTGCACATTGGGATGCTTGCTCTTTCCTGAAGATTTCAGTGGAGGTTTTGCATCTGGCCAGAAATGGCTGCTTGGAAATGGCTCCCAATATCATACTCCTATTAATGCTAACTGTTCTGATCTTAATAACTCAATCATTATTGCTTGTGGCCTTTATACCATTTACTGCCTAGTATGACTGATCATAATTCTCTTGACTTTAAAGAACTCCAGGGAATTCTAATGTCTGTGCAGTTTGGAAGAAAATGATGAATCCCTGAAATGAGACTCTGACTCACAATGTCTGCTTATACTGCTTTTTGCAAAAATTGGTTAGATATGCATTTGTATGATGCTTCATGCTTTGGAAACTGATGGGTAACCCTACGTCTGTGATTTGCACATTTCTGTGCTTCATTCATTCAAAAGGCAAAAGGCTCCTGACATCTCAAAAAAGAATATGCCTTCTGTGTTTGTTAATTGTAATACCTCTGAAAATATTAATGGGCTTGCATCTTTTACTTAGCAACATGATGTTTTATTCTAATAGTCTCCTGAACAAGCCCAATTAAGCTACCATTCAAGTCAGCCTTAATCCTATCTTGACCCAGGCAATGCCTGACAAAAATAGGATTTCTTCCACCTTCCCACATGCAAAGTCTGTTGTCGTACCATTGTAGTTCTCAATATCTTGATTGTATAAAACTGTCACTCCGTCCCTCTGAACAAGATTTTAAAGTCTCATTTGTCCATTTTCACACTTGCTGTGTTTTTGTTCATACTACCTCAACTAGTTATTTTGCAAAACATGGTAACTATGTATGGCTGCCCTGATAGGGCTACTTTAACACTGTCCCTGAACCTCAGAATAATTTGCTTTGAGTTCAAATAACTACTAGCAAAGAAAATTAATGCTTATGAATTTCAGGGAGGAAAAACCCACATAATTCTACTTAGAACACTTTCTCTCCAGGTCTGAATAGTCAAGGGGAAATTCTAAAGGACTATTTTCAGACTTTACATTGCCTTGCCAAAGTTGTATTAGGACTCAGAATGTTGCAGGTTTTGTTTATATTGTTTCTTAAACTAAAAATCCAAGCTTTTAGAAGTTTAAAATCAAGCCCTACAGATGAAGAATTAAGTTATGCGACTGTACATTCTACTGATATTTAAGGATTAGTTATTTTAAAGCATTGCAGTATCAAATTGAGAAGCAAAGCTTAGATTTCTGAAGAGGTAGCATAAAGCAAAGAAATTCTTTGCTAGAAGCAGATTTGAAATGTTCACAGTGCAAGTGTGAAAATAAAATGATCTAGGGTCTGTGGCCCCACTGCCCTTCTACTACAGCTGTTTGTCAAAGGTATCAGTTGCAGTGCTTCCATAAGGAACTGACTTCTTGATTGTTTGCTCCATATGAATTGTGAAATTTCACAATAAGTATACTCAGAGATCACTTGTGGAAAGAATTCAGGTTCAGAGAAAGGTCCATTACAGAGTTTTACTTTGTTTTTGGTCTCCCAAAGAATGACAATCTGGTCTCAGTGTAAATTCTAAATGAAGAAAATAGTACTCCCTAGTTTAAACTAAGGTCCATTAAAAATTGGGTTCTCTCCCTCATGTACCCTTGGTTATTATACTATTTTTTTTTCAATTAGTAATATCTCTTTTTCTTTTCCTTTTTCTTTTCCTTTTCCTTTCCCCTTCTTTCTCTTTCTCTCTTCCTTTTCCTTTTCCCCATGGATGCTCATTGGTGCATATATGAATGCAACTGGATGGATGAATGCATTTCATTTCACTGGACTTAAAGAAGCTTTAACATCTTGACTGAAGTGAGGGAGCTCTCAGAATTCTTTTCAGTGGAGAAAAGCTGTTCAGGTGCTCATCTATTAAACAAGAACAAAGGGACTAAAACAAAATCTGGTAATCTAATATTAAATGGAATAATTCTCACCTGTTGTGATGTGATCAAGATTTATACAAAACCAAAACATAATGATTTTGCTTCCTGACACACTGGATGAGGTAATGACTTCTGTGCATCATTTAACAGTAGCTGTTTACTAATGAATTTACTCAGAATTACTGGTGTTTCTCAGAAAGGGTGATCAGGCACTGGAAGGGTGGTCTGCTGATGGAGGTGGTGGAGTCACCAACCCTGGGGGTGCTCAAGGAAAGACTGGATGTTGTGTTGAGGGACATGGTTTAGTGGGAGCTATTGATAATAGGTGAACAGTTGGACCGGATGATCTTTTAGGTCTTTTCCAACCTTGGTGATTCTATGATTCTGTGATGTACAGTTTTAGACAAAAAGTAAAAAATAAAAATAAAAATAAATGCTGTGTTGAAAAAAAAAGAGAAAGTGAGAGAAAGAAAAAAACTGACCAGATTAAAGAATGTTTTTTTTCCTCTCCATGGTGGGGGAAGAAAAATAATAATAATAATAATAAAAAAAATTAAAAAAAAATGGGTCTGTATAATCTCAAGATAGCTGACAATTTCAAGAAATGCTAACTTTGATTTTGGCAATCTGTTCATGCAAGTTGACATGATATTTAATTACTGCACAGGTAAACCATTTTTCATATAAATGAGAAATCCTGTGAGCACAGAAAATCCATTATTTTAATTTACTGTAAGATTAAGGTTCTCAGATGAATTCCTTTAATGTATACAATTTCCATTTTTCAAAAGAATTCTCTAACTTCTGATTCATAGTACAGAATAATAATGTTGAATATAGCCTACTGTAATATTAGCTACTGCTAAGCTTTGACTTGGCAAAAAATTTACTTGTTTTAAATGGTAAAAACCTAGTAAACTGCTGTCTTCAGAATACCATCATATCGTGTGCTTTTGCGCAACTTGCACATCACTGTAGGCTGCTTGATGATTCTTTCAACCTAACAATTTGCCAATGGAGGCTTTTGTGCTACTTTACTGTAGATGAAAGCTCAAATAAAAGTAATCCTAAAAGTAAAGTTAGTTCATCTCTTTGGACCAAGATGTACTGAGCATTTATCGAAAAGATCCTTCCCAGAGCATTGGTTCAAGATCTGCACCCTCATTCTGGATTGATAGATATTAGCTCCCAACTTCTCACTTTCACAATTTTATGTTAGTTTCTGACTTAAGGAAAGTCAGATTTTAATTTTTGGTTCCATTCTTCCTCTTTCCTGTGTTTCATATTTCATTCTTAGTAATTTATTATCTGATGATTTTCACATGGAGTGGTTGGAAAACCACGAGATCAGGGCAGAAAAAGCTCAGTTCTGTGAGTAGTAGTTGAGATATACTGAAACAATCAAGACCAAAGGATAAAGCAAGAAAGTCTCACACATTTTGAATGGCACTTCTTTTTTGCTTGAAAAATGTTGAAAACATTTATCTTAAGTTGACCCCATGCTGCTATACTTTTAATTCATAGCTCATAAGTCCAAACTACAGAACCTAGAAGGTTTTTAGAGTTGTAATTTCAGCTATCTACTCTTTTTCACAGTGGACTCTTTTATTGATCAGTTCTCAAACAGCAACTTGACGCATCTTCCTCCTTTTAAAAATAATGACACAGAAGAGGTGGAGGGAAGAAGACAGAAGGAATAGTCAGTGCAAACGTTTTATAACTATGCTGGGGAATAATCCTAAACTAGCGTCTCAGACACAGGAATTCTCACAACTGCTAAGAGCTGCTATGACACGGTAAGGGCTGATTATATTTGAAATCCAATAAAGCCTGATAACTAGAAGATATTGCACTAATTCAAGTGGAAATTTTTTAGGTTGTAAATTTTGAAATCTTTGATAGCAAGTGATTTCCTTGTAGGATTAAATACAAATTAATACATTTGCACTGCTCAGCCTATGCTTTTCTGCCTGTGTCAAGAGACTTTTATAATTTTTCTAAATCTAAAATGGCTTGGAATATCTTAGTAATTTTTCTACAATTATTTAACAAAAGCGCTATATTTAATTTAGTCTGTTAACTTTTGATCCCTAGTTTCTCTAGTATTATATGCGGTTTTTACAAAGTTCATTGAAGTGATGGAAAATTTCCTTTGTCTTCCTTACAATTGTCTTATGGTAGAAATTGTGTTTTGTCTCTAATGTAGCAACAGATTTTTTTTGTTTGTTTTGTTTTGTTTTACTGAAAACACAAATAGAATAAAAAGGCAAAAGAGAATAAAAACAAATATGCTGACAGTGATGTAGAAACCAGAATGCCAGAAAATAAAGTGAAGCTACCAAAACCAGTAAAAGTGGGAGAGATGCGTACTTGCATATTTTACCAGATATGGGGGAACAAGAGAAACAAAGTAGCTACTAGACTATCATGGAAATTGGATAGTGATGGCAAAAACTGCAAGAAGGTGTTGACATTTCTGTTAAGCCTAGAGCTAGACCTGTTTTTGATGACTGTTGAGAGTCGAAGAAATATACAGTTGAAACTGATGAGAAAGCAGTGTGCTGGAAAAGTTCAAATGCTTCTACATTTGGCAGTCTACAGTATGGTGTAACAGTAAGAAAAATGTGCTTGTTATGTTGCTGGACCTTTATCTTAGCATCTTCACTTCTTTGGTGACCCAGATGAAGTGTTAACAGAGCATACAGATCAGCTAGTAAATGTGTGAGAACCAACACGGCATCTATCACTGACACTGAAAGTGCAGGAGGAATCGGGGTTAGGACTTGTCTTGCAGGCTAACACTGAAGAATGATTGAGGCAGCCTTTCCTTTTCTTGGCAGTTGGGGATATTTTTTTTTTTTTTCCTTTCTCTGCTTCAAAGAGCTTTTCCAATTAAAGCATGGACACCCAGCTGGCTTACAACACAGACCTTACTGGACTGATACCTGTCTGTTTGCCAAAAGCATTTTGCAAACAGTAGTGACCAGTTATTAAAACAACAACAACAACAAACAAACAAACTGTGAAGAATTTGCTTACTCTTCTCGTACTCCTTACTCTAATGCTGTAGGCAAAGCGACAAGGGAGCAAAAAGAGGAAAAGGGCTATCTTTTGAATACCTGTCCATTTTATTTTTCCTTTCAAATGGAAAATGGAGGGGAAAATGAACAAACAAACAAAAAAAACTCACAAATCCTCTGGGAGATGAACAGTTGGACTGGATGATTTTGGAGGTTTTTTCCAACCTTGGTGATTCTATAAATTGTATTTTTATTGACTTCCTGGGAAACCTACAAAATCTATCTGATTCAGTGATCTGAATAAAACTGAGTTAAAAAAAGAAAACAAAAAAGTGAAAAAGTAGTGAAACCATGGCAGTCAGCACAATATATTCCATTATGGAAATTGTAGTAGCAGCCCTACTGTATTTTTAAGATACCTAAACAATATTATATTATTTCTGTGAATGTTCAGTTTAGTGAGTGAAAAATTTTAAATAAACTTATTCAGCTTATTCAACAGATATCTGCAAGTAAAAAATGGAAAGGTAGCTGAGTTGGTATGTCTAAGTGGCTATTTAAAAATTCAAGGGATATTCATGAATAGTTTCCAAAATATTCCTTCATAACTCCTTGTTTTTCAATCCTGCAGTGAACTGATATTTTACCTCCTTCCTCAAAATAAAGAATTCTCTTTTAAAATGTTGCATATATCAAGCAAATTAATGTGTTAACGGCATATTTTCCTGTAGTAAAGAATTATTAAATTAGTAATGGTGGATTAGCTCACATTCCTGCAGGTATCCTTTTTATTTAGATGTCAGAAGCCTGTGTTCCAATTTTTCTTGTGTATTTTGATTGCTTGTCATAGCCAACTCTGCCAGAGTTATGATATATTTGCACTTGCTCCTAAAATAAATGTTTTCTAATCTGCTGGCAGTAGTGAAGAACCTTCCTGTACTTTTACTGCTTTCATTTCTTCATTGTAGCTAATACTTTCTGTCTTCCCCCTTACTGAAAAGTGTATTGATCTGACAGTGGCAGTAAAAACAGACATTGGTGTATCAGTGTTGTGAATGTGTATTCTGTCTCTACAGCTCTGATGTGATATGTAACATTTTTTCCTTCTTTTTAAATTATGTGCCCTCAAAGCAGTCTGGCTAGGAAGGCTGAATTCATTACACCTCAAGGACAGGGTGCACTGAAACAGTGAATGCCATCAACTCATTGTAGGCAATAGAGAAGGCAGAGGAAATGGAATCAAGACATAATGCTGCCCTGACCCAAATCACAAGCCAAGTACAGCTAAACTAACATTATACTTTGTGCTGGTGGAGGTCAACAGAGAATTTACTATCCACCCAGAGGAAAAGTGAATCAGATAGGAAATTTCAGAGGCACAACTCTTCCCCTGCATAACTTTTAGGACAGCACAGGTGCAAGCAGACAGTTTACCACAGGTATGCTGTCATAGCCTTTCACTGACTGTGCTGACAGAAAAGAAAGAAAGAAAAAATCCAATCCTCTTCTGCTTCAGAAATTCATCAAACGAAAATGCAGAGAAATGTTAGTATGTTGTGAGATTTTGTTTTGTTTTCTGGCATGAAAATCAGACAGGTCCTTGGTTCTCTATAAGCAATCCTCATCAATATCTAAAACATCAAAGTGTCATCATCACTTTTTTCCTAACAAATCCAAAAACTTGGCATCACACGAGCTACTATGAAGAAAATTAATTCTATCCCAACCAAAACAGCATGCTCCTTTTTCACCTGGAAGAGGAAGTTATCATCAATACACCCTAGGAACCCCTTGGATTGCCCATGTTGTGCTGTACCTCCAACAGATATCATACCCCCCCTGGGGACTGGGACCTGTGAATGTGAGGCTATTCCGGTCCATCTGTAGGAAACCTCATATGATCGCTCTGCCTGGCCAGGTGAGCTGTAGCAGACACTCACTATAATGACACTTTACCTGTCATCTCTTTAATGCTAATGTATTAACTCTCATTTTTCTCCTTGTCCATCTGTAGGCAGAACTCCATGCACATGCTTTCACATAGAGCAGGTAATACTCCTTCACCATCTTCTCAATGTGTTCTTCCTAAAGAGCATGTATACATCCTGTAAATACTCCAGTTACATCCTATTATATATCTATGATCCCAGTGAGATAATAACTGTGCACATGCACACGTCTCTTATTTTATCTCACTTGCATAATGCGAGTATGCATTACAATACACTTCACGGAGGCACCCCAATGCATCAACTTTGTAGAAAGGGTTTTGGGCATTTTGACCTTGTAGACACTCCTTACTTACACATAAACGCTGGAGGTTACACCCTCAAATTGTTGATTTTGTAGTACTTCCATGTCACATCACTCCTTGCTCACTGACCAAGACTGTAATTTCCCCTGCAGGGCTTGTTCATGGGTTAATAACGGTTTTAAGCTGACTTTATTTTTACTTTCCACCCTCTGATTTTACTATAAGCAAATGTGATCAGATTATTCCTCTGTAATATTTGGGTTTGATTATTATGGAAATCTAAAGCAAACCAGGTCCTACCTGGTCCTTTTAAATCATCTAAGAGGAAAAATAATTTGTTTTTTTCATGAAAGATAAAGCTTTAAATTCACTTATTTTTTTTTCCCCGGATCTGCTTACAGACAGTGCCTGCATTAAACTAGTAAACTATTGTCATTTAATGCAATCTAAGAATTTGAAAATTAACTTCATTTTTTTTTCTGCCTGATTCTCGTGTTTGTTTGTTTGCCTGTTTGTTTTTAATAAACTTTTTTTGCATCACATAATAATCTTGGACCATGTGTGCGAACTCAGCGTGTGAAGTGCATACCAAAAGTTTAATGTGAACAAGAGTGAACAGACACCAATTTCAAAACTTGAGAAAAAGAGGTTATATGTTGCAATGAAGCTAAACTCTGGTTTAACCTACTAAAGAAGGGTGAGACAATCACTGAATTTATCTTAACTTCTCATAAGGTTGGAGATTCGGTTAGACCAGTCTGAGTAGTAATGGCAGCATCACAGATCCATTATTGGACTTGTGAAAGAACCCTGGCATGGAAGATGTATTTGATTTGTTTGCAAGCAGTCTCACTTACCTGCCTTACCCTAAATGTCTCTGTTGTGTTTGTTGTTCTTTTTTTCCAAACAAATACTAACTGAATGAAAAACTAATGAAAATCAGAGGAAAAAACAAAAACAAACAAAAAATATGGCTTGAAAGTATGTGATCAATAAGCAGAATAAATTAACTGTCTTGAAAAATTCAGTGTCACCATTTTATGAAGCTCAGACTTGATAGAAAATATTGTGTCTTTGGGGAAATTAACTAAAAGTCTAGAATTCCCACCTTTTCTGTAACTGTTATTCAAGTTTTCTTTTCTCTTGATTGATGTTTTGGTAAAAGTTAATATTATTGAAAGTACAAATTATAATATCAAACAGACTGTACTTAGGCTACTGTTGTTTATCTTCAAGTTTTGCTATTCCCACGTGCCTATCAAAGCAGGATATTCAGTGTTTTCTGTTAACTTCAGTTTCCTTCATATTTCAGTTTGCAATGTGGCAAAGATATTTTTATGTAATAATTGTTGATATTTTTACAAAGTTGAAACTTTTTCATCCCTAAAACATGGCAGTTCTACTAAACTACTGTTTACAATGGTAACTTAAGGAGAAATTTTTGCAGAAAAAAATGCGAGAGCAGTAGATTGGAATTATTATTCTTATTTCTGCATTAACTATATGGTCATATATACTACCTATACACATAATCACATCACATTAACATGCACCTGTTATTTGTCTTGCTTCTCCTGAGCCTCATTTCATTTGAGAGACATTCCTCATTATCTACTAACAATGGAAACCTGTAATCATTTCTGAATCAGGTTAACATCCTCCCTCCTTTTTAAGAGTTCTATCAATAGGCTAGTCTACTAAATTGTGAACCACCTATATTTTTTCTTATTTGATAAGTTGTATGTTTCTGTGCATCTGATATTTTCAGCACTTAGAATTGTAGTTATGTTCAGAAAACAGTTTTGTAGAACAGTATCTATTGGCAAAAATATCTCAGTGAGTGACAGCTTAAATTTTACTTTAGTATCTATTCCTTCTGGTTGATTAAATACAGAATAAATGTTGATTGTCATCTTTAGCTAGCTAACAATAAAACATACATATACACACAAGCACACACATGTGTAAATTTATTTTGAATCTGCTGGGTGTTTACAAAACTTTCTCATGTTACAGTCTAAGACATGGCTTATTCTTTTAGGTCTGTGTACTTGCTATTTGGGTAATTTCAATATAGCAACAAAACTTTTACTTTATACAACACATTTTAAGAACTGAAAATTAGTCACTTTTCTAATCAG
The DNA here is from genome assembly GCF_039878825.1 of Excalfactoria chinensis. Lineage (NCBI taxonomy): Eukaryota > Metazoa > Chordata > Aves > Galliformes > Phasianidae > Excalfactoria > Excalfactoria chinensis. The sequence continues at coordinate 70,889,748 of NC_092826.1, forward strand.
ACTGAAAAATTCCACATTTTTTTGTAAGAAAATCATTTCTCAGAGAAACATGCCACTCATTCAGGTTTCTCCCTTCAATTACAATAATGGTATGATTTAACTCCCCAGCATGGAACAATAAAAATGTGTTAGAAGTTTATAAGTGTAAGTTGCACAAGTATCTAGGAAAGGGTTGAAAAAAATTTTGTTTCATAGCAGAAAAAATGTGAAGTTTGAAAAGAAAGACTTTAAACAAATGTGGGGGAAAAAAAAACTACTCTAGAAGCATTTGGAATTGTGAATTCTAGCAGAGCTTGATGTTGGAGCTGGTCTGCAACCAGAGGTTCATGAGGTGACATTGCTTTTTTAATGAGATGTGTAAGAAAGCTTATTATGCAAATGAAATAGTGAATTGTTTTTTAGTTTTTATAAGTTGTTCTTCAGACCTTTCAAATAGAGATATAGACAAGCTTTCTTGCTAAAAACATGAGTGGCATTTAATATGTAGATTAGCATAACATAGACGCTGAAATGAGCTGTTGGTGCTGCTAATTATGACCAGAATAACAGCAGGAAAATGAGCAAGTTGCCACCTCATTAGTGTTTGTAACTTCTTTCCATGTTTTGCTAAGAATTTTCTCATATGAATCATTGTATTACCTGAATGAATTTGCCAGAAAACATTTTTAATTTCCCAATTAGACAATACTGCTGCTACTTAAAAATATGCTACTGCAATGAATGACTTAATAGTTCAGATCTGTAAGCAGATAAGACACCCAAGTAGATTTGGCTTTGTCCCATTCCTTCAGAATTGTAAACCTGATTTGAACATCTTAGTAATCTATGGGCAAGTTGTTATTTAAGACAACTCTTAGGTAAACTTGCTCATTTATTTAGGTATTTAAGGAACTGAACAATTATACGACTGCATCCCAAGGGCAAGATTTTAACTTTTTGAAAGGGCTGAGTGACATAAATATTGTCAGCGTGTGTGGCAATATGAGACACCATCCTTCCTCTTTTTCTGAGTCCCTAATGCGACTTTAATAAATTGTCTTATTATTATGTCTTTCAGCAGTATAGCCACTGATTATGAACTAGACTTTTGAAAGCTTAACAGAGATCCGAACACAATTTTGAAGCAAGTACAAATGGTGTACATTTAGAAGATGAAGTACCTTGCATCTGAAACATATTTATTTAGCTATAATTTTGGATTCAAGGTGTGTGATGGTTGTTTTTGTTTGGTTTGTTATTGGTGGTTTTGATCTATTTTTATTTTATTTCATTTCTGTTTTTGTTTTTGCGGTGTTGCAGCTCATTCCAGAACATATGTCTAGGTTTACCCCTTCCTCTTTGTTCCTCTGAACACTTTTGTCAATATATATGGACTATGTATTAAAATGATTCAGATGGATGTGCACATATGTTGTTAAATCCCTGTCCAGGAATGAAGTTTATTCAGCTTTAACTGTCTGAAAGATGTGTAAAAGATGCTCTTTTAGAATTCTTCCTCAGTCAGTGAAAAAAGGGAAACCTCTGAGAGAGAAACAATCCTTCACAGGCATAAGTTTTAAAAAGAGCAGGTGTAGAATTTTGCACCTGGGTAAAAAATAACTGCATGCATCAGTACAGGTTAAGGGATGACCTGCTGTAGAGAAGCTCTGCAGAGAAGAACCCAGGTGCTCTGGTGCACAACACTTGGAATACTGTATCCAGTTCTGGACTCCCCAGTTGAAAAATGACAGAAATCTTCCAGTCCAGCATAGGGCCACAAAGATGACAAAGGGTCTGGAGCATCTCCCATATGAGGAAAGGCTGAGTGACATGGGTACGTTCAACCTGGGGAAAAGAAGACTGAAGGGGATCTAATTAATATTTATAAACAGTTAAAGGGAGGTGGAAGTCAAATGAATGAGACTAGACTCTTCTCAGTGGTGCATAGTGATAGGACAAGGAGAAACAGTCTAAAACCTGAATATAGGAAGTTCCATACTAACATGCAGAAGAACTGTTTTATTGTAAGGATGATGGAGTATTGAAACAGACTGCTCAGAGAGTTTGCAGAGTTTCCTATGAAGATATTCAAGACCCATCTGGATGCCTACCTATGTGACCTATTGTAGGCTTTTGCAGGGGGACTGGACTCTGATTTCTTGAGGTCCCTACCAATCACTGCAGTTCTGTGATTCTGTGATCAGAGGGAGTAAATTGCTCTTTAGAGATACTAACATTTTCATTATTCTAATACAGTGGAGCCTAAATAGCTAGTTTAGTCTGCTGGCATTTTTAGATGGTGAAAGTTAGAGATCAGAGAATCCTTTACAAAAGATGGCTTTATGACTTTAGAAAGCATTTAAGTTCCCTACTGTCACAGATTTTGAAGGCAAATTATTTGATATATTTGTCTCCCAGACAATTAGTCAAGACTCGTGAAAGATCTTAAAGATCTTGTTTTCAGAGTTTTATGGCTCATGCATGTAAACTGAAGAGCCAGCTAATTTTATTTATTTTCAAGTTGGGTATTAAAGAGTCCATATAGCAAGCTCTACTGTTAGATGAGAGATAAAAAAAAAAATAATTCTTCTACCATCTGCTGTCTATGTATGATTGCTAATCATTTTACTCTATCATCTCTTTTTCAGGCTGAAGAGTATAGCCCTCTTAGCCATTAGTGAGAAAATACTGCATACCTTTGATCCTCCTTATTGCCCTGAGCCTCTCCAAACTTCTCCAAGTTCTGTGGCAAAATCTTGAAATGGGACCAAGCTCTAATGGGTGACAGGAGGCAGATGAAGCAGGGATATGTTACAGGGAAAATTATATTCTACTTTTTTTCCCTCTGCCTTTTGAACTAATTCCTAAAGTGATTTTTTTCCTGATTGATCCTGAACATTAAGTTGTAATTTTCTACATTAAATAATAAAGCACTTCCCCTTCCTCCCCATCCCTCTTTGACCTCCACTCCTCCACCCCAGACATCTCTTTACATGTGATTTTTCCTTGGGATTTTTTTGTCTAGTCTCTCACTTTGAGTTTTTCACAGTTCATCTCATCCTTTCTGTTATGAATAAACACATTTTAGCAGAAAACATTGCCACTCAATTCCTCACTCTGTTTCCCAGGTGTTAAGCAAAAAACCCTATGTGCAAATTCCCCAGTGATCCTCTTCCACTCCTGAACTTTGCTTTCCTGTCTCCTAATCATTTATTTATCTGCGCAGTGACATCTTTTTTATGTCAGGGATGTTTAGTTCGCTTTAAAACCTTTTGTGAGCAAATTGTGAAGACTTTTTAGAAATCTATATAGTTCATGTGAAATGCATGATCCTTGTTCCTACAGCTGTTGGAGGCTACAGGAACCTAGTAAATCTGTATGAGTGATTTCCTTTTTCAAAAGTGTTGACTCTCCTCCGGTATGGCTATTTTCATACCAGCACTTAAAGATTTGAGCTAGATGTTGCAAGTTGCTCAAGACCAAATACAAGGTTTCATCTCATCTCTCTTATCTCATATTTTACTAGAATAAGTGTTTTATTTTATATAAAATATGATGTTCTAGCTTTGTTATGATATTGATACTTCCTCGTACTAATTGGATTAGTAAGTTTTCTTTTTTAATGCAAGCTCTTTGACTCCCTCGGTAAGGATGTCTGTCCTTTCGAAGTGAATTAAGAAGGACCAGTCCCATGTTTTTCCAATTAAAGCTTAGGATTACAGTACAAGTGGATTCTGAGTTTCTTATAAGTTCATTTTAAAATGCATCAATCATGTTTAATGTATTACCAATCTTTAGTTAGGCATGTAATGTTAGCCCACTAACAATTAAGTATATCTTGAAGCAGGGTCTTGATTCAGAGGGCTTCGTAGTTTGAGTTTTGGGTGATCCTTTGTGGAACCAGGAGTTGTGCTTGATGATCCTTATGGGTCCCTTTTAACTCTGGATATTCTATGATTCTATTACAAAGAAAGAGAAAAAAGAATAAAAAAAAAATATAAAAAAAGATCTTGATTATTGATGCCTTCCACTTAATTATACAATGATTCATTTGTCACATATACTGTCCAAAACTGAGAAGGCATACTGTTTTATTGCTTGACATCCATAATCCTCACCTTCTTTCTCTCCAGTAGTGCACATTAAGATGCCAAAATGAAGTCTTGAAACAAAGGCTCTTTCCTGCTGAAGCTGTACTATTAAAAAAGGTGATGGATCCAAAATAAAATTTGTGTCCTAGTGACACCTTCTCAACACACTCATGGAGGAAGTCTTAGATTGCAGAGCTTGGTTTCTCTACTTGCTTATAGGTATTGCATTTCATCCATTGGCTGATACATCCAGGTTGTGTGAGCACTCCGTGAAGCAAACAAATTTTCCCACTTCCAGCAGAGATGCTGCCATCAGTGGACTGCAGAGTCATGTTCTCTGTCGTTTGTTTCTCTTCTGCTGCTGTGCTTTGAAATGATTTGGGATGCTCTCCTTATGCATGGTGCAGAAAACTGAGTTGTCTTTATACATAAATTTTGCTCTGAATACATTTTCTAAATAGGGCCCTGAGGGGGACTTAGATAAGTGAAGCCTTGCTTTTCACATCTTGTATGGTTTTATTTATTCCTAATATGTTCAGAACAGCCAAAGTAACATGATCTTGAAGATATCCTGTAGTGCAGCTTTAGTTGTTTATGTAATTAATGCAAATAGAAAAAGCAATGGCTTTTAAAGAATCCAGCTTGACAGGTGGAGATTCTGTGATTTATTTATTTTTTTTTCCTTTGGACTTTGCCTAAACTCCCCATTAATAACTATTAGAATTTGTTTCTATTCATCCCCAATTTAATTTAAGCTTAGCTTTAATTTCCTCTTGTGTTTTTGGAAAGATATACATATATATTTTTATGCTTCAGTTCCCCACCTAGAAAATGAATGTGTTGTACTATTGCAGAGATTCTTTGCACCTCATTTGTTTATTACCAGAGTGTAATGCAAGTAATAATTATGCTATTTGTTGTTTTACACTATACAGCACTTTTTGACATGTAAGAATTTTTAATACATTGATTTTGCTGTTTAAAAAACAATGCATTTAAAATGAATAGGCTCTGTTAGTTCTATTATAGAAGGACAAAAATGTCACAGTGTCTTTAAGCCTCTGAGTGTGATTTGAAGCTGCACTTTTTCTTTTTTGCACCAAGAAGTTGTCAGTGGTGCTTACCTGTTTCTGTCCAGTAGCTATTTCAACCATCTTTCATATTTTCCTGGACTGTTTTCAAGTGTTCTTTCCTGATACACCTATAATTAAATTCTTTATTCATACTGATATTCTGAATTGTCCAATCACGATCTGCTGGGTTTTTTTCGTCGTATTCATTGTCTATTGTGTGACAATTTCTGCAGAAGACATTATCTAGAAATTACTTTTGAATGGTACTGATTTTATTCAAGCATATTTCCCACTGAGTGATCAAACATTACAGATGTGGTGAATTCATTTAGTACTCTGCTTTGTATACAACAGTGATACTGCTGAAATATTTTATTTTTTTTTTTTAATCACAGCATGAATAAAAAAATCTGAAAAGCCTGAGGCAATGAAATAAAAATGTGTCATGGGTCCAACATCATACCAGTGTATGAGGTAAAGGTAAAAGGTTAGGTAAGATAAGGAGAGGGGCAAGAAGAAATATTTTTTATTCACGGCAAATGCACTGCATGTATATCAGGAATTTCACTTTACCCAAATATTTCTTTATGATTTTGAAAAGTGAGCTACAGCAACATGCAGAATGCAATGCCAATAATGATAATTAAAACAGGTCTGAATGGGTTGCGCTGTTTGCAAACCCTTTGATCTAGTCCGTGTACGTGTCTATGACTACAAACATAGAGCCACATGTCTACATGTCATTACTATTCATATTATTCATATTATTGTGCTTTCCAGACCAGTTGTAGATGGGAATTTGCCTGGTAGTTGACTAGATACACTGGCAAGTCAAATTCTAGAGTACCTACATTACAGTGTAATTATAGATGACAGATCATATCAACATCAAGATGTAATAGATGTATTTCTCCTATTCTAGTGTCTTCCAGGATTTCCATAATGAATGATCACCATTACTCCAAATATTTTTTTGAAATGTTCAAAATTAAATACTGTATTGGTGCATTTCAGCATCGGCTAGATAGCATAATCCTTTTAAAATCTCTGTATTCAGGGACTGAGATATCTTTATTTTTTCATACATTATAGTATTCTAATTAACTGTGATAAAATGTAAAAAAAAAAAAAAAATAGCTCTCCAAGATGATGATAAACATGAACAGTCTCTGACATTTTGTTGCTTTTTTTTTTCCATGTTATTTAGACAAAATGCTTATACATAACAAAATTTTCAAACCACTTTAATCTCTGATCGTAGTTCCATAAAGAATTAAGAAATAGAGTCCAAGATAGTGTTACATGGAATTATGCTTTTAACTTCTGATTTTGCTGAACTGAATGTAATTATTTGGAACTTTCTAGAATTGGAAAATTTGAGGATCAAGATTAGTTTGTTCTAGGAACTTTTTCATAGTAGGTACTAAAAGTCTGCAGTATTAGGCATAAAAATGAATAGGCTGATCAAGCTTAGAAGATAGACAGAAAACCTTTGTTTTCCTGGATGCAGATGTATTACTTTTTAGACATCAATGATAGAAATAAGGTGCAGCTTCTCAAGACTGAAATGATTTCCTATTTTGAGTACATTCTCAGTCACTTACACCTTGTCAATGTGTTTCATTTGCTGTAAAGATTTTTTGTTTGAAAGGATGACAGAATTAGGAATCAGTGCTAATCCCAAATATTTTCATTATTTTTCAAGGAAAGATAACATTTAAGATGAAGTTATATTATTATTATTATTATTAATATTTTTTAACAATAATTTTTAATAACAATAATAACGAGAAGAAAGATAACTGACATTTTGCAATCTCTTTGTAATTCAGCATATTGTTTGTAATGAACTAATCAGCTTTGCCTGTTTACTTGCTTTTGTTTTAATATCTAATTTTTCTGAAATACTATAGTGGTGTGACTCCTCCAGAATTTCTGGGACAACAAAACTTTAAATTCATATTTCTATAAACATTAAAAAAAAATAAAAATGGTTTCCTGAAACCTTGACCAAATTCACAGTTGACATCCTTGTAATTGTGTTTTCCATGCATTATTTTATAGACTTCTTATGAGAAAGCATTGCATCTATGCAGTACACCAAAGATTGCTGTGATTACCACAGAGAAAAATTAATGCATTACAGCACAATGCTGCTCATAATAATCATGGAACGTAAGCACTGATACTTTCTAAATTAGCCATTTGTTGTGAAATATGGTGAGAAAGACATGATGTAGACAGTAGATCTAATTATATAAAAACTTTTAAGATCTGTTGTAAGCTATTTAACTACCTTGTCCTTACAAAGTCTTTTATTTTTATCATCTCCTTTTTTTTTTTTTTTTTTTTTTTTTTTTTTACTATTTCTATTGAAGACAGTTCCAGACATTTTGATTTTCATTTTTTTTGTTTTGTTTTGTTTTAAATGAACTGTTCCTGGCAGTTTGGGAAGTTTTTTTTTTACCCTTTAAACTCCCATAATTTATTTTCAACTTTGAATGTTTGTTTTCCTTGTGGGTGAACACAAAAAAGTCTAATAGCTTGGAGTAAGCTTTAAGTGTTCTATTTTTTAAAACTTTTTTTTTTTTTTTTAAACACAGTTTTGCTTTTTTTTTCATCATATATCAAATCTTACAATAAAAATGCACTATGGATTACATTCTAAAATTACATGCAAATACAAAATTGTCTTCTTTTGAGCTCCACAGAAAATTCAATTATCAATCATACTAATCTGAAATAATATATTTTTACATGTATTTTTCTGTAGACTATTTCACCATATCTACAAATATTAACAGGCAGTTTGGAAAAAAAATAAAACTTTTTCAGTGGGAAAAAGTAAGGTGTACTGTACATATAACAGGCTTTCTATTAGATTATTCCATTGCAACCACATCACAATCCTCTCTCTCATTCTCTCTCTCTCAGTTTTCCCCAGACATTGGCATTATGTCTGTGGCTGTAGTCTGTCAGTGGTTCTTACTTTGTTCTTATGACCATTTAGTGTAGGAATCTGGGCCCAAATTTGTAATATGTATAAGTTAATTTAGCTGTACTGATTTCATTGCCAACGAATGGCATATGGATATTTTCTTCCATCTGTCCATCCATCTGTCCATTTTTTAGTACTCTTCTTCCTTTCATTCTGAATTTATTGGAAAAATTAAGAAGGTGCCAGCTGGGGAAAATAAATAAATAAATAAATGAAAAATTCAATGCATACCCTAAAATAATAACAAATATCACCTATGTTTTGGCAATAATAGCAGTATTTCCATCATTAGATTATAAACTTCTTCACACGTTTTATTTATTTCTCAGAGAACCTCATTATTTCTCTCAATAGTCAGAAAATCTACTTATTGAAGTACAGTCTCTCCCCACTGTATTTGACGCTGGTCTGAATTAACTTTCATTTTACCTGACCTTGCCTTCAGATTAAACAGAACACCTGAACTTGGTTCTTAAGATGTTCTGTTTTTTACTGCTTAAAATTAGGTCTTTCATTCTTTTTCCAGTCTTCTTCCAGTCAATCTTTGAAGTGATGAAGCTACGTATTCAATTTGTATACACACCATTCTGCATTATATTTTTCCTTCTGTGCTAAACTTACAATGGAAGCCTGAAAATGGCATGCTGGATAAGGAGATAATTAAGATGTTCCTTATTTAAGAAAATAAGGAAATGAGACAGAAATTTTTCTACAATTTTTGTTGTTGCTTTGTTTTGTTTACAGACTATAAAAAGAATTGTCAATTACTGTTTGTCTTTCTAGTTATTAGATAGTGTTTAGATAGGGTTTCTTATTTCCTGGATGGTGAAAAATCGGTCTTTATGTTCATTTTCTGTGCATCTGCAGCTCTTGATCTGCTTGTTAAATTTTATCCTCTAAAATGATGGAAAAATATCTTCCCTCATTTGACTAAAAGTGCTCTCAGTCTTAGCTGTTGTTTTCTTCTGTGTGCCATCTTTGTTTTCTTTGTACCCTTAGAGAGTTCTTATTTTTATGGCTCACATTTTTAACTGTAAAAGGTTCACAGCTAACATCTATGTGTAATGAATAATAAATTTAAAATCCATGAAAAAGAAACAACACTCATGGAATAATCTAATGGTTTACATACACTGTATACTGTTGTTTTGACTTGATTGCTGCTGATATTTAAGTAAGTACATTAAAATTAGCTTCCTTATTAATATTATTAATAATTCATAGTAATAAAAGTTGTTGCAGACTGCAGACTGTAGTGCAGCCATTTTTAAAGCTACTTTGGGGAGACAAGCTAAAGCTGAAGATGAGGCCTTAGTTTGATTTGCAGATTATATTGTTCAACACACTGAAATACTGAAATAATTGAGTACGTAATCACTTCTACAATGCTTCAACTTTCTGTAGAGTTCTTTTCAGATCCATTTTCAAGGTTCTAAGAAAAAGCTTCTCTAACTGTAGATATTGTCAGATGATAGTGAATTATGAATGCACTGTAGCTAAAAGGAATTCAGAAAGTTGTGACAAAAAGAAAGAGTGAAAATTATCCTGATTTTTCTAATTATTTTTTAAGTTTTAGACTCCATATAAGAATCCCTTTTTGGTTCAGGTTCTTTCTTCCTTAACTCTTTAACTTGAGAGCAAGTGACCTTTGGGAGCAATTTTATAAAACCATGGTGTTTATAAGCAAAGAGAATAAAATAAAACACATTTCAAAAGAGACTTCATTTTGAGGAAATTGCCTCACTTTCTCTGTAATCTCAGTCTTGAAAACTCCATAATGATCACTAGTGAAAAGCATCAAAAGAGGAATAGTATTTTCTTTTATTAATTTTTTCCAAGTATCTTCTTATTCTAATTGTTCTGTCTATCTCTTTTCACACCTAAGTGACATTTGTGTGTGTGTGTGTGTGTGTGTGTGTCATGGTTTTGTAATTTTTGCTATTGGTATTCCACATCATAACATCATGAGGAGCACAGAGAAGAACTACACATCCCAGAGAACCTTGCAATCAGAGAGAGAAATACGTCACAGAAGTGATGCTGGCTCTCTCTCACTGCCTGGCAGCAGGTGTGGGTGTGATTCCAAACCGTGGTGCCTTCAGTTTTCAAAGTAGGCTTCTCAGTCTTCAGAAAAACTCTCTCTCTCTTATTTTACTTGATTTATTAGCCTCAGTTTCAATTAGATTGTTTTATATTCTGTTATCTTATATTCCAATATCATAAATAGTAAAATAAGTTTTTCTCCTTAGATCGTTGCCGCTTCTCTGTTTCCTTGAGCCCAGCTCCCATCTCCCTACCCCTTTCCCATTTTCCCTTCCCAATTTGTCAGGGCCCAAGGGGCCCACAGGCCTACTGCCATGTAACGGACATAGATTAATCTAGATAACTCTGTGACAGTGTGCTAGAATAAAACAAACTTTAATTTTGGTATTGTCACACTATAATAGGATGGAAAGTAACACAGTAGTAGCAGATTGGAAAAGTCTTTAGCTACAGCAAATGAGAACAAACCCCAAAACAGCAGCTGAATAAACTCAGAAAAAAAGATTTTTACATTTAGAAGGCCTCAGATATTCAGAGATCTCCAACAAGAGCTGCCATCATCTCCATTGCCAACCCTTACATGAGACTTGGGAAGGAGATCCTGGCTCCACCCATTCTGGTCGCTCATTCACATTGCATGCAGCTGAGCTCCCCTGGGTTGGCCCTGCCTTCCCACCAGGTACTCAATCACTGATTCAGGCTATGACTTAGCATTTCTGCTAAGGTGTAACATCAAATTACTAGAATATTTTCAGACAAAGGCTGTAGTAACACCACTAATCTATAATGCTATGATAGTCTACCTAGAAATGTATCACAGAAATGAGAACTAGCATTGGTAAGCCTGAAGGATGGTGATGGTAATGAAAAATACAAAAGTAACACAGCAGTGATTTTACCTATGTGTCTGAAGTTCTTTGCTATAAGAGCAGTTATAGGCAGGAACAACTTTCCAGCAAGAAAAATAGTACCAAGAAGCCTGGATAGCTTTAAAATTTGAGCTTGAATAGGGAATCAACAGAAAGTAAATTCTTATTAAATCATTCAGACTTAGAAAATGAGAGCACACATCTAAGTTGTAATATAATCTCAATTTTGCATCTTATTTTATCTCAGTTCTGTTAATAACTCTGTTCTCAGTGACACCCAAGTGGCATCACTATTACTTTTATATCTGTGATTGGCAGTTCTAACAAAAAGGCTGAGAGGTGCATGTGTAATGAGACTGAACTTCTTCCATCTCAGAAGGTAGTCCCCTTCAGGTCAGGACTGAGAGACACTGATGTGCTAGTCTAAGGGAGCTTGCAGTATTACTCTAATATAATATTCATTTTCTGGATTTATTAGTGCAGGGGTTATTCTCCCAGGCTGTCAATCTCACAAGTATCATTAGTGCTAAATATCTTCTATTATATATAGGAAAAAAAAAGGTAGCATATTTTCCTTTACCCTCTTGATAAAATAAAACCAAGAAAGGTAAATGCTAAGGACAGAAATGTCCTTCCAAAAGGTTCTGTGTTTCTATATTTTTTTCTCCATTATGACCTTTTTACACTTTTGAAAGTTAGATGAATCTCATGTTTTAGCTATTAAAGCAGGTGGCAGTTTTGGCACTCAGAGGACTAAATGTCTTTGGAAGGACTTCACAGCTTAATCTTCATATGTGATTTCTGTTAAACTTGATGACAGGATTAAAAATGCAATCTCATCTCTCTCCATCACTATAACCTTAGCATATCCATTTGTGATGATTTCAGCTAGCATTAATATGATATTATTAAAATCTGGCACTGTTCCTTGCTGCTGTCAGTCCCATAGAGTGTAGATACATCCTGGCAGAACTCTTATAAGCATAGGTAGTCTCTTTGCTTTTAATTACTAGATATCAAGCAGTGTACCAGGATGATCTTTAAGGATTTTTCTGTGTTAGCATCTGGACAATCCTTCCTTGTCATTCCTACATTTGCTGCTTTCCAGGTCTTTGGGGTCTCAGTGATGCATAGCACATTTTCAGTTTACACAGACATGGAACTTTCTTCAAGAAATTTCTTCAATCTGTTCATTGTACATCTGGTTGAGGGGAACATTTTCACCAAAGTCTTTTGACAAGGCAGTCAGGGACATGAACATTGCAGTTCTGGCTTTAAAAATTATGTCTTCACTTCCTGAAATATCCATGGTAGATGAAATGAGATAAGAGGGGAGAAAAAATAATAAAAAATCTTGTTTCATAGATTCTCTGTACGAATTTTATTGAAGAACTACTTGAGAATTTGTGAGAATCCATATGCTCCAAGTTTAAAAAGTTTGAAGAGTCCTTAGCACTGGCAGCCACAGCTAGAAAAGTAGGAGAAAAACTGTTTCATTGATCTCTGAGGTTTCTAAATGGGTTGAGTGAGGCTGGTCCATTCTCAGTGCTGCGAGTACTGCAGGAGGTGGAACAGTTCAGTGGAAGTCAGCTTTTCATTGAGAGTAAGACCAAATGTTGTCAAAGTAAACACCGATAGTCAGAGATACCTGGTGGCAGCTTACTGGCTTCATCTCTTCCAGTGTCCTCTTCTGTCTGTGACAAGAATATGATGACTTAAACAATATAAGAGCAATGACATGTGCAACTCACGTAGCCCAGTTTGAATTTAAGGGGAAATGTCTTTACTGATGCAAGTGTGAAAAGAGGTACCTGGCTAGATTTTCTATCTTAGTTCCTGAAAAATTCTTTATCTTTCTGTTACAAATAATTTTTAAAATCATATTAGAAAGGATGCAGATTAATCTTGTCTGCTACTATTGATCCTGTGTTGCACTCCCATGTATATTTTTTCTTCTGATTAAATTACGTTATGTGTAACAGTCTGGTGGCAGTGACTAAGGTCATTCAGTGCTAATATGGACTATACTTATTCACATGCCAGAGTACCTTAATGTGTAAGTAATACTATTCACACATAAATTGAATTTACTAAGTATGATGCATTCACTGTGTTTAAACTTCAGCATAAGAGTGAACCATGCTTTGACAGAATGAAGTAAATAATCTGTATCAGTGGATTGCCTCCGGAAGTCTCCTGGGCTCTTAGAATACAATTTTCTCATTGTCTGTCTTTTATCATATCATTTTTCTTCCTTTCTTTCCCCTTCTCACTTTCCTTTTGTGAACTCAGGGACATGCAGTTAGGAAAATCACTGCCTGTTATCAGTGCTGACTCTGCCTGAGGCTTCTTGTTTTCCAGTCTGAGCCCAGTGGGGAGATACAAAAGTGGAACAGTCGCCTAAGATAGCAGTAGGCTTGCAGTGGCTTCCCACTGAAAATATTCTTTTCATTATCATATTCATTGAACTGTGCAGCTTTTATCTAAACAAGTAAAAGGTTTTATACTGTCATTACTTCTGGTATATGTATAGTATTTATCAATTATTGCTAAACATTCACTGTCCAGATTGTCCGGAAGCTCATTACATCTTAAGTATTTGAAAAGAGAGATTACATTTTGAAATCCAAAAATTTGGGGCTTCTAATAAGCAAGGGAGGTGTCATATAAGATTTGTTAAACCATAGGTCAAAAAGTAAAAGAAAGGTATAAATCTTATGTGTAGATATCTCATTGTCAGCCTACAGCCAGACATACTTATGTTTTGTGTTATGTGCCACACCTGGATTTCTTTTTTTACTGGTGCCAATTAAGTGCATTATCGCCTGAAGGATGAACTAGAGTTGTCAACCACTTCTCAAAACAAGGAGAAAGGTAAACAGATGTAAATAAACAAAGAAACAAACAACAACAAAAAAAGTCTGAAATCTAGGAATTACATTTGCTTGTATGTTTATGGATCATTGACAAATAAAAGCCTCCTTTGAATGTATCTGTTATTTACAAAAAACAGCAGCTCCATAAGGCAGGTGGGGCACCTGAAAGAACATGTATAGGAGATAATATCATAGAATTCCCTCAGCTTCTCATTTTTTTCCATGCTGCCATTGGCCAGTCAAACCATTCTCCTAGAGCAGATCTCATAATTCAAATCACATCTCTGTTTCCTTCATGTTTTCATTTCTTATCTCAGGGAATATTATTCTAGCCATCCATGACATTGCTCCTAACCCCACCCTCTCAGCCTATTATCCCTTCTTTTCCTTACTTCTTGACAGGGTTTTTATATATTTCCATGCTTTATACTGTTTTCCAGACTTTCTTTTCACCCACACATCTCTTCTGACATAGAACAAATTAAACTTTAAACTGCTTTTTGAGCCAATATTGAGTCATTATTTGTGCATACTCTATGACATTCTCCCTCCATGTCTTGGTTACAGCTCCCCATATGTGACAGGATATGCTCACAGATTAAAAATTTCGTCTACTCTGCTGACAAGCTTTTTATGCCATAGCTGTCTGTTGCTGTTGAGTCTACTACTCAGTCTTTTTAGGCCATTACTCTGTTTGATTTCTGTTGCTAAGAAGTGGTTGTAGCAACCAAGCTGTTAAGGTCTGTGTTTTGAAAGAGAAACAGAACTGTTAAAAATCTTTTCTGCTTAAATCATACCGTGCAATATAATTTGGTCTCCTTATTATAGTGAGGGTTACAGGATGTGGTCATGAGAGCATGGCTATGAATCTGTCTTGGCATATCTTGTGTCTGAGCTGCATATGCTTGGAATGCATTCAGATCCTACTATGTTCTGCTGATTTGGGCATAACTGAGTAGTATATCTGCCTTTGGATGTTTTACTGCAAAAAAAAAAAAAAAAAAAAAAAAAAAAAAAAAAAAAAAAGACAACTAGTCAAGTATGCCATTTATGAACATTAAATAATTCACTCCTCTGAAATTTTATCTAACACCAGTTATTTTTGAAGCCCATTAGAATGGGCTGCATCAATAAATAAATAGCTTGACAACCACATTTGCTATTATGACAAAGTAGAAACCTTACAATTAAAAGATGTTCAAATGTCTGCTTTCTGAATTCAATGTGTCAGATATCTTTATGCTTCTCCATAATCTAGTCTGCATTTTAGTTTTAGCAAGTGAAAAACAGAGGACTTTATTCTGTTCTTTATCATTTTAAATTCCGCCTTAACCAGAAAAAATGATTCAGTTTCCATTTCTAAATAGCCTGTTTGATTGATTGATTGTTTTTGTTAATATAATCAGTGAAGAAAATAAATTGTATAGTCCTGGGGAGTAGGAGGTTATCTGGACTACTCCTCCTTCACCAGAAATAGGTTTTCATAAGTTTTCCCTGGTGCTTGCTCCAGATATGAGAAAATCAGAGTTTTCAACAAGTTTGCCTCTACTCACACGTATATCTGCATAAACACATTACATGCACCAAAATTTTGGAGATTATAAGAGACCTTTGCCATTTCTGACTGAGAGCACAGACTGAAAGCCTGGATACTTAGCTTCCATAGTATTCTCTGGCATGTGTATTCCCATGGTCAGTGTGCTTCTCTGAAAAGGGAATGATAGAGTCAGGAATCCAGGTGTCCTCAGCCCACCCATCACACATTTTCTCACTTCACCCAAGATAACATCTCTCTTCACACTAAGATAATATCAGTTGTAAGAAACAGTCAATGGCTTGCATGAGATGACATGCCTTTTTGTTTGTTGCTTTTGTTGTTGTTTTTTTGTTGTTTTTGTTTTTGTTTTTTACACTGAAATATGACCTTATATCTGGATTGATGTAGAGTGGAATCTCACCAAGATAAGAAGAAAATAAAGGAATAAAGGGTTAAAGACAGCATCACTACTTTTCCTATAGCAAACACATATTGTCTAATATTTGGATATCATCATATGGGAAGAAGCTAAAATTCATAGCTGTCTACAGTAAAAATATTATCTTCTTGATATTCCTCCTGAGGGAATCTGCAGATCTAGGCTGTTACTTTGCATGTATTTGCCATAAGAAGATGTACAACACAAGGTGAGCAGAAAAGTACTGAAAATGCAGATGGAGTTTGTTAGATAAATGGCAGATATCAGAAGTGAAATTTGGTCAAAATTTCTAAATACTCTACCTATTCAAAGTGAAATATTATACTGGACCTTATGATGATTAGGTGGCTTCCTTTCTGAAAAATAGTTCCTTCAGTGTTAAGTGATACCCTGCATGTTCTGAGCTGTTAACTATTAGATGGCTTGTCAAAGCTTTTATTAGTCTTTCTCCCTAACAGCACATCTCACTAACAGTTAGACAGTTAGACAACCTCCTAAATAATTTTGTGCATGATCTGAGACATGATAAACTCTCACCAATATCTAGCTAACCTAGAAGGGGACAGAAGGAAAAAAAAAAAAAAAAAAAAAAAAAAAAAAAAAAAAAAGTTTAAGTCAGCTTTCCTAATTTTGTCCCCAACCAACTCCTTGGCCCTCTGTTCCTCCCAGCTTCTTGTGCAAAACATAGCAGCATGCCAGACACTATTAAAAAAAACTGTCCCAACTGAAACTAAGACAAAAGCATAAGCAAGGGAGCAAAGATTTGTTGATCATTAAGTCAGCTTCCATGAGTTTTTTCATGGTTCATTTCTGTGAAGCCATTGAACAAAGTCAGAATTCTGAAGGAAAAGACAATTACTCATTTGATGAAGTTGTGAAGATTAAGTGTAAACAGCATTCAAGGTTCCTACTGGAGAAAGTCTGACATAGACTGCCTATACATGAGTATGCATTCTAACTTAAGGACCAGTCATTTCTGTTTCTGTAGATCAAGTGTTTCTCTACAGATGCTTATTGATTTTCTTCTATAGAGAGGAGAAGGGATAAGGAAATGGCATGTCTTTCCACTTTTTTTAGATAGTGGTAGCATTTCTCTTGTACAGAGCATTTTGATATTGGACATGCTTTACCCTGATACTGAGGTCTGCATATAGTGCAGCTTGGTCATGGCTGTGATTTCCTTGCTGTGTTAGTAAATACTGTTATACTGAGAAGGCAGATACCAATAAATGTTTCTCCGTTAATGTGTTTCTATCAGCTTTCCTATTAAGATGCATATTCTGCCAATTGAGTATGCTCAGACTTGCAGAATCAGGCAGCCTGTTGGTTACAGTATAAAAGTATTGTAGACATAAATTTACAAAATGCCTCACTGATAAGATTACTTGTATACAGGTCATCAAAACGTTGTATTACATAGAGCACATGGCACATATATTTTTCAAGAAACTGGTTCTTATTGTATATGATGGATTGGGGCAGTAAATCCAATGGTGCCACTCATATCTCATGCTCACATGAGATATGCTACAGAACTCATTTTACTCCTTGCTTACCTACATGCAATTTTGAGATTTTAATATGAAACCTTGTGGTTGGAAAGGGTTTTCCTTAGTTATTATTACCAATGGAATATGTTGTATCATTGATTTCTTATCTGAACAAAATAGCTGACACAAGAATGGACAAATGAAAACATAACATAAGGTCATTAAATGCTTGTTTATTTTAAATTGAAAGTTTTTTGAGCTTTACCAAATAAAGTCCCATGGACACCAGCTAGAAATGATAAATGTAAATCATATTAAAATATAATTGTTTCTGATCAAACTGTTTCCATTTGCAACGTGTATTTTGTCACATCAAGAAAATGATTACATAAATATGATAAAAGTTACAGTGATTGAAAATGTGAATGGAATACTAACATGTTTCTTTCTAAGGCCCATTCTTGCTGAAATACTTTTCTTGTTTCTGTATAGAAGTAGCCAAAATAAAATTAATCTTACTTTACTGAGCATTGTGGTTAAGTAGTGAACTAGAAATATCCTTAACTTTTACAGAATTATAAAAAAATACTTTAAACAAAAAGACATTTATTTTCCAGATTTCTGTCTCAGTCACTAAGTCGATGTACAAATGTACATGATTTCATAAATACTTGTCTACTCTTTCCCAGTCTAGTGCAATAGATTCAATAAGAAAACATGGAAAAGCTTTTTAAAGAATAATTTCATATCAGATTTGTTTAAAGATAGTCAGTGTGTTCATGTCTAACATGAAGATACAGCCCTGGAAAGAAGAATTTTTTTTCCAGTTCTTCATAATATAAATCTTTTTTTTTTTTTTTTTTTTTTTTTTTTTTTTAATTTTTTATTTTATTTTATTTTATTTTTTGAGATATGAAGGCAAATCACCAAAATACCATCTACCCTGATCAGAAGAAAAACTTGGAAAGAAAATATTTTTCCACACAGTCAAAGCGTGGACAGAATACAGTACTCATACTGTAATCACTGGGCTGCCAGATCCTACATGTACAACCATAAGTTTGCAGAAAATGTCTCTCTTGCTCAGTAAAGCAGTGCCCAGAATAACCCTGGGAGCTTCCTCTGGCTGCACAGTAGCTCATGGGCAGGCAGCTGAGCTTGGGTTTGGTAGCAGCATTATGGCATCCTGAAAAGACAGACAATAATATGAATGGTGCTACCAAGTGAATCATTGCTACTCAGTGGGTGAATCTTTCCTTTCTTCTGTACATTTAGGTTGTCCAAAATCATTATCCTAATACGTGTGCTTTATTTTCATACATACACACAGTTACAACTTACAGAAGTATGGTAATGGTGAATACAAGTTGGTAGTTTATCACAGTAAGCAAACATAAAAAGTCTGAGAAATCATACGCAGAAAAATACAGCTTTTTTTAGAATATGTATGAGTAGAGAAGCTCTTCATAAAGCCCAATTAAAAGAAAACAAATTGGTCTTAACCACTTGGCAAGCATGTATATAGCCATTTGATTTGCAGTATATCTTTAACTGATACAAAAGAGTATGTTTTAATTACACTAATTCTTGACCACATTTTCATTTTATTGTCTGTGCTTCTACTTATCAAACAAAACAATGGATGCTTAATGTACTACAGTTCTGCTGATGCACCCTTGTAACTCTCTTATACTCCTACAGTTAAAACTCCATTACCAGTTCTAATGTAATCTTATAGTTTATCAAAGTGCTCAGTGAACAAAATGTTGCAGTCTATTGTGTTGTCAATTAAAGTAAATAAGACCTCAGTAGAGGATGCAATTTAATTCACGAGTTACGAGGAAATTATTTCCACCTTTTGTTTTTTCAGTAATTTGTGTAAAAAAACAACTATGCAAGTAAAGACCCGCTATTATGTTGTTGCCACAAAAGGCTGAGCAGATTTTATAAGGATGAAAAACATTAGATGTTTGCTTCTGCTTAAAACTGAGAAGTGCAATGTCTTTTTTCTTCCACCATCAATGCTCAAAGAACAGTCAAGCAGTAGAGTTACTGACTTTGATCACTGTATCAATAAAGCCATCTGTCTACTGTTTTTCTTCTTGTTTACAACAACTTCATGTATTCCAGTGCCATTCTCCATTTATCACACTCAAATTTCATCTCATATGGAAATCACCATTATAGTGTCTGCATTTCAGGAAGCCTACAGTGAAGTACCATTCTCTTTTGTCATTTTGTTTTAACATAACATTGTTTATAAAATATTGTTAGTTCTCTGAGTCCCTTAGTTTAAAAAAATAGTCAAAATCCTGGATGAATTTTAAGAAGAGTGTGACATGTCTTTGGAACAAAGCTAAAATGAATGCATTTTGGCACACTGAATTCCCAAGGTCCTATCTGCACATCCTTTATGAAAAAATTTTCATGTTAGATGCTTGGTAATTCCATGCAATAGTTTAAATTTATTTATTTATTTGTTTATTTATTTATTTATTTTAATATACTAGTAGTGGTCCCTCCTTGTGGTAATAAAGATTCTAACATTGTTTTAGTCCAGAAATAATATGTTTGACTATGTCTTATAAAAATATCTCTATGTTGTATCTGAAAAGAAAAATCTGAGCTCTAGCCTGAAGATTATTGGCTATTCTTAACACAAACAAGGAATCAGTGTTCTCAGTTACTGTACTTTGCCCTGTCTCTTCCTATTCTTCTACATTTACTACTTTTTTTTTTTTTTTTTTTTTTTTTTTTTTTCTGTATTGTTACCTCTTACTTACACAGAATCAGTATTCTGACTTTCTGTTTGGTGAGCTACACTGTCAGCTGGAGCTGTGTTCTAGGCATGTTCACTTCTCATTTTCCCTTCAATTTTCCATTTCAGTGTCTTATATATAATTTCCACTTTCTTCTAATAGTTGTTTATTTCCAGGCCAGTGATCCTCTCAGTTTTTATTCACTTTTTCCTAATGGTAGGGAATCCACCTAGACTTTGAAACCCCGAGGATGCAGGGGGTTTTCAGGTCTGTTCTGTATGTTACAGAGGTGTGTTACTTGGTTCATCCTGCCTACCTTGATTCCAGATGCTTTCATATTTCTATTCATGTTCTTCACTCTCTTCCTAAAATGACTCCCTGTAGCCAAATATAAGTTTCAGCTCTATTTGAACCATGGTAGAACACCGGTCACTTCTCTTTAGCTTCATACTGGCTCCCCTTTGCCTGAGATAACAGAACTGCTAAATACATCTGGTACCCGTGGAAGAAGGTTACTTATCATTGAATCCATTTGGTATCTACCCATCAGTTTTTAAAAGACAACTAAATATGACATAGTCCATATTTTTATTTTGTGGTTGGTTTTGGTTTTTGCTTTTTTTTTTTTTTTTTTTTTTTTTTTTTTTTTTTTGGGGGGGGGGGGGGGGGGGAAGGGGAGAGAAGGATTTTTTTCCCCCTATTCTTTTTATTTTTTTAACAACTTCTTTCTTCTATTGGTATTTTCTCTTTTCCATGCCGTCTCCAGTGACCAAACAATGCTTTAAGGTTTTTGCAAGAGACCTGCTTTGCTCTTTGCTGTGTGTAGCCATCTGGAACAAGTCAATAATAGTTCTTACAGTACCCATCTAAGACTGTCTTTTAAGCTGAATTATTAGAGGCATAACTGCCAGTGCAGCAGAAAAGAGAGTAAAATGAGGGTAGAGAGAAAAAAAGCCAGAGAAATAGTATGTAACTGAATGATAAATAAATAGCACAGCTATAACTTTACATAAAATTGCTAAACATTTTACAAATATATAGGAAAGCAAACAAACAAACAAAAAGAAAGCAACAATGAAATGGGAAGCCAAAAGCTCCTCTCTTTGTTAGTAACACATTTCTGATGCAGTAGATTTCTGATGATCAGTGAGAAGTTTCTGGCTATACTCAATCAATCTGACTGACAGGGAAAGAACTTGTAGAACGCTGATACTCCAGGCTCAAACCATGCTGCACATCAACTAGCAATAGTCAGAGCAGAAATTTCGTATCAATTTCTATCCACTGTGATATGATGAATCATCCCTAGACAATCCCTCTCACTATCAAAAAATGAGTATATTGAAGTGAAAAGACAAGCAGAAATCTGATTCTGTCACCCTCCCTTGTCCAAGACCTTTAATGTATCTATCACTGAAACAATATAGACTCAATTAACAACTTAGTACAATTTTTTACAATTAACATAGATGTTTCCATGTGAATTATGCTTTTCATTAATTAATGTCATCTAGATGGGTTCACTGTAAGTTGCCTCAAAATCCCGTCTTCGTGGTACATTTTGACTGTATATTCTTTAGTATTCCATCTATACATCATCTTGTAATATGAGTTATGTTTTATTTCCCTAAAAGCCGTTTTGCACAGTGTTTGTAAAATTCTTCTTGCCATTAAATCTACATTTCACTGGCATGTTTCCACATAATTTCATGCCATTTTATTTCTATGGTAACTATCAATAAGTTCCACTTCCTTCCTGTTTAAAGTAACTTAAGGGACTTTTCAGTTACAGTTGAATTTTCCAGGTCATTGGTGTTATAATTCACCTGTATGGAGTGCATCCAGATGAATGAACAGAAATAAGTCACTCATTTCAGAGACTGTAAAATGTAGGGGAAATTTCCTCAAGCAATTTTCTGTGGTAAAGTTTCTGAAATTTTGAATGAATATTAGAAAGAATTATTGAAAAGTTTTACCTTATGCTTAATTGTACTACCCTTTGTGTTTCTGATTAAAAAAAAAAAAAAAAAAAAAAAAAAAAAGCAAACAGGAATTTGAAGCACCTCTCCCAGCATACAATGAGAGATACTGAGTCTCCATCTGTTCCCATTTAAAGTAGCTCAGAAATAAGTCTGGATGTTCATTCATTAAACATTTCACAGATATAATGGCTAGAGTTTCCCTAGCACAAAACCCTTGAGCAAGATACAAGATAAGGGAACAGACAGTTTGAAAAAATTGTCCCAGATTGGGAATTTCAGTCACTTTTGCCACCCAGGAGTAACTTCCTATTTTTGACTCTCAAAGAGGTACTCTTTTCCCTTTTTTCTGTCTATGTGATAAATTAAAATGGGAGGTATTCCTTTGGGAAGTAGTAAGGAAATAATGTTTGAGAAGTTAAATATCTAGCAAGTGTGATTAGAATGCCGATGTATGCTATTAGAGTAGGAAACAGTAAATAACGATGTCCCTAGGGGGCACTGCAAATGCAGAAAGCAATCAGGCAAAACTACTGAAAGAAGAGGGGAAAAAATCCTTTTGCTCTTCTCAGGAAGTTCTTACATAGAATAGAAAGAGAGCAGAAAGAGACAAGCTTTCTCAGGTGCCTTCTTTTTTTCTCTAAGTTTTCTCATTTTAGACTGATGGGTCTGCTTTTCTATTCCTTGCTGTCTTTCCTTCCACATTTAACCTCAAAACAGAGAGAAGAAACCAAAGTGCAACCTACTCCATGTTGCAAATCTGCAACATACTTAAAGTCACAGGAGTGTAGGCAGAGTCATCCCTAGGAAGGAGGCAAGAGAGCAGATATGACATATGGTAGTAAAATTGTCTGGGGTATACAGGCTGATCTGAAACAGTGTGTGGTGATCATGGCACACAGTTGTTTTTTATTTTCTGTAAGCACACTCCTTCCATAGTTATAAAATTTCTCAAAGTGGAGAAATGAGATTTTATTCATCAATTTAAGCTTCTACATTCTGTTGTCTTGACTCTAAACAAGTCACTGGCTCCCTTTGTTTTCAATAGAGATAAGTGGAGCTGTTTCATCTTACCACAAGAATCTAAGATACAGAAGACAGAATATCATCTCCTGGAAGTATCTTTTCTTAGGTAGGGAAATCACTGGGATGATCTGACTTACGTAGGCTAAGTGTTGTATCCAAATGTTTAAGTGAGGTGGGCTGCTAGTGACTCCACCTTTTTCAAAATGTCTTAGGTAGATGCCAGATCTTCTGACCAGCTGACCAGGTTGTTCCGTACAGTAAACCAGAAGCCAATCTCATTAGCACTTTAAATAAAAATAAATATGTAAATGTGGTGTTTCTGTAAAATATTAAGAGCCTAAGTAAGATAATGGCAGTAGATGATTCTTAGTTTCAACCAAATGTTTGTTAGACATAGCTAGTGGGTATCAGCATTCCTAATGTTTCTGCTAAGAATAAGGTACAATATCCTTCCACAGTAAATATCAGCAGGTTTTAGTTCTGTGTGAGAAGAGAGTTTAAGAAATCATTATTCACCTTAATGGAATAGAAATAGTTCATGTCTAGTTAAATACAATCCAGATTTTTAAAATTTAAATTGAATATTTTTATTTATTTATTAATAACAGGCCTTGTTTTCTTTGAGTGTGCTCATCCATGTTCAGGAACAGGTGTCGATTTTTAAATACTTTTTTTTTTTTTTTTTTCCTATTTAATTTAGATTTAAATTTAACAAAAAAAAAAATTTGTAATAATATCAAACTGGAATTTATAATTTTTGCTTTATATTTTGGCA
This sequence comes from Excalfactoria chinensis, assembly GCF_039878825.1. Lineage (NCBI taxonomy): Eukaryota > Metazoa > Chordata > Aves > Galliformes > Phasianidae > Excalfactoria > Excalfactoria chinensis. Next base: position 70,913,682 of record NC_092826.1, read on the forward strand.
TCTTTTATTTTTAGTTAGGTATCTGGTTTGCTATCAAGATCACATGAAAATCTGCCTTTCTAATGAGAAGTGATAAAGATTTGTTTAGGTCGGTTCTTTTATATTGGATGCTGTTTTTACAGGATGGAAAGAGGATTAGACTTGAATGTTTCTTTTACAACACATAGAATAAGAAAATATATAAAGCACTGCTTTTCCTTCTAGGAGAAGATAAGTTGGGCAACAGTCTTAGTAGGCTGAAATAAATGATTTTCATGCCCTGTCAAACTAAATAGGGAAATAATTCAGATTTGTATCTCTCAAGTCCTATTAAATTACCTGCAGAAATAATTGTCTCTCTCCATTTGTAGGAATATGGAGTTACTGAACCATCGTCTTTCAATATTTGACAACAGCATCTTACTTTAGTCCATATAATGATTCTTCTTGTTGATCTTGACATGGGATACATTTCTAACAAGTGGAAGAAAATAATGGAAAGTTACCCTCTTTCTTTTCCTATTTATTCTTTTATTATTTTATGTTCCCAGCATAGTATTACTCCGTTTGACTCTGAATGGCAATGTGAAAATATTGTTAGTGTGACTGAGTTTTTGATTTGTAGTTCTGTACTGGCTTATTGTATTATTATTATTATTATTATTATTAATCTTTTGTTTGTTTGTTTGTTTGCTTTTCTTGTCATGTAGTTTGGTTGGCCTTGCAAGCACTCCTTTTGTATAAGAAAGACTCAGAGGCATAAAATAGAGAAATCACACAGTAAGACGCACTTGAGATGAGATATAACAGATGTAAAACTCACTTTTGGAACATAACAAAGTAATACATTTGTTCTCTGCAGCATATTGTCTTTGTACTCCAGTAATTTTTCTTTCTGTTTTATTATTTTCTGCCACTTTTCACAGAAGGAAATTAGAAATACAAATCTGAGGAAAACAATTTTGAATTCTCTACCAAAGCAGGAACAGGATAAATTTCATTTGGAATTCTAGACTCCATCTGAAAAAGAAAAGAAAGCTTTGCAGTAGTAAGTCTTGTTCTAAGTAGAACTAAGAGGAATTTCTTGAATTAGATCCTTTAGCTTAAGATTTCCAATTTTCTTTCTAGAGTGTTCTCTAGTCTCAAGTCTCTTGCACAGCTGAGGCAATAGATAAAAATTCTCTAGTCTGGTCACAGATAAAGGGCTGGAAACATGCTGTCTTGCCTTCATTCTTTGTTTTTTGTTTTTTTGTTTTGTTTTGTTTGTGTTTTTTTTTTTTTTTGTTATTTTTAATTGATATTCATGTCTCATTTACAATAAATTATCCTTCTTCCAAGTAAAGCTAAAACCTTTTCAATGTCTGTATCCGTTGGCTCTGCTGCTGACAAGCTGAGCTTTTTTGTTTTTGGAATGCTTTAATCAACATGGGTGTATATCACAGGAAGTTTAAGAGCTGCTTCCACTGTAATTAATAAAATCAAAGCTTTCTAAAATGTATTATTACCAATGTAAATTGCCTGATAGCAAATGGAGAATAAATGTAATTTACCAAATTGCAAACGTTGTCAACTGTGGATGACTAAAGAGTCTGAAAAGCAATTCATTTGCTCATCTAAGCTCAGCCCTCCAGTAACAGTTATCAACCTCCTCCTGCTGAATGAAGCTATTGGATCAAACTTTGCAACTCCAGAACTGGTCCAAAAACAGTCTTTTCTCACTTTTATTTCTGTACACATTTGTGAATATTGGATTTGGCATTTGGTGTGATAGACCAGTGGGAATGTGTATCTTCCTTTCTATCACTGTCACTAAATTTCTATTAGCTTTTATTGTTTAATATAAACCTATTCCTCTTAAATTAATGGCAAATCACTACTAGGCTCCATGGGATTTTACACGTGTAAAGTATTAGCATAACATTGCCCAAGGAGGTTGTGGATGCCCCATCCCTGGAGGCATTCAAGACCAGGCTGAACGTGACTCTGGGCAGCCTGGTCTAGTGTTTGGTGACTCTGCACAAAGCAGAAGGGTTGAAACTAGATGATCATTATGGTCCTTTTCAACCTAGGCCATTCTATGTTTCTAAGATTTCCTAATATAATAGAAAACTGGTAGAAAGAATTCTGTTGGTGAACATGAGAGCAAAAGGTCAGTGTGCTGGGACAGACAGTCACACACCAATATGGTTAAATATAGATGCATCAATATTGTACTTGAATATATATATATATTAAAAAAAAAAAAAAAAAAAAAAAAAAAAAAAAAAAAGTCATTTTGGGAAAGCAAGGCTTTGTAAGGCAAAATTTTAACGTGAATAGCAGGGATTTATCTGGGAGAATCCTAATTAATGTTGATAACCAGAACAGGATATACATATATTTATATAGTAAGGATTGTTGTTGGCTGCTATGCTGCAGATCAAATCATGTCAGAAGTTTAACAACTGGAGAATTGATTTTGGAACAGTGGACATAAGAGGCAAGACAAAAACTGATCTCAGATTTGCTTCAAGGCTTGAGATTCAAGGGAAGGTTTCTGTTGACATAAGAAATGAGTTCCTAGCCATTCATATAGTTTATGATGAGGAACAGAATTTTTAAAGCTGACTGATAGCCTCAGTGTGAAGCTAGAGGTTTAAATTTAAAATCTGTCAAGGAGAAGGTTAAGGTTTATGCTTTATTAAGAGTGGGAACAAGAAGGTACTGGAAAGTAATATGTGTAAGAATAGTGGGCCTGTGTTTATGTAGTCAAGAGAACTTGTTTTCCTGCATAACTTTTGCAGCAGTTTGACATCATATATTAAAGTTAAATAAAATAGTAATAGTGGAATGTTCTTCCTTCCCTCCTCCCTCCTTTCCTCCCTTCCTCCCTCCCTTCCTTCCCTCTTCCCCTCCTCCCTTTTTCTTTTCCCTCCTTCCATCCTTCACTCATTCCTTCCTTTCTCCCTCCACTCTGTTTCACCCTTTATTTTTCATGTAAATAATAATATTTGTTGCTAGCATTTGTGCTGAAAATTAAATTTCCTAAGAAAGAAAGTTGAAAAATCTTATGTTCTCTTTTCACTCAGCCGTGAAAGCTGAAAATCTGGTTGAAGTATTGTACAGCTGCTGCATTTTAAATAAGTAAATAAAGCAATGATGTTTGCATTTTAATATTTACTAATATCTAGAGAAAAATGTTAAGTATTTCAATTGCAAAGCCCTTGTAATAATAATTACCATTTGATTTTATTCAATAAAATAAAAAATCATGATGTGACACTTTGATTTTTGGATAGTAGTATACTCATTCAGGAAGGAAAATGCATATGCCAGATACAGAACATAATGGGACTTCTTTTACATGAGTTTGGAAAAGTATTTTTATAAATGTAATGAATGCTTACATGTATTTTGTCTGCTTGTCTGTGTGTGCATAAATACAAACTGTGCAATACTTTAAACACATACGTATTTATGTGTCCTTGGAGTCTGCTCATGTGATTCAAACTATTGTGATAACTGAGTCCTGTGTATTCTTAAGTCTTTAAAATTACAGGTTCGAAGGCAGCCACCTGAGCAGATGGCATAAAAATGGAAAACTGCTATTGTATTACTTGAACAAGCCAGACATTTTTCGCGTGGATACTTAAAATCATACTTGGTTAAGCACTTGTATTAAGTTTTCAGCAAAATCTGTAGCAGTTATTACTTTGTTTCTTCCTAAATTCTTCTGCCTCCTTCTCAATGGATCCAAAGTTCTGGTGGCCTGAAACAAATTAATGGATGACGAGAACAGTAGCCACTTCAAAAAATTTAAGTTCTTATATCCGTAGAGTGGCTAGTCTTCTAGTACACACAACCTCTCAACCTCTGCCCTCAGGGGGTAAAATATAAGGATATATATATATATAAGGCCTTGGTATTTAGAACTCAGTGGACTTCAGGACTTCAAGGCATCAGAATAAAAATAAGTACTGTGTGTTTTCTGACAAAATGACCTAAGCATTTCACTGACAGAGAAAGCTATCTATAAACTGTGTATTTCTCACCATTTTCTTATAAAAGACTTGAGGGTCTGGCTGATGGTTGGAAGAAACGTGACAACAGTATATGTCTACATTTTCCAACTGTTTCATCCAGAAAAGTGGAAACCTGAATTCCAAACTTCAGAAAAGATATAGACTGTAGCAAATACTGATTGCTTGCTTCTTTCTGATACATTTGTTTTCAAGACTCCGCACAGAGTGCTCAGATTTGATATTTTGTCTGTCCCTTGTCCTGAAAGGTTGATCTACTGAAGCATACTCACGTAATTAATTACTCAATGAGCTGAAAGACTAATATATTCTTCTTTTAAGGCACATGTGAATTTGAGGTTGTAATTCCCACTGCCCATTTTTTGTGTAGGTATTAGCAAAATATATTTGTATATTCTTTAGCAGTATAATGTCTCACTATTATAGATAAATCCCTCCTCCTTCACAAAAGCCTACTTTGTAATTATTTTCATTATTTTCTTTTTGATGGTCCAAGTGATATTACAGTAATAAAAGGAGAGAAATAGCTCAGTGCATCAATTCATTGTGAAATGATGAAATGAAATGTGAAATGATCAGTGAGATAATCACATGGGATGTAGCAGAAGAGCAAAAGTAGGGGAAAAAAAAAAAAAAAAAAAAAGGCATGAAAAATAGTTGGCTATGAAACATTTCTAGTCTTGTGTAAGACTGGCCATTAGACAAAACATCAATTCCTATATACTACTGCTCCAGGAAAGGAGTTATGATCATATCATGTAGATGAACTGATGGATATTGAGTAGATGAAGAGGCAGATGGGAAGAGAAATCTCTTATCCGCTCGGCTGTAGAATAGCTGGGAGGCATTTCTGATCATTAAAATACAGATGATGCTTTCCTGAAAATTTCTTCAGAGTTCCTAAGAGGTATCATCATGCCCCACTGGCACCTCTTCTGCGAGTCTGCCTTCAGTAAGTGCAGAAAATATTGTAGCAAGAGCTTACTACTTGCTTGCATTCATGCTTTATTATCAAAATTTCCAATAGCTATTGCCCAGCGGATCTTAAATGTGGAGGCACATTCGTATTTGTGAAAGGAGGGAAGTATTGCCAAGCACATATTTCCAGGATCAAAGAAGAAAATTCAGGTATGTTTGTTTGTTTGTTTGTTTCTGTCACTGCAAATAGCAGCAATAAAACCTTGATCTGTGGTTGTCTGTGCACCTGAACGTATAAATAAATGCTTTGCTGGCTTACTACATTATCTCCCTCTAGCCCCTTGAACTGCTCCATCCCTGGCAGATGTAGTGTGGAAGGACAAGTGGATTTTTTTTTTTTTTTTAATGCATTTTATTCTACAATGTGGAAATTTACTTTGAGTTACCACAAATAAACTGTTTTCTCCAATAGAAAATATTTTGAACTAAATTGGTGTTAGATAAAATAGATACCATTTAACTTTAACTTGAAGCCTAACAGCTACTGTTAGAACCAATAAAACCTAGCAGAAACCCTGATAAATGACTATGAGCATCATCATGAGGAGGGGCAGATTTTCTGAGTACAAAGGATTAGACATCTGTAGACATGGGGATTTTTGAGAAGGAAAGCTGAAGCTTTTCCATTTTTCCATGCTTCGTTTACTTCACTCTCCCTTACTCCTCAAAACTCCTGAAAACAAAAATAATAAAAATAAATAAATATATTATATAAATAAATAAGCTAAGAAGTCATCTGTATTGTGTTGACCTTGGAAGGAAGGAAGGAAGGAAGGAAGGAAGGAAGGAAGGAAGGAAGGAAGGAAGGAAGGAAGGAAGGAAGGAAGGAAATTATGACTTTTTCACTTGCTTTGAATGGTCTGTTTTAAAATGTGATACTCTGGATCAATCAATTACTAAACACCCTATTGAAAGTAGTGCAAAGAAACATTGATAGTAGAGTTCATTTTTATTGCATTTTGAAACAAATGCAATCACAAACTGCTATCATTCTTGACAAATGAGATATTTTTAAAACCCCAGTATTTCTAAAACAGTGCCACAAATTTAGTTTGTTCTTCATACATATTCCACTCTCATGTTTGTCATTCTTAAGGCACTCAAATTTTTCCTATCTGTCAGTAGAATGATTGTTAATTTCTTCACTTGATTTCCTTAGAAATTTTCTTTTCTACATGCTCTAACATGCAGAGCTTTATTTTCTGTGAACATTTTACAAATTTTGAGTCAAATTAACCATATTTTGTAATTAAAAGCAGTAGCAATATTTGCATCTTTCAGAGAACTCTTAAGCCCAGAAAAATAAAAAGTACACTTAAAATGAGAAATATGTCATATAATTTAAATGATACTATTCTGAAATGGATGGATGATAACATTTTCTTTTTCCAGCATTTATTAGTAAAGATTTCATCCTTTTTTATGTAACATTAAAGAGAAAAAAAATAAAAATAAAAAAATGAAGCAACAGGAGCTTATGGAAATTGTTATTTCAGTTTTGCTTTATGTTTTGTTAATTAATGAAACAATATAACACTCACAGAACAGAAAGGAAAATTTTTAAAATGGCTTCTCTTGGATCCAAAACATTCTTTAACATTTAATTGTCTTTTTTTTCTAGATTTTTTTTTTTTTTGTAGTGTTTTGAATTAGTCAAGTGAGGTGAAAGAGAGTGAATAAGGTGCTAATAAAGGCATCATATTTCTGTCTACGTAATTAAAGTACTTTCTGTTTGTCTTAGCCGACCATTATCACATTTCCATTTGTGTTGGCTGATCATTATGGCCATATACTGACCATTGTAACAGAGACATGATGTTGTAAAAACATTTAAAATATTATTACTGTGTTTGTATGTTGCGAGTTCAGATCACAGGATTATCTTGTACTTGACTCTTAGTATAAGCTGCTCCAGACTAAGATGTATAATAGTCAAGTTTTTAATGAAGAGAGGAAAAGGAGATGCCATCATGATCTTTTTACATGTAGAATTTGAGAGACACAGTAACACCTTTCCAGGTTCATAGCAGAAATCTGAAATCTGGTTCCTGCAATACAGCAACAATTTGATATTCTAGGATAATATTTATTGATAATATAGGTATGGCAGAAAAATTTATAGAGTAACCAAATCCAGGTGATCTGCATACCAGTAACTGAATTATTCACCTTTGGGTTTTTGTTTTTGTTTTTGTTTTTTGTGTTCTTTTTTGTTTGTTTGTTTGTTTTCATTGCTGTTGTTGATAGTTTTTGTTTTATTTTTTAGTAAAATCCATACATACAAGTAAATGCCACTCATTCTGGCTGGTAGTGATATCTTGTTCAACTTTGACCCAAAGGTATTCCTTTAATTCTTTATAATAATTCTTCATCCTGAATGCACAGGCAATTAGTAATCAAGTGTTCAAGGACTAGGAGGCATTGTGCTTTCAGTGAAAGGAAATTTCTTTGTGTACTAGCTATAATAATTCACCTTATATTGAGATACAGTGTGAAAGTTGAATCTGGAAGGATGGTGTCAGCAAATACACATTATTTATGGTCATGTTTTAAGAACTACATGGGCAAAGAGACTTCTTTGATCTTCTTAGCAGAGCTAGTGATTCTTTCCAGACCTTATACTTACTCTGTAGTACTTTACATAATAATAATGAATAAATTATTTAATTATGGTGAGCCTCCTTGGTACAAAGCCTGTCAGACTTTTGTTTCATGAATAAACATTGAGTATTCATTAGTATTTAACTTCAGTGTTCTTTGAGAACAGGTATTTTAGAATACAAAGCTATTAGAAGGTTGCTATTCACACTAAGAATTCAGCTGCACTGTTTTGCAAATTAGAAGACTGCAGAACCAAATTAATATTCCAAACACTGAGTTTTTCTGTCCCACTCCTTTCTCAATAAGTGTCCACTGTCTTTTCAAAGAATTAAGGCACTGTGCATGATATGAGGCACATGCAGGATTTCCTCCTTAGCATTTGCTGTCACTTAATTCTATTTCATTTCAGCAGAAGGAGAGAGGTGAACTATCACTTTCACATTGGCATCCAAATTAAAAAGTCTTGGGCTCAGTTTCCAGATGCAATTTCATGTTTCTTTACCTGACATTTCCTTTTGGGATTTGTGCTCATGAGGTCCAAGTAGCAAGTAAATGTAGCTCAGAGCTGGTTTGCTAATTAGATACAGTGGATAGCCCAGCATGGATGTCCTTGAGGACAAGCATTTCATATCCACTTACAGATATGATATTCCAGTGAATTGCAAAGGTCTCAGCCAAAGTTAGCTACATCAGCACTAAGAGAGGGTTGAGAGACTGAAGGCTAATGCACACTGCAAATAGTTTTCTGTTTAGGTTGAAGAAGTGGCCTAGCATGCGATTCAGAAAACACTCAGAAATAAACACTGCCTTGAAAAAGGGCCTCTTGTCTTGTGAACTACTTTTTAGAGTCATATTCTTTTGACATTATTTAGTAAGTAGCAGTTTTATTGAACTGTGTTGAATTGAATTTTGACAGAGAATTGAGTACTTTCAAGAATTTGCTTTCCTGCCAGCAAAGTAAAGTAACATTTACTTCCTGCTGCCCTTACTATTATTTTTTGGATGCACATGACTGAGCCATAAGCCCAATTTCATGTTTCTCCGTAACTTCAAAATGATAGCACTTTTACTGACATGCCTACAGCCTCTCAGCTAGCTTGGCTTCTTGCTTTTGCCACTTGCTTAACATATATCTTTTCCAGTTACATTTGACATTATTTACAGTTTATTCCCTCTTGTGGAGAAATTTCACTCCCAGGAAGAGTTCAACTTGTTAGGTAATGGTGGTTAATGAGTGCTCCTGCTGTTGACAAAGAAAACAAACAAACTAACAAACAAACAACAACAACAACAAAACAGCAAAAAAAGAGTTCACCTTATACTGTTAGGTATGTGCTTTATCGACCTATAGCAATGCTAGCAAGTAGGTTAGCAAGAAGTCACATTAATTGGATTTGGAACATTTCAGCAGCCTAAATGCTTTTGACCACAAGAGGAGTAGAGGAAGACAAAGATACCACTGATGACTGCAGCAGGAAGAAATAGATTAAATGAAGCAGACACAAATAATCATACAGGGTAGCACCAGCATGATCCTTCAGAGAAAGTGTAAAAGCCCCATTGCTCAGGATGATTCATGTTTAGACTGTAGAACCTGACCTCGAAGCTACTGATCAGCTTCACTTTGGGAAGGAAAATGGGAGAGATATTACTGAAAGTCTCACACTTCAGAATTATTTTAGACATCGGGTCAATTGAATGTCACTTGGTTTAGCTTCATCCTGCTTTGCCAAACACTTGATGCTTTGCAAGAGGATGTAAATTCATTTCTTCCCTCCTCTGATCCCCATTTGAATAAGTCAACTTGACAACTTTAAATTTTGAAGAAAGTTGACAGGTCCTAGCCTAGTCCTTGTAGAAGCAGCTAAATCCTGAGGTTGACATGCAAATACCCTTTTCCTTTCACTTACCAGTAAGTCATTTTTATGTTCCTGATCTAGAATAGATGTATGAACAAGAGAAGTAACATTTTTTTCTTTGTCATTAGTTGCTCCAAATTACATTTGCATTTCCTAAAAGTACCTGAATAGGAATTGGACCTTGTGGTGCTTAACATGCTAATAAGATTAATAACCGTCCTCAGAATTAATGAGTGCCTGACTTAAGTGCCTTACTTGTTATATTGCATGGTACATTGACATTAAAAAGAAAGCTAAAAAACTCTGCACCTTCTGCTCATATGTCAGGGGACCTAGTGTCAAAGAATATGGAGAACTCTGAGATGCTGAATGCTTCTTTTATCTCCACTTTTACTGAAAAGTTGTCCTTTCAGATTCCTGGGTCCCTGAACCCACAGGGACACAGAGAAAGAGAATACTTAAACAGATGGAACATAAACGTGTGGCAGCAAATGGAAAGTTGACAGTGCTCACTATGGTTGACATGATGTTTCTCTCTTTTAAAAGACTATGGTAATGAGGGGAGGTTTGTGATTGCAAGAAAAATGCAAGCATACTGTCTTCAAAAGAGGCAAAGAGGAGGAATTAGGTGGTAAATTCTTATACTGGGTTCATTTCAGTTTGCATATTACCTGGTGCAGGACTAAATGCCAAGAAATCTGGTGTTCAGTCAGGAAAAGCAGAAAAGCAGTCAGTTCAGGAAAACGAGATTTTGAAATGTGGACTCTGATAATACTACTGCTGTGCAGGAGGTAGGTAGCTATGTGAGAGTTAACACACATGCATATACACACTTCTTCATCCAAACAATGGCTCAAGTAAATTCAGCTTTGTGCAGTCTGGTAAGAATACACTTAGGCTAAAACAAAAAGCGAGTATAGTTTTCTGAGTTTTATTCCTGCAACTCCTTTACTCATCTTTTCAGAGAGGAGGAGATGTCAGGGTTGTTGCTAAGCAGCAGCTATCACCACAAAGCTGCATGTGTAATGTTGTGGTGGTGGATTAAATGACACCACAGTGCATCACTTCTGAAGCCTTTCTTTCTGTTATCTGTTGAAATGATTTATAGCCACAGTATTTGGTCCAGTGTGTATATCCATTTTCCCCCTTCCACCCCTATGTAATGCCTGTGACATCTGGAAAGTTTAAGCTTGTCTGCACTTCTCATTGTTAGTTTTCTGAGCAAACTTGGCCCTTTGTCTGCATTTCTCATTGCTAGTTTTCTGAGCAAACTTGGCCCTAGAGCTAAAATCCTGGGTTTATCTATGGCTGACTGTCTTTCTCCTGACAAGTATGATGACTCGGCTCAATATTACTGGAGGTACTTGACAAACAAAAGACATTTGGGTACATAAATACCTCCTTGACTCTTCCCTTCCTTTTCCTATAGATAATGTCCTCTTTTTGTCAAAGTCAGAGTTGGTATGGACAACTCCAATAATAGTAGTTGCAGAAAATACTTTTGAGGATCTTTGTGAGAAACATCACTTCTGTTTGTACTTCTGTGGCTAGAATTAAACATGGAAACTACACAGCTGTGCACAATATTTTGATATTTGAATTGTTTTTAAAAATGCAATTTCTTGAGAAGGCTAAGAAAGAAGTCAAGTAAGTAGTTTGCTGTGTGCTTACCTTTCAGTGAGACTGAAGAAACCTGCTCCAGATTAGGGAGTACTCCCATCTGTTCTTTATACTGTCTTGGTATAATTCTTCCCTTTTTGTGTTTGTCTATGTTATTTTTGTATTTCTGTAGCAAGTACTGATTTTTGTTTCTAGTCTGCTTTTGTTTCCTTTTTGCTCATGAGTGCAACTAAAGGATCAAGTGAGGAAAAAAAACGGATTTGTGACTTTGAAAGTGAGGAAAGGGAAATAAAATTCAAAAAATCTCTCCTCTCCAACTCTGATACTGCAATGAATATTACAGTTATCCCAGTCATCACTTCCACTATAAATAGACAAAATTAGAGTTCAATTTACTACTGTTCTGTTATTTGTCTTTATAATGATCACATCCTAAAACAGTGGACACTCAAATAAAAAAAAATCCAGACTGACATGCTTTGGGAAGGGAAAATCACAGTGCCTAACTAGGTGAGGTTATGTTGTTTGCTATTCTTCCGAAAACTGCTAGATATGGGTACAATCACCTCTCAGGACTATTGCTGTAAAAGAAATTGAGTTGACAGATATTAATGTTGAGAAAAAGTGGAAGCGAAGGAAAAAGTGTAGTAATTAAGGTTTAATTGTTTCATGTACAATCATTAAATGATGACCTATTTATTCTTGGAGTTTTAGGTTTGATCTTCAATGTAATGTCAAATAAAAACTGATCAGTTGCTGTAAATGTCAGAGTGAAGAAAAATACACATATAAGAGAACTAAAATTATACTGCCACGAGAAAAAAAAATAATAATAATAAAAAATAAAAAAAAATCAGCCGGCAGTAGCTGACAAAAGAATTTATGATAGTGCAACAAATAAGCTGGATTCCTTTGCAGAGTCTCTTCATATTTTATCTTGAGTACTTGCTTTCATTTGACTTGGTAAAGAAGGAGGTCAGCCTGTAAGTAGCACCCTGTGAAATTAGCAAGAATATACTGCCAGTCAGTGAAAACTGATGTAACACTATTGATGTTAACAAAAATAAATAGTGAAATATTGTGGTGATGACCTATAACCAAAGTTTACTGATTTGAGTTCTATTTCAGTTGGTTAAAAGTTGTTGACAGACTTCTATCTCAGAAATATATTTCTGTGAATAAATACTTTTCCTTTTCATAGCTCTCTAGTATGTGAATGTGGTAATGAATTAAAGAATCCTGTTTATTCTTTAACAAAAGACAGGATAGTAACCCAGCAAAAGTTTATTTTATGTATATGTAGTATATGCTGATCCACATTCTGTCACCTTTGACATGTCTGGTTCCCAGCCGTCAGTGATAAAGAATAATAAAAAATTGTGCCAATGTATTGGCAGTAAGTATTTAGAAAAGAACAGCAAATAAAAGAAGGAGAAAAAACTAAAATTAATATCTTCTGATAAAACGCTGTTCAGTGTAGTATTTGCTTCTCTGTAATCTGGATTTTTTGTGCCTACACTGTTTTGTCTCTCTTTCATTTAGATGTGGGTATATCCTGCTCTTCATACACAGACCAGCATAAGGTCGAGGATTTTGAATATTGTCATTCTGTCCAGAAAATACCTACCTACTAAATACCTACTAAAATTACTGAGAAATTATCTTAGATTCTGAAAGACATATTTCAATGGGCCTACGTAACTTTCCAAAATCCTGAAACAATAAACTGAAATGAAGTGTAATTTGTTTGATACCGTCTCTTTTGAAGGAAGATGGACATACTTGCTTTCCAGTCCTCCATCCTTCTCCCTCACAGACTTTTTTTGTTTGTTTGTTTTGGTTGAAGAATAATACATTTTACATATACTATAATGCTACAGTAGAGTAGTACAACTTTTTCTCTAGTTTCATCTAACTTTTAATTTTGGTGGTCTAGAAATAAAACTGAAAAATACAATTCTGTCACATTAGTTTCTGGCTAATTTGAAAAGTAACCCCTGTCATCTCCCCGGGGATGTTAAACAATAGATGTTTAGTTTAGACACTGTACTAAGGGACATAGTTTAGTGGGGAAATATTGGTGGTAGGTTGGACTGGATGATCTTGGAGGTCATTTACAATGTTGGTGATTCTTTGATTCTATGATTCTATACAGTAATGCTAGTTCATGCTTCTCCTTTGTCTCACCATTGAAGTGAAAATTTACAGCCAGGATGCAAGACTCAGATCACCAGCAAACTCATGCAAATGGCAGTAAACATCAATGATAAACAAGGTGTAAATAGTTTCCACTGAAGTCATTGTATAAAGGTATGTTTGTAACATGGAACATTAAAAATGAATTCATGCAATTACTATCTCTGTTCGTATCAGAAATGTTAATCATATGCAGTCTATCATTGTGCATGAGAAGAAAAAACTGATAAATACATGATTTCTTGGAATAAAGACATCTGGATGTGGAATTGGACTAACCAATTGCAGTACACTTACCAATTTCAGTATACACAAAGTTGGAGGAAAAAAAAAATGAAGTGAAAGAAAAAAAAAGAAAAAGTGAAATAGGAAATCATGGAAAACATTTCATTTGCGTATTTATGTCAGCTAACTATGCATTTTATTATTTTTTTTAATATGTGTTTGTGTCTTAAACCAGTCTGAAATTCTAAGTAATTCCAGATTTCTTTTGTTGCGACCATTTAAGACATTTTTTGAAGATTATCTGAGAGATCTGAGAAAAAAGAGATATAAATGCTAATGAATTATGTTAAAGTTAGTGGAGAAACCAGCAACTGCAAAACTAAATTTCACCCATTTAATGTCATTGGACCTGCTGAACACTGTTCAGATGCAGCTTGTTGAGCTATAATATATGCTATCTGGTTTGTAAGTATACTGGTAAATGGACAAATAGTATTTGGCAGTACCCCAGCATTACATATCTGTGCTCAGGTGTATAGAGTCTGAGCCAATACTGCTTGTTGAAGGACTGAAATTACTATATAGTTTTTTGGCAGTTCGTAAGATTCAAACATCTCTTTAAGAATGGGGTTTATTTGTTCCAAGAGACAAATCTTTTTAAAATTGAAAGTTTTCTGTGATTTACTTGTAAAAAGTAGGTGTTCAGTATTTTTGTTTGCTTGTTTGTTTTTAAACACAGCAGAAACTGTCAGATACCAACAACTTATTTGCAACATCATTGAAAGAACTGAAAACACTGGGCAGTATATGGGGAATTAATATCTTAGAAATAAAACAGTTGTTCAGTGGAGCAGAACATGAGAGAGAGAGATGGAAAAAGAACTAAAGAAAAGGCACCTGAACCTTAATGAAGTTAATGAAGAACTCATTTGTCCATGTTTTCTGAAGCGTTATCATAACCATTTATTTCAAAAAGAATGCATAGAAGAATGTTCTCTTTCTACTAATGATTTAGATCTTCCCATTTAGTTTAACAAAACTCTGCATCTGTCTGTTTTGCATCTTAATATGATGTTAGATCTTCAAATAATGTCGTTTGGATTGACAGTGTCTAAAGAAGAGGACACCAATCATTTCAGCAGACATGGGGTAATGTTGCCAAAGAGCAACCTATATAGCATCCTATATTTTCACATTTTTGAAAAGCCAGACCAGAACTCTTTGAATGCTGAAAGGAATCAAAGTTCAATGAAGAGACTGACTGAGACTTTGAGCTGTGTAGATGCTGGCAAAGAGCAGACACAAAATCTTTACACTGTATCAAGAGAATCTTTGTTTTCAATAGGGAAATGTGAAAAATCCAACATCTGGGCCAGAACTGGTTATACAGAATAACAAGCTGAATAAGAACCAACAATGCTCTTATCATGAATAAAGAAAAACTACATGCTGAACAATCCTGGGAGGAGCATGGCTAACAGATTGAAGGAAATTCTTATTCCCATACATTTGGCTGTTGGGAGGCCGTACTTTAAATACTGCATTCAATTTTTGACACCTCACCTTAGTTTACATCCCAAGAAAACTTGAATGGCTCACTTAGGAATTCCCTAGGTTGTCAGCAGGATGGGTTCAGGAATGCATTTGAGTCTTAGTGTCAGCTGGGATTCAATTGTTTTCAACAGAGGGTCCAGTATGATGCTATGATTTGGTTCTAGAAGAAAAACAATGTTAATAACACACCATCTATAGTTGTTCCTAAGCAATATTGTACAGATCCAAGGCCATTCACAGCAAAGGGCCCAAGGTGCTGGGAAGGAACTGAAATAGAACAGCTGACTTTAACCAGCCAAAGGGATATCCCATACCATATGACTTGAGGAGAAAGGAGTTTTGAAGCGGATGGGAGTTCATCTAGCTCTCTTCAGTTGCTTATGAAGCTAGCTGAATATCAGTCGAGGACTGGTGAACTATTTGTTGTGCATCACTTATTATATACATTCATATATATATATATATTTAAATATAGTGATAACTATTATCCATTTCTTTTCTCTTCTTAAATGATATTATATCAATGCATAATTTTGTTTGTTTTTTCCAATTCTCTCCCCCATCCCAGTGGGAAGGGGGGAGTCAGTGAATGTCTATGTGGTGCTCAGCCACCCTGTGGGTTAAACCACAACAATTATTTGTTTGCTTGTTTTTACTGAGGATTTTTTCAAGATATAACAGGTGCTATTTGAGTGATAACACTGCAAATTTTTGTAGTTTTTTTTCTTTTCTTTTTTTAGATGAAATCTATGAATAACACTAATTTTCAAAATATAGTTAAGAAGAGAGTGGATGGTGTCAATTTCTCAAGGCTGATTTTCTTAAAGAAAAAAAAATGTTGCTTATAATAATATGACTTATGTGGTAATGTAGTAATGTGTTTTGAAAGGTAGTTAAATCAGGTACTTTCATGCATTTGGATACTTGTGAACAGTAAAAATGTTCACCAACATAGAGACATTTGGTAGAGTTCCCTGGGAAAGTAATAACTATGCACCACAGCACAGGAAAAATACTGGAGAAAGATGAAAATTATAAAATGTTACATCCACAGAGGTAAGAGTTGCCTAATGCTTGCCTAAGTTCTGGCCCCTGGTTGCTATGGTAGTGATGCTCTCCTCTGACATGTCAGGTTTGTCTTACATACATGGATAATGGCTGGTCCAGAATGCAGATATGCATCTGTTCTCCATTTGCCCCTATGTATTACATTTAAGTCATTCTGATAGTAATGCTTCCTATTTATTTCCATGGAAACTACAACATATACAAAGAGCACAATAACATTATTCTATGGAGAAAAATCTCTGCTACAGAACACTGTATCTTAACACGGCTACCACCAGTTGCTATGCATTTTTGATAGATAAATGAGATCTCTCATGCTGCACTCATAAAAATCTGCATCAGCAGGAGTGGTAAATTCAAAGAGCTTCTTATGAAGATTTTACTGAGGATTGATTTCTTCTGCTTCTTCTATTTCATATGACTCTTCACAGAATTTCTAACTTTGTCAGGTTTGCTTTGAAGATGCCTTAAATGACAATAAAATTATTACATTCTAATTGGAGTACTGGACATATAAAGAATTGAAGATGGATACAAGCAAAACATCCTCTGAAGTTAAAATTGATTTTACAGTTTAGCATCCAGCTGACAGTAAGTTAAACATCACACAAAAAAATTGAAACTAAATAATTACAGTAATTAGAAGTTTTAACAGTCTGGTCTACTTGCTGATTTTGCCAGACAGTGGGGTGAGTTGTTACTCAGCATGTGCATCTGAGGGAAAACAAAAAGCAGATGGTATATATTCAGTTCCTGAGATGCTGATACAAGATCTGTAGTATTTCATTCAAGATATTAAAAAACAAACAAACAAACAAATAAACAACAACAACAACAAACAACAACAACAACAACAACAACAACAAAACAAAACGAAACAAAACAAAAAAAAACAAAACAAAAAAAACAAGGGTTGAGTGTTAGAGGAAAACATGTAAAATCTTGTTTGTAACTCCAATGGATAAAATGTGTAGGGCCCAAAATAGATAAAATCTATTTCATTGTGTTTATCATTAGTCGTATAAACTTACAAATAAATGAACTTTGTAGTCCTGAGACAAAGTTGGCCTGACTAAAACTAATACAGGTTTGAAAAGGGAAAAGAATTCTAATGTGTCTCTGTGGTATATATTGCAGTGCATAAGGTTATGTAGTCCTTTAACTTTCCTTCTTAGCAAACCAGTGCTTATCTATCAAAATCCGCAGGAGCACTATTTACTGATTATGAGACCTTGCTACGGTCTGTCAATGCTCACAAGAATCTATCACTTTGTCAGCCTTTATGTGGATGTTGTGGTAAGGACAGTGAAAAAGTGCAAAGACAGCCAGTACCCTCCTCACTGATTACTGCACTGTTCAGGACAGACTAGGAGTGCACATCAGTAGATCAATGCCACAGGAAATGTGTGCTCCTATACTTGCCTTCTGTATTAGCTGGAAAATCATTCTGCTCTGGGACAATGGCTTCCTTAGAATGAGATATTATGATTGCTTTGTGTAATGTAGTCTGAGTTGGTATATCCATATTTTATCACATTTTGGAAGTTGTGCCTCAGTCCTTTTTAGACCACCAGGACTCATAGACTATGAAAGCTGATTGTTTTTGTCTAACTGCTTATTGAACAGAACTACTGCTGGTTTCAAATGTTACATTTAGGTAAAATAGGAAGTAAAAATAGTATAAAATAGAATGAAGAAGACTATAGGATTAAGATCTAAAAAAAATCATTTCTATTTGTGTGACTATTATTTCCATTTATGACATGCTATGTGTGCATGTGTTATGGTTTTGTAATTTTTGCTATTGTATTCCACATCATGACATCATGAGGAGCACAGAGAAGAACTACACATCCCAGTGGACCTCAAAGTCAGAGAGGAAAAGACGTCACAGAAGTGATGCTCACTCTCTCACTGCCTGGCAGCAGATGTGGGTGTGCTTCCAAGCTGTGGCACCTTCAATTTCAAAGTAGGCTTCTAGGTCTTTGGAAACCTCTCTTTCTTATATTACTTGATTTATTAGCCTCAATTTCAATTAGATTATACTATAGTGTGTTATTCAAATATCATAGTAAAATAAATTTTCCTCCTTAGATTGTTGCTGCTTCTCTGTTTCCTTGAGCCCAACTCCCATCTCCCTATCCCTTTTCCCTTTTTTCCCTTCCCATATTCAGGGGCCAGGGGGACCACTGTCCTACTGCCCCCCTGTCACAGACATAGATTGACCTAGATAACTCTGTTAGAAACATAATTAATAATGTTAGAAACATTATTAAGAGGAAAATGATTCATCATTCAGAAATGATGGAAATAGTCCTCATTTTCTCAACTAGCTAATCTCCCTTCACTTTTCTTAAGTTCAGTATTCTTGCATGATTAAACAACATATGAATTTTTCTTCAAATTTTGAGGTAAAATAATTTTTAACATAGATTAATGTGTGTATGAAAACCCCTTGATTCAATTTGTTTCATTGCTTCCTTTCTTATCTTGACCAATTTAATATTTAGTTGTCTTTTATAATTGAATATTGAATACTAAGTTCTTTGAGGCTTGAAACTCTCATCTGGTGAGGGCATGACATGCCCAAATACTTCTGGGAGTATAAGTCATCTTTCTGTGTGGAAGGTGGGAGCTTCAGGAATTCCATGAGGCTTGAGATTACAAAACAAAACAGATCTCAGTGGTCCTAGAACAGGCTGTAGAATGCAAAGCCGTTGGCAAAAGAAAATTTAGTGGTTTTGCTGTTGCCATTGATAATTTGTAATAATTTCCTATTGTATATTTTAGTGTATGTGATAAAACCCTTGAATGTTCTGTATTGCCTGAAATGCTGTGGCAAATCTGAGTGAATGAGAATTGTTCTGTACTAAACCTGAAGTAGTGCTTTGGAAATTTCTTCATGCCTAAAGGTGGTTTTGTTTGTTTTTGTTGAATATATGTTAAACTAGTTCAGTGTCTTGCAGTTCTGCTGATTTTTTTTTTTTACTGCTGTTTGAGAGAGAACTTGGCATTAAAAAAAAAACCTTGCTGCAATTCTGTTCAAGGAAGTAATTTTGGTTTGCTGCTAAATCAAAGTCAGAAATGACACAGCCCCAACCAGCTGCTGAGTTCACCAAAGGGATACAGACTGGATTCAAGATTCAGAATCTTGTTATCTGATAACACATGCTATTAAAAACTGAAAAAGGAAGATAAGAATACCAGGTCCAATTTTAAATAACAGCAATACTACTTCAGGCAGTTTTAACTCTATCATAGAACTCCTTTTAATGTGCTATATGCTTGCATGCAGGGCCACCACAAGATTCTAACAGAGGAACAAAGTTTTTCATTTCTTCATTTTAGAACAGTAGTCTAAAAGTATATGGATACATTTCCTATTACTCCTGTAGAAATTAGACCCTTACTTTCTGAAATGTCTACTGTTGCTAGTGTGCTTCTCTTTCTTTCCAGGTCTAAAATCTTCTTCAACATTTCTGGAAGCTTCTGTTCTCTCTGTTCTGGTGCAGTAGGACCTCCACTCAAACCTTAAGGTCTTGTTTCTTCTGTGAGCAAGCTGTTAAGCAATATTACCTCTTGCTGCTCTATTACATTTTTAATGACCAGAGTTACTAAGATTTTCACTTCCATTTGTTGTTCAGGGAAATCTGTAGGAAAACATTACAATCTTAAGTTGGATGCTTGGTAACCACATACAAGTTGTGGTAGATTGACAATGCACAACATGGAAATATATAATTTTGTCAAAACTACAGTACTTCAACTGAGTGTGTTGCTGTTTGTAGGGGAAAGCTATTCCATGATAACTAATTGATGGTTAACTGCTACCGAACTTGTAATTATTAATAAAAATGTGGAAGAACTGCAGAAAGGGTTCTCCCTCAGAAAAAAGAGACACTGTCAAATGGGAAGTTCTCCCTTCTGCTCTCCTGCCTGGTGCCCCAGACGAGAACACCCAGTCAGGAAATCCAACACACTGTCCCCCAACAGGTGGAGATGGGGGATCAGGATGGTATTATCTAAGGAGACTCTCCAAAAATTCAGTAAGAGGTTTGTTGATAAACTTTGTTTTGAAGGCTGGTTTGAAAAGAGACCAAGTTCTTATTTTCTTATTCAGGAGGAACTTAATTCAAATGCCACAAAAGCATGCAGAGTTAAACATTATCCTTCATCATATCTGTTGTTATTTTGTTTTATACACTGATTACTATTTGCTATGTACTTGATATTTTTGCTGCTGCCCATCCTATCCCCTCTCCCTCTAGGAAATAGACAGGAGGGAGGGGCTAGAATTAATAATTCTGCAAACCTTACATATAAATTGATTTCTTAAGGTTTGGAATTGCTCTAACCAGGGAATTTGTATTACCTTGCCACAGCCTGACAGTAAAGAGCTGAGTTTTTTGTAACCTCTGTAAATCTGTCTTTTGTTTTGAATATGAGTGATGTCACCTCATTCTCATAACTTCATACAAGATGGACTATTAGGTCCAATAATATTACTAGTCATATAGCATGGAAGTGGTTACCCCTCAGAAATGTGGTTAACAAAATCTGGCATCTGCTACTAGCCTCTCCCTCTAATAGCACCCTAGTCTATCAGTTTTGCATTGTCACTCATCCCGCTTTCAACCTTAGCATGTGGATAGGTATCATGTACCCCTCCTTTCTAGTCAGCTTTGAGAACTGGTCTGCAAGCATAGACGGTGAGCACTGATTTTACACAGAAAGCTTGGAAAGAGGTGTGAAAATTACCTCCCTGTTCCTGCTAGTAACACTGTTTTTGATACAAGCCAGGATGCCGTTGGCCTTCTTGGCCACCCAGGCACACTGTTGGCTCTTGTTCAGCCGTGCATCAATCAGTACCCCCAGGTCCATTTCCTCCACACAGTCCTCCAGCCATTTTGCCCCAAGTCTATAGTGCTGCCTGACTGTGGCTGTGACAACACATACTTTGTATTAGACATAAACTGAATTTGTTCCATAGCTTAATCCAAAATGTGAATGTAAGGCTGTTAAAAGTATTTCTAATTCAAGAACACAATAAGGCACAATGACCCACGCTGATCTATCTTAGGGAAATAAATGAGTAAAATTGTATTTTGTTTGTATTTGTAAAGAGAAAGCTTTTTTTTTTTTTTTTTTTTTTTTTTTTTTTTTTTTTTTGTGAAAGTAAGCTTAAAAAATTGCACTAAAAACTTTAGCACAAACTTGACAAATAGTTAAGTGATAACAAAAGAGAAAATATTTATCTGCTTTGCTAATTTTAGTCAAATTATGATGAATTTGTATCCTCTGATGAGGATTCAGAAAACAAAACTATTATGAAACTAAGTATTAACAGCTTTACCTACCTTAACACATTGGAACTTTTCTTAAACTTCATGCATTCCATAACTCATTAGTTAGTATATGAATATCTCTTCATGTGTTTTCATTTCTAATAGCATTTTATTTGTAATGCAGAGAGAAGAGGTCTACATGAATCCCAAAATATAAATAAGAAATAGCCTAACAAGCAAACAAAAATCAGGAGAGTGTTATCTATATAGTTATGCCATGGTAATGTGGTGCACAGTTGGCTGTGATTTTTGAAAGCATAGAATTGGCAATATTCTGGACAACCTAGACATACCTGCAGGCATTCTTGCAAAGCAGTAGGCAGTTTTTCAGCCAGAAGGCCTATTTATTGTTCACTCCACTAAGAGATACACCTCAGTGGAAATACAGAACATGGCATTTGCAAAGTAATTGCAAAGCCTTTTCTTCCTCCCCAGCATTATCTGCTTTAAGATCATTTGAATCCTGTTCAGTCCCAGTAGTTTCCAGGAGCCTCCTCATGACTGGGTTGACTTTGCTTACCTTTCTTCTCTAACTGATTAGGAAGAGAGCTTTTTTTTCTATAAAACTCCAGTTCCCTCTTATCTCAGTCAGATTATTTCCCTGAGTGATTTCAAATACTTGTTAGGCAGGACATAGCTTAACCACAAACTCTCTTTGACACCTGGCTCCTCCAGCACTGTATGCTCCCTCTTTGATCTCATTTTGTCAAGCTGCAATCTGTAGAACCTTTGGGGTCCATGCATTTTTTCTCTACTGGATCTCAAGAAATTTCTATCTCATACAGAGCAGTCTGATATTTTAAAGGTTTGCAAGTTGAAAGTAGTTGAAAACTGTGTCTCAAATAATGTAGTGGTGCTAGACTCTTGATTACGCTCTCGTCTGCCAACTGCTAGCAGTGCAGAGAGTTGCTAGTAGAACTTGGAGATGGAAGCAAAAGGAAGATAATGCAATCTATAGGTTTGCCCAGGTTCTTATTAATGCTTCTGGCTATGTTTACAGATCTGAATTGTATTATTTGGTAGAATTAAGTTCTGTGATTCTAAAAGTAGACTGATCTTTCCATAAGAAAAGCAAAAGACTTTTTGTTCCATGTTTTGGTGTAGTGCAGTATCTGTTACATTCCATCTGTATTGGCAACCCCTCAAATTTAAATGCTAACACCTTAAAGGCTGTTACTTTCAGACAAAATCATAACTCTTCATTCCAAAATCCACTGCTACAATTAAAGTCTTTTTGTGGTGTTCTTTATGAGATTACATTTAAAAATTTGCTTTTCCACCTAAATTTTTAGTTTCTCCAGCTTTTACATTTATATATTTTTATTTTTCACAGGTTTTAATATTAATAGTTAATATTGATTTCTTTGGTTCCTACTTGCTTTAAGTAGTATTTTCTCCTTGAGAAAACTTCATTTCTGTCTCTAGTGGAGCTGCATAAAAACTAGCATTTTTCATATTTTTTTTTTTTTCATGATTTTTTATGTTCAATAGCTAACATCAGACAAAAATTAACCTTGCAATATTTTCTTCTACTGTGTATGAGGGACTGATTGTTTAGTTCAAGATATAGATACTCCTGCTCTAAGCCTTGGAAAGTCTCATTATAGTGTGCTACCCATGACAGAAGCTGTCAGTCTTTTTAGTTTTGCATGAATTTAATTTTAATTGCATGAAAAACAAAATTATTGAAGTACGTAACTTAGCTATTTTTTGAACATCACATTTCAATAATTCATGATGCTACTTGAAGTACAAAAAGCCAAATATTATTTTCATTCTTCCTACACATATTTTACAATCTAACAGTAGCTATTTTATTAAATAATATCCTCATCACTTGGGTTTGTGAAGGCTGAATGGCTGTGTAGAAAAATAACTTCTATAGAAATAGAACTTCCACCTATGCTAAGGCTCTGGCTGAAATGTAAATGTCCACTTTTGTCACATGTAAAATATATGGTTGTCATCCTGACACTGCAAAAGACAGCTTCTCTTCAGAAGCCTAAAACTGGCCCTAAGATGATGCAGTTCTGTGATCAAGTACAATTCACTGAAAAATCATTCTGTTACTGTGTGTGATGACTCTGTTCTCAGAGCCATTATGAGGATAACCTGAATCCATAAGTAAAGAGAACAACAGTGAGCATATTTAAGGTCAGGAAGTGAAGAGAATCACATTCTGAAACATAATGGCAGCATTTAACTGAACACTTGTTTGAAGAACACACTCTAAAATTTTAAATGTATTTCATGAAAGAAATTAGCAGGAGAAAAGACACTGTAACTAATAGATTAACATATATGTTATATATATGTTAATCTATATATGTTATATATATAATATATATATATATATATATATACAAAGGCCGCTCCAATTTTATAATGTTGACCTACGACATCAGAGGTGGATGTTGGTGGTATGGCAGTAAAGGTTGAACCTTCCCACCAATATTCCATTACATGTTGTTGCCACATGACAGATAACAGCAGAGGAGCAGTCTGACAGAATGGCAACTGACGTAGAGCATCAGATAGATTTGTGTGTGAAGCAAAGGAGTGCCAGTGAATTCTTCCTTGTGGACAAAGTATCACCCACTGACATTCATTGACCACTGGTGAATGTTTATGGAGACAAAACAATGGATGTGAGCACAGTGAGGTGGTGAGCAGTGTGTTTCAGCAGTGGCAATGGCAACAGAGGATCACCTCTACTGGCACTAATTTTTCCGAGCACCGCATGCAGGCTTTTGTTCATACCTAACAGTGGTGAGTATGCTGAAAAACAGCGTTTTATAGCTGAGAATTTGCTCTTTCAAATAATATTATCATTTCCTTTGTTTCTGATGTAGTTTTCATAGAAATAAATAGGAGGCATTACTTTCAGAGCAAGCTATGTAAATGCTTTAAGCATACCCTTAATGGTGTGTACCTAATACATTAATTAATAAAGAGCAATTAAGAGAGAGATTTCTACAAGAGAATAGCACAGACCAGACTTCACTCCTGATTCTTCCCTGGGGCTTCCAAAAAGACTTCATATGCACATTGCACTAACTGCAATTTTCCTTTTTGTGAAAATTTATGGACATTAAGAAATGGAAATGGTGCTTAGATACTGTCTGATAGATATGGGTAGGGGTGTATTTTTAAGTCACCGTGGATGAACGTCATACACATGACATATGTTCAGAGACCTTAACATGCAAATTTGTGTTACCTGCAAATTCCTATTACAGGATAGTAAATTTAACAAATGTGAAGTTATAATTAGTGTATGAAGATTTGTATGGATGGATGAGATATCCATTCTTGTCTTTGTCCATAAAGGGGCAAAAATGCTGTTGTGGGAAAAGCAATAATGAAAGAAAGTAGAAAAAAATCTGTTGGCTTTCCTTTACAAAATGTTTCTTTTATGTAGAAAAAGAAAATATCTGACTGAGAAATATTAGAAATACACTCCAGAATCTTTGTAACTGGACTCCAGTTTTAGTGTTACAAATCTACATTGGTGAATTTTTGTTTGTTTCTTTGCTTGATGATACATATTAGTGAACTCATTTCCACCATTTTCTGAATCTATCCTCAAAACTATATATATAAAAAATCAAAAAATCTAAATTATCAGTCATCTCTGATAATTGGAAACACTTTACAAATATTTCAGATTAAGTATTTCTTCCCTAAAAGAACAATTTCTTTACAAAATACAGTTCAATATTGACAGCAAAGATAATTGACAGCAAAAGGTCAATTCAGAAGTGCACCAAAAAAATGTATTTGTTTTCACCTAGATTACCTAGAAAAATCATTCAGCTCAGTGAAGGGTACAATCAGATGACACCTCAGCATGTTAAAGTTGGATAAAGATAAACAATGTTTGACACCTCTCACTGAAAAACAAGAAGATTTTTTTAAATTGAATTTTCTGCAAAGAAAGAATGCGAACACAGGCAGCTGTTATGAAATAATTCACTGCTGGATTTTTTTCCAGTTCATGTTGTCCCAGGTAAAGTTAAACTGCATTAATTCCAATGTGGATATGTCATGGTAATGTCATAGTAATTATAGAATTACCCAGGTTGGAAAAGACCTTGAAGATCATCAAGTCCAAATACTTTTATTCAAAATTAAAGTGGCTCTAATTTAATTTCATTTAATTCACTTTGAAGGCTGAAGTGGCCTACGCTGAAGTGAAGCCATTATGAATCTGAATAAAAGGATCAATACAGAGCTTTAATGCATTTTAATTCATCCACTTTAAAAGTTACTTCAGATTAACTTTCTCAAGGGTTTCTGCGTTGGCATATTTAATAGGCCTTGAGTGTGTAGATGGATACTTACCATTAATTAAGAAATGATCATCTCCTTCCTCCACAACCTAAAGGAATAATGACATAAAATGAAGTTATTCCAAGACCGATACAAACATAAGCACAGAATTTATTAGACTGTGGCACTTCTCTTTCCCTGAAAGCCTTGATCGTAATTGAAAAGATAGTGAATTTATTTGACAATTAAAAAGTAGTCTATTATTAACTGGAATTATGCAAGTCATCCAAATTGTTTATTCAACAGCCATTAAAACTGACTCAGTTCTACATGAGCCAAACGCAATATTTGTAACATCAGACACTTTTGGTTATGATTCTTTTTCAGATTAGGTCATTTCTTAGCTTACAGTGAAGATGCATAATTTATCAGTTAAAGGTATGTCAATATTCAGACTTGGGAAACAAGAAGATTATTCATTTATTTATTTGTTGGTTTGTTTTCTGGTAGTTAAGGAATTGTTGTAACATTACACGTTTCTTTAAAATGGAATTAAATTTGCATCTCCCACACTGTATTATACAAGTTCCTAAATCATTCAGTATCATTTCCATTTTTAGGCTTGATGATCTTGATTTTCCAACCTTGGTGATTGTATGAGTCTATATGTAAATATAATATAATATGTAAATAAATATGTAAAGAACAAATTGTTCTTTCAACATCAGAATTAACAAAGCTTGGCTTCCTTCAGATTTGTTTCCACCCCCTCAACAGTCCCCTTCAGTAGTCCTAGCAATGCTACAAGTTCTCCAACACTCCTGCTAACCAAAGGCATCATAGACTTTGTGATTAGTCTGGAGCAACTTTCATGTCAATTGGCTATTATGTTTATACTGGTGACTGATAAGAGTGTATAATGAATGAATTCATCTTCTTGTCCTTTGATGGGCATTTTCCAGTCATCTAAACGCTACATAAAAGATAAATAATATTGCTTTTAAGTCTTCTATGTGTAGGTTTTTTTTAGTACAATTGCAATTAGTAAATAAGAATATCTTCCTAGAATGTTGCTTATTATTGAGTATTTATTTTAGAGGGACAATACTTATTTTTGCAAATGTAATTTTGTGCTGTTTTTAATCTGACCAAGGTAGTAGATCATAGTATAGGTTTTAAAGTGAGCATTTAATTGCACCTGTATAGATTTATTCTCTTGTAAGAAGTACATATTCCCATTTAACTTCATATTCTCTAATTCAAAGTTAGTTTTATTTTTAATATGAAGCAAGGAGAAAAGAATAGCTCTTTTATGTACTTTTTGATTTATTTCTCTCATTTTGTGTCTTGACAAATGACACATGCATATAATCATCAGCATATCCATCAGCTCCTTTTAAGACAGGAAATATCAGTTCAAATGAAATGGTCTAAATTCATGAAGTGGATCAGAATCATAATTCAAAATGGTACAGTATAGTACATGGTGGAACACATGCTGCATCGATGTCATGGATATGACTGATTTCTTTGAGTCTGCACAAGTCATGTAATTCAATATGTTTTACTTGTGAATAATGCAGATCATTCCAATGGAATAGTAACAGCATATCTGCAATATATATAATACATTTTGCCACCACAAGACATAAAGAGTTATTAATACTTTACAGTCTATTTTTGGAGGAAAAATATTTCTTCTTTCTCTGTTGTTTACTTGCTGTGAACTTCTGTGCAAAGACCACAGGAAGCTTTGATATAATTAAAATAGCTATTGTTGTACACATGATACAGTTTGAAAAGTAAAGCATTCTGAGTTCTGGCAAAGTAAATAAATAAATAAATAAAAACCACAAAACCCTGTTATGAATAACTGAAAAGCTGGACTTCCTCCTTTCCACTGTAGCAAAATTATACTACAAAAAGCCAGGAGATAACTTATGACTGGTTCAGAACTTGGATGCTTTGGAAACACGTTCTATCCTTTTATTTTTTTTTATTTAAATTCACAAAGGAAGATAACGGATGCCTTTCTTGTGTTGACTTGCTTTGTTGGTTTATCTACTTTCAACTGAGCTGCTTAAAATCACTTAAGATCTTAGCAAGTCTCCACGCGTTAGATGATGTGTCAATGCACAAGCATGGTTTTGATGTAGCACTGTGTATTTATGCCTATTTTTAGTCCACATTGATAATGTGAAAATATTGTAACCCACTGACATAAATCACCTTAAGATGTTACCTAAATGACTGTCTGGACCATTTTGGAGAGGTTGTTTAAATACACAAATGGGAAGGTAAATCCTTCCACCCTACACCCTCAATTAACCAGTCCCAGTTCTGGCCTGGAACTTATTCAAATAAATTTGCATTTCTTTGTCACTTAGTTAATTTTTACTGCAACATACAGGGCTTATTAATGTGAGTAGAATCCTTGGGTAGTTACAGGACAAGAAACCTGTTTTTCAATGAAGGATTTTTTTCTTAATTTTGCCCAAGGCTTAGCTGTAATTAAGAATATTTATAGTAAGAGAAATATCATCTGTTATATTTCTTCATTCTCATCGCATTTTTCTGAGTTCCTACAGATCATCTCTATGAAACACTGACACAGAATCACAGAATGACCCAGGTTGGAAGGGACCTCAAGGATCATGAAGTTCCAACCCCCCTGCCTGGCAGGGCCACCAAACTTCCATGTTTACTAGATCAGGTTGCCCAATGCCCCATCCAACCTGGCCTTGAACACCCAGGGATGGGGCATCCACAACATCCCTGGGCAGCCTGTTCCAGTACCTCACCACTCTTCTAGTAAAGAACTTCCCCCTAACATCCAACCTAAATCTTCCCTCTTTCAACTTAAAACCATTTCCCCTTGCCCTAGAAGAAATGTTTTCAGTATTCAGAGCTCCTTTTTTCCTACTTTCCTTACTGGAATTGGTAACTGTCATTTGTTTTATGGTCAGATTTCTATAGTAGATTAGATGATTTTTGTTTATTCAAAATTTAATGACAAGGCTATTGTGAGTTCTAATTGTTTATCTGAAAAGGGCAAGCATGATTTACATTAATTTTGTCACCTTCATAATTAATTAAAATGTTGGCCTCGTGGCTATGTTTTTAGACATCCTTTCACTTTCATGTGACAGCAAAATACTGCTACTCAGTCTCAGAATTCTGTCAAATTTTGTTCCTGTTTATTGACATTACAGAGTGACTGAAGAATAATCAACCTTAACTACAAATTTCATACTCAGCATGGCTCAAGACTCCTATTCAGTGGTGTCCTGAGAAATACTTTATGTCAGTGAGACTTTTTTCTCTTCATCCTTCATTGTGATTCTCTGTTAGGCCAATTATTAATGGTGCTATGGTCAAGGATTTTAAAGATTAAAACCATATTTAATAAAGATCAGAAGAAAATGGCTAAAGAAGTTCTCCTCTGTGAATATAAATGTATGTAGATGATGTAGGACAGCTTTACTGGCAATTAACTTTTTGACTATCAGATATCCTCAGTTCTCACAATAGAGCTGTGTAGCATAGCAAAATTTAAAATTGCCCCTGATATCTTCACTTCTGTACACTTAACCTATGGGAACATGCTAATATTTCTTGTGAATAAAATGAAAAGTGTTTAGAAAAAAACTGAACTCACACTGTATTACAGAAATAGAGAAGACTTGTGACTTGTGTAAACTGTGTTGTGTAATAGTCAAAGGGAGAAGGTGGATAGAATCTTAGCTTGAGATGGTCCAAAATTTGGAGTAACTGAAAAGAAGGTGGAAATAACATAACATATGAATTACAGCATAGCTGATGGCACAATGCGGAAGAAACAGTGTGTATCCATGCCTCCTGCTCTCTTACATGTGTGTTGTTGAACCAATTCTCTTGCAGCAGTTTATGTGTGGACAAAGTATAAAACGGTTCTGCCTAACTGGTATATTTTTTTGACACTAATTTTTGTTGTACCCAACCATAACCCAGAGAAGGTGGAAACTAGAGGCCTCTGCTTGTATATATGTGAGCCTTGTTTCCTTCTATGTGGAATGGGCTGGGATGCTGATAACTGTGACTCATTCCTTTTCTAGACCAATTGTCCTCAGGAATACTGCAAGCATGGAGAAGATACTGCTCCCCATAGTGCTTTACAAGTCACCTAGAACTTATGGATATTGCTGCCACTTGCTAAGCAGCAAACAGTAACTAGGAGCATTTTATTTCTATACTTTTAGGGTAGCTCTACAGAAAACAAACAAATAAGCAAATAAACAAACAAAACCAGAAAATCTAAGAAAATGGATATGAATGAAGAAGTAAGTTCTATTAAATTAGACATACAAGCAGCAGCCAAGGCAAGATGTAGCTAAAAAGAGAAAAAAGGAACTGGGTCTTTCAGCAATCAGAAAACATAGATTGACATCAGTTGCTGAGGGAGGACTTCCTCACATTTTACTAGACTTTTAGTTTTGCAGTTGTACACAGATTGAATACTCTAGTCTAACAATCTGCTTAATATTTATAATGAGGAATGCACTCTATCCCTAAACTAATGTCATCTCCAGCTCTGGAACATAACCTAGACTGCTAAGGAAGATGACAGTTTGTGATCCTTGGCTGATCAGTACCAGCAAGGTTTCTGTTTGTTTTTTTATTCTTGTATTAATGTAAGAACTCCAACCTTTTATTTGGTGTAAACACAGAACTGAAATAAAACATTACTTATTTTGACAGCTGACTTTTGTAAATACATGTTCAAATGTTCAGCAGCAACAAGGAACATTGCCTCAAGTAAATCCCTGTTAGAGCTGTAGTCTATAATCTGAATTCATTATCAAGAAAAATGTCAGAATCCGGGTGGGAAAAATGAAGTAAGTTTAAGGAGCTCTAAGAATATGTTATTTTATTTTCCACTACTTTTTATTTACCACACATTTTCTTAATCCACCATTTTGACATATTCTGTCCTCACACCATTCTCATTTCTATCTATCTGTACCATACAAAGATGGCATTTAACTCTCCTTGCCCTTTCTCAGTCTCTTCTCAGTTCTTTATTAATTGTTAATATTTTTTGTTCAGACATTCTTATGACATTCTGTCTTAAAATAAACGTTCTTACCGATGTCGCATTTCTGTGGTTTATTTAATCTTTCATCTGTCTCTGCAGATTCTAGGCCCTAAGTCTGGTCTCTGCATTGCTCCTGTGATTTCAGAGCTTCTTCTAACCTCACATACACTCTTGTTAGTTCTCTTCTCCACCTCTCTTCTTTCATTTTTCCCCTCCTGTTACCTTCACCTTGTTTTTTGTTTTCCTCTTTTCCTAGGGTACTAATCCCTTCAGTTTTCAGAGGAATTACACTTTTAAGAATTTATTTTTAAATCTTCAACAGACCAAAGAATTTTTGGAGAATTCTATAAGTTATCTCTTTCTCATTTTGTGTATTATTTTCTTTGCTACTTGACACCAATTTTCCTGAGAGGGTATACTCTTGGATAATATATGTATGTGTGTGTGTATGTTTTGTGTACATACCTTGTTAAATCCACCTCACTGATTTCATAAAAGAATAGAATAAACTGGAAGACAACAGAAGAAATCTTTACATAATACTGCTTCAATAAAAATGTTTATAAAAAATCTGAATGAAGAAAAACACAATGCAAAAATAAAACAGTTTGTGTGATATGTGAATAGATCTCCTAATTTTGTAAAGAATGACAATGGCCTACGTGCAGGAATGCTGTTGGTGACTGGATCCTCATCTGTGCAAAATTCAAGTAATGCTATTCAATCTAAACATAACGTATCTACCTTAAGAACAAAACACAACCTGGTAATCATTTAGTATCCTCATCCTACTCAAAGGAATTGCTGTGCTGGCTGTTGCTAAGCATTATTTGAAGTTAGAGTGCTTGATTAGATGTCTATATATGTCTGGTCATCAATATATATGACTTAGTAAAGGGAATAATTTGGTTTAGCTGTTTCAAGTTGTTCTGATGAATGGCTGATGTCTGGGTAAGTTTTATCTGTTCTTAAAGACACTACTTTGATTTATCACTAACTGAAGTGGGCACAAACACACTAGAGAAAACTCATTTATTTCTGACAAGGGCTTGTAGAGCAAATTAAAGGGAAAGAAAAGCAGGCATATTTTGAAATACATCTCTAAGTGTTTTTCATGAAATAAAATTTTAATAAAACTTCTGAAACAAATTATGCAGTTGCATATGGACTGTGCAGATTAAAGATCCTTTTTTTCAATATCAGTTGATTATGAATTTGACAACAACTACATGGCTTTTCTCTTTTGACTAGTGGAATTATAGCCAGTGTTGCAGAAAAGATATGAACATCAGAAAAAAATATTATGTTAACAAAATTTTGCCTGTCAAATGGAAGATGCTTTGGCTTCATATTCAGCTACTTTGTTTGGTGATTAAAATCTGTTGTTCTAACTGGTTGTGCTGCATTAACATTAGCCCATAACTTCCTGATATCCCACATGAATGAAAACTACAAGAGCTGCTGTTTCTTATCATCATGCCCACAGACTCTAAATTATAATTAATCCTATTATTTAATGAGTTCTACAAAGAAAGCAACAGTCATATTTCTCAGAGATCATTATATTTTCCTATAGCTTTGGATTGTTAAGCGAGGTAAAGAATTGTGCCCACCTCCTCCAGATACTCCAGCCCAGGACTGCTCATGTTTGTCCCTGTGCACCCTGGTCTTTGCCCAGGCTGGTGACATGGCTACCACCATTTCCCCCTTTGCAGGTTCAACCAGTAGCAAAGCTGAGCACATATCCCAAAGACAAAGGCACACACAGACAGGATACTGATATGACCGATCAAGCAGGCTGACTCAGCCATGCACTATCTTCAATGGGACTCACATAAAACACAGAGAAGATCCCTTCCTTCTCTACAATTGATAAAGGTTCACATGTGTTCACACACATAGGTTCACAAGCAAGTACGCAGCCATGGATCCCTTGAATACTGGCATGGCCTGTCTGTCTAGCACCCTGATGAAATGGCAAGCTTTCATACCCATGTCATGGGTCATCTTCTCAATGTCTAGCTTGGCTTGGATCCCTCAAGTACCAGTGTGGCTCTGCTGTCTGTCCAATATCCCCCACCTTAATGCCAAACTCCTCACTGTTCACTTCTTTGTCTGGCTTAAAATTTGCTAGCAGGTACACACACCATATCTGGGAGAGATACAGACACCTGGCATCCCCAGCAACTAGCACACAGGCTGTGATCTTCAGCCTCACTTCAGCCAGAGGTGCAGAGCCCCACACTCACCTCAGTCATACCCTCCTCAATATCTGGACTAGGGACCCACACTGCTCCTGCCCCTGTGGATGGGAGTAGAAAATCCCACTCATTCCAGCACCTGATGCTAGGATCCCACTCACTCCAGCAGCTGGCAACACTGGCCAGGAGAGCCTACACCTCTAGTCTTACTCTAGTATCTGGCACCCAGTCCACTCATACTGACCCCCCAGCAGCTTGTACTCAAGACACAAAGTCTGCAGTGCTCTTCCTAAATCTAGAGCTGTGACCATCCCAGATGCTGATGCTGGGACCAGCACTCATTAAATACATCTGCGCAAATACATCTACATCACTAAATCATCTGCAATATTGAAAAAAAATCTCTAGAATCCTTTGGTCTTCAGTACTCCTCAATAAGAAAAAACAAACAAACAAACAAACAAAAAAATAAAGTTCAGCTCTTTTGCATTAAAAATTACTGACGATAAAGCAAACAATGGAGATATTGAACCTATATGTTTAACTGTTCATACCTGGCAGATAAAGGATAAATATAGTGCACCATGGTGAAAACCTTGAAATATTTTGTATGCAGATAGTGTTTGCATTGAAGTACTGAAAAATATGCGCATAGTATTCTTTGTTTAATGTGGTTTATTTATTCATCCAGATTTCTTATTCAGCCCATCATGCAGTCAGTTTTTTCTTACACAGCTGTGGGTCACAGGCCAGTGTTGAGTTCATGAGTTCCCATAGTTAAATAAGGATGAAGCTGTTTACAGTAACTTTAAAGTGTGGCTTCAGTTGTTTGTTGCAATGGACTGCACAGTAATCCCAGCAGTAGAAACAAAACAATAAGCAATAGAGTTTTTTTCAATGCCAAGATTTGGTCACAGATACTAAATGTTACTTCATAACTTGCAGGAGTTTTGTTGTTGAGCAGCCTATGCCCAAACAGCTAATATTAATCATTCATGTGTTGAAGTTCTTTCAGTGTTTTTGGTACCTCACTTATTTGTACAGAACACTTACACAAGTTTTCCTCTCCCCAGAGTTATGGAGAACATTACTAAAACAAGCAAAGTTGTTAACACTGTTAAGTAGATAATAATACCACGAGCAGATACAGTATTTGCCTTCTGCATTAGGGGCAACTTTTATAATTAAACCTCAAAACAAGTAAACATGATATCAACCAAGAAGTCACTGTTGAAAAGCTGAGAATTTAGCTACTATATTATATTGCTAAATTGTTAACTGTAGTTGCTGAGTGTACAGCTGCTTATGTGTAAGAAGTCACACTTCTCTGTTTTGTATTTTTTTATATAAATATATGAACTATTCAAAGAGGAATGAATGTAAGAATCAGTTGATGAACACCTACTGATTTAGGTCTTGCCTTCAAAATAAAGGCAAGTGAAAAATTTAATCACTACTCAAGGAGCATATAGTTCAATCCCCAAGAGAAGGGAATTTCAGAAGTAGATTCATTTTCCCTAAATGAAGTGTCTACAATCTACACATAGGTGTTAACTTATGCTGTCCTGTAATGGAGGGAAAGAAGTTATCTCTAGAGAGATAACTCATCTTATGATGAGACTTCTATGATAGGCCTTCTGGAGATTTAAATGACACGAAAGAGTCATTTCCCTGAATTGCCTTCCCTGTTCCTGCCATTTTCTTAGCCTATTTCTTTCTGTGAATGAAATTTATTAGCACTTCTGTTTGCAGGTAATCCCAGCTTGGTCTTCTTCATCTTCTGTTAGTCTCTCACAAATGATTAGACTTGGCTGATGATACTGAATACTTAGAAGCAGTGGTAGTTTGAAATGGTATATGAAATCTCAAGAAATTCATCTTTGGGCCACATGGTGGGAAAACTAATCTTTCAGTTCAAATAATGCCTCTAAGCTTTTGTTGCAGAGGAAGGCTTGAATTAGAAAAGAGGTATGAAACAATCACTACTTGAAGTGATTAATGCACAAGTAGCTGGAGACTCAGTGCAGTAGTAAAACACATGCACATTTATTTACAGAGAGGGTATCAGTTACCTTCGATGGCTGTGCCTGAAAAATCACCTTGACAAACTTTAGCAGGTCTTCAAGGCAGCCCTGCATATCGAGGTGCAGTGCTAGTAAGCTGACACTGTCTGCTAGGGGAATGACAAAAACATGACTCATTCTGAGGCTAAAACAAGGTATGTGGTGATTGCTGAATGAAACAGGAGATACAGCACCAACTACTGCTTTCCTCAGAGCAGGTGTCAGCTAGGATAATTTTGTTGCTGTCAAGAGACTGAGGCAGGGTTGCCGAGGATCGCAGTACTGCAGGGCTGGCCAAGTACACTTCAGTGAACCTCTTCCTAGCATTATATTTCAGTTGTCTGTATGATAAAGTGCACAAAATAATGCAGCTTGAAACAAACTAATGAGCAGATACATGAACTGAATTGCAAAGCAAATTTCAGGAAATAACTTCTTTCAAACACATGCAGAATTGGGTAATCAGTCACAAGTGACAAAGGCAATATTGCTTTTCAGAATATGTACTGTGTTGCAGCACATAATTAAAATCTAACATTACAGAGCTCTAGAGGGTATTTTCTTACAGTCAGGAAAAAGAAAAGATGGTAATTTCAGATCTGGTTTGTGAATCTGAATTCTGTTAGCATTTCTTGGGCAAAATGAGAGCAAAAAGAGACTCAAGAGCCTTCCTAGTCCCCTTGTGTTAGTCTTAACTGTCTTATGTGAAGTCAGGAAGTAGAAATCCCTGCCAGCGATGTTACTGGGGACTTCCACTACATCTTTTAAGATCTAATAAAAAGTTGCTATATACATAGATGTGCTCTCACTGAGGTGCACACCCAACATAGCTCACTGCTCACCTGTGGCAGTAGTGGGTCCCTTTGGACTTGCTGGAGCTGTTCTGTTCTGATATGGGACTCTGCTGGGCTCTGCTCACAAAGACCTGAAGCCAAACAAACCCAATACTGCAAACCAGGGACTTAGTGACAGATAGTAAGCAATGCATGGCAAATAACATGATACAAAAAGTGTACAAGATATTAACTAAAATTCTGATTTAGAATGCTTTTATAACTTATTTTTTACTTTTATTTATTTATGTTTTTATAACTTATTTTTTACTTTTATTTATTTATTTATTTATTTATTAAATCAGAGGGTGTTATTATAAAATCAAAATATTTTCCTGATGATATTAAGTTAAAAAAAAAAAAAAAAAAAAAAAAAAAAAAGATTTGCTGAGTCATGAAGGTACACAGAGTATCTCAACTTTGATACATGTTACACTTACAAATGCTCTGAAGTTACCAAAATTAGTGACTTATTTTAGAAGACATTCAGAACCTTTTTAGATACATTGTAGTGAATTTTGAATATTTTTCTGTGTTAAAAAACAACCATCTGCATTGCATAGAATTTTTGTTTTCATGTATTAAAGTTGATCTAAGTCATCCAGTTCCTTCCTACCTCTTTTTAGAGGTATCTCAAGCACTTAGAATTGTTAGTGTTTGTGTGGGCATCAAGAGCATCTCTAGGACTCATTCTTGCTTATATAAATTTAGAGTTTTTGTTTTTCAAAGCAATTAAAAAACAAAAAAAAAAAAAAAAAACAAAAAAAAAAAAAAAAAAGAAACAAATAAACTTGATCAGAATAAGGGAGCATAAGCCTTTTTAGATAATCATTCTACCTGGAGGGTAGTTAACCTCTCTTGAACTGCTCTCTGCCTTTTGTTATCCATCGTTTACTGTGAAATAACCTACCTCTGAAGTTAAGTGCCTTCTACTACAGAATTATCTTAGAAGATTTCAGTGTGATAATATGGATATATAGGCATGCGTTCACAAATATATGCCTAAATTCACTTAACCTATGCACAATAAACAGGTGGCATGCTATGTGGGAGTATGATCACTTTAAATGTCTTTTTCAATTAATATTAAAGTATGAATATTGATTGAACTTCACTTTTAAGGGTCATTCATCAAGTTACTCTTCTGGAAAAGTGCTGTTTTCTCAGTGGTATATGAATAATACACAAAGTTCTAAAAATACGGAAGAAAAAGTACAGAAATATATACAACTGTCAGTTATTTTGTTCTCAGGCTGAAGAACATTATGCAAGAGTAAGTAGTAAGTGCTTCTGGTTATACAGTCAAGGACACTTTCATTGAAAAAATGGATAATATGTAAAGGCGAAGGTGACAAGAGCACATTGAGATATAAATATAGGAAGGATAATAGACATCATCAAAGATTAAGAGTTTCCAGTGACAATTGAATAGGTCATTAAGAAGCTCAGGGAAGTTTTGAACAGAGCCACGTTCACTTTGTAACTGCTTAGAAGATAAGAGAAATGTGAATCATAGCATTATAGAATCATAGTATGGTTTGGATTGGAACGGACCCTTAAGATCATCTAGTTCCAATCCCCTGCTATAGACAGGGACATCTCCCTCTAAGACAGGTTGCTCAAAGCCTCATCCAGCCTTGCCTTGAGTTCTTCTAGGGAGGGGGAATCCACAATCATTCTGGGAAACCTGTGTCTCACTATCTTCGCAGTAAACAATTTCTTCAATATATACTATAAATCTACCCTCTTCTAGTTTAAAGCTATTTCCCCTCGCTCTGTTGCTACACGCCTTTACGTAAAGTCCCTCCCCAGCTTTCCTGTAGGCCCCCTTCAGGTACTGGAAGGCTGCTATAAGGTCTCCTCAGGGCCTTCCCTTCTCCAAGCTGAAGATCTCCAACTCTGTCCTTACAGGGGAGGTACTCCTGTCCTCTGATAGTTTGTGAAGATTTGAGATATTCAACAGGTACGTGCAAAGTGAGAAGTTTTGCATTATGACTGGAAAACTTCGAGCAGAACATGTTGTTTGTTGCACATCTGTCACTGTTTGATTTTTTAATAAGGTAATCCAATGGAAATAATTTAATCAAAGCATTGCTTTGGACATACAGACTAAGTTTTTGTAGGACTTTTTGATGATGCTAATATACAAATGAATAGGAATTATTTAAAATTTCAATTCTCAGGAATCTCCTAGAGAAAAAGTAGAGTCAAGATGTGTATCTGAAGTAAAACAGTGATTCCAATCATGTAATCATAGAATTATTTGGGTTGGAAGGTTTCTCAAAGTTTTTCCAGCTCTATCTTCTCTGCTATGGGCAGGACCATCTTCTACTAGGCCAGGTTTCCCAAAGCCCCATCCAGCCTAGTGCTGTACATTTCAAAGGAAGGGTCATCTGCAGCTTCTCTGGGCAATTTGTTTGAGTACCTTCACTCATAGTGGACAACTGCTTCCTCACTTCTAATCTAAACCTACTCATTTTTACTTTAAAACTGTTACCCCCTTGTCCTAATAAAATCAATTTATACATACAGATAAATACATTAAAAATCATTTAGGACTATAACTTAGAAAATTGTATGAAGAAAAAAATAGAAGTGTCATAACACTCAAATTAGAATTTTGCAACAATAGTTTGGATTTCAAAGATTTACCATTTCACTCTTAAAATTCTTTTGTAATTCCTTGCCCCTTCAAAGAAATTTTCACTACTATCAGTCACATAACAGGCACTGAATACCATCTTCCTCAAGTTTTTGTTGTTGTTTGTTAAGATGTCATTTAACTGAAACCACTTTAGGTCTGAGTAGAGTATCCATTTCTTATTTTTTTCAAGAGGGAAAATCTTTGATGATGAACTGTATTTCATGTTCTTTGTCCCAATAATTCAATGGAAAATGAAGCATCAATTATGATGCTCTCTTCCTCCAGCTGTAATTAATTATTTTTCTTAACTTTGTCAAAGTTATGGATGGCTGCATTTCTAAAAATGTTCATATGTTTTACAAAGTGAATTACTGCCAAATTTGCTTCGTCTAGTTGTGTAAGTTACTGAAGAGAAATCATTAAAAATCCAGTTTTGAAAAATGGAGTACCTAAGGACATCTGTCTGGAGGTTTCTTCTTTCTGTGCAGTTAATCCTGTTTGTGCAGAAAAATTTGAGTTATCCCTACAACACTCCAGTTGTGTAACCATGAGTAAAATCTCTTCTGCCAATAAGTAAAAGAGAGCTCTCTTGTAAAAGTCACAAGTTAAAGTTTCTTTTACCACCAGTGTTCTGTTCTGGTGAGTTGCCCATGCTGTCATGAGAAATATTAAGAAGATTCCAGCAAATGATACAGAAGTGATGTAGAAATGAAAATCTGGTTAAGTCATTCAGGTGTTTGTTTGTTTTTTAAATACATATGTTTGTTATGTTAATGATATCAGATGGAAATTTCTTATCTGTATGGTTTTTGGTAGTTTTGGAATATTTCTTTACTGTGGACAAAAATAAATGACATGAAACATCATTCACCTTTTATTTGTGGTCAATACTTTTCTGATGTAAGACTACATCAGTTAAAATTTGTTGATTTCCTTCATTATTTCTGAAGCTACATATCACAGAATCACAGAATCACAGAATTATAGGGGTTGGAAGGGACCTCTAGAGATCATCGAGTCCAACCCCCCTGCCAAAGCAGGCTCCCTACACCACGTCGCACAGGTAGGCGTCCAGGCGGGTCTTGAATATCTCCAGAGAAGGAGACTCCACCACCTCCCTGGGCAGCCTGTTCCAGTGCTCCGTCACCCTCACCGTAAAGAAGTTCTTGCGCACATTCGTGCGGAACTTCCTATGCTGGAGTTTCAGCCCATTGCCCCTAGTCCTGTCCCCACGCACTACTGAAAAGAGACCAGCCTCGCCACTATAGCTCCCACACCTCAGGTATTTATAAACCTGGATCAAGTCCCCTCTCAGCCTTCTTTTCTCAAGGCTAAACAGACCCAGTTCCCTAAGTCTCTCCTCGTAGGGGAGATGGTCCAGGCCCTTCACCATCTTTGTGGCCCTCCGCTGGACTCTTTCCAAGAGATCCCTGTCTTTTTTGTACTGGGGAGCCCAGAACTGGACACAGTATTCCAGATGAGGCCTCACCAGGGCAGAGTAGAGGGGGAGGATCACCTCCCTTGACCTGCTGGCTACGCTCTTTTTAATGCACCCCAGAATGCCATTGGCCTTTTTGGCTACAAGGGCACACTGCTGGCTCATGGCCAACCTGTCGTCCACCAGGACGCCCAGGTCCCTATCAGCAGAGCTCCTCTCCAGCAGGTCTTCCCCCAACCTGTACTGGTGTATGCAATTATTTCTACCAAGATGCAAGACTCTACACTTGCTTATGTTAAACCTCATCCGGTTTCTTACTGCCCAGCTCTCCAGCCTGTCCAGGTCTCTCTGAATGGCCGCACAGCCTTCAGGCGTGTCAGCCAATCCTCCCAGCTTCGTGTCATCAGCAAACTTGCTGAGGGTGGCCACTATCCCCTCATCAAGGTCGTTGATGAAGATGTTGAACAAGACTGGACCCAGCACAGACCCCTGGGGGACACCACTAGTCACAGGCCTCCAGCCAGACACCGCACCGCCAACGACAACCCTCTGCACTCTGCCAGTCAGCCAATTCTCGATCCACTTCACCGTCCACTCATCTATCCCATACTTCCTCAGCTTTGTTATAAGGATGTCATGGGGGACCGTATCAAAAGCCTTACTGAAATCAAGGTAGACTACATCTACCGCTCTCCCCCCGTCCACCCAGCTAGTGACATCTTCATAAAAGGCCACCAGGTTGGTCGAGCACGACCTCCCCTTGGTGAACCCATGCTGAGTACTCCTGATAACCTCCTTTTCTCCCAGTTGTCTGGAGATGGCATCCAGCACAAGCTGTTCCATCACCTTCCCTGGGACAGAGGTGAGGCTGACTGGCCTATAATTACCCGGGTCATCCTTCTTGCCCTTTTTGAAGACTGGGGTGACATTGGCCATCCTCCAGTCTTCAGGCACCTCCCCAGTTCTCCAAGACCTTTGAAAAATTACAGAGAGCGGCTTAGCAATAACCTCCGCCAGCTCTCTCAGCACCCGCGGGTGCACCCCATCAGGTCCCATGGATTTATGGACATTAATGTTTCCTAAGCACTCACGGACCACCTCTTCCCTGACTAAAGGGAAATCTCCCATTCCCCAGATTCTCTCATCAACCACCGGGGACTGGGATTCCTGGGGGAGAGCCCTTTCACTAAAGACAGAGGCAAAGAAGGCGTTCAGTATTTCCGCCTTCTCAGCATCCCCCGTTACCAGAACACCCCCCTCACTTAGTATGGGGCCCACATTCTCCCTAGCCTTCCTTTTGCTGTTAATGTACTTAAAAAACCCTTTTTTATTATCCTTTATCTCCTTAGCTAGATTCAGCTCCAGGTGGGCTTTAGCCTTCCTGGTCGCATCTCGGCAGTCCCTGACTACATTCTTATATTGTTCCCAAGTGGCCAGACCCTTTTTCCACATATCGTGTACTTTCTTCTTTCTGCGGAGCTTGCACATGAGTTCCTTACTCATCCACGCAGGTCTCCTGGCACCTTTTCCTGACTTCTTAGTTGCAGGGACGCACTGATCCTGAGCCTGGAAGAGGAGCCGTTTGAATGCTAGCCAGCTCTCACAGGCCCCCTTGCCTTCTAGCACCCTGGCCCACGGGATGGCCCCAAGTAAGTCCCGGAGGAGATCAAAGTTGGCTCTCCTGAAGTCCAGGGTAGCAATCCTACTTTTTGTTTTGCTTCCTCCGCTCAGGATCTCGAACTCCACCATCTCATGGTCGCTACAACCCAAGTTACCCCCGACTTTTACTTCCTTAACGAGTCCTTCCTTGTTGGTAAGAATAAGGTCCAGCAGCACCCCGCCCCGCGTCGGTACCTCGACCATCTGCATTAGAAAGTTATCTTCAATACACTGCAAGAATTGTCTGGACCGCGCATGCTTGGCCATATTGGTCGTCCAGCAAATATCTGGATAATTGAAATCCCCCAAAAGTACCAACGCCCGGGAGCGTGATGCTACTTCCAGTTGGCTACGGAAGGCCTCATCAACCTCCTCTTCCTGATCAGGAGGCCTGTAGTACACACCCACTACAGTGTCCCCCTTACCAGCCTGGCCCTTGATTCTCACCCACAAGCTCTCGACTGCTACATCACTCTCCCCCAGGTGGAGTTCAATACATTCTAGCTGCTCTCTCACATAAAGAGCAACTCCACCACCCCGCCTTGCTAGCCGATCTTTCCTAAAAAGGACATAGCCCTCCATGACAACATTCCAGTCATGCGAGCTGTCCCACCACGTCTCTGTGATCGCAATGAGATCATAGCCATGCGATCGCACACAAAACTCCAATTCTTCCTGTTTATTCCCCATGCTTCGCGCATTAGTATACAGGCACTTGAGAGAAGGAGCATCTCCCCACCTCTCTCCATGCCTTTGAACCCCTTTGTCAGCACCCAACACGCTCTGCTTTAAGCCTTGAACTGCCGCCTCAGACCCAGCGGCCCTCATT
The DNA here is from genome assembly GCF_039878825.1 of Excalfactoria chinensis. Taxonomy (NCBI): domain Eukaryota; kingdom Metazoa; phylum Chordata; class Aves; order Galliformes; family Phasianidae; genus Excalfactoria; species Excalfactoria chinensis. The sequence goes on from NC_092826.1 coordinate 70,956,139, forward strand.
TTGTCCCCTTCCCCCTTCGTACCTAGTTTAAACACCTGTCAATTAGTCCTGACAGTTCCTCGGCTAGAACCCTCCTACCCCTTGGAGACAGGCCGCTTCCATCTGCAGCTGTCATGTCAGGAGCCGAGTAAATTCTCCCATGATCAAAAAACCCAAAACTCCTATGTCGGCACCAACTCCTTATCCATTTGTTTAAGAGGTGGGTTTTTAGGCCCAACTCAGTATCCCTCCCTGTCACTGAAGGTACAGATGTAATAACCACTTGTACACCTGTACTGTCAACTACCCACCCCAGTCTCCTGAAGTCATCTTTTATGACCTTCAGGCTTTTCCTACTGACTTCCTCACTGCCAGCCTGAATTATCAGCAGGGGATAGTAGTCAGTAGGCCGGATCAGATTGGGAAGTCTCCCAGCAATGTCCCTGACTCGCGCCCCAGGGAGGCAGCACACTTCTCTGTGTGTAGGGTCGGGCCGGCATATAGGGCCTTCTGTTCCTTGCAGAAGGGAGTCACCTATGACAACTACCCTTCTATCCTTCCTCGTGGAGGAAGTCTTGAGGCGTGGGTGTGACCGCTTACCCCGAGGCTCCCTCACAGATGGGCCTGCCTCTACATCCACGCTCACCTCTTCCACGGGTTCCAGGGCCTCAAACCTATTTTGCAGAGGCACCTGGGGAACCGAGCATGGTCGTGGGCGGGGATACCCAGCACGCCTAGCTGGTATTTGTTTCCACCCATCCTTTTCTCTCAAACTATTTTGGTCCGATCGGCTACTGTAGGACAGAGGCTCCACCGACAGTCCCACACCCCTTAGCTCTTCATTTGAATTGCTAGGTGTAGGGGAAGGCTGAGGGTGCACTGTGGCAGGAGCACCGTCTGTCTGCATACTCCTTTCTATAACCTGTTTGTGAGGCAACCGGGGGGGACATGCTCCTTGGGGAGCCTCAGCTATGTTCCGGGATCCCGAGGCCAATAGGGCCTGGCACCACCAGTCGATTTCATTTTCACTATCTTTAATGGACCTCAACCTCTCAACCTCTTCCTTCAGGCAGACCACCATACTAAGCAGATCATTTATCTGGTCACACCTGAAACAGGCACAGCTGCCATCGACTGGCACTTCAAGGGCCAGGCTGTGACACTCACTGCAGCCTGTGACTTGCACGCTAGCGTGCCGCTTGTGGACCTCGGTCTGGGTCTCCACACTCCTCCTGGCAGCAGCCTTCCTCCTACCTGTGCTGGGGACCTCTGTCTGGGTTTCCACATCTTTCCTGGCAGTTACCTTCCTCCGGGAGGGAGCCATAGCAACCCAGAAGACCCCACTAGCAAAATCAGAAAAGTTTTACCAAGTTTTGACAAGCAGCTCTGTCTGGACCCTGTTAGTGGTGGTGCTGCCCACGACCCGGTATTAGAATGCTGACAGGTAGACCTGCACTTACCTTTACCCTTCACAGAGACAAGGTTGTTCCTCTTCCTCCTCAAGGCCTTTTAAAGAAGAAGAGGGCGAGGGTGGAGAACCGTTGCCTTGGCAACGCCCCCTCCACGTGTAGCCTGGGAACGCCCCCTCCACGTGGGCCGCTCTCTCTCGAGCTGCCGGGCTGCTCCTACCTCGGATGGATGAGGGAAAAGCCGAGCGAATCCCCTGGACACCCCGCGATAAACAGCCTCAGCTCTGCCAGGGGCAGCTCCGAAGCAGCGAACCACGGCGATCAAAAGGGTCTCTGCCGGGTTTGCACCCGTTTAAATATCCCGCTGTAGCCTTGGCAACGCCCCCTCCACGTGTAGCCTGGGAACGCCCCCTCCACGTGGGCCGCTCTCTCTCGAGCTGCCGGGCTGCTCCTACCTCGGATGGATGAGGGAAAAGCCGAGCGAATCCCCTGGACACCCCGCGATAAACAGCCTCAGCTCTGCCAGGGGCAGCTCCGAAGCAGCGAACCACGGCGATCAAAAGGGTCTCTGCCGGGTTTGCACCCGTTTAAATATCCCGCTGTAGCCTTGGCAACGCCCCCTCCACGTGTAGCCTGGGAACGCCCCCTCCACGTGGGCCGCTCTCTCTCGAGCTGCCGGGCTGCTCCTACCTCGGATGGATGAGGGAAAAGCCGAGCGAATCCCCTGGACACCCCGCGATAAACAGCCTCAGCTCTGCCAGGGGCAGCTCCGAAGCAGCGAACCACGGCGATCAAAAGACATATGTATTTCCAGGAACAAAGCAAGTGGCCCCATAGAACAGACTTATGTGCTTTCTCATGCATGTACTACACCACCTTAACATTGTCTATTTTATATCTTGTTTATTTACATATACTTTATATATTCTTATACTGGAATGAGTTCACTGGTCTGCATAAGATGGCAAATTTGCATATGCTTGAAAGATTCGAGTCTCTCACTCTCCACATTCCTGATAACTAGAAAAATGATAAGATTCACCTGCTTACCAGAAATTTGGTGATGGTAAATGGTACTGAATGCCTGTGGTGCTGTTCTTTAGTTGTTCACATTTGAATGTGAGGCAACCTTTAAGAATTTTCCTGACCAAAAAAAAAAAAAAAAAAAAAAAAAAGCTCTCCAAATCACTGCATTAATTAGCACAGTACTGTAAGTTAAAATATACACTGTTCACAAGTTGTTATGTTGAATGTTTTAATTGTCACCACTGTGCTAAGAGTCTGTTGAAAGGGATTAGGTGTGAAAGGGAATTGAGGGGAAACTAATGAAACAGCCGTGAGGCTGAAAGTGGAGAAGTTTTAATTATCATTTATATTCCTTCTCTGCCATGTTTTTGAATTTGAAAATTGACCTGAAATTAGAATATTTTGTGGCAAAAAATGCAAGTGTTCAGAGTCATGCCATTCCTCATTACTTGCAACTTTCTAAACCGACCCTGTGTACTGCCTGAAGGAGATTTCTCTCTCTGCAGAAAACATTTGGCACTGCCATCCTTGCAGTATGACACCAAGCTCAGGGAGCAATCCTTGAACTGTTCAACATACATTAGGATAGACAGGCAAGCTGCATCTAAACAGCTGTGATTCTGGTTGATGCAGGTGGGTAGCCTAGACTCACACATGCACTCACCCCCTCCCCCAGGTGGGACTGATAGAATTAGGGAGGCAAAAGTAAATAATCTCTTAGGTTGAGGTAAAGACAGTTTAATAGGTAAAGCAAAAGCTGTATCTGCCAGCAAAGCCAAATAAGATATTTATTCACTTTGTCCAGCTGGCAGAGAGGTGTTCAGCCATTTCAAGGACAGCAGAGCTCATCATGCATAAAGGTCACTTGGGAACACAATAGATGCTAACATTCTTTTCAGCAGCTCTTGTTGCTAAGCAGTACACCATAGGTACAAGGCGTCCCTTTTCATCACCTGTCCTGTCTGGTTCTCTCAAATTCGTGTGCACACTCAGCTTCCTTGCTGGCAGGGCAGTGTGAGAAACTGGGAAGGTCTTGGCACTGTGCACATATCACCAAACAACAGCTAAAACTTTGGGTGCTATTAACATTATTTTGCTCAAAAGTTCTAAACTTAGCAATGTATTGGCTGCTTTGAAGAAAAATATCTTCATCTTAGCCCAGACTAATATAAAATGTTTGTCCTGTGTAAATTATTACAGGCTTTGTAGTATCCTGCATATGCCTGTTGCATAAAAAAATTAAGCTCCCTATCAGATCAGATTTGAGAGAAGGCATTCTGTTAAGTTGAACAGTAAACAGATATCAAATATTTAGAAAGAAGATTGCAAAATAATGAGAAATAAAATATAAGATTTGCCTGAAAACTGTACATAGCTGCTGTAACCAAGTGTTATCTCTGTCTTTCTGTTGTGCTCCCTAAACTGAGATGTATTTAAGCAGGACATCCCCCTTGAAAACTGAATGTCTCGTGTTTCAGTTACAGTTAACCACATACACTTTTCTGGTTACTATCTCAGAATGCTACTGCTGAATCAAGCTTTGTCCTTCAGAACTTTGCAGTGGTTATGAAAGTTTTCAGGTGATGCTACAAATACCACTTTTAGAGAAAAAATAAATTATTCCTTAAATTCTCACAAGAATAAAGTATATTAATTCAATCTAATACCAGTTTTACAATTTATTTAGAGTATTTAGTTATTGATTTCATTGCTGTCTCTACTACTAATTTTGGCAGTGCTTGTTGTAATTTTTATTTTTAATAAGCTGTGGAAAAAGATGAGCGTATTAGTCTAAAAAATATTTTATATATATGGATTTGTTTCTATTCCTCTTAAATTGGTGTGTGCCCTTTTAAATAATTGCACATATTGTCTGGAACTTATCAAATTTTAAAATGAGTCATAATAACTCTTGTTAAAAGATAACTCAAATGAGAAATATGCAAGCTATTTAGAGTTGTGGAGTTTGGGATTTCTTTTCATTATTATTATTAATATGTAAATCCTTCACATGGCCAGTGTATAATAAAAAACTTCCATTCCTTTTCTTCCAAATGTATGAATTAAAATGATTATTTCTTCAGTATTACTGTTCTATTCCCATTTTCTCCTGGGAGTGGAGGGGGAAATCAACCTTTAGAAACTCATAAGCACATCCATAATTGTAAGCTTAATTTTGTGTGAAGTGCCTGCAGCTTACTTTCCAGTTACTGCAAATACATTCTTGTTGTATTACACTTCTAACTGCAGCACTCTCACAAATGTTAATTTAGTATCATTTCAAGTCTGTTTATTCACTGTAGTGAAATATGAAATGGCTGATTGTTTATATATGAATCACAATATGAACCACAAGAACCTAGGTTAAGTTGGAATCTAACAGGCAGGCAAATGTTTTAGAAAAGCCTATGAGCATGAATAGCTTCTAGCATTTGTATTTATTATCACATTCCTTCTGTTCCATTACTTTTGAGATATAGCCCTGCATACAGCCACCGTTGTAGAAAACAATTAAAACAGTGTTCTAAGAATCCAGCATGAGCTGCTTGCATCAGATTATTACATTTTTTTTCGGTAGCTTATTCCATACCTGGCTCATAACCTCACATTCAGATACTTCAGCTATGTGCTACAGAGAAAATGGAGCTAGCACTCTGGCTGGAGCACTGCTCTGTGTGCACCCGTATGACTGCTCAGCAGCACTCATGCTGCTGTGCTTTCTGTCTGTGCCTAATTGTATGCTCTGACACAGTGTCCAGGCATGATCTGGGGTTAGAGCACAGGCCAGAAGCCATTCCCAAATGAACTAGGTCTTTGGCAAGAGAGAGGGGAGGCTGTACCTGTGTGGACACAATGTCAGTGTTTGACTTTATGGGTAGAGAACAGTTGCCAGCCTATTTTATTTAGCAGTATAATTTTTAGCATTTTTTTATCAGGATATGTGAGAAGGTTTCTTTGAGTAATACCTGGAAAATTAATCTTTTTTGCCCTGTCACAGACTTGAATACCTACTCGCTGACACTCCAACTTGTTCATACTGATCTGGTTTAAAAAAGATCTGCCATTTAGAGCAGTTGATCTGCTTTCCTATCTCCTTCTAATTCCCAGCCACCCCCTGGACCCCTAAATATAGGATAAGGTTGATTGGAAAGATAGAAAGATATAATCTACCACTTTCCTGTATCAAGCTGGAATCGTTTCTCATGGGCAAAGCCTTCAGCCGATATACCACCCTTCCATTCAAAGGCAAACAACTCCAAAGAAATACTTTCAAGTGTAAAACTGCCCACAGAGTGATGTCGATTGCCTGATGTTGATGTAAGACTTTCATTACCAGTCTCAGGCAGGTATGTCATCCCCGGGCACAGAGGAAAAAAAAAAAAAAAAAAAAAAAAAAAAAAAAAAAAAAAAAAAGGTGTCTGTTGGCATTCACTGACTGTTGCTAAACATTTATGGAGACCAAAAAGTGGATGTAAGCCCAGTGAGGCTGAAACGCAGTGGTGACAGTGACAGCTGGTCACCTTCATTGGTGCAGTTTTTTAAGAGTGCAGCATTCAGGCTCTTGTTCATTGCTGGCAAAAATGCATAGCTAATGGTGGTGATTACCCTGAAAAAATAGTGTTTTCTAGCAGATGCTTTGCTTTGTCAATCAGTGTTATTGTTCCCTTTGTTGTAGTTTCCATGGAAATAAAAAGAGGCATTATTTTCAGGTCAACCTACTTAGTGTGGTTACAGCTTCAGTTATGCTAAAAGAATGATCTGAATTTGAGTAAGGGAAAAGTTACTTTTTTAAGGAAAGTCTAAATAAAACCAACTCAGCTACTAAAAGTTCGTTTGAAAGCTGAAAGTTTCAACTAGAGCAATATGGATTTATCTCTCTTATATTCCTTTTTTCAGTAAAGCAAGTTGGATAAAGTTCTAGTCATAAAGTTGCAATTTCATTGTTTTAATTTTGTAGTGGCCTACATTTAATTTTGTAGTGGCCTACATTTAATTTTGTAGTGGCCTAAGGAGATAAAGGATAATAAAAAAGGGTTTTTTAAGTACGTTAACAGCAAAAGGAAGGCTAGGGAGAATGTGGGCCCCATACTAAGTGAGAGGGGTGTTCTGGTAACGGGGGATGCTGAGAAGGCGGAAATACTGAACGCCTTCTTTGCCTCTGTCTTTAGTGAAAGGGCTCTCCCCCAGGAATCCCAGTCCCCGGTGGTTGATGAGAGAATCTGGGGAATGGGAGATTTCCCTTTAGTCAGGGAAGAGGTGGTCCGTGAGTGCTTAGGAAACATTAATGTCCATAAATCCATGGGACCTGATGGGGTGCACCCGCGGGTGCTGAGAGAGCTGGCGGAGGTTATTGCTAAGCCGCTCTCTGTAATTTTTCAAAGGTCTTGGAGAACTGGGGAGGTGCCTGAAGACTGGAGGATGGCCAATGTCACCCCAGTCTTCAAAAAGGGCAAGAAGGATGACCCGGGTAATTATAGGCCAGTCAGCCTCACCTCTGTCCCAGGGAAGGTGATGGAACAGCTTGTGCTGGATGCCATCTCCAGACAACTGGGAGAAAAGGAGGTTATCAGGAGTACTCAGCATGGGTTCACCAAGGGGAGGTCGTGCTCGACCAACCTGGTGGCCTTTTATGAAGATGTCACTAGCTGGGTGGACGGGGGGAGAGCGGTAGATGTAGTCTACCTTGATTTCAGTAAGGCTTTTGATACGGTCCCCCATGACATCCTTATAACAAAGCTGAGGAAGTATGGGATAGATGAGTGGACGGTGAAGTGGATCGAGAATTGGCTGACTGGCAGAGTGCAGAGGGTTGTCGTTGGCGGTGCGGTGTCTGGCTGGAGGCCTGTGACTAGTGGTGTCCCCCAGGGGTCTGTGCTGGGTCCAGTCTTGTTCAACATCTTCATCAACGACCTTGATGAGGGGATAGTGGCCACCCTCAGCAAGTTTGCTGATGACACGAAGCTGGGAGGATTGGCTGACACGCCTGAAGGCTGTGCGGCCATTCAGAGAGACCTGGACAGGCTGGAGAGCTGGGCAGTAAGAAACCGGATGAGGTTTAACATAAGCAAGTGTAGAGTCTTGCATCTCGGTAGAAATAATTGCATACACCAGTACAGGTTGGGGGAAGACCTGCTGGAAAGGAGCTCTGCTGAGAGGGACCTGGGCGTCCTGGTGGACGACAGGTTGGCCATGAGCCAGCAGTGTGCCCTTGTAGCCAAAAAGGCCAATGGCATTCTGGGGTGCATTAAAAAGAGCGTAGCCAGCAGGTCAAGGGAGGTGATCCTCCCCCTCTTCTCTGCCCTGGTGAGGCCTCATCTGGAATACTGTGTCCAGTTCTGGGCTCCCCAGTACAAAAAAGACAGGGATCTCTTGGAAAGAGTCCAGCGGAGGGCCACAAAGATGGTGAAGGGCCTGGAGCATCTCCCCTGCGAGGAGAGACTTAGGGAACTGGGTCTGTTTAGCCTTGAGAAAAGAAGGCTGAGAGGGGACTTGATCCAGGTTTATAAATACCTGGGGTGTGGGAGCTATAGTGGCGAGGCTGGTCTCTTTTCAGTAGTGCATGGGGACAGGACTAGGGGCAACGGGCTGAAACTCCAGCATAGGAAGTTCCGCACGAATGTGCGCAAGAACTTCTTTACGGTGAGGGTGATGGAGCACTGGAACAGGCTGCCCAGGGAGGTGGTGGAGTCTCCTTCTCTGGAGATATTCAAGACACGCCTGGACGCCTACCTGTGCGACGTGGTGTAGGGAGCCTGCTTTGGCAGGGGGGTTGGACTCGATGATCTCTAGAGGTCCCTTCCAACCCCTATAATTCTGTGATTCTGTGATTTTAAAGTAGGTGAAAATCCAAACTCTCAAATTCTGTCATAAAGTATTGAGGTCTACTTGTTATGGAGAAAACTGATAATCACTGGGAACATTTCTTTGTGCTAATACAAATTTGTACTTAAAATTGTTTTAATACCAACTTTATGTGCTCTCAGTAGTCACTTAAATGAGCACATATTTCTGAAATGCATCATGTGTTCTCCATGAGTTGAATATCTTCCTATATTTCATTAGCTATGATTTTTGATAGAACTATGAGTGCCTTGATAGAGTTTTGGTGATGTCCCGAAAATCGTTAATATTTTTTGTACCTTTTGGAATATTTCCACTACCTACTTTCTTGATTCCAGAGCTGAATAGCATTAGACAAGCCAGAAAGATCCTCAGTAACCTTTAGCTTTATTTCTATAATGAGATATCTCTGTTCAGCTGTAACTGCTGGTCAGGTTTCTCTGTTCTGCTAAGAGCACTTTCTCATCTCCTAGGTTTTATTTTCATTATCCCGAATCTCCATTTCCAAAGTGATTGGAATATACAGGCACACAGCAGTTGGCAAGATGGAACATTTATTTTTCAGATAGAATATACTTACAGAAGAGTCTACATGTAAGGCAGCAAGCAGGTTTTTGACTAGCTGTTAATTAAAGGAAGCCCCTTGAACAGTGAAGCAAGAAGCAGAGGCTCTGTTGGAATTTAGAATAAAGGGGGGCTAAAGGGGGATATTTAAATGTAGTTTGTAGGTGGAAAAGGGAACTTGTTCATTGCAGACCACTATCACTTCATGTGATTTTTGTGAATTCTGAAATATTTGTTAGATTTATCATAGTATCATGATAGTATCATGATAGTATCATCATAGTATCATCATAGTATCATAGTATCGTGCAAGTTGGAAGGGACCTTAGAGATCATCGAGTCCAACTCCTGGGTTTCGAGCCCTCTGTGTAGCGAAGCGGCACTTCTACCCCTTGCGCCACGGGGGGAATTCAGTGCCGCAGGCAGCACATTATACCACTGCGCCACCAGGGGCACACTAACACATTTATACACAATTTATTTTAATATAACCAATATAAGAGAGATAGGAACAGCTTAGTTTTAATTCACTTTTTTATTATTTTATTTTTAATTTTATTATAATCAGAAATGGACGGTAGGGAGCCGTTGTTATGGTGGGGGTCTGGATAAATCTTAGCAATGAATGAATCAGTCATTGTTATTTTTTTCCTTTCATCTTCTACGAAATGTTTAATAGTTTTCTTAAGACATGATATCTAGTGTGGGATCATTTAAAAATTCTTCACAGGCAATAATTATTTGGAGATTTCATTACTTTTGTACCTTCTTACATTGCATATTAAAAATGATAGCTGCTGTAAACTGCATCATTGTACTTCTGTCTTAGCATTTTTTTTTCTTTTCTATTTTGACCTTTTTAATAATTTTAGAATTTCTTTCACTGCAGCATCTTAATTCTATTATTTCTTTCAACACAAGCCTGCATTGTTAGAATGTCAGATTTTACAGTTCTGAATGCTTTTCTGGCCATAAGATGTTATCTGACACATTAAGCAAAGAACATAGCAGATGGTACTGTGTGATTTTTCTTTTTCACTTCATTATCAGTTAGTATTCTAAATTCTGAGGGATTGTGTCTGTTTCTGATGGCTCCACTTCAATATTAATTAGGGCCATAAAGGTACAGTGAAGTTCCTGATACAGGAATTTATTTGGAATTAATTAATTCTTTGATATAAAAGCTATGTAGTACTAATAACCTTATATTTTAGCTTTAATAACTTTAAAATAATTGCTTCCACACTCTTCAAACTCCAAATGAGCTAGACTAAATCATTATTTGTCTTGATAGGAGTACTGTGCTTTTGCAGATTTCCTATTTTCTTCATTGCAGAGAAATGAAGGCCCTTTTATTACCTGAATTAAACTTCAGTATTCAAATTTTTAGTGCAAAACCATGTTTGTTCTTATACTAGAGGAAATGCAGTATCTCAACTATTATTTAAAAAAAAAAAAAAAAAAAAGAGAGAGAGAAACATATATATATATACATTTTTTTCTGAATAAAACAACAACCTACAGAGATAATAGGAGAGCTCTTTTCTGTTTTTTCTTTTTCACTTCCCAGTATGAAAATGTAGTCTCAGTAGAGGCTGTGGGGAATCTGGAGAATTATGACAGAAATCTTCATAAATAACACAATCTCAGTCTCAGCAGTCTGTCTACATAGGGTCTGTTTCTTCTCCCTCACAAAGTGTTCTCTCTCAGGGTTTATTTTTTGTTACTTATGCACCTAAAACTTTAGTTTTCAGTTAGTGATTTGGGGAAAAAAAATGGAAGGTTAACAAATGCAATGATTATAATAATAAAATAGCTGAGTAGTATTAAAAAGAGTTAAGAGGAATGAAGGTAAGTGAGAAGTGGAACTGACATCAAAAAGCCTGTTAACAGTTTTAAAATCGCTAATAAGTCAGAACTGTAAAATGTGATGCCTCTGTGAAATAACAGCTACAGAAAAATCTGTCTGATGTCTGTTACAGGGCATTTAAATCTGGGAAGAAATAAAAACTGTCTCTTAAACATTTAGCTGTAAAATGCACAATGAAAAATTACGTCATTATAGGGACTTAAGCCCAAGAGATGGTTTCTGGATATCTTATTACGCAGTAGAAATAACATTTGCTTTTTTAAAGCAAATATGAATGTGCCATAGTTATTTAAAGTGAAAGCTACAGGCTGACAAAAGTCTAGGCCATAGGTGACCAACATTTTGGCATTCTTGGGTCATATTTAGTAAATAGGAATTCTCTTGGGCAGCATATAAAAATATATATAGTGTGTATAAGTAACAAAACAACCTTTTAAAAATATATGTATATATTTATATTAAAACGTAAAAAAGGAAGTGTAACAAACCCATAAAACTAGTGGGATATTTGACCTTGTTTTTTTAATGAAATCATATAGTCTTTTTATTGTTTTGCCCTGAATTGGCTGCCTTACTTCAGAAAAATAATGTTATAATCAACATCCATACTTTTAAGGAACTCTTGGAATTGTCCACGATTCAATCCATTGGACATTATGAAAATCACAACTTTGATGAAGATCTGACAACAAATTTAATAATTAGATAAGAAAACTGACATGTCTGCTTAGTAGCAAAAATTGTGTCTTCACATGCACATACACTGTTGGAAATTACTGTTTTTTACTCACCAAGTGGCACAAGCACATTTAACATGTAATACATTCAGTTCTGAGACACACTGACTAGTGTGGTGGACATGACAGGCAGAGTTAGCTCTGCACTGGGCAGTCTCCTCCACAGAATTTCACTGTCACCTATACAGACCTGAGCTATGCACAATTGATTCATGAGAAAATATAGCTAAAAATCACATAGAAATGTTTGAAATTTACTGTCTTGTTCGGTTGCATTACTAGCAGTCCAGGGCCACATGAAGCCTGCAGATTGGATGAACCTGATCTAGACAAATTGCATTCATAGACAGCCAGAAAAAGGAAGGCATGACCAGTACTACTGAAATGTGTATACTCAGATCCACAGAGGATTTAGGATGAATGCAAGTTGTTAGTTTGAACAGTTTCTCAAAACCATCGTGTGACTCTTCATGCATCTAATTCATGTAAGTATTTCAATTTCTACCAGTATAGGCAATTCTCTTCCAAGTCTTTCTAGCTTGATAGCGCTGAGTATCTTAATGCACTCTGCTCATCCAGCTTCAGCAGGTAGCCTCTGCATTCCCCACTGGACCAACACAGAAAGCAAGCCAAACTGATAGGAGAAATAGGCACATCTCCACATACTAAGGATAGCAGGTGGTGCTGCTTCCCTCTTCAAATGTGATAATTCTTTCAAGTAGGGATGGGCTAGCCTGCAGAAGGGCTTAGTTGTGACAGTGTTATTGTTTGTGTGATCCTGGTAGAATATATTGCACTGTAGCATATTTTTTTCTTCAAAGGAATGGATCATGATAAATGACAGTGGATATTAATGTTGTTATTCTAGAAGAAGGGAATTTTCAGGAGAGATCTGAATTAAGGAGAATAATTTAACAGATGAGACCAATGAAAAATAAGTTGAACACTGAAGAAAAGGAAACAGATGAAATTAAAGTTTCCCACATCAAATTTGATCATGCTATGTACACAAGATACATCTTTCAAAAGAAAAGAAATGGTAATCAAGAAATCACTGTGCTATGGTCTCATATTTGCAACATCTGCAGTGGTTCTTTATTTACGCTATGCTTCTTTCTTCTGCTTAGTGCTTTGCTACATCACTTGCAAGTCATTCTTTAAGAATCCAAAATCTGTAAAAGGCAAACCTATCAGCTGTACAAGGATCAATATTATTGGTTAAGCAACATGATTTTTTTTTTTATTAATATTTTAGTGTCACACAGGCAGTTTGAAAGCTGCTGTGCTTTTAAATTAATTAATTTAAATTATTTAATTTTTATTTAAATTATTAGGTTATTATTTAAATTTGTATTTGGAGTTTTCTAGCCCACTGTCCTGAGTAATTCTAATTCACTTAGCGTAAAAGAAAGCTGCCACTAATACAAATGATACAAAAGGACCTTTAAAAATATAAATTGTTCTTGTCTGGTAGTTGATAATGTTCAGATGTATTATTGTTTGGTCATTTTGTACGGGAAACTGCAGGCCAGTCAATCACAGCTCTGCCCCTGGAAAAGTGATTGAACAGCTTGTACTAGATGCCATCTCCAAGCAATTGGAAGAGAAGGTCATCAGAAATAGTCAGCATGGATTCAAAAAGGAGAAATCATGCTTGACCAACCTCGTAGTCTTCCATGATGGTTTCACCAGCTGGGTAGAGGGGAGGAGAGCAACGGATGTCATCTACCTTGACTTCAGGGAGGGTTTTGATACCATCTCCAGTGACATTCTGATACTGAAGCTGAGAAAGTGTGGGGTAGGTGAGTGGACAGTGAGGTGGGTTTAGAATTGGCTTACTGGCTGAGCTCAGGTTTGCGATCAACCGTGCAGATTCTAGTTGGAGACCTGAGACTAGTGGCGTTCCCCAGGGGTGCTGGGTCTGGTCTTGTTCCGTACCTTCATCAATGACCTTGATGAGGGGATAGTGTCCACCCCCAGTAAGTATGCTGATGATACAAAGCTGGGAGGAGTGACTGACACACCTGAAGGCTTTGCTGCCATTCAGTAAGACCTGGACAGACTGAAAAACTGGGCAGCAATAAACCAGACGAAGTTAAACAAAAGCAAGCACAGAGTCTTGCTCCTGGGAAGGAATAACCATGAGTATCAGTACAGGTTGGGACATGACCTGCTGAAGAGAAGCTCTGTGGAGAAGGACCTGGGGGTCCTGGTAGATGACAGGTTACTCATATAGGTACAGTACAGAAAGACCCACTCAGAAGGACCCAGTGCATTGAGGAAATCCATCACTTTCTGTGCTATTTTGGGGCCTGCTTTTCCAGGCTTTGGTGATGGTAGTGGTGGCAATAAAGCAGCTATTTTTGTTCCTCTGTAAGTTCAGTATCTGAGGGTTACAAGGTCTAGCCATTGAAATCTCTCCTGATTACTTCTCCACAAATAGGATATGAACTACTCAGCATAATGAAAGTTGCTTTAGGAATCTGACACTGGTGAAATAATAAATGTTTTAAAATAGGGTCTCTATCTGTAAAACCTTCAGGATACACAAAGGAATCATGGTTTTCATTACTTGTAATACTAATGATGAAATAAAGTATTTACTTTTATTTTAATACTGAAAATCTAAAGCACTTTTCAGCTTGAAAATTACTATCTTGAAAGCAAAAATGTAAATGTAAAATCTACCAAAAAGTAGATTGAAAGCTTTCTAAAATCTACCAGATTTTATTTATTTTAAATAATACTTCAAGATTTTCAAACATAAGACAAATTAGGAAATCAAAGTTGTCAAGAAACCAAGTGCTGCATATCATACAGTAGCATACTGTAGTTAGTCATCATACATAGTCATACATATCATTCATTCTGATTAGCCAGGTTATTTTGTAGGCTGAATGCAGATTTTCTTTATCAGTTTCCTAGGTAAAATGATCATTTTCAAAATGGGAATATTTTCTTATATTTTACTTAACATGACTACTAAGGAGTCAAGATACAGCATCAGCTTGCCACATTCACAGGGTTTTAGCATGTTTCATGGTACAAGCAAAATATATATTTTTGCTAAGTGAAGTTGAGAACTTGATGTAATTGATATAATCAATTTGTCTTTCTCACGTTTACTAACTTCGGAGCAAATATCACAGCTGCTCTCCGGGTTCTGCTACTCCTCCATCTCCTTTTCCTTCATTTCCCAGGCTAAATGAGCCTGGATTAGGTCATCAGAATACAATACAGCAAATGCATACTCTTACCTGTTGAAAATGTAGTTTCTGATGCATTCTATTTCAGATTAAATGAACAGTGCCGTATGGAGGATTTATCACCGTAGCAAGATGGTTGCATTGTGCATCTCTCAGGTTATTTTGAAACAAGTCTTCGGTGTCAATCTACATCACTGAAATAATATGGGAATACAGGACACATAGATTTGCATTCATTTTGGAAAGTCAATGTCATTTGTCAGTCTGAACAGTGAGTGTGGGGAATCAGGACCAAAGACTCTCTAGTTGATTTTTCCTGATGGTGCACAAAATTTTCTGTGTTTCATATTTCCCTGGTTCTAAAATAAATGAAGTGTAATAACTGCACATAAAAATAAGGGCAAGACAACAATATGCAATGAAATTTTTCCCCAGACGAATAAGAATTCCATGTTTGTCTGAATTTGGCTTAGTTTTGAAGAATGAATGTACAAACATATACAAAACAGACTGACTAAATTGCCTACTGCAATAAGGATGAAGAAAGATGACTCTTGAATTTCCCATTGTAAAATCCTGTGCTCTCAGAAACAGGTTTTATCTTCTATACTTGTGAATTATAATAGCCCTTGAAAAACACATACTAATAAACTTGAACGTTTATTTTCTAACATATTAATAAGAAAGATTTATTTAAATACAGGGATTTGGGCAAATCTGTGCTTATCTTAGGCCTTATGGAAGATTTTTCATTTTACTCTATTGGTGATCTGACAGCTTTTGTAGTTGGTAGAATCTTCATAAAGGTAATTGTAAGGCAGATGGAAAGGTTTTAACATCCTTCTGAAAAATTAACAGCTGACAGCGTCCCTTGATGGTGATGTTTATGACATGGATTCACCAAACACTGTCTCATTTACTTGAAAATGTCAGCAGCTGGAACTGGGAACAAGCTGGTGGCTAATAAGTTTGAATTAATTGCAGCCATTAATTTTAATTGGGATTCAAAATGTTCCAATTTGGTGTACATTTAAATTACTAATTAAGTTTCACTCTGTATGTATCTCATATGAAGCAATTACTGATCATTCATCTCTGAGAAAAATACTTTGAAAGGAAACAGAAGAAGGCATATGAATTCCATCTTAAACAGTATGCATTCAGACCTTTATCTGCTTTTATTTTTCAGTTCCTAGTAAGAGCACGTAAGGGATGGAATGATTTTTCAATAAAATAATTATCAAATCTGCACCATCTCTCAAAAAAACATAAATAACTTAGTTTTCAGTAAGCTGTTTAACATTGCTTGATGTTTTGTTTTGCTTTCTTTATTTTTGCTTTTTTTTCTTTTCAAAATTTTTTCAGTGTGATGTCTCTAAAGCTATGTAAATTGCTCCAAAAGTAATGCCTCCTATTTATTTCCAAGGAAAGTAAATCCCTATTGATTGAATGATTAGAAAAACAAAACAAATCACCTCACCTCACCTCGTCACTAACACTGCCTGTTGTACTTCACAGGGCACTTTGACTGTGTTAAACTAATTGCAAATAATTATAAATATCATTCATTGTATTTTATTTCACCATAAGGATCAGAAAGCTTTCAGAGTTTGTATGTAAATACTTTTACTTGCTATGGACACAAATGAAATGCTATCTCCTGCCTAAGGAGTAGAGTTTCTGATGGTGCTTTAAAAATTTATGCAGTTCTTGGGTTGATGCTTTCTTGTATCTTGTCAAGACTGTGCCTCCAGCAAGGCAAGGGCATGTCTGCGGTAGGAAAAAAAAAAAAAAAAAAAAAAAAAAAAAAAGAGAATGCATACACAAAATATGGAGATATTAATTTTTCAGTAGCAGGGTCTTACTGTGGAATTTATATTTACTTTTTTTCAGTTGTCATATGAAAGCAAAGGAAACAGTGCCTTCATACTCAGATAAACATTAGATAACTGATTATTAGACAATTTCTGTTACAGGTGAAAACAAATCTATTGTCAGATTCAGACAAACCAAGATGGGTCCACAGGTCAGCCATAAAACAAATCATGAATCCCATTGCAAGTAACAGCAACCAACAGACTTAGTGGGCTACAAGCCTACACCCCCTTTTTGCTCTGATGTGTAAATTCCTCCTCTGAAATTTAGCTTTCAATTTTATCTTTCCACTGATTCAGAAACTGCTGCATTTTCTGTCTTGACTATCCTTACTTTATTCTTTTCCCTAAATTTCTGTTTCTCCCAGCTCCCAGGTCTGGTATACCTGTGGAAGCATCTTCTCTACTGTTCAAATCTCCTGCTTAGGATGGGGTACACTGCTGGATGTAGGGATGGTCCCCTCGCCATTTGCCTCTGCCTGGAATCTGAACAGAATGAGACTTTTCTGCAGTTTTGGCAGTTTTCTGAAGCTCTAATTAATGTGTACAGGAAGAGTTGTTGGATAATGGGTTTCACTCATTCTATTGGTATTCAGTATTTCTCTTTGCTTAATTTTGGCGGAAATACACTATGGTGTACATTGAGAATTCAAGTTTCCTTTTTTTTTTTTTTTTTTTTTTCATGGACAGAAATCTTCAACCCTGGTATTATGGATAAAATTTTAAATATATAAATTTTTAACTTTTAGCCAAAATGCATTCATTTTAGACTTTGGCTCACAGCAGAAAACCTACCTGGAAATTAATCCTCCAGTGAGGAGTATACCAGAAGGAATAGCATGGAGCAATTATGCATAAAGCACAAAGACTAAACTATTCCTAACTTATCTTCTAAGAGAGTTCAATGTAGAATTACTTTTAGAATGATGAACTCAGTATCTCTCAGTTCTAATGAATAAATATGGGCATAAAGTCACAACTTGGAGAAAGAGCAAGATGTCCTACTGAGAGTTTCTCCCTGTTTTTTCCTGTAATGTAGTTTTGAGCAACATAGGAGGTTGTTCTAATTATATCTGAATTGCTTGTTCCTGTGTGAATGAACAGCTTTCATTTTCTGCTCCCTTAGGGCATTAGGTGATATACAGAGGTTTCTCTGAAAGTAATGCCTCCTATTCATTTATGTGGAAATGACAACAGATAGGAGGAACACAGTAACGCTATTTGTTAGAGCAAAATCTTACCTGCAAAACACTATTTTTTAACATAGTCACCACCATTAGCTCTGCATTTTCACCAGCAATGAATAAGAGCCTGCATGCTGCATTTGTAAATATCTGCATGGCCACCTGGAATGTGGTTTTTCTTTCATGTCTCTGTTAACACTGCTGAAATGAACCACCCACAACCTCACTGTTGTCTGTTAGTCTCCCTAAACATTCAGCAACAAATGTCAGTCAGTGCTGTACTTTCCTTCATGGAAGAATTAAATTCCGTGTCTTTCCTTCATCTACACTTCTTTGTCAGGTGACATTCTGTCAGACTGCACCTCTGCTGCCACCTGTCACATCACAAAAAAACATATAAGGGGATATAGGTGGGAAGGTTTAAGTTCTACTACCATTCCAGCACCCTACCATCTGCATCTGATGGTGTGGGCCAACATAATAAAACAGGAGGCACTGATTTTGGATCAGCCTTCATTATATTGAAAGACCTGAAAATTCTGATTCTGATCTTTTTGTTTTCACTACTAATTATATGTAGTTCTACATTTAGTCAAATGATGTGGAATTTGCAATGCTATAATCTCTAATTATTTCAGTTCTGTGAATTCTTTGACAGGACTGTATGTATTGTGTGCCTCCGGTGGCGCAGTGGTAGAATTGCTGCTTGCAACAGCAGAGGCCCGGGGTTCGAATTCACCCTGTGGTGCAAGTGGCAGAAATGCTGCTCTTCTACACAGAAGGGCTTGAATCCCAGGAGTTGGACTCGATGATCTCTAAGGTCCCTTCCAACTCGCACGATACTATGGTACTATGATACTATGATATATATACAGGTGTATATATGGGTGTGTGGATTCCACTGTTCCTCAATCAAAAAACAGCCTTTTAGTATTCTAGTAGTTCACATTAAGTAGTTGTGACCAGTGTCACTCCTTTGATATGTGCATATGTGACAATTTTAGAGATCTTACACCTACTTGCCTAGCTTTGGGGGGAAAAATAGAAATAGATGACAACCAAGCAGTTACAGTTAAGATGTGTGTCGAGTAATTTAATAATTAAGATTTTATATTTTAAGATTAATTTTTAAAATTAGAAGGTGAATTCCTTCTACTACTTTGTTTTTACATCTGTAATCCATTCAAACTCTTGAATTTGGAATGAGAATGAAATTTTGAAAGTTAATGAAAATATACATTTTAGTGGTAAGTATGCTACGTACACATAAGAACAGCATAATGCTAATTATAAGCAGCTATGCAAAAGCCTCCAACATTACTATTATCTTTCATGGTCTCAAACGGCTTTAAATCAGGAGAGTTTGCTAATAACAGTATCATCTTCATTGCTGAAATTATGTTTTATTTTTCTATTGGATTAATGCTAAATTTGTAAGCATATCTGATTTATCAATTAGATTTCAGGCAGCTAACATTTATTTATTTATTTATTTATTGTGATGGACTGTCATATGCAGTTACTATAGAGAGTGTTTTACAGATCCCATAATGTAAAATTTATGTGCCCTGCCAACATAACTGGCCAACTATCCAAGCCATCCATTCTTATTTCCTAGACAGTGTCCTTGTATGTCTACATGCTTTCCATCTCTCAGTGATTTGTTGCTGATTATGTCTATCTGCCTCTAGAAACTCTATCAATGATAGAAGTTTTTTGTGCTAATCTGCATTCAAATGTGTTCTATATTTGGTGAAAAACTCATTTGAAGAGAAATCAGGCTCTCTAACAAAACAGATCTTGTTTTCCTTTGCTCTTGGGTATATCTACAAGAAGGCACACTGTATTTCCTTTTTGTATATTATCTTTTCAGTGCATTTACATTTTTCTTGTACATTCTCCAACAATACTTATGAAAATAAATACTTGTGTTCTAACAGTTAAAGAAAACAATGGAAGAAAAAAAGATGAAAATATTAAACTGGACACTTTGTATGAAGACACATAACTCTCCTGGAGAGGAGTATGACAACTGGAAATTACAGTGCGGGTAAGTATTGGAGATACTTTACATCTCGTGGAGAGTACCTCATATTTTATAGGCTTGGATTTTGATGTCTTCTTCAGACAGGATTATCCATGACCATGTGTGATATTTTTGACATTTTTGAGCAGATGTGAAAGTCATTCAGTTTTAGTGACTCAGAATAGAATCAACTCAAGAAGGTTTTTAGGGGTGACTGGTAAATCTTCAAAGTATCTAATTTATTTTTTTTTCTGATGCAGTTGGCTTCCTCGGAAAGGGTAATTTTGTCTTGGCTGATGTGGAGGCTCAGAAGCCCAGTCAGGTATGAAATTTTGCAGTTTGAATACTTCTACAGATTCTACTCTATAGAAACTACTTTTAACACTTGTCCACCTTTCTTATCAATCCAAATTTATGAGCAAAAATAGTCTTTTCATCCTTAAAAAAAACAACCATATAGATTCAACCTGAGCATATACAAATATATCAGTAGAAACTGGATAATTTTGAAAGAAAATGGATGTACACAGCAAACTTGTATTTTAGAACCTCTTTAATCATCTGCAGGCATTCACCAGGCAAGCTGACCAGGTGTGATGCTGATATTGAATAGCTGACAACTCTGTCTCTGCTTCCTCTGCCAACCAGCCCCACATGTCTTGTTCACAGATGAGACAAGCTAAAATGATCACCATGTTGGCATCATCTCCTGTTGCAATACTTACTGAGCAACTCAAGACATGACATACTTTTAGCTCATCTACTGAACATATGGTAGCATATGGTAGCTGCTGTATTTATGTAGTAATAAGTAATAAATATTAAATAATGTTATTATCTTCTGGTCAAAAACTGTTATTGTGTTAATTTACTTTTTTTTTTTTTTTTTTTTTTTTTTTTTTTTTTTTTTTTTGATAGTCTACATCTGCTGTTTAAATGCTGGCATTGTCCAGGATAATTAATACTTTTTTTAAAAAAAATGTAATTCTGCTTTTACATCACGCACATTAGAGAATTCTAGCATATGTTTTTAATAGTTCAAACAAGATCCTTTTTTTTCTACTGACTAAAGATAGTTTTCTTGATTAGACACTTGCTCTTAATGGAAAAATAATAAGGTGAATAAATAGCACAAGATAGAATAGATTTGTTAAAAAGGTCTTGATATAAACAGATTGTTTATTAGTTACACTTGTTCCTAACTCCTTAACTGTTGCTGTAACACCTGTATCATATGGGCAAGTTTTAATACTTTTGTATACAGATACTTTTCAGAGGGAAAATCTTTTAATGATGGGTGACAAATTGTTCATGGCTAAACTTCTTAATTATATTGAAATGTCCATGTGTCCCCAAACAAGTTATATACTTATATATATATACTTTTTTTTTTTTTTTCCTGAAAATTCTTATGGACATTTTTCAAGAGCTGAGCTTTCTGATAACATCTGTTGTGATTCAGCTTTCGTTGTACCAAAATATATTACATGGCTAGTATTTCTTGTTAGTACTTCCAGACTTTAATGAGCTGCAGAAGTAGACTTTTGTTAACAATATCTGAGTTTTAGGTTTCTGAAGCAAAAGTTAGTGGAGGTTCATTATGCAGTTAGTAGTCATTTTGAACTTACTGTGGAATTCAGTAGCTGAGAGACCCTGCAAAAACTTCAAGAAAAAAAAATGAACAAAATTATTGAAGATAAATTGTGTTTTGTCTGACTGTTGTTATTTAGTACCAAGACACAGCTTCTTTCCCCAGGGAGTCTCAGGACCTTCTAGGGGATAAATTAATCTTTTAGGGATACCTGCTTCCTTGTTTCTTAGCCTCCCCTAGGTCTGAGCCCCAGGTTATTACTGATTAAACGTTCTTAGTTTCCGTAAACCTTTCCTTGGTCTTGTAAAGACACTCCTGGATTTTTAAGGCATTATTTCTGCATTAAGACATTCTAAAGTAGAGCTACCAGCTGGAAATATTTTTAATCATTTTGTAACTATTCAAATGTGTTTCTTTTTCTGAAATTTCTTATCATAGCAAATGTTATGACAGTTGTTATAGGGTAGGCTGATGGCTGGGGAGGAATTTCTGTCAGTGGCTAGGTGACAGATTATCAAGGAATTATTTGGGTTTAGATCTGAAGGCTTATTTTGAAACACCTCATTTTTATTACAATGAAGAGCTAATTGCTTTGTTCCATTTCTCTTACTGTGTTGCATGCTTTTTCCAATTCTGCTGCATATAAAGCAAGAAAATCTGAAAGGACTATTTGGACAGATGGTGGTATTGACTCTGAGTTGTAATTCATATGCAAGCTCTGTCCAGAACTACATTTGCACCATATGTACTGTCCTATACATTCCCTTTGGAAATGATTTTAAGTACAGGAGAAAACAAGATCTCAAAATATGTCATTTTTCTCCCTCTGTGGTTGTACTAAGCACACCTCTGCAAGGTTTTAATGAATGGGATGTCTCTGAAGCCTAATATCACATCTCAATAAGTGCAAAGCCAGCCTTACCTGCTGGGGAAAGTTCTCCTAGGAGAACAAGTTATGCAAAGGATGAAAATTAACTTACTATGGTAGATGAAGTGAGATATCTAAGTTTTAGCTGATATTTGGAGCAAGGTACACTTCACACGAAATACCTCAAAAAATCTGCCGGTTTCAAAAGTATAATTGAAGAAATTTAAGCACGAATATTCACTTTGTTCTGAACTGGAATGTGATGGTTGTGCTTATGATAATTCAGTGTGCACAAAGATAGAGGAGACAAATAGGGAAACTGTTCAAACAGTGCACTTATAGTGAGTTTAGATTCAAACTGTAGAGCTTCAGGTTAACAGTGATTAATCAAATGTAGGTAAAACAATTTAATTTGAATATTTTAAATGCATGAACATGCTACGGGATACGAGGCACACACCAACTAATGTAAATGAAATTTCCCCTGTGGAAATTGCACCATATCTGAATTCTAGAGGAGACTGTGTACTTTTTACAAAGCTTGACCTAAATAGCCAAGACCATCAGATGAGACCAAGTCTTAGTCATAGTTTTAACATAGCACCAAATATTTTAGAAGTAAGTTATCATCTTCTAGATTTCTTACCCTTAATGGGTCAAATCCTTCTCTCTGTTGAAAGAGGATTAGGCAATTCATCCCTGACAATTTAGCATTGGTTAGAACATTTCCCTGTTAGGAAGTTTTACATGATATAAATGAACTGTAATGGTATTTCATCACCTTTTTACTACCACCAGTAGTGGAGATGTAACTACAACATCTCTGAAAAGATTAGTTGGAAACATTCTGTGGAAATTATATTGTTTAAACAAAAAAACAAACAAAACACCTTTTTTTCAGTAAGAAAACAGAAGTGATATATTTTTCCTGCTAGGAGAGTTGGAATAATGGACCCATAGATGTCTCCTTTGGAAATTCTGTTTAATTCTCTTCAGAAGCAGATAGTACATTGCAGGGCAGGCAAGCTGACCAAGATCCAGGTTGCTTGACTTTAAACAACCTATTTCCTAGTAGACCTATGCACTGAGAAGTGTCTTTTCTTTAAGCTTCTTCTAACATACCAGAACACCTTGAGCTGCAAAATTTACTAATGATGTTTTCCCAGAATGCCCAGTAAAAAAAAGAGAGAGAGAGAGAGAGACAGAGAATACATTTTAAAATTTATATTGTAGCCTGGAATGTGGTGTCATATTAAGCACTTTAGGCAACCAGGTAAAGTTTGTAGAAGAGCAATAAATTCCATAAGGATAAGTTAGATGACAAGAGACCTTTTAATAGCATGAAATGTATAGATTCCTACTTTTCCAAATGCATTTTATTTTAGTAGAGGTATTTTAATTGCCTCTGAAAAAAGCAGAGCTACATAAAGGAAGATATTTATTTCCTTCCTTTTGACACTGTATAGTTTAAAAATACTATTTGCAATGACTTTTATTACATTTTATATCACTGCAAACTATAGAAGTTTAATTTTAATGTGATAAAATAACAGGCTTATAAGGAGTCATCGGGGTTTTGTCTTATAGGACTAGTTTCTTCTTCTCAAATGAAATGTTCCCTCAGGTCTTGTTGAAGGAGTTTTTTTCTGTTTTATGCATAGCTAGTAAAATTGAAAATAAAAATTATGTGAATGTGAAATTATGTGTCACTATGTATGTGATAGCAGAAATATTCTGTGATAAATGACAAAGGTAGACTGTGTCATACTTTCTGTTTTTGAGAGTAGTGTAGTGAGAAAGCCACAATTGCTATGTGCTATACACTCTTTACCAGGGTAAATTCTGGGGCAGATCAGAATTTCATAACAATGTGCTCCCTCAGAAAAACACAGCTGATAATTTTTCATCACATTCTTAATAAAGCAATGAGATTTAGTGTCATTCATTAATTAGCAGAATTGATTTTGTTTGTTTTTAATTTTGTGTGTGTGTGTGTGTGTGTGTTTTGGGGTTCGGTGTGTCTGTGCTTTGGATTAGACGTTCTCTGGCACAGCTGCCTGGAGAAGCACAGGGTGGAACTAGACAGTCTTTTAAGGTCCCTTATAACCTGAGCCTTCCTATAATTATTTGATCTCCACAGAGATTCACAACCGCTACTATTCCCTAATTCTGTAATTCAATGTTTTGTTTTTTTAAATTTGTTTGTGAGATTTTTACACCAAACTTTGTGCTAGGGACCTTATTATTATGGGATTGAGTTTCCTCTCCCACTGAGTTGATACACTTGAACTATTGCCGAGCTACCTTGATCTTTAAGTATTCTATAAATATGGCTGACATTACACTGAATATGTGTCTTGGGACAAGGAGGGTTAATGTTCTCTTTAAATTGCTAAAATTAACTGAAGAGAAAATATGTTCCTCTTAATAATTTAAACTGCCAAAATCTATAAAGACAACAGTAAAAATATAAAGGAAAAAGACCATATTTTGTGCCAGTCAGACTTTGTTATGCAGTTTATTATAAATATTACGGTTTTTACTAACACTTGTTTATGTGTATTTTACCTGCAGATTTTTACAACTCCCCTTTTCCTTACTGGAGAGAAGGAAAAATTTCAGAAACTGATCTTTGAAATGGTAAGGGCTAAAATAAATTACAAGTTCATTCTTTTACACAGGTTAGTTGCATATTTTTTGTAGAACTAATATTGTCTGATCTGATCAATCCAGTTGTATCTCTTTGAAATGCTAGCAAGGAAAATTAAACCCTTCTATTAATGAAAATTTCTCAGGAGATAATTTTTATTCTACTGAGTGAAAATCACAGCAAAACATGTTCTGTAATTTGAGTTGCTCTTTAGCTGTGAATGTAAATCTCATCATCATGTAACACACCCTCTGAAAAGCGATTACAGAGATTACAATCCTTTGATATTGATTTTACACACCATTTTTCAGATGTTATGTTTGTTTGTTTGTTTGTTTGTTTTCCAGGGCCTGAACCAGTGATTGAGAACTCTGAAGGGGTGTAGCCAGCCCTGGTAGACCAAGTGTAAACCAAGTCAAGTGTAAACTACTCACTTGTACAACTTCCCTAACCTCATGTGAGGTCTAGCAGCCACAAAGGATGCCCCTCTACTTGGAGACTACATCTTTTGGAGTGTTCGTTGAGCCCTGATCCTTGGAAAGGATTATTTCTTCTTTATTATCAGATAGTGACCTTTTCCTTTCTTGGGTTTTAAAGCAACTATATCTGCTACTTTCTTTCCTTACAATAAAAATGTAACATGTTCTTCTGGTCTGTTCTCTCTGAAGACCTTAAACAGGTTTAACCTGTACCAATTTTTGTAAAAAGAAAATTTTCAGGTAGAAAAACAAGATACTTAATTTGTGGTATTTTTTGAATAGTAGATTTCTATATAACATACATTTTTCTTTCCTATTTTGCAGTGAAATCTGTCTGGAGTTCCATTAAGTACATTGCAAGCATATTCCATGCAGTCAGCACTGCTGAGACCAGTACTGGTCTGGGCTCCTCAGAGATGTAGTGTACCCAAGAGAGTAGTGTCAAGACCCAGATAACTAAGGGACTGCAGTACCTTACCTGTGAGGAAATGGCAAGAGATCTTGGACTGGAGAAGAAAAAGTTCAGGTGGATCTTATCAAGTACATGCATACCTGCAGGGATGGTACAATGAATACAGAGAAAGGTGCTTTTCAGTGGCTTTCAATGATAGGACAAGAGGCACTGGGCACAAACTGGAATGCAGAAGATGCTGTCTTAACATAAGGAAGCACTTCTAATGACTGAGATGTAGTACAGATTGCCCAAATAGGTATAAATTTTTCCTTCCTCATATGCATTCTAAACCAATCTTAACATGGACCTTGCCAATGTGTTCCAGGTGACTGAGAAGCAGGTTTGGAACTGATGACATCCAGAGATCCCTACCAAAATCAACTATTCTGTGATTTAGTTATATTAATAGCTGAGAAACAAAACATCATAATTTTTATTTTCAATTGTATTCACTGTTGGGGAAAAAAAAAAAAAAAAAAAAAAAAAAAAAAAAAAAAAAAAAAAAAGTGAGACTTAACTCTACCATCATTTGCTTTCTGATTCAATTTTTGAAAACTTGGACTGGAGGAAGAGGGAAAATATTTTCCTTGTCACTTTTTTGTTGTTGTTGTTGTTTGTTTTTTTCCCTCCAGTTGCTCTTCTATGGTATAAGAAACTATTAAACTTCTGAGTGATAAAGGAAGCGAAATGACCAAGAAAAATTGTACTAGAAAGTTTGAAGGAATCTCTATGCCTCATTTCTTGCAACGGCAATGAGCTAAAGAGTGCAGGAACTCTAAAAAGACTTTAAAATTACGTAAAAATAACATCCAAGGAGAGAGAAGCTCTTTTGTAAGTCATTCAATTCTTTTTTAATTCATCATTTACAATTAATCATTATAATAGCTTTGAATGTTGAAAGCCTTCATTTCTTTTAGATGTGTGTTCCATGATGTGTTCTAAAGATTTTTTAGCTGCTGGTTGAAGTGTTTCCACCTGTTCAACTAAAAGGTAACTGTCAAAACCTTGATTTCCATATGCAAGGCTTGTTAGTCCTCCATCTGAACAAGACTGGAGTACTTTAAACATATATTTGATTTACTCTGCTTTTTCAGGTGTAGTTTTGATTAGGCATAAGATATAATTTATATCAGAGTAACTTGGAGTATTTCTTTTTTTTTCTTTCTTTCCTTTTTTCTTTCTTTTTTTTTTCTGTATTGCTACATGATTCTCTTCTAATAGTGAAGTTTCTGTGAAATTTCTGCTGCAGCTATCTTAATGTGAGACCATTTTCACCATTTCATCAACTCCGACTGAATTGCACTGTCATCATTTTTATTTTTTATTTTTTATAGGTGGGTGCTTTTTTGAAGAAGCTGAGAAGCAGTCTCTAAATTACTGTCTAAAACCCAAGTAAGGACGTATAGGTCAGTCTGCACTCTCAGCTTTTTGTTTCTTCAAGTGTAAAACTACTGGCATCATTTTTAAAAGCCTTCAAAATGCTATGTAATCAAGAGAAAGACAGATTTGACCTCCATCTCTGGGTGACGCTGTGAATGTGGAGATCATGTAACTAGAAAGCTAATGAGGACAGAGATGTCTACCAGGACTCTTCCTGTGATTGCTTGTATCTCTGGGAACTTTTCATATTCTATATTAAATTAATTAAGCTTACTCCATTCATAACTGTATATGGTTTTCAAGATCAAATATTAGCAATTTAAACATGTATTTGGTTAACAAAGAAATAAACATTTAAAATAAACTTCTGAAAGTATTTTCTTATAATCCAAAAGAGAGAAAAGTGTCAAAAGTGTCTATATTACTACAAATCATTGTCCTTACCCCTTAGAAAATGGCTGAATGCAAATTTAGCTTAGCAGACAGAGGTTCACGTATACATAGGTGGAAAATATAGCACTGCTCTGGATGGTTACGGTGTTAGATTAGTTAGAGAGAGAATTAATTGTTATATTTACAGTATAGTTCAAAATAATGTTTAATACTCATTCAACAGAAAAATAAAGAAAATGCATATTTTTTTTAACACCTTTGAAAAATATTGGTCGGGATCTTATTTAAAACCACAATGGTATTGAAAATCAGAGTATCTTTACCATTTTATAGAACTTTATCAGTGAACACCAACCAGGTCTGCAGGAGATTCACTTCTTTAGTGTTTGGCAAGCTTTGATCTTTCAGAAAGGCGTGAGCAATTCCTTCCTTATTACTGGACTGTTACTGCTACCTCCGTTGGGTGATACAAAACTGTCTTAAAGCAGTTATTTTGCTGTTGCCTCTCTTTACGCAAGGAAAAGTACGTGAATTAGCAGTAGCAATGTGAAGGTCTAGTAAAGATAAATTGGATAGTTGGTCAGTATGAACCAGATTAAATTTAAGATTAAGTAGAGCTATAATTGGCTATTGAATGTAATATTAATTCAGAAGATTCTTTTTTAATACATAGGAGTTGATAAGAGTATATGGATCTTTAAGAGAATATGGTGAAATGTGGTTCCTTACTGAATGTAATACTGTTTTTATAGTGCTGTTATGTAGGCAATAATGATGAGCCACAAGGCTTCACAGTGCTCTATAAAGTAAACAAGATTATCTGCAGTAAAGAGCTTGCTGTGTAGTTTGAAGATGGGAGTGTCTCGCTCCAATTTATAGGAGGGAGAGGAGGATATTTGATATATATCAAATATGTGTAACTGGCATGAATTAAGAAACAACGGCTCAAATGTTGGTCCAACCAGTTTTATTTTAAGTCCTAGCCATTTAGGGAGATGGGGAAGGGAAGCAGGGGTGATAGAAAACAAAGGAAATAAATAGAAGCAAGGAGTATTTGTACGGAGCAAGAGAAAGATAGTTACCACCACAGATCCAGTGTGGTTTGTAGTTCAGTCATTGATCTTCAGTAGTGGTGGGTCATCAGACGTCGTCATTCCGTTGATGATTACAATGACCACACCAACAATTTCCAATGGCAGTATAAGCTTATTTGTAAGTCCAAAGTGGTTGAGTCAGCTCTTTTTGGAGTGACAGCTTCTGGCATTTGGATCTCAGCAGGAACTCCTTTTGTTCCCATTTTCTGGGACTTGCCAGCAGATAAGAGGGAGCATGCAGGTGCCAACTTGTATCTTGCCTTCACAAGATACAATGGTATCATCCCCCAGCCCCCCACAGCAAGCTGGAGTTATTTGGTCACAGGCTAGATCTGCTTTCAAATATAAAATTTCATAGAAGCATAGAATCACAAGGTTGGAAAGGTTGGAATCACAAGAGCATTTAGTCCAACCATCCTCCCATTACTGTAGCTGCAGCAAACCACTAAACCATATCTCTTAGCTCCTCATCCAGACGCCTCTTGAACACTGTCAGGGACAGCAACTCCACCACCTCTCTGGGCAGCCATTCCAGTGCCTGACCACTTTCTGAGAAAAAAAGTTCCTTCTTATGTCCAATCTAAACCTTTTCTGGTTTAACTAACTAATATTTAACTACCACAAAAAGATAATGAAGTAGAAGATGTATTCTGTGACAATCTGTTACCTTATCGTTCATAATCAAAGATGTGAGAGGAAAATATATGTTCCTGGATAACCTTATATGAGTATTAAAGAATGGGTAAGTTTGCATGGATTTCTGTAAAATGCAAATATACAAACTGCAAACAGCAAGAGAACAAAACAGCATTACTCTTTGTAAGGCAAAATCGGAAGTGCCCAGCTTGTGCTCTGTGCTTTGTGCTGATTCTTTTTG
This sequence comes from Excalfactoria chinensis, assembly GCF_039878825.1. NCBI lineage: Eukaryota > Metazoa > Chordata > Aves > Galliformes > Phasianidae > Excalfactoria > Excalfactoria chinensis. Next base: position 70,985,641 of record NC_092826.1, read on the forward strand.
CTTTCATTACACTGGGCACAAAGCAGTGGTGAAAATTATATGCTGGGCAAGCCTATGGCAGCTCCCAGTGTTCAAGTGAGATAATCACAAATAAGCAGGGTACCAGAAGAACTGACTTCTTCATAGAGTGACTGTTTTGAAGTCTTGCTTATCTTTGAAATTTTCATGCTTTGTGGATGTCTATATCACAGACATCTTTTCCAGACCTGATCAGAAAGTGAAAGATGTCAATGTGTTTGCATGCAGTGATGAGATTGCTAATAATGGTTCTTGTTTCTGCCTCAGTATATCCAAGTTGTTACACTGTGTTAACTCAGTGCAGTGTTAAAAACTGTTCCCTGCAGACACATATACATGCTAAAACTTTAAAGAAGATTATATATATATATTCTGTATTTTTGTTGCATTTATGTTTATTTTACATATATTTATTTTATATATATTATAAGAGAAGTTTCTCTTAATGGTTCTAAAAAAGACGCCAGTTGTTCAGTGTAATGCAGTTCAAGATTTCAATTGTAGGCCTGAAAAAAATTATCCTTGTTTCCTGTCACAAAAATAAATTAAATATGAACTATATTACCTCATTCTAGTGACCCATGGGGATTTTTTGTCCATGGATAATAAAAGCCTTTTCCTAAACATCTGTGTCAAGAAGTCATGAAGTAAACAGATTGTTTGCCTGATAAATATATATATATATATATAAAATATATCTGATGTATGTATATATATATATATTTATATACATCAGATTCTTAAATTATTATGCAAAAAAAAACATTAACACACAATTTACCCTGAATTGTATAAATACCACCTGAAGTGGCAGTTGCATTGGCTTGATGGAACCAAGCTGAGTGGTGCAGTGGACACAATAGAATGAAGTGATGGCATCTACATGACCCGGACAAGCTGAAAAGGTGGGCCCATGTAGACCAAATGGGCCCTTGTTGTTCAACAAGGCCAAGTACAAGATTTTGCATTCGACTCAGGGTAATCCCAGATATCTGTACAGACTTGGAGAAGTTCTCTCTGAGAGTAGCCCTGAGAAGGAAGGCTTGGTGCTCCTTATGGATGAAAAGCTGGACGTGAGCTAGCAGTGTGCATATGCAGCCTGAAATATCAATAGTAACCTAGGCAGCATCAAAAGAGGAACTGTTAGCAGGGAGCAAAGGGGATTGTCCACACCTGCTTTGCCCTCATGAGGCCCTATCTCGAGTACTGTGTCCATGCCTGAGACACTGATCAGAGGGCTGGAGCACCTCCGATTTGAAACGCAGCTGAGGGAGTTGGGCTTGTTCAGACTGGAGAAGGCTCCAGGGAGGCCTCAGTGCAGTCTTCTGGTACTTGGATATTGATTATAAACCAGAGAGACATAAATATTTTGCATGGGTAGATAATGAAAGGACAAGAGGGATTTAGATTAGATGTTGAGGAAATTTTTCACTGAGAGGGTGATAAAGCACTAGATCATGCTGCTTAAAGAAGCTGTGAGTGCCCTGTCCATGGTGGCACTCAAGCCCAGGTTGGATGGGGCCCTGGGCGGGCTGAGCTGGTCGGTAGCAAACCTGCCCCCAGCATGGGGTTGGGGCTGGGTGAGCTTTAAGATCCCTTCCAACCCATGCCATTCATTGAATCTTTGTTACACTGGGTAACAAAGATAGACAGGTACAAAGTTCACGCTTCTCCAGCCACTATATATGTAAGTATACACAATATACTTGATTATCCTAGAGGTCATTTCTAACCTTAATAATTCTATAATTCTATGATTCTGTTCTACAAGTGTACTACAACCACCCACAGTGTAGATGAGTAATATAACATGAAAGAAAAAAAAAACAAAAAACAACTCTGTTTTGATTTAAGCTAATCTTAAAAGGGAAAAGTTCAAACTGTTCTTTTTCAAGGCATGATCATTTAGTAGTGCTGAACAGGCACATGGGGAGAGGGAAAATCAATTTTGGAAGTGAGATACTTTTGAAATCCTACCCTTCTGAATGGATATGCATTTATGAAGCGTAGTCAGTTATGAAATTTGTATTTTGAAGAGCATGAAATATATTTTTCACCTTTTTCCAGTCTTGTTTCAAATAGTAATATTTCATTGTAAGAAAGACTACACTTACTGTCAGATTTACAATGGTTTTAAACTGTATTTTTATTTAATTACTGAAGCCATCACATAAACCTGCAAATAATATATTAAGAGCATTGTGAGAGTTCTAATTAATGCAGAAGAGTCACATACATTTTAGTATTCAGTTAAAATTGCATTGAATTTTTCAGGAGATAAATGTTAATGCTGTTGGCAGCATACACTCCACAAAAGCTTCGGAAAGCCCAGACTCTTTGCTATAAGAAGTATTATTTTAAGTTTAAGAAGGAGATGTGAGATATTATTTTTGATGCTCTCTGATAATCATTTCTCTGGTTTCAAAGAGATTCTTTTTCCTTTGTCTTTTCACAGGCAAACCATGAAATATCTTAATGCAAGACTGGATTGAGCCTTTAATGCCTCCCGACAGAGGAGCTGGAGAATGATCCAGCTGGAAACCAGTTTGCAGCTTAGTCTGGATAGAGAAGGGAGAAAAAAAAATCGATATAAAATTATCAGACAGCAACTTTTGCCCTGCTGCCAAAACTGTTCAGACAGAAAGCTATACATAAAATTTATACACTGTCTTTTGTGCACTTGAACATTGCCTACAGAACTGCTTCAGAAGCCATAGCTTATTGCAGGAACAACAACTACAAAAAAATTAAAAGTAATTGTATTACTTCATATTATTCTTCAGTACAGTTTAACAAAATAAACCTCAGTTAGGGAGGAAGCTTGTGCATATTGCTTAACAAAATGAAGCTAGAATACTATTAAGTCTGCAAATAATTTACCCGGAATTTCTGTTCCATTGGATATTTATTTTGTTACTTTCAGAAAAAAATTAAAAATAAAAAGTACACAATCCACTATGAGAAGTACAGTAAAGCAAAGATAATTCTTCTGTACAAGAAGAGATTACCTTTTTATACCTGCATGGTTCTGCCACTCATGGAGGTAAGCTGCAAGGGGCCACAGATCACTGCTGTAATGAAATCTGAGCTCAGTGGGAAGAATGTGTCATTCAGAAAGACGAACTCTTACTTCGCCCTCAAAAACAGTAGGTGCTGCATCATAGCATCATTTAATACTGCAAAATTTGAAATACATTATTTAATTCATTAGGTGCTGTAGGCAGGGCAGTAGGACTGTGCCACTTGCACATGTTTACTGTGTAAATGCAACTTAGAACATATTGGTTGTAATTTGGAGAATGAGTTCACTCCCTGATATGTCCAAAGACTCAGAAACAAGCACTTGCTCAGTTACTGAGAGCATTCCCTTTGGCATTAGGTCCATGAATCATGTGGTAGCCTGCATCCTGAATTTTTTCAGCTCATAAGGAACAACAGGCCTGGATTTTTTTAATCTTTATTTTTATTTTTAACATTTTTAAGCTTCATCTATACATAAAGTCTTGCAATGAGCCTTTCTTCTATTTTTCTAGGCAGTCAGTGAGATCATACTACTCTGTTCAAGGACAGGATGTGTCCTTTCACAATGACATCGCCTCTAAAATGTCCTGTCCCTTTGAAGCAAAAGGCTTGGAATGAAAACTGAAGATAAAGTGGCCAACTTTATATAAACACATTTGTGAATCTCTGCTACCTAAAGGGGTAGAAGAGAAAAAACAAACAAACAAACAAACAATTACAGTTCTGTTGGAACCATGAGTGATGAGTGGTGAATTTGACACAGTGAGTGGTGAGGTTGACGCAGTGGAAGGAAGAAATGCAATTCAGAGGGACATCAACACACTCAAAAGGTGGGCCTGGGTGTATCTAATGAGATTCAACACAGCAAAATGTAAAGTTTTGCACTTAGGCATATATACAGACTGGAAGGAGCAGTCCTTGGGAGTAGCATTGCAGAGAAGGATCTGGTGGTCCTGATGGATGAAAAACTTAACATGAACCAGGAGTGTGCTCTTTCAGCTTAGAAAGCAAATGGTATCCTGGGTTTCATCAGAAGAGAGGTGGCCAGCAGTGATGGGCAGGTGATTGTCCCTCTCTACTCTGCCCTTGTGAGGCCCCATCTGGAGTACTGTGTTCAGGTCAGGACCCACCAATAAAAGAAAGACAGTGAGCTTTTGGAGATGGTCCAGAGGAGGGGGACTAGAAGATCAGAGGGCCAGAGCATCTCCCATACGAAGACAGACTGAGAGAGCTGAGCTTGTTCAGCCTGGTGAAAAGAAGGCTGCAGAGTGACCTAATTGCAGCCTTTCAGTACCTAAAGGGAGTCTACAAAAGGAAAGGAAGTAACTCTTTGAAAGGGCAGATAAAAGCAAGACAAGGGAAAAATGGTTTTAAAATGAAGGAGGGAAGATTTAGGTTGGATGTTGGTGGGGTTCTTTACTATGAAAGTGGTACTGGAACAGGTTTTCTGGAGAGGTTGTGGATGCCCTGTCCCTGGAGGTGTTCAAGGCCAGGTTGGATGGGGCACTGAGCAGCCTGGTTTAATATTAAATATGGAGATCAGTGGCCCTGCTTGTGTTGGGGGTCTTGGAGATTGATCATCCTTGAGGTCCCTTCCAATCTGGGCCATTCTGTGATTCTGTGGAATCGTTAAAGTCACCACTTCATCTGGTGAAATGAAGCAATGAGGAGAACCAAGGTATTCCTCACGTGTGACCTACTTGTTAAACAACATTAAGACTTTACTGAACGCTTAGAAATAAAACACTGTAAAGAAGCTAAAGCCACCCCACATTTGTGCAAAATACCAGAAAGTTCACAATAGTATTCTAAATTAACCTGTTACCTTCTCCAAGTAAAGCAAAAGTCAACTATAGTATGCTACTATCTTCTGTATATCAAACAATCATAACTTGAACAAATTTAATAATTAAAATTTTGCAATTACAATAAACTATAATTCTTTTTTTTTTTTTTTTTTTTTTTTTTTTTTTTTTTTTTATGTTCGAGTTAAGCAAGTACAAGTTTTTAAACATTTGGAACTAGATAATCATTAATAAGAGTGAAAGGGAACTTGTTGCCCTAGGAAGGTGAATACTAAATTCAGAACAGGTTGGTTAGGGTTTCATTCAGTTGCACATTGACAGTATCTGACTTACTTCCTTATTTTTATAAAATTGAAAAGCAATTGGAATTCTGAAGACACATTAAATTGCAATGTCTTCTGCTGTCATCAAATTTAACTAGCAGACTAAACCTTCAGAACACCACAAATGAAACTGAATGGTCCCTCTGTGAAATGGAGTTTGCTTTCACAGCTGTTTTCTTTTTACAGTGTTCTAGGGGAGGGGAAACAAAAATAAATAAATAAATAAATAAATAAAAGGGAAAGGGAAAAAAAAAAAAAAAGAGAGAGAGAGAGAGTGAGAGAGAGAAAAAGGATAGAAAAGAAAAAAGAAAAGAAAAAAAATACCTTAAAAAGACAGAGAGAAATTAGGAGATTCTATATGAAAACTACTTTATAAAGAGACCACCAAAATTAAGTAATACAATCTGTTTGAAAAACAAAATTAACTATATGCATGCATAATGCAAGCATAGGTAAAATGAATATACATAAGTAAAATAAATACACTGGTTAACGTGCAAACAGGTCATTTTTCTTTAGCAGAACTAAATATGACTAAAAGTCTGCTTTTGTTAAGTATATCCAGCATTTAAGCAAATATATCAACTGTCATGTTGAAGCTACCCTTTAGGCTTAACCTACAAACAGCTAACAAGTTCTGCATTTAAAAAGATGAATGAATTCAGCTGTGACTCAGCCAGACAACTGGAAAACAGTACTTCAAAATCTTCTGATTGCTAATTATTGAAGGCAGCTTCATATCACCAATTAATAAGTCCTTCAATTATTCAAAGAGGTTAGTGTGATGGTTGTTTAGAAGATAAGGAAGTGTCAGCTTGTATTTCTGGAGACTGTTGCAAGCTCGTAGACACATTGCTAGTTAGAAAACAAAATGTTGTAACTAGTTACAGCAACACAAGAGATATCCTGCACATGGCAGGGGGGTTGAAACTATATGATCATTATGGTCCTTTTTAACCCAGACCATTCTATGACGCTATGATTCTGTATCATTTGTACTGATAGATTTATCTGGAGTTTACTGATGTATTCAGGTTTTCTGTTGTTTTATTCTATGATCAGGAAAGGTACCCATATGTCTCACTCAATTAAAGACTGGTGTAAGTGATTGTTTTGCAGAAGGACACAATAATTAGGAAATTAAGCTTTTGGTGCCCTTTCAGCTGAGGAGGAAATGCTGGGTTCCGTTCTCCAGAGAAAGCAACTGATGGACGAATGGAAATCAGCAGAACTTTCTGCGTGTGACAGAGAAGTGCAGTGACTTCATAGGGTTCTGGGAGAGCTCTCTTTTTCTTTTAAGTGCATGTGAGAACATCAGCACTAAACAGAAAAATAGCCATTCATTTTTGTGATTGATCGTTTTTAATACTTCATGCTTTAATATGCTTCTGATAGCTTCATTTGTAAGTAAGATTGGATATTGCATGCTTTATATGACTTAAAATTGTATTCAGTGAAGGGGAAAGTCTTGGCATGCAGATAATTTTTAAAGTATTTGCAGGATGAAAGAAGCAGAGAGATGAATTATAAATACAAGTTTGTTCAAAAGACTGTATAGTTTTTGGTTAGAGAAGGTTGGTTTTGAAAATTGTGCTCAGAAGTATATTTACCTGTAGTAATGTAGGATAATTAAAAGTCTTGCAAATTGTTTCTTATTTGCTTATATCAGTGATATTTGAGAAAAGTAGTGTGTCTTTCAGAGATGTCAAATAGCATTAAAACTGTCTAATAGGTAAGAATAAGTAACTCTAGAAACTGGGAAATGAAAGAACCATTCTGGAGTTTGTGGGAGTTTCTTGTCAGTTCCTGAGGAGGTTTAAATTCTGTATGCAGATATATACATTTGCCATGTTGTTTCATTATCTAGAGTTCATTTTAAAACCAAACCATGTCATTAAAGACTGAAACTATCTGTTTTCTGTGGTCAGACCTTAGTGAAAGGACTTTGAAGTATGAATTTCCTGATCCTGTCTCTCACAAGGATTAAGTATAACTAATCTGGCATGATTACCTGCTATGTAAAGTGATTTCACTAATAGCTCCACTGATTTTCAAGGCTGAAAATATTGTGCTTATACCCTTAATTTCTTTTGCAAACACATGTATGACTTCTTGTCTACAAGACAAGTCTGCAGTTTCTCAGGGCTGACCAATATGACTGAATACAAAAACAAAGTCAATTCCGACTACATGAAGTAGCAAACAAACAAGCAAACAAAAAAGAGTTTCACTCAAATTCTCATTTACATGCAGCTTACGTTCGTGTCATCTCAATATCTGTAGCGCAACAAGGAAAGATTGGCACTGTGCATGGGGGTGATTTATAGGAGAAATGCTGACTCACTGACTCATAAGCTTATGCTATGTAGCATGTTCTGACACTGATTTGTAATAATTGCATGTTTTTCTATAAAGCTGGTGGCATTCCAGGTAGTACAAGTGGAATAATATCTTTATAATGTTATTGATGTAACAATCATTATAAATGTATTGTATTGCAATTCATTGTGAAATTGAACACCAACCAATTAGTCTCAGAATGAATTCAGGCAAAAGACATCACCTTATAGTATATAAATCATTTAACTTCTATAAAACTATAAAATGTAATTGTATCTCTACCAATAGCCTAATTTATTGACACAATGGAAACATTAAGTGTGAGTCACCATGTCTATATGTGAAATACACGGGAAGCGAACACTTTTGACTAGGACAATATGGCCACTAAGAAGTACTGAGTTGCCTGAAATAAATGAGCTAATGTACAACAGGCTTTATTAAAATAGGACAGTGATGTACCCACAGCTGCCCATAGCAACTGTGTGTGCCCCATTCCTGGTGGTGGTCGAGGCCATGTTGGATGGGGTTCTGGGCAGCCTGAGCTGGTGGGTGGCTGCCCTTCCCTTGGCATGGGGTTGGAGCTGGGTGGGCTTTAAGCTCCCTTCCAATCCAAGCCCTTTTGTTATTCTAAGATTCTGTGAAAACAGGCTGACTAGTCTTGTACCTCTGAAAATATTTTTATATACAACATCTAGGGCAACAAATATATTGCACGCTTGTAACCACCGTCATATTTATGTTTTTAATTTAACATAGTCCTATCTGATGTTGGATTGGAATGGCATACTTGTTGAAATAGATTTTATATGTAATTTCTTTTTGAACAGGATGATGGACAAAACATTTATTTTTAAAAGTTGAAAAATATTCATAAAAATTCCATTAAGTTGGATTTCAAAAAGTCAGTGAAATGATGTGAAGCTGAATCGGTAACTGAATATATGAAATGAACTGTAATGAGCAGGTTTAGACTTACAACTGTGAAAAGCTGTATCTTTATTGAGCAAAGGGTCATTGTGTATTTTTCTGGACAACATAACTATTTTTATTTATTTATTTATTTATTTATTTGAGTCAAGAAAGTAGTTCTGCTAATGAATGTGCTGAACTGCTTTTTTGGTGGTGTCTCCCACAGCCACAGCTGAAAAGAGAACAGCTTTTTATTGCAGACATTTGTCATCCAGTGTATGTGTTCATATGAACAGTTATGCAAAAAGTTGTGAAAATATGTACAAAAGTCTTGTACTTGTGTGTGCATGCATATACAAAGAACTTGTAGTTTTCAGTAACTACTTTTCAGACCAAAATCAATTAAGCTATCCACTTTCTAATATCTTATATATATATATAGACTTATAAATATATATATATATATATATAAATATATATATATACTTATGGGTATATTCTTTTCTCATATGCAATCAGTAGGATTTTGTTGAAAGACTAAAACAGTATTTCAGGAACTTCTTATAAACAGTGTGTCCATTGCATTTATCTGACAAAGAAGAGCAATATATATATATATTTGGCATTTCTGTATGAAACTTTCTGGCTTCTTTATACTAGAAAATCCTAGTTCTGATTCATCATCTTCAAAAGCATTAGATTTGATCAGTATTTCCTCTTCTTTTATAAGAGCATTATCTGTTTTATAGAGATGAAAGCAATTAATAACTGGAGTAAAAAACTGTCACTAACAAGTAAAGCTAGTGGCAATTTTAATTGTAATGGTCAGAGCTTGTAGCACAGAACTCCACTTTACTTGCAAAATTCTTTTATATACATATATTTATATATATATAATTTGTATATAATATATATACAAATTTGCTTATTTATGATAGAAGTCTAATAATTGGCTATCCACAGTAAAAGGCAAAAAACTGACCATACCATTATTATACACAACACAGACAGTGAATCTTACAGTTTCTACTTTTCAGGAGAAATCCCACAAATGTCTCTTGAATATATATGCTAAAATGTGCAAAACTCAAAGATGCAAAAAAGCATCTAAATGTATCTCCATGAATTCCAAATTCTTTATGCAAACTATGGGGTTTGTTTGCTTATTGAGCTTATTAACAAAATCAGTGCTCACACCTGTTTGAAAATTTAGTTGGGCAGAAATGAAAAATATTTTTTTTTCTTCCAGTAGAATAAACAACAAAAAGTTTCTGCCATTCTCTACAGGCCTCAGGCTCTTGTCACAAATGTGGACTGTCCAGTGTTAGCCCACTTTGAATGTATTTGTGTCTTTTATTAAGTAATTAAACAGAAGTTTTACTCCTTAGCAACTGCCATTTCTAAATTAGTAGATTAGTTTAATGCCATTTCTGCTTGTGATGTGTCACTATTTGAAACAGAAAATGTTGAGTTTGTTATCATAAATTATTTATAAAATGGCTTTTAAAAATTTGTATTTGGTTGATTGTTTATTTTTTAGAACTCTATATACAAAATAGTGATCCTGATTACTGCTTTTCATAGAATCAATGTGATGATCAGATTCATGGGTCACTATACAGTATTCTTTTCTAACTCACCAAATATTCACTTTCTCACTGTACACATGCACAAAAAGCACTTCCACTTACTCTCAGTGTCTTTGACATGAGTAGCTGAGGCAATAAGCAACAGTGCACTCAGCAGGTACAGGTGTTTGTTATTTTAAATGCAATAAATTACGCAAATTCATAAACATGATATTAATTCACAAAAGTCATTAACTCAAACTGAGACCTGGCTTATCTCCAGTGATTTGAGTGGAATTAAGCCAGTGCTAAATTTGGTCCATTAACTTCTGTATGGTTTCTGCTATGTGTAAAGTTGTACATTCTCTATTCAAACATTTCATTACTGAGATTAATGGCCTCTCTCCTGTTGCATTAAGAACCCAATAGCATGACAAGGAAATGGCTGGCATAATATAAAATACATATACTCATTAAAAATAACTATTTTGACACAGTGGGTTGTAGCAATCGGGGACTGCTTTCAAATCCTGACTCAGGTCTATTACTTGCTGTAGCAAAAAATGTCAGAGGTTTCATGAGATCTCAAGCAACCCCTGTCTACTATCTGCACACTTCCAACATAGTATCCTTCTAATAAAAGATTACTACAGTTCTCTTTATGACATAGGAATGTGACTGAATGGATCCAAAGATACTTGAAGGGTTAAGAGACATTCTTGAGTCAAAAAAAAAAAAAAAAAAAAAAAAAATCTTCACTGAGTAAGGTAATATTTGAGTTGACTCAATAGGCTTTTTCAGGCTTCTGTTTATTATTATAATAGATTCTTATTTATGCTATTACAGAAGGAGTTATATTTGTCCCGATACAGGGTAAACATCTAGATGGCCCTGCAGGAACATATGGAGGATTTTGCATTAAATCATTTCTAAAGGATGTTGGTTTTCAGTGCTGCTAAGCTTGTGCCCTACCTTCAAAAAGAGAATGGTCTTCATTTAATTTTGAACTGGCTTATCTGCACTGATGCAGATCCTGTATTTCTGAGCAGAGCTGTGCATACCTGTACAGTTACTAGGGAGAGAGGAAACATAAGATGCTGCATAGGGAACAAATTAAAGAGGCTTACTATAATGAGAATCAGAATATGTTCACAGGGTTTTAATCAGTGGCAGAGCAGTACTCTGGGTAAATCTACTGCAGCAAAATCCATGTCACCACTTGTGTCTCAGAGGTAAAACACTGCTGTTCCTGTTCTATATAGTTTTTCTCATCTGTACATAACAACAGAGGATCAGAACAAGGACAGATCAGACCTACTAAATAAATTCTGCATATACTCCCACGTGTTGTTTCTTTAGACTCATTTATGCATAGGTTGTTTATTATGAAGTAACTCAACTAGTTCCATTTGTCATACTATAACAAAAGATAGCAACATATTGATTCTTTACCCATTTCCCATATCACATTATGTGACTGTCTGTTCAGTGTAGTAGTGAAAATAATTAACAATCCAGTTTATCACTGACTTCCACTAAAATGGTTTGCTTCTTATCGTTTGAAAGACTATAGAAAAGAGTAAGCCTCCAGCTGATGAGAAGACTATTTGTCATAGGTTGTGCAGAGGAGTTGGCTGAACTTACCGATTTATCAAAACACCCAAAAAGCATATAGTTTATTTTCCAGTTCCTTTGTCTTAGCTACAGTGAAACAAAATTCATAAAATAAGGAGATCTGACCTGACAAACTCTGCTATAATATGCTTCTTTTGTATGCAGTCATTATCAAGCCCTATCTGACTGATAAATAAGAAGTGAAAACACAATGTGAATTTTTCAAGAGAGGTGACATTTTTTAAGGGAGGAAAGACTGTCACAGAAGGTAAAGAAATAGGACATGGCAGTATAATGTCTATATCTGAAAGTGTTTGACTACAGCTTAGCAAACTTTGAGAACACTTATGTGTCACTCTGCGATTTTGTAAAGCAAAAATTTACACATAATCCTCTGGAAGATCTGAAGTCTTCATTTTCAACTTGTTTACTTCTGTTGAAAGTGATTAATGAAGCATGGTCTGTTTCCAAAGCATTCTAGCTGAATGTTGACTATTTGAAATAAGTATTTAACACATCTGTCAGTTTTCTATATGTCTTATATACAGTGACAATAACCAAATTATACTGTGTTTTACCAAGCATACTTTCAGATTTTTAGTCATTTATTATTGGATGTGTTTGTATTGTCTTGGCAACCATTTTGTAGACATCACCATTGCTTAGAGGTTAGACTTCATGTTTTCTAATGTTTTATTTTTAGCATCTCAACTATAGATAGCATGAAAATCTGAACCTGAATCCTTCTGAATTTGATAGGTCTTCACATGGGCATTTTTATTTTGGATTCATTTTCTCCTTCATCTTTTCTGAAGGCAAAAATGTTCAAATAACCTTTATTTCTAAAATGTCACCAGATACTCAGATTAGTCTAGCTATGCTCCATCTGTTGAGAATGTGATCTTCTCCATTAGCAGAGTCAATTTCTTATCATAGTATCATAGTATCGTGTGAGTTGGAAGGGACCTTAGAGATCATCGAGTCCAACTCCCGGGTTTCGAGCCCCCTGTGTAGCGAAGCGGCACTTCTACCCCTGCGCCACAGGGGGGATTCGAACCCAGGCCCTTCAGTGCCGCAAGCAGCAGCTTATATCACTGCGCCACTGGGGGCACACATTATTCTGGATTATGACAGAATCTTGCTGAAAGTAAGACAATGAGTAATGCAACAGTTTATGCACACGACGGACAGGTACTTATATCTGCAGATTTACACATAGGTTCTATAAAAAACGCAGTCTGGTTTTGTCACATCTGGATAACTCTCAAACCAACTGCATCATCTGGCAATGTACAGTTTATTCAGGACAATTTATTCTGTGATGTTAGTGGAACTGAAATATATGTATTGCCACAACTATGATTCTGCTGTACAGTTTTATATGACAAACTTGTATAATACCTGTTCTCTCAAACAATGTAAAAATCAGTAATACTAGTTTTGCTTTCTAAGGCATATATTTACTGACTGTTTAAAAACTGCATGTATATGACACTCTATTCACCTTGTTTGGACTAGAAAGGCAGATCATTGCATAAATTGTTTCCACTGAAAATAAACTGATGCTTTTCCACCAAGATATATCTTACAGGGAAGACATGTGGAAAAAAGAGGAACTGCTTTCTGGTTTACATTGTAATTTCATGCTTTGCTTGGTGGCAGTAGCAGATGTATGTGGACAGAGGCAGGTTTTGCTGTAGAGCCATGTGACTTCAATATTCAATATTCAATATTTCATAGGACTTCCTCATTCAAATAAGCATACATAACTATCTAGTTGTTTCTCTCTCGTTTAAAGAGGTTGCATTATCAGAAGACCTCATTCAAGTTATATGAAATTGGTGAAAATACACATGTGGTACTAAGCACTTCCATCAGAGATTATTTTTCCTTCAGATGATTTCCACATAAAAATAAAATAGAATAGATACATTTTAAAGGCCACTTCAGTTTTGTATATCTACATGTGTCTCTTATTATACAAAAGCCCAGATTTCCTCTGTGAAATTGTTTTAATTGAGAAGCTGAATTACACTGTCCATTGCATAGAAGCCCTAATATCTGCTGGGAGAGTGTAAATGCTTTGCCATCAAAAGTTCCTCTTCCGAAAAATGAAAACTGGCAGATGGAGAACATTCAGAACAGATGGAGATACAGGTATTCCATTCCATTCAAAATCACTTATATACTTCTTTGTGACAATCAACACTCTTGCATATGATATCATCTCTACATTTTCTCTGTGTGTGTTTCATTTTTTTTTTTATTTTTTTTTTCTTTTTCTTTTCCAACCTGTAGTCTGCTTGTTTCTGGGATTTTAATGAGAAAAAAATGACAGGATCTCAACACCCTATGAAGTGCTGCAGGTTCCTAAGCATAGTAGCTTTCTGCTATTTTCGGATTATGAAATAGCACTAGATAAGCAAGGCCTTGCACAGGACTGGCAAATATGAAAGAGAATCCATGGAAGATGCAAACCCCGCAGAAACATCAGCAAAATATAACTCATGTTGGGTAATTAATTTTGTTTTCCTTTTCAGTAGAAGTGAAATAAAGAGTTTTACTTGCAATTGTTTGATTTTCAAGCTCAAAGAGGATAGGTTTAGGCTCCGGGCCTGATCTAGCTGTGGTGCCCCTGTTCATTGCAAGGGAGCCAGACTAGATGGCCTTCAGAGACCCCTTCTAATTCTAAGGATCCTATGATCCTATAATGTCATTTTCTGTTATTTTGTTAGGTAACATTTCTGATAAAAAATCCCAGATGTGAATGAAAAATATTTTCAGGCATAACTTTTCTGTAGTGAACCACACATATAATACTGGACATTTTATGTGACATCAACTTTACACTAATACAGTTTCAAACCATAGTACATCATGTACATTATTGGTTTGTTTTCCTTTTGTTTTTGTTTGTTTTTTTCCTTTCATCTGACTGCTAGTGTTTTAAAACCTTGTAAAAGTTTTAGAATGATTTAGATCAATGAGCATACGAATGGTACCAGTAGAACTATAGCAGTATATGTATTAGTACAATATTAACAGCAAATCATTTTCATACAATATTTTCATTTCATTTTCATCTGTATGTGTTTATCTTCACTGTTGGTTTGGATCTCTCTTTGTTCCCTCTTCAGTACTCATTTCCAAATTATTCACAATAATAATCATGACCAGAAACCCTTCCAGAGGGAAATGATAGTAGAGAAAAAAAGGAAAAAGCTAGCAATAGTATGATACGTTAGATTGCACTAGTGAGCATTCTGAGGGATAGTGTTGATAGTGTAGTGCCAATTCTTTCTCAGATGTAGCACTAGTCCTTCAGCAATGGACTGATTTAAATTTGACAATTTAAGCTTCATAGTATCATAGAATGGGGTCGTTTGGGTTGGAAGCAATCTTTAAGATCATCTAGTTCCAACCCTCAAGATATGGACAGGGACACATCCCACTAGACCAGGCTGTTCAAAGCTTCATCCAACTTGTCACTGAATGCCTCTGGGGAGGGGGCATCCACAACCTCCCTGGACAACCTGTTTCGTCGTCTCACTGCCTTTATAGCAAAGAATTTCTTCATAATAATTAGTCTAAATCTACTCTCTTCTAGTTTAAAGCCATTTCCCCTCATCCTGCCCTGACATGCCCTTCTAAAAGTCCCTTCCCAGCTTCCCTGTAAGCCCCCTTCAGGTACTGGAAGTCTGCTATAAGTTCTCCTTGGAAGACTCTATTTTCCAGGCTGAAGAGCCTAAACTCAGTCAGCCTGTCCTTATAGGGGAGATGCTCCAGCCCTGTGACTCTTCTGAACCCACTCTGACAGCTCCATGTCCTTCTTGCATTAAGGGCCCCAGAACTGTACGCAGTACTCCATGGGGCATCTCATGAGAGCAGAGGGACCGAATCACCTCCCCTGGTCTTCTGGTCACACTTTTCTTGATGCAGACCAGAATATAGTTGACTTTCTGGGCTGTATGCACACATTGCTGATTCATGTTAAGTCTTTCATTGGCTGACACTCTCAAACCCCTCTCTTCCAGGCTGCTCTCAAGCCACTGTCTGCCCAGTATGTGTCTGTGCCTGGTATTGCAACAACCCAGGTGAAAAATGACAAATTTCTTTGTCATTGCTCTAAAACAAAGAAACAAAGAAACAAAGGAATATGTCATTGCCCTTTAAAACACAAATACGGTGTGATGTCTAGAAGCCCTAAAGTTACAGTGGGAGTATTACAGTAAAACACTAAGTATTCATGACAACAGCCCTGAACAGACACAGACATTTGAAGAAATAAGATTTCCTCTCAAAGAAGGCAGGAGTTCATAAATTTGGACATCTGCTTGATTATCCATTTCAGATGTGACAGAATGGCTTTTCAGAGAAGTTTTCAGACCCTCAAAAATGAAAGGTATGGCCTCAAGGAGCACGGTAAGGACTTAAAAGGAGTACATATGAATGTAAGAGTCATATCTTGATTTTGTGGCATGACTGTGAGGCCAGCATGTGTGAATAGACTTGAGATTCTGCAACCATTGTCCTATCCACTGTTCTCCGTGGACATAATCAGTCCACATTAAAGGAAGCCAAAAGCAGAATAGATGTAAATTAACTGTCTTGGAGAAAAGTGAACGTTTTCAGGAGCAGGTCACAAATGCACTATAGATTAGCAGAAATCAGGAACAATAAGTTTGGTGAAATTTTCAGAAACACTTTTGAACAATGACAACCTTCCTGGCTGAAAAAGTAACAGTAGAGGATAGTGAAAACAATGCCTCAGCATTAAGAAGCACACATCAGTGGTTTTGGTTATTATGAAGAACAATGACTTTATTTAAATAATATTTGGATGTCAATAAATTTATTTGCTAAACTCATCCCTGATTTACTGTTTTTCAGTTCTAAATGTTGTAACATAATTACAGACACAGCCAAATGATTTTCTTTTTCTCCATTCGTCACGTTGCATTACTTTTTATGACAAGCATTTGCATCTAGAATAGCTTTCTCCAAGTATAGAAGTTATTCTGCATTCAAGGTTCAAGCAGAACATATCATCCATGCTGTGATTGCTATTCTATATTTTGATGAGATTTTTAACAGCAAGCAGCAAAGCTGTACTTAGAAACATTATTATTACTATTAAAAGGAGTTTTAAAGAGATTAAGAGCATATCTAATAATCCATATCTGGTCATTCTTACAGGGGAGTGATGAAGCATGCAAAACATAATGAAATTAAAGGTGGGCAAAATTTAAATATATGAGTGAAAATCAAATAAATAGAATAAACTTTACATAATTGAAGAAGTTAGCAATTGAATGTTATCTGTAGACAAATAATTTTTTGCTTGTTTTCTAAATTATCAGCCTCATTTGATGTCCAAAACCACATTTCATTAATGATAACAAAAGAGATTTGTGGTTGATTACAGGTGAATTATCATCAGATAAAGATTTTCATCCAAGCTTGCTGATGGGGATTTTGAAAGAAAAAAAAAAAAAAAAAAAAAAAAAAAAAAAAAAAAAAAAAAGTAGATTAATTGTCCCTAAAAAGTATATTTTTTGCTTGGAAATAGATGGAACAATTTAACAGATTGCTTCCTCTTTTTTTTTTTAAAACAGAGACTTGCTGTCTTTGAGCATAAAATGAAATTAATACATTAATACATTATGTTCTACAGGCAGAGAGAGGAATAAAGAGTAATTGGAGGTTGTTATAAGGAAACTATTTCAGCTGGTCATAATTAACAGTTCATAACATCTATTCTAATAACAACTGAAGAAGTTACTATGCAGAAGAAAAATGGAATTTGTGACTACAATAGACAGAAAAGGTGGAAGAATAACGATCCCCTTAAATTCCCTTTGATGTCATTATTGTTGCAAATTAAGATTGAATTCACTCTTGCTGGCACACTACTTAAGCTGTACTGTGTATATAGCTTTCTTACTGAGAGGACCTTTTTTATAGTTTTAAGAACTTCATTCATCCTCATAAGAGAATGTAACAGTATAGTCTAGGAAAACTTAACGTTAAATGTCTTCTTCAATACGTGTGGAAAAAGGACAGAATTTGGCCCTAATTAAATACATAAAGAGAACATGTTTGTGTCTTGAGTCATCAAAAAACAAAAACAAAAACAAAAAGCAGCAGAGTTTCATAATCTGATGTCATTGCCTAATGATCACTGGTTGTTACAGACCGGGCTCTGTCTTAGGTAAGCTAATAGGAAGTTTTCTGTTAAAATGTATTTAATCCGATGCCTTTGTGTGTCATAATCTTGCTGTATGCCCATTTTATGCTTTAAGTATTAGAGACATTAGTTGCATTTTTAGATTATTTTTGGTCAGCATTTATGCCAAATACAGAAATTTGAGTACAGGTTTATGTTTATGCCAATATACCAGATTGGTAAATTTTTAAATATGTGACTTCTCAGACACATATGGTATTATTTTCTTTTCCTTTCTTTTGGAAAATAACTAATTACAAACCAAGGATCCAGGAATTTAAATTTTGGCAGATATTTGAATATCAAATATGATTTTTTTTTTTTATTACATGCTGCCACCTATACATCTTACAAGTGTATTTCCTGAATCATGTACAAAAGTTGTAAGTGCTTTCCACTGTCTCACTTATTTCTTGTCCCAAAACTATGTAATACATAAGTGAAATGAAGCCAACATAAGGAAGAGGTAATCTAAGAGACATTCTACCTCCTGATGTACTGATACGATTACCCACTGTTATGTGAGTCATCTATTTGCCTCTGAAGGGATTTTGCTTCTACCAAGCAATTTTATCTAGCCTTATGAGGGTGGAATAATTCTAATATTTCAGACTGTGCCCACAAAACTCTAAGTGAACTCGTAAGAAATAGAGAGACAGGCACAAAACTGCTTGATGGATCTAAGGTTAATGAATGAGTTAGAAGTAAACCTGCATGAATTTCTGTAAATAAAGTTCCAAAATTGAACTAGTGGCTGCCTGTGTGACAGTGACAAATGGGAAAAGAAGAAATATGAGAACATAAATAAATTTTGATGAACTGACTTCCTGGTACATATTCGCTGCACTGGTATAATGAAGGTCACATTTGCAGAAAGTCTAGAATAAAGAATAATCAAATGTGATGAATTCATGAAAATTGGTTGTTTGGCTTGACTGAATGGAGATCTGAAAACTGTTACTAATTCAGAGGAAGTCAGCAAAACCTGCAAGGCACATTTTAGACTTTCTGATGAATTTCCCACCAGGTTTTTCAGGGCCTCCCATACAAATATGTGATCAACAGACAAAACTCTTTCACAAGTTTTGATCAACAAAATGTGTGTCTTTTTGCTAAGTATATATAGTCTGTGTACATATTAAGTATGTATTTTCCTCATATATAGTTAACGTAAGATTTAATTTTAGAATCTGGGATATTTGTTGAATTTTCACAGAAAATTCTCTTCATGAGTTCTTCATGAGTTTTTTTGTTTGTTTGTTTGATTGATTGATTTTTATTTTTATTTATTAATTAATTTATTTTTTTTTTTTTGACAGTCCACAATTAAAATGTGGGTTCATATTGATAGAAGTTAGAACCGCCGCTTGCAAGACCGGAGGGCCCGGGTTCGAATCCCCTCTGTGGCGCAAGTGGTAGAACTGCCGCTCTGCTACACTAGAGGGCTCAAATACCGGGAGTTGGACTCGATGATCTCTAAGGTCCCTTCCAACTCGCACGATACTATGATACTATGAAGTTCAAGGGCTGTTGATACAGCACACACATATATAGTATTCTTTTTATCCTTATCTTCTGCACCGTGCCCTCCCATTGTCCTGGCTTCAGCTTAGAGTATTAACATCACATTGTGCATGGATTGGACATGGCCTGGCATTTGGCATCATGCTCAGCAATACTGAGCAGAATTGTCTGGGGGGCTGCCATTGTTTAAGGACTAAGTGGGCATCAGTCAGCTGGTGGTGAATAATTGCATTTTGTATTGCTTATACTTTTTAACTTTATGGTTTGTTTCTGTCTGTTCTTATGTTTATAAACCACTGAATTGTTAGGGTTGGAAAAGAATACTATGATAGTCTAGTTCAAACATCAACTTGTTGTTTTTTTGTTTGTTTTTTTTTTTTTTTTTTTTACTGTCCTTATCTTATCCTTGAAGTTTTCTTACATTGCCCTTCCAATTGTTTTCTCCACAGTCAACTGGCATGGACAGTGAGCAAGTGACTGTGTGATGCTTCACTCCCTGCTGGGTTTAAACTACAATAAAATCTTTTGTGCCAAGTTTAGGGAGCTCCATAAATATCTTAGAAGTTGGTAAACAAAGCTTAATTTTTACTTCTAAACAAAAAAAATGTGATCCTAAATGATATTGACAGCTCTTGCTTTACTTAATAGACTCTTGCTTCTGTCCATAAAACTATATACCCTGAGAAAACATTCAGGAAAGAATTTTGATTCACTCAAAAGAAGTGTATCTGTGCTACATTTTAAGCCTAGAGGAGTTCTGTATCTTCTCTGCTTCTTATTCTACTTTATCTGATTGTGGTCAACTTTGACACAGGATTTTGGCTGGGATTCTGTTTCACATACAGTCCGCTATGTTTAGTTGTCTACAGTGCAGACAATTGAGTGTGAGTTTTCTGCTTAAGTTCCCATTGTAGTCCAAAAACAATAGATAGTCAATACAGATAATAAAGTAACATGAACTATTCAAATGTAGCTGTCTAATTTGGAGTGAGTTTAAGAGATGCCTACAATCTGTTGTTGACTAGTTCTGCATTCATTTCAACCAGACCTTAGAAATCCAGACAGTCAAAATATATGCTGTAAGTACCTAAACTTGAAAATGTATACATAAAGCGGAATTCTATTCAAGCAGCTACTCCTGTGGTAGCATGGGTGCATATTCTTGTAGTGGGACACTTCCCAGTTTCTTGTACATTTGTAATGATTTTAGCCTTTCAGGTTGTTTCAACCTGATGGGCAGCTGAACTCCACCGTACCACTCTCTCTCCTATTCTTCAAAGGAAGAGGGGGAAAAAAATGATCAAAAAGGGCTCAAGACATTCACCAGTTACTGTCTATCTTCTTCATGTCCAGTCTCTGCCCCTGCTTAAGAATGAAGCTCCTCCTACAGCATGCTATCCTTCCAAAATAGATCCTACATGTGCTTGCTACAGGCTGCAGCTCTCCCCAGCATCGCCCTAGCACAGCTAAATCTACCACTGTGGAAACTGTGAAAGGCAGGAGGTAGAATAAGTAGTGCTGAAACTTTATAACTGCCATTTAATGCTTTAAGAGGTGGTGAAAGACAGAGGAACTTTGAAATAGTCAATGAAAAATTTAGAAAAGAGAATGTGAATAAAGAGTTTCATAACTGTTCAAAATAGAGAAATGATCTGTCTTGTTGGAGAAATTTTAATAATCTAAAGGCTATCATAGTGGGCTGAGGAAAAAAATCATGAATATTTTTCTGAAACAAATGATTAGTAGACATGGAGAATTTATAAAAGGTGGCTCATTCCATTTACAACAATTCCAGAGAAGATGAAGCATTAAACTCATTAAACTTTTCATAAAACAAAACAAAACAAAACTTGAGGAAACCAGGTAAATGAAGTCATCAGAAAAAAAAATAATATATATATATATATATATATATATATATATATATATATATATGCAGGAAGCTTCATTGATTTCATTTTTTCTTGTCTTTATGATTTTATTGTCATTAAGCTAAATATATATATATATATATTCAGTTTTACTATTGTTATCTTACCTTTCCAATACCAATGTAACTTGTACTAAAAAGCATGCATGGAAAATAATTTGTTAATTTTTTTCTACAAGTGTCATATTCAGATGTATTCTGCCCTCCAGGTACACAAATGTTGAATATATTCTGCTTGTTTTGTTTACAGAGAAAAGTTTGAGAAAACCCAATAAGTTATTAACAGTAAGCCTGAGAAGGCAGAGTCATCATAAATAGTTTTCAAAGGTATAGGAATGACTCATTTTAGAGTAGCTTTAATGTCTTTTTATAGATTACCTTGTTAATTGACCAACCCAATAATCACAAAACCTTGTCTGTGTCTTTCTGAAGGCCTAAACTCTTGATTTTCCTGAGGCAAAATATTCTTCTGACATTGCTATAAAACAACATATACTGTTATTATACATATGTGTATTTGTATAACCAATGGTGGGCACTGAACTTAGTGAAATGAATGGAAACTATTGACAGAGGTCAAGGAGTTTTAATCACGTTTTTACATAAGAATATGAGATCTCAGTTTAGTTCACTTTCTACTTCTTTGAAGTAAACCAGAGGAAAGCCCAACACGCCAATCAGTATGCACATAGAAGTTATTTCAGACAGATTAGAATGTTCTATTTGTTTCTTGGTCATTGTCTTTCCTCATAAATTGCTCAGAGTACAGAAATTGTACTGAGCTCTGCATTTCTCCATTGATAGCTTGGAAGTTAATCCAGAGTCACGTCATTGTAATTTAGAGCAAAAAAAAAGCTTCACTCTGCTATCACAGATATTTTAAAAGGTCATAGCTATCCATTCACTTGTAAGAAATGTGGTCATTCAAATTTATGTCAATAAAGGCCTTTTTATTTCCATGTTCCCAGACCTATGCCATACAGTAAAACACTCATAAATGTGAATTTATTAAGTAATAATTAATGTCTATATACTGTCATAGCTGTTGACCTTCAGTCTTACACTTAACATATTAAATCTGAATTGCTGTATAGTATGTTGAGCTTTATAGTGATTCAGTCTTCAGTTACAACCATATAGGTAAGGATAGGACCTCAATAATGTCATCATAATAAATAGATTATTTGCAGATAAAGTAATTGCATCCTTGTAGTGAATTCTTACTATTACCTTATAAAATTTTGTGCATATGGGAATATAATGCAAGACTTGTCCTAGTGGTGGATAAAAATGGCAATTAAAATAAAATGTTTTTTATTTAAAGCTCACCTTCCTGTTGAGGTCCCATCTGGGAACTGAATGCTTACCATTACTGATCCAAACAGTAAATGTCTCCCATTTTTATAGCTTCATATGCGCTAACAACAAAGCCATCTCTTTTTCTTTAAAAAAACACATTTTTAGCTAGCAATTTCATTTGAGATGCAGTTTCTTTCTCACAAAGTATTAGCATTTTCACAGGGGTTACAAACATTCATACATACTTCTGGACTTGGAGTGTGGTGGGATGATGCATTGCTTTGGAGGAGAGGGCAGTATAGAAGCAGGGCTGACCTGTGGGCATTGCATAGCAGTTTGCATGATTTTGACCTAAATTAGCATTGATGTTGGCATAAAACTGAGTTTTCACTGACTTCTTAATTCAAGTAGATAATATGTGACCGATACCTTGTCTCAAACACCAGAATGAATCTTAGTTTTTATATGTTCCAAGAAACAGAAAACCAGATGGTGCAGACAAGTTGCTGATGCTCAATTGCAACCACATACAGAAGTGTCCTAAACACTCTCACTGTGGTACTAGGAATGGCGACAGCAAATGAGAAAGTGACTGCAGAATACAAATACACTGATCATGTGGAAATATTCTCTAATCAAACATACAGCTTGGGAAACTATCAAAATTTAAGGGAGACTCCAGGGAGAGAGAGTGTGGAAGAAGCCTAGAAAAAAATAGAACCTGAGAAAATTTGGGGGAACCCTGTTAACTCCATTACCCTGCCTAGGACTTGGGGCCATCTCTGCAAAGCTTATCGAGATCCAGGACACCAGAGAGATTCTAAAGGAACCCCAACTACACAGCTTACTGTAGGGTCTCACATCTGAGAGAGGATCCTATAGTCCAGCAACTAATGAGAAAAGAGCTGTGCCAAACCTTAGCACACTCTTTTTTCTGCTTCACACCAACATCCTCTAGAAACTTGCTACTTAATTGGTATTGCAATGAATGTTTTTAGTAAAGTCATTTCTTACATCTCATAGGTCTGACACTTGAACTAATAATGAGTGTGGCACTGTGACTCATTTTAAAATAAATGAAATGAAAGTGCATTTATACAAGGAAAGTGTACTCTGGGCTCTGAAATAGCTATGCTTCAAGGTCTTCAAGTGCTTACTTAAATACACTATAAAACTTACTTTTCATAGCAAAGGGTTTTGAATTAGGCTGTTCTTAAAGTAAAAATAGGCTTTAAAGAAAATATAACATGTCGGTATGAAAAAAAACAACCACCCAAATCTAGGTATATGTTTTAAAATTTCTGAGTTGAACACATGCATTTCAGATGCCATTTTGCAAATTTTGCAAATAATTTATTTTTTGTGAATGGCAGAAATTTCCCTCCAAATATCATTTATCTATATTTAAAAATTATTCAAGTATTGTTGTGTTTTAAACATAACTGGTGGTATCTTACAGGAATTTCTGAAATTGTAAAGTATGCTTAGATTTTCTTTGTTATTTAGTTGAGAGAGTGCACAGACACTTACATGTAGATGATGAATACCTTTTAGATAGTACCAGTTTCTATTAGTGATATGTCATATTTATTTTCAGGTTACTTTGGTCTACCTGCAGTGCTTTTACTAGAAGCATCCGTCCTACTGACAGAAGTGACTGCAAGATCTTTAACTAAGCAATATTTTTTCTCACAATTGGAGAGTCACTGCACTTCTCTTTAGCCACTTCAGTAATACATGGACAGTGTCTTCATTTTCTCTGAATTGTAGTACAGTTTTCATACTGCAGATCATTCTTGCAATTCATCTTAAATTCTTGAGTTCCACATAATTTCTGTAAAAGCAAGGATATTGCAAGCATGGGTATTATTTTACTCATTTTTCTTCTGTTTGTGACAATAACCAATAGCATTGTCAAGTAAATTTCATCAAGTTTACAAAGTCTTCAACAGGGCTGTGTTCCAGCTCCCCATAGCTCTGCCCTACTTCACCATGGCCCACACCCATCTGGGTCCATCCTCAGGATCACAGCCTGGTTACAACTCAATCTGGCCCCAGGGAGGTCCCTCACACTGGAGCTGCCCCAGTGCCCTGCTCCTCTTGAGATGCTGGAGTAGGTCCTGACTAGCCAGTCCTGGCTAGCCCTCCAAGGGACAGCCCATGCTCCTTGCCCAAGGAATCCATTGGTCCCCACAGTGCAGCTAGTTTCACTCTGAAAATTCAAAGATGTCCTTGGGTACATAATCAAAGCTAGAAAAAATAAGATGAAAAAAATAGGGATGAAAATTTTACCTACTGTAATTCCTGTCATTGATTCTCAAACATAGAAGAGATCAGCTAAGTTTCTGTATGTAAACTGTATACTTATATGGAAGTTTGCTTTTTTTTCTAACATTATTTGAGTTACGGGTTAAATGTTCACCTGTCTTTTTGAACACTGTGAGTTTACATCCAAGCATTCAACCAATGTCTTTGCATTCTCTCTTTGAGAAGCAGATATAACTATAATCTTTAATCTTCTTTATCATCTAATACCAGGCTGTGTCTGACACATTTCTGCAATTTTTTTCCCTGCAGGAAGTAGTGAGCTATTCAGCAAAATTTCTTGCTTTCTCAGCAAGACACCACAGTCTCAGTAGACTTTCTTTTTTTTTTTCCACTCAGGAAAAACACTGTTAGTACTCCCTGTGGTTTCTTTTACAACAGAGATGTATCTACTTAACAGTTTTGTGATTGTTAATATCTGTATATACTGGAGAACTACTAATATTTTGTGGGGTATCTAATTTCTGACTTCTTTGGCATGCTTTATTTGAGAACTTCAGCCTAATAGTGATCAAGCTGATATGTTTGGCTCCACTGGAAGATTTTTACGTGAAACAAAGCTAATATCAAAATGAAGTGTGAGGTGAACAGTTTCCACTTCTATTACTTATTTGTTGAAAAATAAGTAAAAACAGAAGGGCTCTTAATATGTACAAGAATAATGAAGTTTCTGATTTTAAAAAACAGCAAACAGTAACAAAATCTATGATCCAATACAACTAAATGGATTTTCTTAGCAAGCAATTATTATTTGGATAATATAAATAAATGGGAGACAGGAAGAGTTAATCCGAATTCCTCTTGTCATCTTGCTTATAAATGCAGTAAAGAAATAACAAAGATAATATCACCATTGTAGTGCAAAAGGAAAAACACCAAGGAATGTTAAGCTGCCTCTGTACCAAGAGAATTAGTGTAGATCATATCCTGAAGTGAAAAATAAGTGCTGGTATGGTGTTATTTAAGTGGTATGTAGCTCTGACTGTGTTCTACATTAAGGAAAAGTTTATGGGTATGTGTGAGGCTGTAACTTTTTCAGTAGCATAGTAAGTGAAGTGTATCTTTGGAAAGGGATTGTATTAAGCTTCAGGCCTCTGTTCCAGGGCCTGCAAGAAATTCTTTGCTACACTGAAGGAGATTGCCTGTGGGAGAAATACCTACATATAATGTATCTGATTTGTGATGGAATGGGCCTATTGAGTACTGTGAAGAATGGAGATCATCTGGATATTCAAGAAAACAAGGTCTAGATACTGGACGAGACTGATGGGCTTTATGCAGCTGCAGATTATGTGAAAGAAAACTTTTCAGTACTGCAGTTCTGAACACTGACACCTACATTCTGCTTAAAGTGTTTCTTGAATATGCTTGCTAATCTGTTTTTCAGTCATCTAATAGTACTGTTTCAGTCTGATCTTTTGATCTTTTTCTCAGTTTGGAATGTGTATTACCTTGGGTGAGAACTATCACAAATTATTTGAGAAGTATTGTCATCTTCTTTCTCAAGTGGTTCTCTGGCCAATACCACCTCATGAAGAGAGAAAGGATGTTTTTCATTTAAAATATCATTCTGAGTTTGAATTATGGTTAAATTAAGATAATTCAATCTGAAAACCACCAATTTTTCATAAATTTCTTTTACAATGATAAAGAATACGTGCTCAAAGAAATAAAAATTAAATTGAGTCTTTAATTTAAAAAGAAAAGAAACAAAGAAAGAGGATATTTTTACCTCTTTCTTTTTATAAAATTATTAAAATATTTCTAAGGCTTTTTAGAAATTGGATTAATTCTTCTTTCTTATTTAGCAATATCTCCTAAGAATTAGTGCCACAAAAATTTAATGAATAGAATCTTAATTAATAGTCTATGAAAAGTAAGAAGATCGCTAAAGCTGTAACAACCTACCTTCAATGCTAGCACTGATCTTCAAGAAAATTATCTTTACTTGAAGTATCTAAATAAATGGTTTATGACAGAAGCAAACTAATAAAATACTGACAAAAAAAAAAAAAAAAAAAAAGAGAGAGAGAGAGATTGAGCAATTGTGCATGTGGATATTGTGAAATGATTGATCTGTAATGCAATATGAAAATTTTAATCTTTAAAATGAGAGACTTGTGATTATAAATCAGCACATGGAGTGGAATGTCCATTGGTTTTATAAAACAAAGTCTATTCATGTTCAGCTAATCAAATTATCATGAAACGCATAGCATAATCATAAATGCATTTTTATGGCAAATAAGAAGACAGCTCATTAGGAAGAAAAAAATAAAATCTGGAGCTCAAAGCTATTGTATGCACACAAATGGCCTCTTCAGATAATTAACTGGTCTAAAAATTAGCATGAAAACCACCAGATTTTATTTGCCAGTATAAATGTTAACACATTTTTTAAATTTTAGAATACTAGCCAAATAGCTACAGAATTTTCCCTCAGAAATTCACAATTTATACTGAACGCCAACTTATGCCTGTAGTAATCACACTTTATTACAGGCAGGAATTCAAACACAGTATAGGAACGAGCTGAGACCTTAGCCTGTTCTCATTAGTGACATGAAAATGTTGCTTGACAGCTGTATTTTATATTCTGTTGTACTCTTGGAAACTACATTTGCAAAGAAGGTTGTAAGGTAGAGGTTTTTATAAGATAGCCCGATGAAGTTAGATGATCAGAGGAAGTTTCTGGCTTGCTAGCATTATCTATAACAGCTGCTGTGTTTTCCTTCAAGACTGAAATTGTGCTTAAGATATTCTCATTTTCATTGCTTCCTAAGCTTTATTAACTGTTCTATAAAAAGACTGTTTTCTTACATTTTACAGAAGTGCATATTTCATTTTTTCCAGTATACACAAGTGAAACCTGCAAATTCTCTTTTCCCCTTTCTCTGCCTTATCCAGTGTTTTCTCACACAGTTGATTTGAGCTTCTTTGAAATTTAGGAACAAAAGGCCATTATGGATTAAAGCAGATTCTTCCTAATGTGTCTAATAATATCTGTATTAAAAAAGGATTTGAGACAGCATTACACAGATGTAAGTAATCTCACTTCAATTTACTTAGAATGTAGGAAAGTCTATTAATACTTACTAAAATGTGGGCTGAAATCCATCAGGGACACAACCTTTTTTCAATCAATACCTAATTGTTTAATTTCAGCTCACAATGACGGCCTGAAGCTATGGTATATACGTACTGCTCCATTCCTATAAATCCTCTTAGAAGGCTTTTACATCTATAAAAAAAAGATCACTGTGAATTATTTTGAAGTATATACACAAAAAACAAAGATATGGGGTAAGTAATCTTCCAATTGTTATGTACCGCCTTATATTATAAATCAAGATATAGATGTAGATGATATAGATTATATAGATTAATTACATGGGGGCTGCCCCAAAAGTAATATCTACTATTTTCTTATGTTGTGTCATATCAGAGTCTGATGTTAGTGGCATGGCAGTCAAGGTTGAATCTTCCCAACAACATTCTGTTCAATGTTGCTGCTATGCTACAAGGGCGATTATTATTATTATTATTATCATTATCATTTTAAGGGTTGTTCTTACAAGTTTATTTTATTCAATTTGTACTGTAAACATCAGTCAGCCCCTAGCTGAATAGTGGTTCCCCTTTTAGTTACCAATACCTGTATTGTAAGTGTATTTGGGGGATACGAAAACAAAGATTCATTTTTATATATGTAGGTACCCCACATGTTCTTTTAGTATTGTATAGTATAAAACAAACAAAGAAACAAAGGAAGGAAGGAAGGAAGGAAGGAAGGAAGGAAGGAAGGAAGGAAGGAAGGAAGGAAGGAAGGAAGGAAGGAAGGAAGGAAGGAAGGAAGGAAGGAAGGAAGGAAGGAAGGAAGGAAGGAAGGAAGGAAGGAAGGAAGGAAGGAAGGAAGGAAGGAAGGAAGGAAGGAAGGAAGGAAGGAAGGAAGGAAGGAAGGAAGGAAGGAAGGAAGGAAGGAAGGAAGGAAGGAAGGAAGGAAGGAAGGAAGGAAGGAAGGAAGGAAGGAAGGAAATTAGAGATTGTTCTGTTGAGACTGTTCAGAAGACTTACAAGGATTAAAGTTGTAAACTTTAAATTAAATTTTACTAAATTTAACAGTACTAAATTAACAGTAGTTAATGATAATGAATATTTAGTTTTCAATAAATAATAAAATAAATAATGTGTGTTGTTATTTTGTATGCTAATTTGTATATACAAAAATTGTCTTTAACATTTGCATCATAAATGAATTTTGAGTACTATGGATCATGCTGAGATCTTGAAATGTACTTTTTCATAACAGTCCTGTAAAAGTAAAGTAAATAAGTTAAAATTGCATTTAGCAGAGTAACAATGTCACCTCCTGCCTAGGATGAATCAGTTATTTGAGAAAATTTGTTTAAAAGCTCTATAAAAAAGAAGACTGTTTCAGACTAATAAGTATTTCATTTTTACAAATATTATTTTCTCTCAATTCTTTCTTAGATTGGGTATCCTGACAGATTGTGAGAATTCATGTAAGTGTATAAGAAGGTACATATACTTTATATGGCAATTAAAGAAATACTATCAACAATTTGATTCTTCTTTCAATAACACTAGCATAAATTGAAAATAATTCCTTTGGGATATGTAGTTAGATTCTTTGAGAACTATGTTAATGTCAAAATCATGCAATTTTATTTAGGTTTTTATTATTATTATTATATATTTATATATATGTATAAAAAGTATAAATATATACATAACCACATGTGGTTTTACATCACAAGGAAAGAAAAGGTCATATCAGTGAGAGATACAGTGATGGACATGAGAATGGTTGAAGATGGATACAGGAATGACAAAAAGCGAGAAACTAAATTTTTGTGAAAAGAGGCAGAGTAGGTGATGAGGACGATTAAAGAAAGGTATTTACTCTTTCTAGGTAATGAGTGTAAGCACAAACTGGTACGTTTGCGTAAATCTGAAAGAGGATAAACAGAAGAAGCTACTGATTTAATATATAAAACTGTTACAGAGAAGCAGAAGAAGCACATTCCTCTATATGGTGAAAATGCATTAGAGAATTTAGACAGCCTTGACAAGTGATGAGTATTGGCTCATATTAACAACATTTCTAAAAGATAAAGCCTTGTCAGTATTAGAAATATTCTTTCATGTTTGCATTGCAATTTACATGTTAATTCCTCACAACATAGGCTTTATTTTTCTCTTCTGGATAATATGTTATCTTGTGTTCAATTTATGAAACACTTTCTGCCTCACATCCTTTTTGATGGAGCTGCTGTCTGATCTGAGCCATTTCTCACCTTGTTCTTGTAGTGTTATTTCTTCTTAAGTGTGATACTTTTGTCCTTGAACTTACTGAATCACAATCTGGAATCTTTCTCCAAGTTTAATCTCATCCTTCAAAGTTCTTTCATTTCTTTCCCACCTGGCATCCTCTGAAGGCATAAATATCCTGTTCACAGTACATCCAAATCAGTAATGTGTGCATGGAATAATAGAAGAACAAGGAAAAAGACTTACAGAATATTCCAGACATCTTCAGAATTCAGTAAATAAATGAAGAGTAATTCAACACAAATAAGAAACAGAACATGTTTTTCTTTCAGAAAGTATTTTAACTGGCAAATTTATTAGTCCTATACAACTTTATTTAAATCCAAACAAGTTTCAAAAATATGTTTAAAAGAATTTGAAGGTGGGAGCCTTTCTATGAATAGAGTATTAGTTCTAGATGAACTTACATCTTTGAGCAAAATGTTGGGGTTTTTTTACTTGTCATTAATATAAAAATTGAATATATTGTAATCTATTTAGGGCTACTAACTAATGTAAGTGGACTATGTCTTTATTGGTAATAGATGTTTCTTTTACATATTAAATGTATAACTAATTTGCCTGGAAATCTCTGAGTTGTAACAGTCATTTTACTTCCTACTATCATAACTGAAGTTGAATGTTGCCTGCATTTGCTGCACAGTTTGCTTAATTACTGTTATATACCTTATTCTCTGTCTTAAAATTGTTATATATGTGTGTGTATATATATACATATATATACAATGCCATGTAATACACTGAGAAGTAGTAGAAAAGTTTAAAGCACTGCTTCAAACCTCTACTGGTTTATCCTTCCAATTAGCCAGTAAACCACCTGTGATCTTTCTTTGTAACATCAAGTCACTTGTTTTGTGATCAAGGACCTTGTATATCCATACACTTGTACTGGCAGCATATGTCCTCACAAGCATCTACATTGGCTAAATGAGTTGTATACCACAGAGAGGTGCAACAGTTTTTATGAGGAGCACAGTCAGAGCTCCAGGAATCTGACAAGCTGATGATGATATACCAAGGTCATCTCAAGACTGATGTAATCTTTATTGTCAATCTTTCTCCAGCTCAGCTATTCTTTGTCTTTTTTTTTATTGCCAGTTTTTAAGTGCCTGCCTCTTCTCACATTTTCTGTGACACCCAGCTGAGTTTCTGAAATACTTTGACTTGTAAATTATTCCTTCTCATTAGAAGCCATTCCTACCACCCACCTGAGAAACAGAGATACCAGAAGGCAGCAAATGGAGAGAGATGTCAAAAAGCATGAATATCTGCTCCAGCAAATGGATACTTGGTAACATGGCAGGAATCACACGTTGAGAGGTGTCCACACTTCCTCTTAACATCATTTCTGGGATGTTAACTTCCCATGCTTGGAGATAAATCAAAACTGCTCTTGTGGACTGACACTACATTGATTCAAATTAGGAAGAAAAAAAAAAACACCCATACATTGTGTCTCATTGCATGCACAGGAAAGGTAATGAAAAATTAAATTTAAAAGCTGGACACTAATCAAATAGCAACACCACATATCTTCTCTTGAAGTTAACCTCAAACCAACAGTATATTTAATTATTTAGGCAAAATCTAAACCAGAAGCATAAGAAGGGCACATGGCATTATTTTCTGTCCACACAGCTGTCTTTTGTAAGTTGATTTTTATTCTTTGCACAGCATAGTCTCTAAAGGAATAACCTCTCCCCACTCCAAACTGGGAAAAAAAAAAAAAAAGAAAGAAAAAAGGTAATCAATACAGAAAAAACAATTCCACCTAAAATTAAATTTACGAATGTAACATTTAGTAAGCAATAACTATATGTTATAGATGTGGGTTTACAGTGAGTAACTTTATATCTTGAATCATAGAATTGTTTGACTTGGAAGAGGCATTTATAGGCTATGTAGTCCAACTCCCATACAGTGAACAGGGACACCTACAGATAGATCAGGTTGCTCAGAGCCTGGTCCAGCTTGGCCTTGAATATCTCCAGGCACAAGACTTTCACAATCTTTTCATAACCTGTTTCAGTATCTCACCACCTCATTCAGACTTAGATTGTTAGACTCTGCTGGGTCTTTCACAATAAAGACTATAAAAATAATTAATTATTTCAGATATGTAGGATTTGATTACAGCTTGTCAACGGTTTGCGGGCTTGTTTGGCCCAGTTCTATGACTAGTGGGGCAGAGGGATTTCACAAAATCTGCACCTCTGGATAAGGGAAACAGGGGACCCCAAAATAATTAAAAACAGCAGCAATGATCTGAGGAGAAAAAAATTAATTTTACTAAACATGGTATAGGGATGCAAGATAACACACAGTAATACAACATAATTAGAATTGAAGCTAACAAATCAAATATAACGAAAGAGTATCTGAAAGCTGTAGGCCTTACAGTAATACTGAAGTGATGCATGCAGTTGGGGTGGGCAGCAGCCAGGAGAGGTGAAGGAGAAGAGAGAAAAGAGCCATCAGGTGACCTTGCCAGGAGTTGTATTTCCTCTCTGACAGCAAAATCCCTGGGGAATGTAGCTCTTCTTTTCTGGATAGGTACCTGGAACTGGATCATTAACACTTTAACTTCCAGTGCACTACATGATGTTTTGATGTGGAATACCAGAAACAAGCTTTATTTTTCCCTTCCTTTTCACAGGCTGTAAGGCCAGGGCAGAAGTAGTGTTGTTGACCGAAATTCTCTGCTGCATAAACCTATTAATTTCTTTGTGTACTTTGTGACCTTAAAGTTGTCCCATTAGCATCTGCATCTGTCTGAAAGCCATTTAAGGACAATTACAAGGAAAGGTGGATAGCAACTGAGAACAAGGGATAAAAATAGAGATCAGTATTTCCTAATGAAACACCGTAAAATCTATCTAGGATATGTTTGTGCCAGTCCATTTTCTTAACTATATGTTCATTAGTACAGAGCAGAATGTTCTTTCTTAATTCATGAAGTCTTTGTATGTGAAAAGTAAATATTTTGTATATGCACACAGAAAAATTTCACCTTGCCACAAGGAATATCATAGTCAAACATAAAACACTGCTGACTCACTTTTGGGGGCTTTATTAAAGAAACTGAAAACTGTAGACAGATTGCAAAACCACTGTATAAACACAGGCTCCCAAAGAACATCATCTTTGTATAGGGTCAATGACATCCAAGTACAATTTGATGGTGGCTGGTCAAATTTCTGTCTACTTAGAGGACTGTTTGTTTTAGATCTCACACTATACAGACAGAGAGGATGCAAGCCAGTAAATTATATTTGGCCTGGGGTCTAGGGCCCTGCTCTCTGTCAAGGTAACAAGTGCAGTTTCATCACGACTTAGGAACATGCAAATAAATTCCAGGGACAGATGTATGTGCTATCTCTAAAATACATTCCATTAACTTTGAGAATATGGAAATTTTAGTACATGAAACTCAAATGCTGTAAAGTCGGAGTAGAAAAAATAAAAAAATAAAAGTAAAATAATAATAATTTTTAAAAGTTTACTTTACATTCTTTAAGAAATTATTTCACAGCATTTATAAACATGTGGAAAATTTGAGCTATAACTAATATTTGGGGATAACAAGGAATTTAAATAAGAATACATTGTATGCCTTATCAATATAGAAATACTTCAGTGTTTCAATACTAGATACAAATTCAGCTATTTTAATTTATGAAGATGATAAAGATATACTGAAAAACACATTTTTCATATTTATTCTCTTCCTAAAGTAGAAAGCTGTGTGTAAAAGATGCAAAAACAATGTCTATTCCCTCCCCAGAAAAATGTCTGTTCTTATGGAGAGGAGAAAATGCTTGATGTTTCCTCACTACTTGAGTCCTTGATATATTTTTGCTTTGTTACTAGTTTCCTGGTAACAAATTTTGAATTTATTATATAATTCTGAGTTAAAAGATCTTTTAGCAGTGTCCAATTTGGTGAAACAGAGCTGACACCTCATTCAACAAAAATAAGAACTGTAAAATACATTTAAGTGTATCATTCTGTAGTGCTGTACATCCCTTAAGTTGCAGTGTTCTGAAAGGTCAGTAGCTGTGTTACAAGACTATCAGTTTCAGCATAATGCTGTTAGGAGTCTCTGGGCCTCAGTGTCACAGAAGCTGTCACAAATCTTTCAGGCCCCAAATTCTAGATCTCCTCCAGAGCTCTCAGTGATCGGACACCTGTGATTTTGGAAGAGATTAAAAGTGGCACTCAGATTAAACAGTGAAAGAGGTTCTCATAGGCTGTGGTATCTCCCACTGCTTCAATGAATATATGCATGCACAGCCCTGACAAGTATGAGAAAAACTTATCTGGTTTTAAAGAGGCTGAAGAACTTGACAGGTTCTGATGCAAAGACTGTATATCAGAATCCCTGAAGCCTCCTACTGTAACTTCCCAGCAAGCATACAGCAAGCAATTTTGACTTGCCTTGTTTATTAATATCTCACTTCATTAAGTACTTTTTTTTTCCTTCATATTTTCTATGTGAGAAAACATAGTTTAACAACTCAGTGAAATAGAAAGATTGAAAAGTGTGTTTACGTTGCTGCAAAACAACTTTCTGACCTCAAAATCATTAGTTTTTCAGTACCTTAAATCACAGTATTTTTTTCTTACCATCTTTTCTTAGCCAGTCTGATCTCTTACTGTTTCTTTGGTGTATTGCAGTAGAATTTATTTATTTTTGCACGGAGTAGTACTACATCATTTGCTTCAAAGCAATTTATTTATTTATTTATTTTAGTTACACAAAAATATTATTCCAAAACAAAATTTCAAATCCATAATAACATTATTTATATATAAAATATGCAAGCAGCAATATTTGTTCATGAGAAGTAATCAGCCATAATTGATTACACAGCAAATAAAAATTTAGGATTTTCTATAACCAGAAGTTGTTTATTATGAATGCACATTATATTTAATTAGTATGACTATTATTTAAGTTATATAAGTAAGGAAATTTAATTTACTGCGTAGAACAAAAAAGGAACAGTTTGATCTTTCTTTGCTTTGAAACAAAGTGTTCTGAGCTCCTCCTGTTCTGACTTTTCCTTGTAATGTTCTTTGCTGCAGGGTTTGAGGTGGGTAGTTGAAGGACGGACTTAAAAGGTTGGAATAATGATTAATTCTGGAGGGTTTGTTTTCTGAAAATATACTGAACTTTCTGAAATGATTGAAGTTATTCTTCTGTGTCACATTCAAAATAATTTTGCAAGGCCAGTTTTGGAGTAGCCAACTGAAACTAAGCTTGTCCTGTGGCATATATAATACCTTTGTTTTTTAGACATATGTCCTGTTTTGCTAAAGTTGTATTTCACTCCAGTGCATATTTAGGTGAAGATGCAAACATAGAACCCCATTTCTCTACTATCAGAATTGGAGGAGATGGTGTGTTCTATAAAATTGATTGGAAGAAAGTACAACTAAATTGTGAATATGCACTTTTGATATATTCTCCTAATTGAAGCTTTAACAGTAGAGTTAATTAAAATTGTAAGCTGCAGGTACTCAGTGCCTCAACTAGAAGATAAAAATGTGATTAGTTTCATATAAAGGAAAATTGGATTAATTACTCTTGGGGTATGACATACCCAGCAGACACACCACATTCTTGAGTTTAGCACGTTGACTGCAGCACTGTATGAGATATCCCTTCAAGCAGGGAAGGTTTGACAAGGGACAACAAAGACACAGGGAACCTTCTTCTAGATTTGACACTCAGAAAATGCTCATGGTGAATAACTGTTTCCAAATTCTTTTATGCCTATGACAAGAAGGGTGATATTTTCCTCTGAAGGTAGAACTGTTACAGAAAAATAGAAAAAAAAGTTGATGAGAAAAAGTGGACAGGGTATTACATTTTTCTCAGAAGCTCTGTTTAAGCCAGCATTGAAAAGAAATTTCAACAAGGTGGACACGGTCAGCAAATATCTAGTGCTGTCTACTGATTACATTTTGGTTTCTATGATGTTGGAAACACAGCTAACATAAATCAGGCTTCATCAGCACAGAATCTACTGGATAAATTTTTGGCTGTGGAAAGAAATGCATCAATCTGGACTGGTAAGACATTTATCCTGCTACAATGTTGTGACCTAGTTCTGTGCCTATCTGAACTTTTGAAGGGCCTCCAGTATTTCTGGTCAGCGGACTGCCTTAGATCATCATCATCTTCCAGTTCTCTAAGGCTTGAGATATCTGTTTTCTGATTCTTAGCTGCACAAGATTTTGAACTCAAAAAGCTGATCTCTTGACTGGCCAGTAAGGCTGACTGACACATTAATCTAACTAGGTGTGGGTGAATAGCTAATATCTGAAGCCAAATTCAAAACTGACTTAGTGTAACTCTATTGTAACTTAGCTGAAATCCCACAGGTACTCTGTTTAGAGATGTTACTAGAACAGGATGAACATCTTTGCATCAGGGCTGAAAGAAAGACAAAAGGAAAGAGGATAGTAAGAAAGTGAAAGGAACATCTGAACATCTCTGTCTCACACATTGGAAGTATTTGGACATGCTATGCATCACTACCAGTCATATTTAGGAACATGTACATTTCAAACACGTAGGATTTCTGTACCAGTGGCTGATTTAATTTGATAACACACAGGTGACTGAAGGAAAGTCTTATTTTTAGTTTAATATTTTTCTGCCTCTGACAGTGTTCTGAAACCAGATGTCAGCAGATGTCAAATATACTGACTTGCCTGATTTGTTATCATAAAAGCATTGTGACTCATACTGTCAATATTTTACCATTGGGATTTTTTTTACTGGGGTCCCTCTAGCAAATGTAAAAATTAATCATTTGTATGATATGTAAATCTAATGGTTTTGATAATATAGTCAGTCCTGTGTAGTATTATTGCTCTGTTGCTTTTCTTTCTGATGTTCAGCTATTCTTTTATTTCTAGTGTATGCTCAATTTCTACAGGTGATTCTTGGTGGATGAAACTCCCAAAAGATAGGGTTAGTGTGCTAGCAAGGCTGCTCTGTACTAGGGATCTGTAGGCCAGTCAGCTCCTCTTCAGCTCTCAGGAAAATCATGGCATAAATCTGCCTGGAGCTAGCTTCTGGGAACATGCAGATGAAGGAATTGATCGAGAAGAGTCAGAATAGAATTACTGAGGGTAAATCATGCATGATCTTGACTTTAAGCTATTAAGCTGTTATTATTATAGCTGCTAAGCTATGGCATCAGACTAATCAGACCACTGGGAGACCTTCATTGAAAACGTGTGAATAATCTTTGACGTTTAAACTGGAAGTTTTGGTTGTGCTTTGTTTAGCATGGTACCTTTTAAAGTTTAGCCATCACATGTATGTTCTGTGATTTAGTGGGTATCAATGAAGTTAATGCTGCCATTTAAGATTTTTCAAAGAATGTAGGTGGGCTTCTTGTATGCAGTTATATCTGTTGACTAAAAATTGAATTAGAAAGCTCTCAGTGAGGTGAAGTTGTTGTCAATGTCTCAGACATCCAGTTTTGAGTTATGTTTAGTCCTCCACTCTACAGAAATTTTAAATGTAAATAAACCGCTTTGTAGGTACAGTCTGATATCACAGTGTGGTAAAAAATGAAGATTATGCAGCCAGATCTAAAAATTATTGTAATAAAAAAGATGAGTTAACAAATACAAAACTTTTTTTTTTTTTTTCATTATTTTTCTAGATAGAAGAGAATTTTAGTATGATAGTGTAAATGTAAGATCAGTACCTCCTGATACAAAGACACTGCTGGATCAAAGAGAGGAGAACTACTTTTCTTTGCTGTGTTTGTACATCTGTCTATCTGTCTGCATATCTTTCCCTGTTTTCTGTCTCATCTATTTATCTCCTTTTATTCTTTCATTCTTTGTAGTAGCCATTGTCTAATATTGTCTTAGAACTTTTTAGCATAGAAATAAATTCTACACTGAAGTACTCTTACCTATAGCACCTATGTATCTCTATTAGCAAATTCACAAATTTTACCGAGTATTAGCAGCTGTTAGGAAGTTCTAAGTAAATTAATTTGTACTACTCTCTGCGTCTTAAATAAACCATGGATGACACAGACTTTTTTATTTGCCCAGGAAAATTCCGCCTGTTTCAAGAAATATTCTATCTCACAGAATAAAAAGAGTTGGAGCGTTCTGATTGCTACCTCCTGCCAGTGACATGAATCTCTTGAAAATCACTTTCCCTACAGCTGTGAAACCCTGAACCATTTTACCCAGTTGTGATTAGTAGTTCAGAGCTGAAGGGTTTGAACATGTCTTAACAGAACCACTTTTTGGTTTGGAACTGCTTCAAGGGAAGAGAGAAATTATACTGATATCATTAGTAAAGAAAAGGTCAGATATAACAGTTTCATCATTTTGGAAGTCTTTATCAGTACCAAGGACTATGTTGATTTATTTTTATTATTATTATTATTATTATTATTTTCTTTTTGCATGTCTTTTCCTGTCACTGAAATTTTGATGATTGATTGAATCATTCAAATTGGTATCAAATAATTGAAAAAATATGTCACAGAGGAAAAACTTTAATGCCCAGAAAAATTCCATTTCTTTCAACAGATAAAGGAATATTGATGAAGTTACACTGACAATATTTATTGAATTTATGAGATTTCTTGCATTTTGTTGTTGTTGTTACATGTAATGTTCAAATTTACCACAAAAACTGAAAATATTTTTTATTTCTAATATCAGTAACATCCCTCAGTACTGAAAGATGAAGTGTACTGCTGGACTTGGTTCTTACAAACAAGGAAGGGCTGACTGAGGATATAAAGGCTGAGGGCACTGTGGGATACAATGACCATGAGACAGCGGAATCCAGGATCTTGTGTGGAAAAAACAAAGTGATATGTAGGATTGCAGCCCTGAACATCTGGAGAGCCAACTTTGACATCTTCATGGACATACTTAGAAGTATACAATGGATAAGAGGTCCCAAGAGAGGTGGTTAACACTTAAACATCACTTCTTCTGAGCTAAAGAGTGGTGCATCCCTGTCAGTAAGAAATCAGGGAAAGCAGGCAGGAGATTTGCATGGATGAGCAAGGAGCTCATGAAAAAAACTCATACGGAAGATAAATGGAACATGAAAAGAGTCTGACCCCTTTAGAGGAATATAGGAACAATGTCAGGGCATGCAGGGATGTTGATGACCACTTGAAATGCCAATGGTATCATATCCTGGGCTGAATCAAAAGATGTATGGCCAGCAGGTCAAGGGAGGTGATCCTCCCCCTCTACTCTGTCCCGGTGATTTTATGACTGAGGAACTGCATCCAGTTCTTGGCTCCTCATTTCAAGAAAGAAAGGGAACTTCTAGGGAGGGTCCAGCAGAGGGTCACAAAGATTATTACAGGCCTGGAGCATCTCCTGTACCGAGGAAAGGCTGAGAGACCTGAGGCTCTTCAGCTTGAAGAAGTCTAAGGGAGAAAATTATCACCAGTTACAATGAAACTGTAGGTATCTAGATGGGGCCAGGCTTTTTCCATTGATTCCCAGCAAAAGAACAAGGGACAACAGGCAAAAACTGTAACACAGAATGCTCTAAATGAATATGAGGAAAAACTTCATTACTGTGATGGTGACAGAGCACTGGAAGGAAAAGGATACCCAGGGGGATTACGAAGACTTATCTGGAGATATTCATGACTCACTTGGAATTTTTCCTGTAGGTGAACTATAGAGAACTTGCTTTAGCAGGCAGGTTGGAGTAGATGATCCCCAGAGATCCCTTCCAACCCCTATTATTCTGTGCAACACTGATATCCCACAGCATCAGCTTTACTGTCCTCTCCTGACATGATATTTTCTTACAGTGGTATTCTGTATTGACTTCAACAGATTTATTCTGGTTTAGTGTTTTGGTAAATTGAAATCTATCTCACTGTACTTCTTTATTGCAAGTAAAGTTACTAAAGAAGTGATGCCTCTTTACAAGTTACTCTATGTGCTTATCTATTGTTTATTACATATACCACTAACTGCTTACCAATTTAAGTCTGAAATATGATGTTTATCTGAAAAAAATACAGTAGGTATTTTGTGTACATAAAATAAATTATTTTCTCATACAGTTATTGAACTGCTTACATAAGATTGATTTTGGCATTCACACAGTCTTCCAGCTTATACTTAACTAAATATTTCTTCTTCATATTGCTCTGAAAGATCTTCCTGTACTAGGAAAAAAAAGTATCTGTTATTAAGCATTTGTTATGTAGATACAAAAAGACTGTTTTCAACCAGCTGTGAATATGTTACTTTATAGTTCATAAACATTTCTCCAATGATATTTTGTAAATATTCTGATAAA